>NW_024544755.1:1466666-2200000 GCF_018167655.1 Microtus oregoni
TATCAGTCAACAAATCTCAGAATACTACAATCTGCAGAGACTGATACTGAATTAAGTTACCTGTGATCCATTAAACATTTTGAATGGAGGACTGCCAATATTTGAAATTTGTTTTAGAGAATTCACTTGTTTTTACATGAATTTGTGTGTATATTGTATGTAAAATGTGTGCATTTACATGCATATTACACATGGAATTTGTTTTAATAAGATACAGGCTAAGAATTAGTTATCATGAAGACTATTATAATTTCAGATATCCCAAAATAAAAAGTACAGAGCATACTAGATAGGATCTTATGAGAAGCCACCAGAGATGGCCATGGAGTGCCTGTAGGAGAGAATACCCAAGTCTTTTAAGGTTTTGGGGGACAGAACAAGTGAGAAATTATATGTGAATAAGATTCAGATTGCATAGTTTAATATTTTTTCAGGCTTTGTGATTAGTAGTAGTCCCTAGAGGTATAGAGAATATGACCTGAGGTAAGTTATAGCAAAGTGCATTTTACTTGTACAAAGTCATGCTAACAGTGTTTGGTATTCTAAAAATTATTTCTAGTTTATTGATCAAGTTCTCATAATTCAGAGGATTGGCAGATCAAACAAAAATATTATGTTACTTTTGAGTTTTAAGCAGAAACATGGATTTGGGCTATAATGCAACTTGGTTAGGTGTTTGACTAGCATCTGTGAAGCCCTGAGAATGATGCCCTCTGCCTGAAATTCCAGCACCAAAGAATTAGAGACCAGAGTATCAGGATCAGGGTTATTAGTCACTACCTAGGTAATAGGAGAACAGCCTGAGATTCATAAAACACTCTCTCAGGAAAAAAATCTAAGGCAATGTCTTTGTGTGGGTGTTAGTAACACAGTATTAATGTTTGGGTCAGAGAACATCTGTTGTTTTAAAATATAATACAGATACTTTGTGTTTGATTTTTGTTAAGTAAACTGGCTATTTCTCTTGCTTAGTCTACACCAAATTTAGAAAATGACTTTCAGTTCTGTTTACTTGTCAAAATTTTGACAATTAAAATAATTCATATGTGAGTTGAACTTTATTATTTTTCATGTTTTAAATGGTAATTTATAGTTTCTTTTTACAACTGATGATTAATGAAAGGATTAATAAAAAGTACAGAATCTTACAAACATACTTTTTCTGTAATCTCAATGTCAGTGAACAGGCATTTATATAAAGATGCCTTAAAGAATTTTGAATTTTTACTGTTTTATAATGTGGTGAAATTCATAATTGAAATTATAATTGAGCCTAATTGGAGACTATCTTAAATTTACCATTTCAATGAAATCTTGCAGAAATTCCCTGGGAATTTACAAAATGGATTAATCTGAGCCCTAATATAACATTAGGTTCCCACTAGTAGACAAGAGGAGCTTACCTAGGTCTAAGAGATGTCTGTATGTCTTATTCTGAAAAATCCTTTCTTATTATAAGTTGATATGCTATTGATAATGGATTTTTCAGAAATACAAAGATGATAACATTTTAATATGTGATAGAAATCAGTTTTTGATATTCTGATAATTAATTTATTTGTAAAATAATTACTCTGTTCCCTGGTTTAGGAGCTGACTTAAATGAGAACTTAAGGTCATGGATGAAGATGAGTTTGAATTGACCCCACAAGAAGAAAACCCATTTTATGATGGAATAGGTATATTTTTTCTTGGTTATTTTAATTCTTATCTACTAGATTTAGAATTGCTATTAACAAAATGTGTCACCATATTTAATATGATATCCTACTTACTTTACTATCTGGCCAAAAGCTCATTGTTGTCAGTTGCGCTGTCAGTACCCAGGTCTTACTACTAATTTCACTTATTCTGTTTTTTATTAACATTTATTTTTATTCATTGTGTGTCAACATGCATGTATATAGCATATTGTGTGTGGTTAGAGGACTGTAGGATTTGGTTTTCTTCTTCTACTAGTTAGGTTTCAGGGATCCCTGTTAATCTGGCTTGGTAGAACTTTTCCCTGCAAAACCATCTAACTGGTCCAGTTTTACTTAACTCTGATTATGTCCAACTTACACATTAAAATCCTACTAGTTGTGATTTGAGGTGCTTTTTGTTGTTGTTGCGTTGGTATATTTCCATAATATACTCCCCTACGAAGGAAATTTACTATAAAATTCTTTAAGTCAAAAACACAAACACTGTGGTGTTCAATTGTAGTTGACAAATAGTATATAACAAGTTGACAAATAGTATAACAAGTTCAAAACAGTATGTGTACATTCTTCTGGAAGAAATTTCAGGAAGAACCTATATTGGTCATTTATAATTCCTTGCAATTGTGAAACAGGTCATTTTTCCTTCTAATTTGATATCCAGAGCTAGTTATATTTGCTTCTAGAGGAAGCCCTCATTTCATTTCTTGCTTTACAAAAGGAAGTGGATCTTATCTCATGCTTCTGAGTCTCCAACCTACCATTAATATCATGATAGAATACTATTCTATGAACTAATCTGATGAGATTTCAACCAATTAAGTAGTGTAAAGTCATCTTCTACTTTTAGGACTGTACCTTAAGTCCATTTGCCAAATTCTTTATTTTTCATTCTACATTATACATTTATAGTGTTATTAGTATTAGTGTTAGTGTGGACAATTTGGAGGGAACTTTCTCTGTCTTCTCATTTTATACTACCTTCCTCCAACTCCCCCGATGTAACATGAATAATAAAACCTTAGGGACAGATATTGAGGTTCAACCTGAAGATCAGAAAAGCAAAACAGCCAAGCCACTAGGAGCGATCTTACTCTGCCAGGACTCAGACAAACAAAGGGGTGATCATGTGTCTATGAATCTTCAGATTGAGACTAAATGAGATCTGTCTCCTTCCATTTTATATTGCTCTCTAGTGTTGGGATTAAAGGCGTACACCACTATTGCCCAGTTCCTATGACTAGGAATAAAGGTGTGTCACCCCAGCCTGATCTGTATGACTAACAAGTGGGGATGCTTTGCATTGATCTTCAGGATAGATTTATTTATTAAAACACAAATAATATACCACTATGCGAGGATATTTTTCCCTTTGCTACCTTTTAATCATCTACTCTTTTACACACATGTTGCATGAGTGAACAAGCACACACACACAGAGACAGAGACAGAAGCACACATACATATATGCTCTCAGGTACATGTACACACTTTACACCAAACCTACATTTTGTTGCCTGCATGGGATAGGTATGAAAACATAAGAGTGGATAGGGGTAGGTTGTGGGGAAGTGAGATGGGTGGGAAGGAGAACTGTGATTGGAATGTAAAATGAAATAAAAAATCATTGAAAAAAGAACATACACTGAAGTAGGGCTAACCCACTAGCTGCCAGACATAAGAAAACAAAAAGATTCTCACCCCACATCTGCTGTCAGTTGCTCTTAGCTTCTGATCTTTTCTTGTTCTTCTTGATACTTTGCTCAGTGTGTGTCAAATAACCAACACTTCATTATTCTTTGATTTTTTTTATTTCCACTTTGTTAATTTTTTATAATGCAATGAAAGTGTCTTATTTTTTCCTTTCTTTCATTCTTTCTTTTTTTTTCCATTCAAAAATTTACACTTCCTCCCATTTCCCTCTAACTCCTCTCCTTCCTTCCCCATCCCCGTCCCTCTCCAGTCCTAAGAGCAGTCAGGGTTCCCTGCCCTGTGGGAAGTCCTAGGCCCTCCCCACTCCATCCAGGTCTAGGAAGGTGAACATCCAAACAGACTAGGCTCCCAAAATGCCTGTACATGGAGTAGGATCAAAACCCAGTGCCTTTATCAATGGCTTCTCAGTCGGCCCTCACTGTCAGCCATGTTCAGAGAGTCCAGTTTGATCACATGCTGAGTCAGACCCAGTCCAGCTGGAGTTGGTGAGTTCCCATTAGAACAGGCACACTGTCTCAGTGGATGGACGCACTCCTCTCAGTCCTGACTTCTTGCTTGTCTTCTCTCTCCTTTTGCTCTTCATCTGGACCTTGGGAGCTCAATCTGTTGCTCTGATGAAGATCTCTTTCGGTTTTATTTCCTTATCTGTGTCTTTTCAGAGATGTAATGTATATCATTAAGTTATTGGTGAGATCTGATTTCTTAATATAGGCACACTGACCTATAGACTTCCCTTTTAGGACTACATTTGTTGTTTTTATCCTATAGATTTAGTTTGGTTGTGTTTGTGCTTTTGTTTTGACCCAGGAACTTTTGTATTTCTCTTTAATCATTCAGTTGTCTTTTCATCATTCAGTAGCAGATTGTTTAATCTACATTAGTTTGAGGCTTTACTCCATTTGACCAAATAGAATACATGTTTCATTTAAATTTCTCGTAGTTGTTAAGACATACTTTATAGAGGAAGTTTATGGCCTTCTGAGGAAAATGTGGATCCTGCTGTTTTGGGTTGAGTATTTTAGACTCCTGTTGTTCTATGACATTTCTGGCTAATACAGCCTTAATTTTTTTGTCAGAAAGACCTGGTAATTGATTAGAATGAAGTATTGAAATCATCTACTACTATTATACTTATGTTAATCTGTGAATTTGTATTTATTAGAATTTATTTATAAACTTCAGTTGCATCTCTGTTTGGAACATATCATTGTTCTCTGGATGGATTGTTCTCTTAATTAGTGTGAAGTGACCTATTTTACATTTTCTCTCTAATTTTGACTAAAAAACTATTTTGTAAGATACTTTTACAAGAATAACTACTTTTTCCTAGGAATTTCTACTTGTTGTATTTTCATGGGCACATCCTTCTTCAGGTTGGGGAAGGTTTCTTCTATTAATATATTTTCTGTGCCCTTGAGCTAGAGTTCTTCTCCTTCTATCCCTATTATTCTTAAATTTGTTCTCTTCATAGCATCCAATATTTTGTGGATGTTTTGTGTTAAGTATTTGTTGGATTTAACGTTTTCTTTGACTGATAAATCTATTTTCTCTACAGTATTTTTAACACTTGAGATTCTTTCTTCCATCTTTTGTATTCTGCTGATTATGCTTGCATTGGTAGTTTGTGTTTATATACCCAGATTTTTTATTTCTCGAATTCCTTAGGTTTCTGTTTTCTTTATTGCCTCTATTTCAGTTTTCAATTCTTGAACTATTTCCTTCACCTGTTTGTTTGCTTTCTCTTGGTCTTCTTAAATTTCTTTTTTTTTTTGCGTGTTAATATATTTATTTATTTTTTTGTGTTTTAATGTGTTTTATTGTTTTTTTAATTTATTTATTTATTAAAGATTTCTGCCTCCTCCCCGCCACCACCTCCCATTTCCCTCCCCCTCCCCCGATCAAGTCCCCATCCCTCATCAGCCCAAAGAGCAATCAGGGTTCCCTGACCTGTGGGAAGTCCAAGGACCGAGTTACTGTTTTCTTCCAAACTTTTGTTGGTCTTTTCCTCCATGTCTTTAAGGAATTTTTCATTTTCTGTTTATGGGTCTCTGTCATCTTTATAAAGTTATATTTAAGATACTTTGCTTCTTCTGGGTTGGGATGATCAAGTCTTCCTGCTGTGTGACCTCAGGGTTCTGGTATTACCAATGTTGCCTTTTAGTTTGTTGAATGAATTTTTGCATTGGCACCTACCCATCTCTTCCACCAGTTGGTACTGGCAGTATCTTTGCTTCTTGGTTCAGTCCTTGCAGTCGCTGTCTGTGTCTCTAGGTAGCCTCTGAAGTCTCTCTTTGCTCCTCTGCCCTTTGTCCTCAGTGTGCATTTGCAGCCCATTGTTCAGAGTTCCTCTGAGGTCAACCAGGGTTGGGTGAGTTTGTGGGCAGAGTGGGCCTTGTAGCTTACAGGTTTCTGTCGATGAGTGGTGGGATAGGGAGCTTGTTGATGCTTGCCTGCTGCTGGCTAGAGAAGCTGAGGCAGGTAGGGGAGGACCTGGGGTCTTGCCCCTTTATGGAGGGCCTATAGCGTGGGGAGTCCAGCTGGCTGGCTTGATCCTTCACCTCTTGGTCACAGAGTCTGATAGATGGGATTGGGGTGTTGGACAGCCTACCTGCAGGAAACTTGCCCGAAGGCTAGCTTATGAAGCTGAGGCAGGTGGGTGATGGCCCTGAGTTTTGTCCTAGTACCAAAGGCCTAGTGAGCAGGGGAGTCCAGATGGCTGACTGATAACCTACCTCTTGGTCCCTTGTGTGCAGTTGCAGCTTGTGGTTCAGAATTTCTCTGAGGTGACAAGGGATGGGTGGGTTTGGGGTGGAGTGGGCCTTGTAGCTAGCTTTCAAGGTCTGATCTATATAGGGGAGTTGGAACAGCCTACCTGCAGGAAACTTGCCTGCTGCTATCTAGGGAAGGTGAGCCTATGGGTGAGCCTATGGGGGAGCCCTCGGTTTTGCCCTGGTATGGAGGGCCTAGAGAGTGAGGTGTCCGGCTGGTTGATCACTCACCTCTTGGTCTTCTGTGTGCAGCTGCAACATGTGGTTCCAAGTTCCTCTGAGGTCAGGGGATGGGTGGGTTTGTAGACAAAGTGGACCTTGTAGCTTACAGAGTTCTGTCAGTGAGGGGCAGGTAGTGTTGGAGCAGCCTGTCTGCAGGAAACTTGCCTCTCTACATTGTCTTGTAAAATTCCAATTCATCTTTTGAGACTGGGTACACTCATCCTATCCATGACCTTAAATTCATTATACTTGAATTACATTAAAAAATTTCACATTAGATAAGCCAAAACTTTCCACATTCATGGGAATGTGATTTTTATATTGTGAACATATTTGCATTATGGAATGCGATAGATGAAATAATAGCTTTGACTCTCCTGGAATTCACATTGTAGACCAGGCTGGCCCCAAACTTACAGAGATCTTCCATGTCTGTCTCCCGAATGCTGGAATTAAAGGTGTGCACTGCCACACCTGGCTTCTCATTATTACTACATATAACAAAATCATTTTATCACTCTTAGTCTTGGATCCTCGATCTTGGATTTTGTCATTTCCCTAATATTTACTTAATTTAGGTATTTTCCAACCCTTTTGTGTTTATCCTATATTACTTTTACAACCTTCTGGTTCACATGTTTCCCTATAAAAAAGTTTGCATCAGGAGGATAGTTTATTTTCAGCCCCAAACTATATATGGAAAATTATTCATGAAGTTCTAGTAATGAAGTTTCAGATTACTATTCATTTTGCATTTGCCATATTATAAAATGCTCTATAAGAAAATATGTAACTATTTAGGAATTTACTTTTATTAAACTTTTCTTATTAACCTTTCTAAGTTTTCTCTGTGTCTTTTATAGTCCTTTGAATCACGTTTTGATGGTTTCAGTTTTTAATAGGCAATGCAATTTATAATTAATTTTTCATAACATATTGAAACATCATACTTCAAAAACAGGAGATTAAGTTCTTTGAAGAAAAATTTCAGAGCTCTTAGTTTGCTTTGTTTTACCATATGTAATCTTAGAACTTGGTAGCAGATTGGAGGGCAATTATGTTTTAGTCTAGATAATTAATACTTAAAGTTATTTATCTATAATAGTGTGTATTATAGATAAATTTTCACTGTCATCATAATAATAAAAAGTCTTTTTATAGTTTTGCAGGATGCTTTGCATACATTCCCATTTGAACATCATCACTCTCCTATGACATGCCTGACAGGTACCACTATCCTAATTTAAAGAGGAGACTGAAATTCAGAGGTTAAATGATTTGCCCAAAGTCACAACTTACATGTACATAAATTTGGGCTTTTATCTAGTTCTTTTGTTACTAAATGCTGTCTTTCATGCAAATGACATTTAACGTAGGAGGCCCCTACATTTGGTTTTTCTATAAGTTAGAATTGTCTTGCTATTTGATTTTTTATGTTACATTTTCTTGTTTTATACATCCTTCCCTCCATAAGACAAATTCTGTTTCCATTTGTGACTTACAGTCTGAACAGAATTTACTGAATGTCATTATTATGTGCCAGTTTTGTGGTACTGGTTAAATCATTTAATCTCAATGAGTTTTTAATGGCTCACTCATTTTACTTTCATTCCTTAACTACAGAATGAAATTGTATTAGTTTTAGTCTAAAAAACTTCTGTGGGATTTGGAAAATTGATTCTTTAGAGGAAGAACTAAGGGAATACTGCAGATATACAGCTTATATCTCAATGCATATTGGTCTATGTCCCACCTCCGATGTCCTTAACATCTAATTCCTGAAAGACAGCAGAAGTTTTTTTTTTTTTTTTTTGATTTTTCGAGACAGGGTTTCTCCGTAGCTTTTTGGTTCCTTTCCTGGAACTAGCTCTTGTAGACCAGGCTGGTCTCGAACTCACAGAGATCCGCCTGCCTCTGCCTCCCGAGTGCTGGGATTAAAGGCGTGCGCCACCACCGCCCGGCGACAGCAGAAGTTTTATTCATTTAACTATCCAGTCAGATATCTTTTTTCAGCCAGTTGTCTGTTGTCCATAACTGTGGACTTTGCCTCACTTTTCATTTATTCCTTGAATGTTTTAATCTTACTTCCACAAAAGATGACTTTATTTATAGTTGGCAGTATCACAGACTAAGCTATAGATGCTACTTCTCAAAAACAAGTTGGAGAAATACAAATTTTAAGGAAAGAAAGAGGATAAAAACTAAGTGGTTTGTCTTAGTGATAAAATATGGAAAAGGGAAATGAAACTTCAGAAAAGTTTTGCTTTCTAAATTGTATTGTTTGCTTTTTACTTAATCATAACATTTCATTTAACATTTTAGCAAAATGTTAAATTGACATTTTCAACACATTATGTTAATACCTTAAAATTTCTTTTCTAAATACTTTTCCTCTATGACTATCCTAAAACTGGTTTTCCCAGATTTGCTGCTTTTTTGTTGATGGAAACTAAGATTTTTAAGTTCTTTTGTTAATTACTTTTTCTTACATAGCTCACTTTATACTAAGGTGATAGTGTGTGTTTTCCTCATAGAAATTTAAAACCATGTACTTGGAGATATGTATGCTTACCTGAAAATTGTCTTTTCAATTTTAATTTTTAAGGAGATGATACAATACACATGGATGGTGATCAGTATATTTTGGAAATACAAGAAACTGTTTTTTTATCCAATTCAGATGTAACTATTCAAAATTTTATTCCTGATGAGCCAGACTCAATTATAATCCAAGATGGTATTGAAAACTTTGTTATTGAAGATGTTTGTTATTCACCTATTTTAGAGGAAACAGATATATGTGATAACATTATCATTCCTGAGCAAGTGCTTGATTTAGATATAACTGAAGAATTGTCTTTAGCACAGTTCCCAGTTCCAGACATTTTAGGTTCTAGTTTTACATCAACCTCATTGACTATGTCTGAACATGTGTTGATGAGTGAAGCTTTGCACATGTCTGACGTGGAACATATTGAGCATGTGATTCATGATAGCATAGTAGAAGCAGAAGTCATCAGTGATCCTCTGACAGCTGACATTTCAGAAATATTAGTAGCAGATTGTGCTTCTGAAGCAGTCTTAGATTCCAATGGTATGCCTTTGGAGCAACAAGATAACATCCAAGTCAACTGTGAGTACTATTTTATAATTTCTTGTAAGTCTTTAGCTACAGTGATTATCAAACCTTTTTGTTTTGTTTGTTTCTGCCTGTTTTGCTTTAGACAGGGTCTCACTACACTCTATGCTGAACACGAACTTCTGATTCTCTTGTCTGACACTGATAAGTACCAGAGTTTTAAGTGTGTGCCAACATGCCTGAATTATCAACGAAATGTTTTTTTCTGTTTTGTTTTCTATGTAAATATACATACTTGTTTGTGTATGTACATTCAGGTGCACAATCACAGGTGTATTCTTGAATGTGGAAGTTAGAGATTAACACAGTTTCTATCCTTGGCTTTTCTATACCTTTTTTCTTTGAGACCAAGATCACTCAGTGTACTTGAAGGTGACTGATCGGTTCTGTTAGACTGGCTGGTCAGTGAGCTTCAAGAATCCTCCTCCTGTCTGCCAGCACTAAGGGTTTAAAGAAGGGAATATCATCAATTCTCAAAGTCCAGCTATGGTTTCATAGTGACACCTCATTTCAAACACCAAAAGATAATTTCTTCCTTATTTTGGCCAGTAAAATTATGTTGTCTCTGCATTTGAGCCCTTTTATTCTTAAAATTTTATGGGTTTTATATAAATAATATTTGTAGGTTTGGGCTGTTCTTTATCAAGCTATTTCTTCACCTCATTTCCCTTTTGTCTTCTAGGATTTAGGTCTTTTTTTTCTAACATAAAACTGTTTGGTATTTTATAAGTCATATGTGGTTATCACTTTTAGTATCAATTTATGCTTATATAGTTAAGTATGAGGCCATTTACACTTGTGTTATTGTTTTCTTTTTAAAATAGTGTTAATTGTATTTGTAGGTTTTATGTTTTGATTAGGGTATCTTTTACTGCAATGACATGCATGACAAAAAAACACTTGGATAGGAAAGGGTTTATTAGGTGTACACTAATATATCCTTGTTCATCATTGAAGGAAGTCAATACAGGAACTCAAATGGGTGAGAACCTGGAGGCAGGATCTGATGCAGAGTCCATTAAGGAAAGCTGCCTACTGGTGTGTTCCTTGTGGTTTTTTCAGCCTGCTTTCTTACAGATCCCAGGACCACCCACAATGAATGGACCCTCCTCCATCAATTACTAATAATAAAATGCTTACAGATCCGTGTGCATATCAATATTGTGGAGGCATTTCCTTAACAGAAGTCCTCCTCTCAGACGACTTAGCTTGTGTTCAGTTGACACAAAACTATACAGCACAGTGTTAAAACAAGTTTTAGTAAGCTTGTAGGTGTATGATTATGGTATCTTTGTATACTAGAATAAAGACAAGGCATTGGGAAATTAATACTATTTGCTAGGTTATAGAATGATCACTATGCTAGCAAGGTGTTTTCATTGCAGTTACTGCAAATTTTATTTCAGGACAACATTGTTTTCCTTACTCTTAGATTTTTGTCATTTTACTTATATGAAAATACATACAGCATAATGTATTTTCTTTGAACAGTTGAAATGATATAATTTTAATGGCATAGTTATTTCATTTTAAAGTATTTTTTTCTTAAATAAGATACATCATATCAGGAATTTCTTTTCATTGTCTAAGCAAAAGTTGAAGAAATAGGGGTTGGTATATAGCTAAGTGGTAGCATGTTTATCTACTAAGTCCAAAGCCTGAGTTCCATCATCAGCACTGCACATTTATTTTTGTTGGGTTTGATTTGGTTTTGTTTTTAAAAATTTTGGCAACTTTTTGAAATTACTACTTTATGTGTTATAGGTGTTTTGCCTACATGTATGTCTGTGTACCATGTATGTATCTGGTGTCCGTAAGAAAATGTGTACATGAAGGGTACTGTTAACTGACTTTGCATGTTGATACTGTTATTTATAGATGAATAATTGAGACAATATGTTCTTTCATTATTCTCCTAATTAAGAAAATATGTTCTTCCATTATTCTTCATAACTTTGGAGTTATACCAAGAGTTTGGATTATTGTAAATCATTTTATCTTAATATTTTATTACTTATAGAAGTATTTTCATAAGCATTAATTGCATGTGGGTAGAGCAGACAGGTATAGCAGATAAACCCGAGTTCAAACGCCAGTACATTCTTGAAAAGAAGGAAAAGGTGTTTATTGCATTTAAATTTTATGTATCAGGTTAGATAATATGTGTTTTAAAGATCTATTTACTCTCCTTTTATATATTAGAGTATTTTACCTCCCTCTATTTTTTTGTCTCTCTAATATTGTGTGTGTGTGTGTGTGTGTGTGTGTGTGTGTGTGTGTGTGTTTTGAGTGTTTGAATGTACAGTATATCTGCGCTGTGTTCATGGAGACAGAAGGGGGCATCTCCTGGAACCAAAGTTTGTGAGTTGCCTATTTGGGTACTGGGAACCAGACTTTGGTCCTCTCTAAGAATAGCAAGTGCTCTTAGCCATTTAATTACCCTCTTTGTAAATTTACTTATTAGTGTGTGTATAGTGTGTATGTGTGAGATGGGAAAGAGAAAGTATGCTTGTTTGATCACATAGGTGGAGATTAGAAGATAAATTTTTACAAGTCAGTTCTTTTCTGTTACTGGTTCTAAGGATCAAATGCAGGCTGTCAGACTTGGAGAGCAAGTATGTTTATCAAATGCTGACCAAACTAGTCAGGCCCACTTCAACTCTGTTTCAGAAAGGAAAAAGCAGTCACATTTTGTTTCTAACTCTGCTGTGAAGATTTACAATGCATTTTCTGTCCATTTAGTGGATGACACTGACAAAACAGATCCTGAAGATTCAACTGATGTTACCATTCATGCAGAGCCAGAAATTGATCCTTGTACATTGGATGGCACATGTCCTGAAGTTATCGAGGTGTATATTTTTAAAGCTGACCCCAGAGAAGATGACCTAGGTAAGGAGGAAAACTTTGTCTTGTCCATCTATCTATCATCTATAATATTCTGTTATATTACATACATATTATATTACATATAGTATATATATAATACTATAATATATAATATATAATACTACACACACACACATATATATATATGTTGTTTTATATTATACTGTGTGATTCTTCTGTTTTTTTGTTTGTTTGCTTTTGTGTTTTTGAGGCAGGGTTTCAGATGTAGCCCAGGCTGGCCTGGAACTTACTCTGTATACAAGATTGGTTTCAAACTCAAAGCAATATGCCTGCCTATACTGTAATGAATGTATGTAGGTACAGGACATGATTTTTTTAAAAAAAAAAAAAACCTATTTAGGTTGGAAAGTTTGAAAGCTTGTTTAAAGTTTAAGACATTTCTAAGATAATATGCAGATATAAAAATGGTAAGCCTACTAAGTCAAATAAATGAAGTTCCAAATTAATTCTCATAGCATGTTTCCTTTTAGGACAAACTAGAGACATATCAGAGAGTGAGACTAACAATGACGATAGAACTGAACTACATGATCAGAACAGTAGTATTCATGTTCCCAAAGACAAGATGGTTCATATGACTGTCAATGACCCTCAGCAGGAAGATAAAGATTATAGTAAGTACATGGCTCACTTTGAATGGAGATGGTTTATGTTTCTATAAGCTCTGATTCTTTTTAATGCAAGTCATATAGCAACATCCCTATTATAAAGGCTATCATGCTTGATATAAAAAAGGACATAAGTATCTTTTAATGTATTTTAAATTGTTGGCTTTAAGAAATAAGTAGGCACCAGTCAGGCTGTGATGGTGCTTGCCCTTAATCCCAGCACTCAGGAGGCAGGAAACACCTAGAACTGTTACACAGAGAAACCTTGTCTCAAAAAACAAAGTAAGCAAACAAATAAATAAAAACCAAGGCATGGTTACATTCACTTGTAATCTAGGCACTTGAAAGACTGAAGGAGGAGGATTTTGGATGGTAAATTGAATTCTAGAATACCCTGAGATTATTATGTAGGAACTTATCTTAAGAACTAACTAAATAAATAAGCAGATATAATAAATTATTGAGATAAAAAGTGGAATACACCCAATCTTCATTGAATATTACTATGATGTTTTATATTAATAAATTATTTATTGCTAAAATTGTGATATTCCTAGTCACAAAAGTACTTAATAATTTGTGCTTAGATGTTGCTGAAATAACAAATGAGGTTTATATGGAAGTGATTGTAGGAGATGATGACACTGGTGGCATAGCAGCAGCTACTACTGTGCATGAACAACAACAGATGGATGATCGTGATATGAAGTCAGCTTTCTTGCCTAGTGCATGGACAGCGGCCTATGGTAAGTAACAGCTTAAAGATTTAGTACAGATTTACTTACCCTGTTTGTGGTATGGTGTATATCTATGTGGGGATGTGTATGAATGTGGATGCAGAAACGTGCTCATATATGTAGAGACACTTGTGTAACATTAGTCCTCGGGAGATGTTAAGAAATGTCTAGTCATCCCAGATAGGGAAACAGTGACAGAGACCAAAGTATGGATACAACCAAAATCCAGCATGGTGAACCAGTGAGTTGGTTGAAGTTATTTTTAGGAATCTGAAGTTACCTACAAGAACAGAAATGGTTCAAAGACAGCTAGATAACATAGTCAAAAACCTACCCAAGCATGGCAAATGAAAGCTGGAAACCTGGAATTTATCATGTAACCTGTAAGCATTTTGACAGGTTGTAGAGTGGATTTCCAGGCAACTAAGATGTGACTCTCTTCCAGGTAGTATGGCTGATCTGAGCCTCTTCAAAGTAGTCCATCTTGTCTGACAGTTCCCTTTACTTTCCTAACTGCCTAAATATGTTTGAAGATAAAGGAGTGCAGTCTGAGTGACTAATCAGTTTCCAGGGACTTCCTGAAGCTTTTGATTTGTATCCTTGCTGAGCTTAAGGACCTTCCCTTCAGGATGTAATGTTTCACCTCCCTTTAAAGCATCCTGTGTCTGAACAAGTTTTCACTACAGGACAGAGGATAATCTTATGTATTTGTTTCTCAGGAGATCTTGTTTTTTGAGTGAGAGTCTCTTATTTGGCTTGAAGAGACTGATTGGCTGGCCTGCCAGGACCACATGTCTCTGCCTTTTTCGTGATGGGATTATAAATATGCACCTTTATATTCATCCCTTTTTTGTTTTGTTTGCTTTTTTTAACAGGGTGTGTAGGGTTCAAATGCAAATCAACTAAGCTATCTCTCTAGTCTGTTATCTCTTTATGGAGAAATGGTTTCTGAGGTCTTAAGATTTCACAAATATAAAGTAACCCAGTCAGTGATTTAAAAAGTATGGAGAACTTATATAGTTCAAATTTTACTTTAATTTTTACCTAATTAAAACTACAGAGAATTTCTACTTGGAGTTTGTTTTCTTTTCTCTTCTATTGGCTTGTGTCTTTACAGTTTTCACAGACTGTTAGATGCATATGTTAGGTATTTTTTCTATGGTTGTCAACTAAATGTGCTCATAAGTGCATTACATAAAACAGAAGTTTCTGTTATTATTGGGTATCAGGTTTTACATTTCATTGTAGTAGTTAATAAAGAATCCCTAGTTTGGTAATTTGTATATTATGTTTTTGATGTCCATTGTTAGGTAATAATTCTGACGAAACTGAAAACCAGAATGTCACTGCAAGTGCTGTCTTGCACTTAGACGAGTCACGTGACCTTGACACACTGCCTAAACGAAAACCAAAGAAAAAGAGAAGACCTGAATCCAGACACTATCCACCTGGTAAGAAAGAGAAAAATTCCATGGTATAAGGTGTTCTGCAGACTATATGAGGAAATGCTGTTGTATATCCACAAAAGTGTAATGATGGTTTTTTGACTGCCTGATCCCAGATGGCTTTGATGCATTGAATTTGAAAATAAAAGTTTCCATTCGTTGATAGGTTTACTGACAGGCTATAGATCAGATGTTAAGAAAAAGGAACTTAATTCTCTGGTTATTTTGTTTGAACAGAAAAGATAGCCATAAGCTGTGTTACTCTATTTTGGTGGGGTCTCATACTTTAGCCAAGACTGACTGCAAACTAATGGCAACCCAGCTTACTCAAAGTATCTGTCATTATTGACATGAATCATGTTACTTGACTGTGAGTTTATTTAATGTGAAGATAAAATAATCAAGTTTTTATGGGCTTTTATTTCTGTGTTTTGTTTAAAGGCAAATTTTTCCTTTGGAGCTCAAGCTGGCAATGAATTTGTTATCCTTCTGCCTCCCTCCCTTCAATACCTCTGTCACAGACCTTTACTACCACCAGAACATTTAAAATTTAAAAGGACTTCTCTTAGGGAAACAGGAAAGCACTTTTAATTGTTAATTGTATTCCTTTCGTGGATGGTTTTGGGGACATGTGTATATGGAGAACACAGCTTTACATATTTAAATTTTTGTGGGTGTTGTTGAAAAATGTCATTGATTATTGAAAGTTTGGATTATAATAATTAAATTAAACGGTTAACTTTACTTACAAATTATTTTGAGTAGGACTGTAATTTAAGACTTCTTTGAAGCTTCCTTTAAAAAAACTGGAAAAAAATGAAATTCATCCCATCATATTGGATCCAGTTCTTTCTTATGATTGCAATATGTATGTTGAAAGTGGTGAAAATAATGTTAAAAATTGATAAATTCCAGGAAACATACTTTAGGCTTAATGAAGAAACTAAAAACATGAGGTTTGATTATTTTTCTTGTCTCTTTCCATTTCTTAGCAATAATTATTGGTCCCGATGGACAGCCCTTAGCTGTCTACCCTTGCGTGTTTTGTGGAAAGAAATTTAAGTCAAAAAGTTTCTTGAAAAGTCATGTGAAAAACCATCCTGAACACCTTGCCAATAAAAAATACCACTGTACTGACTGTGATTACAGTACCAAGAAGAAGATAAGTTTTCATAATCACATGGAGAGCCACAAGCTGGCCAGTAAGACAGGAAAGGACACAGAATGTAATGAGTCTGGGAACCATTTGTCTCATGCTGGGGCTTTGAGTTCTCACCAAACAATGCATGGAGAAAAAGAAGCCAGCAAAACGTACAAGTGTAAATTCTGTGAATATAAAACGTATGAACAGCCATTATTGAATCGCCACCTTTTAGCAGTCCACAGCAAGAAATTTCCTCACATTTGTGTAGAGTGTGGTAAAGGTTTTTGTCACCCATCAGAGCTCAAAAAGCACATACGGATTCATACTGGAGAGAAACCTTATGGATGCCAGTATTGTGAGTACAGGTCTGCAGACTCTTCTAACCTGAAAACACATATAAAAACTAAGCACAGTAAAGAGATACCATTGAAGTGTGACACCTGTGTCCTGACTTTCACAGACACCAAAGAGGCACAACAACATGCTCTAATGCACCAAGAAAGCAAAACATACCAGTGTTTGCATTGCAGCCATAAGAGTTCAAACTCAAGTGATTTGAAGCGACACATAATTTCAGTTCACACAAAAGACTACCCTCATAAGTGTGAGTTGTGCAGCAAAGGGTTTCATAGGCCTTCAGAACTCAAAAAGCATGCGGCTACCCACAAAAGTAAAAAAATGCACCAATGTAAACACTGTGACTTTAAGGGTCTGGATCTGTTGGTGTTAAGTCACCATATTCTCTCAGTTCACACAGTGAGTGTTCCATTTATATGTAAGAGATGTCAAAGGGGATTTCAACAACAGTGTGAGCTTCAAAATCATATGAAGACACACAGTGGCTGGAAAGTATATCAGTGTGAGTACTGTGAATATAGCACTACAGATGCCTCAGGCTTTAAGCGACATGTTATCTCCATTCATACCAAAGACTATCCTCACTGCTGTGAGTACTGCAAGAAAGGATTCCGGAGACCCTCAGAAAAGAATCAGCATATATTGCGACATCATAAGGAAGTTAACCTGCCCTAAGAATATATCTTAACCTGTAGGGATGTTGCCTTAGAAGCAACAACTTCATTTTAAAAGCAGTCATTCTTGTTCAGACCTAATATTGTAAGTTTGTTAAGCAAATACAATATTGCTTCAATTTGACTTTACATTTTATTCAGTAGGGTATCCTATTTCCTGTAAACTTTACTATGTGAGAGAAACAAATTTCTTTTAACAACATAGTCCCTGATTCTACGCTGAATATTTTGTCTTTGAAACCTTACTACCTAACTGACTTACATAATACTTAAGACTACCTAACTCATGTTGATGGTACTTTTCTAAGAAAAAAACTTAATATTGGTAACCTGAAAAGTTACTTTGATACAAAATACATATTAGAATTATTACCAACATAAATGAGAGATTCTTCTGACATGTCTTATTATCAAACTATGGAAATTATTTCCTTGACTTAATATTTTCAAATTCTTGACAATGTAACTTCTGTTTAAGTCTCTACCACTGCTGATTATAGAACATTGACTTGCTTTGGGCTTAGTTTTCATTTTTCTTTAGTGGTCATTTGATTTTGCTTGTTTTTAATTTTCTTTCCTATATAGTAGAATTTTAGAGAACCTTAATGAAAGTTTTTGCTTCTTCTTGATTTCTAATTCTTTATATATTGCCTTGCAGTTTTGTTCTATAAATAAGAACTAGATAGAGTAGGCTGAATTTTGCTGACTTGTAGGAATATATTGTGACATACAGCGTATTTTGAAAATTGTCATTGAAATGCAGTTTAAATTTTAGGTATAGTCCTTCCTGCCAATGACAATTAAATCTGTAATGAAAATGACTCAATTTGTATTAACTTAGAAAATCTCGAGATACATGAGACTATTTGTATACTTGGTATTCACAAAAACTAAACTTCAGGTAATTAGAGGAAAAATGAGGACCTTGGTAGAAGTAATGGTATTATCCTTAATTTTGATATTTGAAAAGCAGAAACTAAAGTGTTTTCATAGGTACAATGTTTTAATACAATTTTTGCATTTTACCTTAAATTTTATGGAAAGAAGATCCAGACCCAACTTTGTATTTTTTTATGTGAATCCCTGAAAAACTCAGAGGCTGTTAAAATATAGTTTTAAAAACTGAATCCTGTTAGAACATAGAGGTGGCCAATTCAGCCAGCCCTTTTTTTTCTTTTTTTCTTTTGTATTTTTCTTAGTGAGGGCTTGTTTTTTTTTTAAAGATAGCATATATGTTAATTGATTATTTTTTACTTCTTATTTGAGAATTAATATTTTAAACAGATATTCCTGCTCACCAGACATATTATAAAATGGATCTAGCTCTTTGGATTTGATTATTAAAGAATTTTGAAGAATAGTAGGAAATTTAAGAAAAGGAATTTCCTACTTGATAAACAGCTCCTTTGGCTCTTATGGTACTTTATTCTACTTTTACTGGCAGGTTTTGCACTTTTTTTCTTCTGTTCCAGTGATACTTATATTTAGAAGTTATATTCATAGAATTAGAACTTTAAGTAATTGGTGCTTGACATTCTCTAAAATATGTTAGATTTAAGTTCAGTACTAAAAACATAATACAATCTGTACATGGGCATTCAGCTGTTGCCAAGCAAAGCTCAGACCTTTTGGCACCTGAGTTTATCCCTTTCAGATTTTAGTTGCTATTCAGTGTACTGTTCTGTAAAAGTCTATTCTTTATGTCTAAGACTTGGTTAATCTTGAATTTTGCTTTGTCCTAAAGTAATATAAACATGCATATTTAAGTGAAAATTTTATGTATAAGAATTTAAATAAACTTAAATAGTGCTTTGTAAACTTTGTGTTTTTCACAGTCTGGAGTTATACTTTTTGTTTTATTTTAAAGTACAATAGTCAGACTTTTGAAAGGTGATAAAAGCTTGGTAAAGGAAATGTGATAATTTACATAAAAATGAATTGTACTTACATTATTTACTGTGACCATAAGGCTTTAATTTTTAAATTATTCTTTAACAATTAACAAAGCCAGAAAATTTGTTCCAGACAAAACTTTATAAAAGGTACAAATTCTTAAAGGAAGTGAATTATTTCAATGGAATTGCCTGTTATTCCATCTTTTATTTTTTTTCTTTTTCTTTTTTTTTTCTTTTTTTTCTCCCCATCTTCCATCTTTTATTTTTTACTCATTGTGAAATACCACAAAATGCTTAAGTGAAGAGATATTATAAATGTGTACTTGAGAATAACATGCAGAAATAAAATGAGACTTCTTCCTGATAATAAATGTTTATTGTGTTTGATATCAAACAGTAAATTGACACTTATGGGGGAAGAGAGTACAAGGTCCCCATGCTCGCAATTTACTTGTCTTTTTTCTACTTCCCATGTAGATTAGATCCATGTATATCTTTCTTAGGGTCCTCATGTCGTCTAGATTTCTAGGATTGTGGGTTGGTTTTCTTTACTTTATGTTTAAAATCCACTTATGAGTCAGTACATGTAATAATTGTCTTTCTGTGTCTGGGTTTTCTCACTCAAAATGATGTTTTCTAGCTCCATCCATTTTCCTGCAAAATTCAAGATGTCTTTATTTTTTCCTGCTGTGTAGTACTCCACTGTGTAAATGTGCCACATTTTCTTTATCAGTCGAGGGACATTTAGGTTGTTTCCAGGTTCTGACTGTGACAAACAAAGCTGCTATGAACATAGTTGAGCACATGTCCTTGTGGCACGATTGAGCATCCTTTGGATTTATACCCAAAAGTGGTATTACTGGGTCTTGAGGAAGGTTGTTTCTGAGAAATCACCACACTAACATCCAAAGGGGTTTTACCAGCTTGCATTCCCACCAGCAGTGCAGAAGTGTTCCCTTTTCCCCACATCCTCTCCAGCATAAGTTGTCATCAGTGTTTTTGATTTTGGCCATTCTTACAGGTATAAGATGGAATCTCAGAGTTGTTTTGATTTGTATTTCTCTGATGACTAAGGATGTTGAGCATTTCCTTAAGTGTCTTTCAGCCATTTTAGATTCCTCTGTTGAGAGTTCTCTGTTTAGGTCTGTATTCCATTTTTGTATTGGATTATTTGTGCTTTTGATGATCAATTTCTTGAGTTCTTTTTATATTTTGGGGAGATCAGACCTCTGTCTGATGTGGAGTTGGTTAATATCTTTCCCATTCTGTAGGCTGCCATTTTGTTTTGTTGATTATGTCCTTTGCTTTACAGAAGCTTTTCAGTTTCAGGAGGTCCCAATTATTAATTGTTTGTCTCAGGGTCTGTGCTGCTGGGGTTATATTTAAAAAGTGGTCTCCTGTGCCAATGCATTCAAATGTACTTCCCACTTTCTCTTTTATATGGTTCAGTGTGCTGACTTTTGCTTGAGTTGTTTGATCCATTTGGACTTGAGTTTTTCTGGTGTTTGAAGGTGTGAGGATTGATATCCGGGTCTTCTATTTGGTTCCATTGGTCCTCCTGTGTAGTGGGGAGCTGCGGGTTGCTTCCCGCCACCCGGCTAGCTTTATACCCAAAATAATTACATGGACACTGTATTCTTTTAAATACTTCTTGGCCCATTAGCTCTAGCCCTTAGTGGCTAATTCTGATATCCCAATCAACCCATCTCTAATAAACTGTGTAGCACCGGTCTTGCCGGGAAAGATTCAGCATGTCTGACCTGGCGGCTTGCTTCATCACATGTGTCTGCCCGGGAGAGGGGAGCATGGCCTCTGAGCTCACGTCCTCTTCCTCCCAGCATTCTGTTCTGTTTACTCTTCCCACCTATGTTTTAACCTATGAGACCAAGCAGTTTCTTTATTACTTAACCAATGACCTTCCTCCATCATTTCCCCTTTTTCTGTTTAAACAAAAACGGCTTTAACTTTAACATAGCAAAATTACATATAACAAAACAGTTATCAAGTAAAAGTTACAATATTTACATCTATTTTATCTTTTTTCATAACTAAGGAAAACTATAACTATCTATATATTCTTTAACTCCATCAAAGACTCCAGAAGGATATAATATTAATTAAGCAAACAAGAAATCCAAAACTCTAGAAATGACAGAGACATCTCGCTGCCTGTACAGTCACCCAAAGTTCCTCTGCACTGTTGGGGCATCCATCTTCAGGCCCATAGTTTCCAGCAGACATTTCCATGAAGCAGGAAATTTCAAAGTCAGTTCAGTCACTATCTGTTGTGTCCTGCAAAGTATCTAGGTGACCTTTCTTTGCTTTTTGTCATTACTTGACTCTGACAAGTTGTTGTTGTTGTTGCTGCTGCTGTTTAATTATTTAATTATTTAATCTAAGTTCAGTAGACTTGGGGACTGGGAAGTGGATCCAGGCTGTGACAGGCAGGTAGTAGATACATGGGACCTGACGTAAACAGAGCTGAAAATCCAGAGAGCCAGCTTGTTTGGCGGCTTATGTAGTCAGGTCCAGGCCCCATGACTCTCTTCTGATCTCCAAGGGCACTGCATGCATGCTGGGTACACATACACATGCAGACAAGAAAACCATACACATAAAATAGAAGAAAATAATTGAAAGGGAATAGTCTAAATTGAATTTGATACGGCAGGATTTTTTTCCTGATTTTGTACATCAATGCTTTTACTCCTTTCTCTGGTAGGAAAAGGTTTTCTCCCCTCTTCCTCTCTCTGTGTCTTTCTCTTCCTCTCTCTCTTTCTGTCTCTCTCTATATGTGTGTGTTGTGTATGGTGTCTGAAGCAGCTAGTGTATGTGCTGAAGCCTGTACTAGGCATATGCACACACTGAGGCCAGAGGAGGATTTCCTTTCCCAGTGTCTATGGGCATCAGGCACATAAGTGGTACACATACATAGACCAAATAGTCACAAATAAAATAAAAACTGGTTTCAAAAAGAACGTTGCAAAATAAATTTGCTATGATAAGAATTTTTCTTCACTTTATATTTTTTAAAAAAATGCTGGAGTAACATTAATATTGTTACATTTTCCTCTTTATTGGTTAACTTTATTTTTTCTTTTATTGAACATAGATTGTTTTCATATGATATGTTCTGATTGTGCTTTTTTCTCCCCGTACTCATCCAGTTCCTCTCCACATCACCTCCAATTTGAGTCCATGACTTTTCTGTGTTTCATTAGAAAAATGTGCTGCTAAGACATAACAATAAATAAGATAAGATAAAATCTACAATCTGCATAAGCTCAGACATTAGCAAGAAAGTACATTGGCTGCGGGAATGGATGGATCTTTCTAGGACTGGAAAATAGAATAGATAATTAAAGATGGATAAAGGTGGACTGGAATGAGAGAATATTGTTGATTTTGAATAGCACCCCTCAACATATACACTCAATTTCTATATTTGTAAATATTAGAAACTTAGAATACCAATAGAAATGAAAATACTTAATAATTGTACACAGAACAATATTTGTGGACAGCTGAGCAAGCGATGTGTTAACCTCAGATTGCAGAGAGCCTTCTTTCTTCTGTGTGCTGATGGGATCACCTGGCCAACTGTGAGAGCCCTTAATCCTCCCTGTATTAAAACATACAGTACTTAGAACATTAGATTTATAACATGACCATTGTTTGACTATGGGCAGAACACACTGGCCTTAATTTAATACTGTGAGCTAGCATGTCGTAGGTTGTAAAGCTTAAAACTCTGTCAATTAGCTTCCATAAGTGTTGGCATTTTATATCTGTATTAAAACGTGTGAGTCACAGTGACAACCAACAAATGATTCTTTGACTAAAGACTCAAATAAGGCATTTTCAATAAAATAAAATGGCAATCATTCAAAGAGTAAATATTTCTGTATGAGAAGCATTCCAAACATAAGGTCAAATGCTGCATTATGCCTAGAATGGATGAATTATCCTCTCTCAATCTAAGGGAAAAAACAAAACAGGATGAAACGGGCTCTGGCATGTCTCAGTCAGGTTTCCGTTCTGAACATGCGTGCGGGTGTGTGGGGTGCTGGGTAGTTTCACTGCAGGGATGAGTGCTCCTGTGGAGGCCACAGATCAACAGCAGGTATGTTCCTCGGTCACTCTGCTCCTTCCTTTATAAGACAGCCTCTCACCTGGCACTTGGCGATTCAGGTAGACTTACCTGGACATCTTGCCTCTTACTCCCCGGGTCTCAGATGATAGGCATGTGGATTCCAGAGCTGAATCTCATGTTCACATTCTTGCCCAGAAAGCACCTTACTGACCAAATGGCTCTATCCACATTCTAAGTGTTGGGGTGTGTGGGATGTGTGTTTATAAAAGTGCTCTCTGTTAGTGATGATGTTTAGTACACACGCTTGGGTGTGCATACATCCGTGTGTACACTCATGGTGGATACCTTGATCCAATTGTGATTTATTATTGGGCCGAGCTGAGCTGTCCACGGCAAGGTGTGAGCCCTTCACAGTACACTGAGCCGTATGACTGGAATGTGCGGAGCATCCATATCTTCGGCCACGGGGACTCTCATGTTACTAAAAGTTTTCTTCTGAGTGCTTCTCAAGTAAGTAACCAATGCCTCTGACATGTTTAGAGGTTCCTGTAACAAGAAACTTAAATGTCCCCATCTCACTGCCACGCCATGCCTGATCCTTTTCAAACTCCCCCAATATTTTTAATCTGTTTTGCTCCATGTAGAAACTGTAATTTCAGCACCCGGCTCTACCATCTACAGTTTAGTAATTACTTCATGCATTTAGCCTGGAGACTCCTAAATTGAAAACAAGGTGCAATGCTTTAATATAATGGTCTCCTCCTGATGTGTTTGGCCTGGTGTAAAATTAAGAAACCCACATTCTCTCCCTTCCTTCCTCATTGCTCCAAACTCTATCAGTTGTTCATGAGCGCCCTGTAACTATATTTCCCACAAAGATTACACAGATATTTCTGTCCAGCTACATGTCCTGAAGGGCTGTGCTGCGGTCTTCCAATCAGTAAAAATGTAATAACATTTTCACATAGTCAATATTTAATTCCGTAAATGTAACTGGTTGTTGTAATCTAGGTTATTAACCAGAGAGGAGCAAACAAGCTTCATTCCCCTGCCCAGGTGAGGCTTCACAACCACATAGCAGTGACTAGTTTAGTCATTTTCCTTTTCAAATTTTTCTCATTCACCTACTCAACTCCAGTGCAAGCAGCTGACATGTGATCTGAACTGAATGAATGGATCTGACAGGTTCTGAGCACCCAAATTGCTTTTGCCCAAGTCCTGATGTGCTGGTGTGTGTGTGTGTGTGTGTGTGTGTGTGTGTGTGTGTGTGTTTATGGTTTGGGGGGCCTTATCATCCAGTCCCATTGCCCCGAAATCCATCTCTTCTCACTTCCGAACTATTTGGGATCTCCCATTCATACGTGGCAGGCTTAGTCTGTTCAAGAAACACATATTGATATGTGGGTGCTGCTTAAATGGACGGCTGACTTTTATTGCTGCAGTAAATATCTTTGAAGTTTTTCTGTAACATTAAATACAGCAAGCCCTATGACAAAATAGTTAGATTTGAATGTGGCTTTAAATAAGTAAATTGCTAAAATCCCACTTAGATGCTTTGAGAACCACTCCAGACCTCTGAAGCTCCTGACTAGATAGTGTACCTCTCTCTGAGGATCCAGCGTGGTGCAGGACTCCTGCCCCTTACACCTTGTCTTCAACATCACATCTGCACAACTTCCCTGTGGCTTAGATCATTCTACCTGACTTTGAGTATTTGTATTCGCAGAATTCACATTTGGAAAAAAAAATGTCTAGCATTAAGAATATCAAGCTTTTGCTATGAACATAGTTGAGCACATGTCTTGTGGTATGATTGGGCATCTTTTGCATATATACTAAAGAGCAGTATTGCTGGGTCTGGAGGTAGGTGGTTTCTTGAGTTTCTGAGAAATTGTCATACTGATTTTCAAAGCAGCTATATAAGTTTGCTATTTTCATAGCAGCATTATTTGTAATAGCCAGAACCTGGAAACAACCTAGATGCCCCTCAACTGAAGGATGGGCAAAGAGAATATGGTACATTTACACAATGGAGTATTGCATAGTAGTAAAAATGTGACATTTTGAAATTTGGAGGTAAATGGATGGATTTAAAAAAAAAAAACAGCTTTGCTGGTCACAGGCAGTCCTTCACACCACTGCAGAGCTGCTAGGTCAAGGACAAGTATGGTGAGTGTGCTCTATGGTATTGAAAGAGTTGTAGATTCATAGGAGATTGTGGCAAACAACATGGAGATACTGTGGACTCTTCAGCCAGTTCCCACTGGTATCATCCTGCATACCCATAGATCCCGAGCATGGTGCAGACAGGCACACTGATGGACCTTTCTTCATACTTATTTCCTATTTCCCGAACACACTCACTGTGGGTCTGCACATACATTCAGCACTACAGAGATTTGTCATATTTCTCATCCAGAATGGGAGAAAAGTGTTCTTTCATTCAGTTGTTTATCTGAACTCTTTCCAAAGTGTGTTTTGCCTAATTAAATGGACCCCTTTAGCATTGAATCTGTACAGTAATATTTTTAAATGATGTTCTTCTGCTATTTCTAATAGCATGTTAATTTGAAACACAATCCATCTTACAGGCAAGTGAAGAGTTAGGGATGTCTGATTCACACTGTGTCACAGGACAGATGCATGTGTGTAACTGCTTCAAATCTCATACTGGTGTCCATGATCTGGTTACCATGGGGAAGTTGGTTTTCTTTTCACTGAGCAAATCAAGCATCCATTGGTTTGGGGCACAAATATGCACAGTGCACTACCTCTCTTCTGTGAATAAGTTGTGCTCCCCCAAATTCATATGTTGTCCATTAGCACCCAACAGTACTTCATCCAGAGACTGAGTGGAAGGTAATCATGGATAAATAAGCCATCAGCACAAGGCTCTAATCTCTGTGCATGAACTTAGACTGGCTTGCTAAGTTCTCTGCCATGTTTTATACAGTGGGAAGGTGGATCAAAGTATTGTGAGAAGAGGCTTTTATCAGAGTTGGACCACAATGACCTGATCTTAAATGTCAGCCTTTAGGAAAACAGATTTGTTAGTTGAACCAAAAAAAATTGACGATTTTGATGGGGTCAGTTGAGCAAAAGGAGGCAGCCACTGTTGTTCTGAGCTCAAAGTTTGTGTGCTACACTTCTCTAGCAGGAGCATTTGCCAAATCCCTGCCCTCTTCTTCCATGTTGTCACCCCAAGGAATGAGATTTAGCAGGGCTCAAGGAGCACATGTTTGGTAGCTCTTGGTTCAGGGATAAGTTTACCACCTTGGGGAAATACCACAGCAAAGTTTTTGGGTTCAAATCATAGTCCACTATGTCTTATTTATTAAATTCAGACAGTAGCTATACTTCTGAAGAATATGAAAACTTAATTTTGTTTTTAATTAAGGCTGCCAAAAACAGTTAATCTCACAGCTTTCTCTGGTGCCTGGAGAATTACTGCCTATGTAAATTGCCTCTCTGCTGGGGTTTTCTTTTCTGTGAGCCACTCACTGAGTGCCAAATGTGTTGAGTATAGTAATGAGAAATGAATTTTCCTTTATCTTCATGGAAAATCATATTAGGTGTAATTGGATAAAACCAAGAATAAACAATCAATCCTGCTTGTTTGAGCTCCAGTTTGCATGCAGGTTATTAGATGCTGAAGTCGGCGCTGCTCTGAGCCTCTCTTTTGCACACTCTTGTGAATTCTGCAGTGTGAACTCATGCATCGTGTGACTGCCTAAGCCTAATCTTTGACAGTATTACAGGTGAGCTGGTCAAATCTAAAACAACTTTCAGTGGCCTCATTAGGGCAAAATATAATCCAATTTTGTCTCCCTAAAACAAAGATGTTTTCCCAACCCCTCTTTGCTAACCTGTGCTGAAGGGACAAGAGCAGAACTTGGTGTTTATGATAAAGGTGCTGTTATTGGGACTGTGTGTATCCTGTGTGGGGCCAGCAGCACCCAGTAGATGCTGTGCTTCCACCCTTCTCGTGTGACCCTGTAGACCTGGGAAATCAGCCTCACCTCCAGAACATGAACACACACACACCTCATGTGACCCAGGAGACCTGGGAAATCAGCCTCACCTCCAGAACACAAACACACACACGAGTCCTGTTCACCTGGGCCCTGAGTCCAAGGGCAGTACACACGAGCATGAGCACACTTGGGCTCCTGCTGAAGTGGTGGCTGTATGCTCTGAGCAGACCCAGGATGCCTGACGTTCCCAGATCCGACGCTTCACAATCGGGAGCCATTGTCTGATGAGAAACACTTGCCTGTGTTGACTTTGTCCTGACTCAGATTGACAGCTAAGCAAGCCAGACAGAGTGAGGAGGAGGGAATGGGGAGGGGTCACCCAGTCTTTGCCTTGCCAGGGTTGTGCTTGCTGATGAACACTACCACACTTGACTTTATTATGTGCCTTCTGTGAATCAGACTCAGGTTTTCAAGCTCACTTGGCAAGCACTTTACCAACTAACTGGGCCATTTACCCAGACCCAAAACTGGTTAGTTTTGATGGAAAAATCATTTAAATCCTGTTACTCATGAAACAGAAGAAATGAACAAAATTCTTAACTTATAACCAATTTCTATTTTCACTGTCAATTCTCTTTTACTAAATTCTATGCTAAAGTATGCAACATTTATTTGACACTTTCCAAACTTGTAAGTGGAGTGATTTTTCTATATTTCTTACCTTTACTCTTAAGGTTCTCATTTTTATTATTTTAGAAATATTTTAGAGCGAGTACATAATAGGAAAGGAATAAGAAAAGGAAAGTACATAATAGGAAGTTCTTGATAGAACCTTGTCCACTATTATATTAACCTTTCCTGAGTTGTGTGGTGGGGCTCGTCCCATCCATCACTGTCAGCTCTACAGATGCCATCACAGTCCCCAAGTTTATTTTAATTAAAAACGGCGATTGCGGAGGCTATATTAGTGCTGGCATTTGTTCTTGTTTAAATAGTCCCCAAATGATAAAGTTCTCAAGACATTTCTTGGGAGTGCAGCTACCAAATGACTCTAATCACAAGCTACAAGCTAAACCCATGAGATACTTTGAGAAATATTTTATACAAATATTTGTGAAACACGTGTGATTTGCTTTCCTATCTCTTGGATCTAACACCCTTGACCTTGATTCATGATCCTTCTGTCACTGCCAACGTACTCCAAATATGAATCCAGTGGTACCTTTGATGTCACCTCCCAAAGGAGGTGACTTGGTTTCCGTCACTGTTTGCTCTTAGCCAGCAAGGTGGCATGCAGAACCTGAAAACTTTCATCACCAATATCTTGAGGAAAGAGCATGAAGTAATTCATTTTCTTCTCTTCCTCTGAGCAGGGAGGGTATCAGCCAGCATGCCAGGCAGGCCATCTAGACTGCAGGTAACAGGGGCAGGATGTCAGCCAGCATGGTGGGCTCAAAGAGCTCCACATGCTTTGGTTCTAATCAACAGTTCCCAAATAGGGCGCCATAATCATGCTACTCCCACATAGAGTGAAATAAAAACGCTACTCCCACATAGAGCATCATAATCACACTGCTCCCACATAGAGCGCTATAATCACACTGCTCCCACATAGAGCATCATAATCACACTGCTCCCACATAGAGCGCTATAATCACACTGCTCCCACATAGAGCATCATAATCACACTGCTCCCACATAGAGCACTATAATCACACTGCTCCCACATAGAGCATCATAATCACACTGCTCCCACATAGAGCATCATAATCACACTGCTCCCACATAGAGCATCATAATCACACTGCTCCCACATAGAGCACCATAATCACACTGCTCCCACAGAGAGCGCCATAATCACACTGCTCCCACATAGAGCGCCATAATCACACTGCTCCCACATAGAGCGCTATAATCACACTGCTCCCACATAGAGCATCATAATCACACTGCTCCCACATAGAGCGCTATAATCACACTGCTCCCACATAGAGCGCCATAATCACACTGCTCCCACATAGAGCGCTATAATCACACTGCTCCCACATAGAGCGCTATGAAAACGCTACTCCTACACTACTGCACATCTAGTCTCCAGGCAACCTACACTCCTGTGCATTTCCTACACAATGGCTCACACTGTACCCACTTGCCATCTTGTTCAGAGCTGGTTGCAGACCCTGCTCTCCCCTCTTAGTGAGATGCACTGCTTAGCTGCCCAATTCTTTTCTTTTATTTTTTTTATTTTCGAGACAGGGTTTCTCTGTAGCTTTTGGTTCCTGTCCTGGAACTAGCTCTTGTAGACCAGGCTGGTCTCAAACTCACAGAGATCCGCCTGCCTCTGCCTCCCGAGTGCTGGGATTAAAGGTGTGCGCCACCACCGCCTGGCTAGCCTCCCAATTCTTAAACAATCTTCCTATTTTAGTAAAACCAAGTAACAAGTGGATCCCCGACACTGGAAGAGCCCGACACCGCTTGCATATGTGGAACTATTTGCTGGGATCATTGCTGGCTACATGGGGAGATGTAGACAACCAATGTAGAAAGGAGGAATGTGTGTGGGCAGAACTGAGTACACACACCCACAGAGAGATCCTCTTGACCCTCCATCACTGCTCTCTGTTCTCTGGAATCACAGTTAATGGAACTTAGGGAGATGTCTGATCTTGACCCATGGTTGTCTATGTTGCTTTCCCAAATGAAAGATCTAAATATGGTTTTTGTTTCTCAAACAAAACAGAACAAAAAGAAGAGAAAAAGAAAACAAAACCCTATGCCATTAGTATTTTCTGTTCACCTTTTAAATGATTTAAATAAATAAACTTGCTTCTCGTCTTGGGTCTCAGAAAAAAAAATGAGACCCCCAGTCCTCAGAGGGATCACAAAGCAGTGAGACTTTCTACTGGACTGCAGGTGGCCTGCATTGCAATCAGAGGCTGCTTATTGGTTTCCTTGCCACCCAGACCCAAATATTCACACACAAACTATATTAATTACAACATTGTTTGACCAATAGTTTAGACATATTCCTAGATAGCTCTTTCATCTTAAATTAGTCCATTTCTATTAATCTATGTATTGTTATGAAGCTGTGGCTTACCAGAAAGGTCTGGCATTTTTCTCCTTTGGCTGCTACATGGCATCTCCTTGACTCCACCTGATTTCTCTCTTTATCTCTTTTCAGATTTCCTGCCTGGCTTTACTCCACTTAGCCATTGGCCAAAACAGCTTTCTTCATTAACCAATAAAAGCAGCACATACACAGAAGGCCTTCCCCTCACTACATGCTTGCTAAGCACAGGTACAGCAATGAAGGAGGTGTCTCACTGATGGTGTGAAGACATGTTCTACCCAAGACATGTTTATCAAGTGAGTAGATACTTCCACAGACTTTGTAAAATGGTAAACAAAAGCTGTGCACTCTCCCCGAATTCTCTATCTCCCTCCATGCCTCCTCCTTTATTTTTGTCCCCATTGTCTTCCTCCTACTTAGCTCCTTCTCTTCCTCCTCTATTTCTTTCCCCTTCTATTCCTTCCTTCTATATTTTCTTTTTCCTTCCTTCCTTCCTTCTTTTCTTTCTTCCTTCCTCCCTCCCTCCATTCCTTACCCCTCCTTTCTTTGTATGGTCAGGATATAATACAAATAAACAAACAAATGAATGAATGAATGAATGAATGAATTGAAATCAAGACATGCTTTAACAAATTGAAAACAGAACTACCCACATAAAATTTAGGGAACCAATATATTTATTGGGAACTTTAAGTAACTTGGAAAAATTCTTAGATGGGAATTGATAGAATAGAAAACTTTTTTTTTGCATGTTATTCCAGTCTGGATGCTCTAATCCTATGTTGAGTGTGGTTCTGTTAATCACAAGATATTTAATGGCACCTATTTTCTAGCTCCCATTAGATGTGAGTAACATACTCATCATAGGATAGAGAAAAACATCTCCAGACCTGGCCAGGAAGCTCCCAGGGGCAGGTTTACTCTTTCTGGGGAAATGCAGATCTTTGCAACGGGATGAATACCAGTAGAGACTGCAAGAGCATAATGATAATACATCCTTGCCTACTGTTTCAGTTGATTAAACATATGAATTCTATTGTTTTCTTTCTAAGGTATCCTTTTTTAGCATAGATCAGATAGAATACAAGAGCACCAACCGATCTCTTATGAAGTAACCTCCCATGAGGAATCTGGTGGGTGAATCTTTGGTAGCATCATTAGACATTAGATCACAGCAAGGGCCAAACCAATCATTAGCTTTAAAGACTGGAAATTCAAGGAGAGTATAGGCTGAAGTAACAACACAGAGGCTTAATATTAATTATCAGTGCTCAGATAATAGCTCAGGCTTATTACTAGTTAACTCTTACATCTTCAATTAGCCCATATTTTTATCTATGTTTTGCCCTGTGGCTTGGTTCCTGTTCTTAGTACTGAATGTCCCTCTTCTCTCTGCATCTGCTCACTGCTCCACTAACCCTACCCTTCTTCCCATCTTTCTCTTTTGTTTTTCCCCTAACCTTATCTTTTCCAGCTATTGGCCAGTCAGCTTCTTTAGTAAACCAAGCACAGCAACATATATTCACACAGTGTAAAGGAATATTCCACAGAAGAGCCCCAGAGACAGCTAATGAACAACCTTGGTGTTCTCCTGGCCTTAGCCTCACTTTAAATCCATAGGATGGTGTCATCTACACCATGGTGGGAAATCATAGTGGGTTTAGCTGAAAGTGCATCCATCTCAGGTATTGCATACAAGAATACCTCTGCCTTTCTTTCAACATGAGCACACATGTGCGTAGCTGAGCATAAATCTTGCAAAGCACACTGAAATAAACAATATCTCACAGGTAAGGTGCTTGAAGAACCAGAACAGTCTAACAGAAAGCACCTGATTCTGAGGTCACCTGAAGGTCTCACTTGAAAGTGTCAATCAAACTTGACCCTAGCAGGATAATAATGACTGTTGGTGTTTCTATGAGAGGCAGGTATGTGAAAGCTTATACTGTAGAAGACATAGGCTACAGCCCTCAATCACAAACCCACTTGCTAAGTCCAGGAGCCCTGACTTACATACTGTGGGGTGTGATGTCCACATTTGACTTCTTCTTCATTCTTGGAAATATGGCATTGACTATCTTTATAGTACCCATGTGTGTGAGCTCTCAACACACACACATACACATACATACATAATACATACATACATACACATACACACACACACAGATGACAGCACAGACCTTTTCTATCATTAACATAAAGCTCTTAAGGAAGTCCAGAGCTTTTCAACACCCCACTTATCAAACACCACAGAGTCAATCTTTCCTTATTGGACCCATCCCTTGCCAATCCCAGTATCCTTTATCCTCAGAGCTCTGCTGAAACATCTATTTCTTCTGGTAGAGAAAGGAAGGAGCCAGGAAGCTTCTAGTCAGAATAACTTCTATATCTCTTACCTGCCCACTGCTCAGTAAGTCTTGACTCCTGCCATAATGCCCAAAGACCTCTTAGCTACAAAGGTAGACTACTTGTAGGGTCCCATCTTCTCTAAAGAAGATTCCCAAGGTAAAAGCAGAGGACATTCAGTCTTGGCGATACCACAGGAGCTGCAATGGCCTCATGAGTACTGGGACAAAGCACCGAGCTTGGGTGTCACTGAACAGGCAGTCATTTTGTGCATGGCAAGCCTAGCTCTGCAGGGCCTCATGTTCAGCAAAGAGACATAGGCAACCATAACCTCTAGACAGTGACTCTACCTACTTCCCTCTGGACATTGCATCTCTACATACAGGAGGTATGAGAGTGAGCAGATCCATCAGTAGTGGGAAGTGGCTAGTTACGACAGGCAGAAACAGCCATCACACTAATGTGAAGTAGGTAGCTCCCTGCATTTTATTTTTACAGTACTTTTGATAGAACCAAGATATTTTCTCTTGGGTACCTTTGCATATTTTCAGTTAATATCCAGTCCAGTTGACCACTCAGAGTGTCTGTACCAAAAAATATGCTGTGTGGCAACTGCATTAATCAAGAGATGATGCAAATGTTGAAATGCAAAGTGACTGTTGCTGCCCCAGTACAAGGTGGGTCCCCATTGCTGTTCGTTGTTATTCCCCATTGATGTTATTTTCAATTACAACATTTCATGTTTGTGTGTTTATTTGCAGATTTTTGCATGCACCATAGGATTGACTGTCCTCATCACTTTCTCTGTTTGTTTTATTGATTCTCCATCTGGAAATACATTTCTTTATTTCCACTGAATGCTGGACATACTCTTAACTACAAATTCCCTGGGAAACGTCTCTATAGCAGGCTCCTTAATGTTTGTTATTATGGATGTGTTAAGTCTGAAATAGTCATAGGAACTGCTCTTCTAAGACCTAAACTGGTATTTTTGAACTACCTAGCCCTTGAACTGCAGAAAATGATGTAGGCCATGCTATCTGGTTTAATAAAATTGGCAGTTGGTTAACTTCTGATGGGATCTTAATTAATAAATTTCAGGGAAACCATATAATAAAATTCAAAATATTGGAATTTTTAGCTCAGAAATCATTTTTCTAAATTTTTCTTCTCCAAGGAAGTAATGATACATAAAATATGTAAGAATAATATAGCATTATTTCAGTGTAGTATGTAGAAAGTGTCTAAAGTCCAGTAATAGAATTATCAATGCCTTGGAGTCATAAGATAAGATGATGAAGAATAATTAGAATTATATTATCTGAAAAAGAGCCAATACAATGGAAATCATTCATATTTGAACCCTGAGTGGAGTATGTACATTTATGCCCTGACCCTGTGTTGTGAGATGCATGCATAGATAAATGACTGAAGGGAAGTGACCAAACCTTTAAAAGTGATGACAACTTATGCTGGAGAGGTTGTGGGGTAAAGGGAACACTCCTGCACTGCTGGTGGGAATGCAAATTGGTACAGTCCCTTTGGATGTCAGTGTGGTAATTTCTCAGAAAATTAGGAAACAATTCAAGACCCAGTAATGCCACTTTTGGGTATATATCCAAAGGATGCTCAATCGTGCCACAAAGACATGTGCTCAACTATGTTCATAGAAGCATTGTTTGTCATAGCCAGAACGTGGAAACAACCTAAATGTCCTAAATGTCCATCGACTGAAGAAAATGTGGTACATTTACACAATGGAGTACTACAAAGCAGAAAAAAATAAAGACAGCTTGAATTTTGCAGGAAAATGGATAGAGCTAGAAAACATTATTTTGAGTGAGGTAATCCAGATACAGAAAGACAATTATCACATGTACTCACTCATAAGTGATTTTTAAACATAAAGCAAAGAAAACAACCCCACAAATCTCAATCCCAGAGAACCTAGACAACAATGAGGACCCTAAGAGAGACATACATAGGTCTAATCTACATGGGAAGTAGAAAAAGGCAAGCTCTTCTTAGTAAATTGGGAGCATGGGTATCTTGGGAGAAGGTTGAAGGGGAGGGAAGAGGTAGGGAGGAGAGCAGAGAAAAATGTAGAGCTCAATAACAATTTTAAAAAAAAATTAAAAAGTGCTCATTGACAGGCCATGGGTTTTCCAGTCGATTTCTTTCCCATGGTCTGTGCTGTGCAGCAAGGCTCAGAGTCCTGCGAACTCTGCAGGGTGAGAGGTACTGAGACAATGCTGCAGCACATGGCGTAGCTTCCTCAGTCAGGGGAGATTCTGTTCACGGAGCGCTCTAGCAGCAACGGAACACGTCTAGTATCTGGGGTCCTGTGGACCATGTGATGTGTGGAAGAGCCCCACATGAGGAAGAGTCATGACAGAGGACAGGAACTGGGAGTCCCTGAAGTAGCGAGGGCGACTATTGAGAAGGCAGAGCGCCAGGCTGGTGCCTCCCCTGTGGAAACTGAGACATCAAAGGCTGTGTGTAGGCGAGGGCAGCACCATTAGTCACACAGCAAAGTCAAGGCAGCTCAGAGCTCAGCGTGGGGCAGGGCTGAAGACCAAGTTCTAACACGTTAACAGCTCTTAATAACAAAAGCCCAGAGTCAGACATTGGGGACAACACTGAGAGATCAGAGAAATGAAGGAGCCAAACCACAGTCACCTTACCTCTCAACTTCCCAGCTGAAAAGAGACTGAGCTCCTTCTCCTCCTGCCTTATCACGTCCCCCCTCCGCCCAGCTATGTCACTTCCTGTCTGTCTATGCAGGCCTCCAGACCTCTATGGTTAGCTAGTGCCTAGCTCTGCCCTCTGATCTTCAGGCAAACTTTATTTGTACAAACAATTTATCACCAGACTGTTATGCTACACACACAAACACACATACCACATACTCACATGTCACGTACATGCCCTACATATCAACATACACACATACACCATACATACAAACATACACACAACACACCCAAACACAGAGACAGTAAAACACGCATATACACACACACCACACATACACACATATGCATACACACCACTCACACACATATACACCTCGCATATCAACAAACATATACACAATACACAAATAAAAACACACACATGTCACATACTTGCCCTACACATCAACATACAAGCATACACATATACAGGACACACCCAATCACAGATACAAACACACACACCACTCATGTACACACAAATCATACATATACACACAACTCATACATATACACACTCTACACATCAACGCACATATACACACCACACACATAAATACACACCACACATACATACATTACACACATACACACTACACATACACACAAAACACACACATTATGTACACACATACACACCAGATACCACACACACATACATACAGACTACACACACCATACACATATATACACATACGACACATCACACACATACACACATATGACATACCACATACACCCCACACATACCACACATCATGCACACACATACCAAATACACCACACACACACACACACCAAACCCACCACACACTACACCCCCATCCCCACACACATACCATTGCAAAGTCATGTGGAAATGCAAAGATCACTATTTGAGCATGCATGGAGTAAGCAAGAGACGGTCCATGACCTTATCTTTATCCATTTATTCTTGCAGCTTAAGCAGTGTGAATGCTGAGTGTAACAGCTAACAGCACTGATTAGCTGATCCCTGCTTTCCTGTGCTGCCCCATCTCCCTCCCACCTTCCTCCTTAGAGGCAGCCTAGTTGTGAGAATTTCGTGTATTTTCCTAATTCATTAGCTTAGCCCCATCACAAGCATGTGTCCATCAACCACCTGTCAAGAGCTCTTACTGTCTGTTATCCTCATCAAACATTGTGTGTGATCTTAAACAGTCAGGCAGTCTTTGTTCCTTCCTTGAACTGGCCTGTTGCTTCTGCCCTCCTTCAGAACAGGCAAGGGCTCCCATGATCTAATTTCTCTCCCGAGCCTCATTTCATAGGCATGCTCTTCCTGCTGGATCCTTTATTTTTAGCAGACATACCAACCATTTTTCCAGTATGAGTTGTCCACTTTCTCTGGGCACTTTTATCCCATTTCTTCGCTTTGAAATGTCTTCTTAATGAATGAACTCTAGTAACACTTTTTCGTTATTATTGTTGCTTAGGGCATAACCAAGGAGTGGTAAGCTCTTAGCCTTTGTGTGGTTGAGAAGAATCTGAATTTAGCCACACACCTAGTAAGAGGTTGGGTGTGGAAACGGGTCTTCTACTGTTTTGTCCTCAGCACCCTGAATCTTCTAGATTTTCCTGCTTTTGTTGAGACCTCCAAACAATTGTGATGACTCACATTAGCAGTTATGAGTTTGTTCTTCCAAAGATTTTTAATTATTTTAAGGCTTTTTTATTTACAATATAGTTTATGCAATTTGCAATTTTGTTAACCTAATAAGATTTTCTTTTAAAAAATTCTTCTCATTGCTGGTTGTGTGTCAAACGTCTGAAAAATGCACGTCCATCAACATTTTCAGTATGGCCTGTGTTACTCGCACCTTACTTGCCCATGTCTTCCCATTTATTAATACTTTCCTTAGCAATGTCTTCTCAAGGATTTCTCCTTTGTTTACAGTTTCTTTTTCTTCTTTAATTAGAAGGATATATCTCAGTATTTTAATGGGTTGTGTTTCACAATAAATGGATTTTATAACCCTGTAGTACTTATCCCTTCACTTGCACATATTTTGAACAATTAATAATACTCTTTTAGAATTCATTCATGCCAGAGTATTCTGCCCTTTGTTAACCAATTTTCTGGTGTTGGTTTTCTCTCATTAAACACATTTTATTTGTCTTTGTTTGTTTTTGTTTTGATAAAATTAGCAACTCCTGGCTTACACTGAAATGGGTTCTTCAGTTCATGAGCATCAACTGTTGCCCTGCTGCCTGGCAGAAGTAGAATTCCAAGTTGTAAGGCTTGGGTCATGATTTTCCATGATCCTGAGGATTCAGCTTGGGCCCTGAGCTTCATCCTGGCTCCTGGGGCTGTTACTATAGCTCAACTCTGTACATTAAAAAAAAACTTTAGAAGTTACCATAATTTGCTTACTTATTTATTGTGGCAGAGGCATGCACAGCACAGTACATGCGTTCAGGCAGGAGGACAACTTGCAAGAGTCTGTTCTCCCCTCCACCATGTGAGTTCCAGGCAACACCTTCAAGTTGTCAGGCACCTTTACCCACTGAGCCAGCTTGCCAGTGCCCAGGAATTATGGAAACTCTACCCACAAATTATTTCTTCCCACACTTCCAGTCACTGTCTACCGCAACCCATAGCACTTGGATTTATTGCTCTACGCCCATTTACCCTCCTTTTCTTATGCTTCTTCCTTTCCCTTTCCTCTTGTCTATTCCTTGTTCTTTCAACATTAAATATTCAGAGGGTTTGCTCAGAAAAAGTGCTTAACTTGTAGATAGCTTACATGTGTGTGTGTTGGTTAGTTAATATACTGGTTAGTAAGGAGAAGCTGGTACTGGTGGATAGCTTACGTGTGTGTGTTGGTTAGTTAATATACTGGTTAGTAAGGTGAAGCTGGTACTGGTGGATAGCTTACATTAGATTCATTGTATATTGGTTAGTAAAGTGAAGCTAATACTAGATATCATTGACAGACATTTAATGTGTCTTTCCACTGCTTTCTGCTGTCTCCCATCATCTTGTATTGTTCTGTTTGCACTGATGTGATGGATCTTCTTAGCCTTGTGGGTCAGATCTTCCTTGGACCGACGGTTTCCTCCAAATTTTATCTCTTCCTCTTCATTCTGTTTTCGGTCATGTGCTCCCATGTCCAGTTAGAAAGGGTAAAGAATGCACATGAATCACTTGAGACAGACTTTCATGCCAACACATGCGTGTAAGAATATAATGTAACCTTGTGGACATGCCTGTGCGTGTGAACTTGTCTCCCAGCCATAGCCCAACATGAACTTCAGTTTCTCTCTCATTCAGCAGTGCTTATACTCTGGAAGCTGCACACCACACTTGTTTTAAAGTATTTCTCCTCCCTTTTATAACAACTGTGCTTGTCTTTACCCTCAGATAAAACCGCAGGCCCTTCAAGGTGGTCGAGAATCCTTTTATATCTCTTTCTACTTTTACTTTGCTGGTTTTTTTTTTACTTTTTTTGCATGTTCATTTCTTATTCATTTCTGTTTCCTGTTTAAACTTCCCTCCTTTCACACTTCCTGTCTAATGCAGACTAGAGAAGGAAGGACGCCAGAGGGCTCCCTGCTGACTGTGTGTAGTTGAGGGATTCCATGGACTAGTGAAAGCTGGGGTTGATGTATTTCACCATTGATGGCAGGAGTTAAGTGGACAATTAAATCTCCTCAGTGTTCTCAGCCAACCCCTGTCTTCCACCTACACCACACGTGCCCAGAGTTCTTCTTCTACACAAACGCTCTTCTGTATTTCTGCCATACAAAATCTTCACCGACTGACAACTGGCTTACACACCTCTCTAATCACATATTGTCTGTCCAGTCCATCACAGTTTTAGCACTCCAACCCATTTAGACATTTTCATGGTAAGGTTTTCGTCCTTGTTTCTCTGGACATCTGGCATTAGCACAGTAGCTTACACAACTGAACATCCGGATGAGGTCTGTTGAGATCTTCCTGTGTGTCATCATTCATGGACATTTCAACAAGGAGTACAGTTGATTAGTTGCCTGGATTTTGTTCTGTTGGACTTCTAAGGTGCAGCTTCTCAAAAGTCCTAACCTGGAATAGGGGCCTCATCTTAGCTTATCCTGATTACAATGGCCCTGTGCACTTCCTATCATACTCCTGGTTTCTACCATGATTCTGGGAAGCCATGGAAACACTTATGCTTAAGAACACTTAAATTTTACACACACACACACGCACATGCACACACACACACACACACTTTAAGTACACTTTTAAATCCATTTTGAATAGTTGCAGACTTGTTCTGCAAGCATGCATAACTGGACTTGGATAAAGGCTTGGCTAATTTGTTTCAGAATTCCTAGATATTCATGGTAGAACAGGTTTCTATCCAGCATGCAAATTTTGCTGGACTCAGAAACCTCTGTTATGATAATTATTAATAATTATATAATTCACTGTTATAAAAACAGTCCAGGGCTAGTTGAAAGCAAGACGCTATTCCTAGTCAAACAGGCCTTGTTTTCAGGCCCAAGGGAGAAGATTCTCCCAAGAGTCCTCACACCACCTCAGTGGGAAGGCAAGGGAAACAGATTGATAAAGACTCAGAAGTCCGGTGTGGACACGCACGTCTCTGATCTCAGCACTTGAAAGGCAGAGACAGTGAGTTCCAGGACAGCAGGGCTACATAGCGAGATTACCTCTCAATAAACAAAATAAAACAGGAATTAAACTGTAATCCAGGTCTACAGAGGCTTCAAAACAACAACACAGCTTTGGGGTCCACATGCTGACAGATGTGTGCTGTGCATTTAAAACGGAAATGTTTCTGTTTTGGAACGCTGGTCAACTGCAGATGGATTGAAAAGGATATTGGATCTGAATCATGAGAATTCTTCGGATGTAGTGGACATCATCTAAGCATGAAGTGATAACATCTCTAGGAAGAAATACTGGGAAACATATTCTTATGTTGAATAATTTAGATTATTTTTAAAAGCTGATGTCAATCTATTCTCAGATGGACTAGTAAAGTGGTTCAGTTGAAAAGGAAGAGGGCAATGGGGATGGGAGTATTGTTTCCCTGTGTCTGTTTTATGAGTCTTCCCAATGCTCACGTACCCTTCTGGTTCTATTGGCTGTCAATCACTCAGATAGCTTTGCTTGTTATGCCAACCCAAACCACTATTGCCTCAGATTGCAAACTTCACCCAGGGCATGCAGGGTGGTGAGTGGGCTTTGTGGAAGGGGCATCCCGGCTGCGGCATGCCCATTTTCTCTGTCCAGTTGTTTTCCTACCCTCCCTGATGTCCCATGTCTTTGTTACCTATCCCAGCATTGAGGATAAAGCTCTCTTCATCTTCACCCTCATATTCCACTGCATGACTGTCCTTAAAACAAATGACTATTGGTGACAATGACAAGAAAAAGTATGTGTTGAATTAGTGAGCTGGCTAGTTTCATATCAGTTTGACACAAGCCAGAGTCATTTTGGAAGAGAGAATTTCAATTAAGAAAATACCCCCACCAGAGTGGTCTGTGGGGAAGTCTGTGGGATGTTTTCTTGATTAATGATTGATGTGGGAGAGCCCAGCTTGCTGCAGCTGGTGCCACCCCTGGACTAGTAGTCCTAGGTGCTAAGATGAAAGCCATCTGAAGAGCAGTAGGCAGCATTCCTCAATGGACTCAGCTTCAGTTTCTGCTCCCAGGGCCTCTCCGGCCCTGATTTTCCTCAGGCTATGATACGGAGCTGTAAGGTGAATGAAGCAAACTCTTTTATCCCCCAAGTTCCTTCTGGCCACCATGTTCTATTACAGCCATAAATACCCCTAACCAAGACAATTAGTAACTCATATTTCTTGATCTGACCTAATCTGGTCAAGATGAACCTCTGACACCTACAGCTAAGGCAAGGTTGGCACAGTAGAAGGGGTGATGAGGTCTTGGGGTGTGTGCTTTCTCAGCCTCATACAGTCGCTGCTGCATGTGACTGTCACTCTTGGGGTGAAGCCCTGACACCCCCCACTGCTAAGACCATCACTCACCACAGACACCCTGGGTGTCACTTCTCCCTTGACCTCAACAAGAGGGTAGTCTGTCTGTTTCCATTCAAATTTAACTTAAATGCTCCTTGGACTCAAATCATTTCAGCATGGAACCCCAAAGAAAGAAGTTGCAAAGCAATTTCCATTCAGTATGCTGCCTGATAGCCTGAAAGCAAATAGGAAGAAACACCCTCCTGAATTCCTGATGGTGCTCTGGAAATGAAATATGAAGACATCACTGCGAGATGAGTCCTGTAATTGCAGACAGTTTGGATCGTTCTAACAGCTGGGCAAACAGTCCTTAGGGCTGCTTCCTGCAAAGGGGCTCCCTCGCTGGCTGTTAATCACTGGTCTTCACTGCGGGCATGGCACGCAGGGTGGTGCTGCGTGTGCGGTTTGCTCCATGCTCTGGTCTTCTCTATAATTCAAGGTTGTGATTGAAACATTTATTCCTGCCTCAGCAAAGATCTTCCCGTTGGAAAATCACCTTTACTTCTCCTTGGAAGTCCAGCAGGGGCATCCAACCTTTGTGTGTTGAATTTGACATTGTCATCCACAAGTGTGCAGAGCTTCCATTGGAGCTATCCTGGCATGTACATGGCCTTTGGACTACAGGTTGGATGTGCTTAGAAAGCCTAGCCAGGATATCTCTGATGGGTCCTTCTGTCCTGGAAGTAGCATTATTGCTACATGCTTTTTACCAAGGCCACCTCATGACGTTCTTCCAATCCTTACTATGTACACAGAGACATCTCAACTCTAGGCAAGCCATTGTGGCTATACCTCTTTTCTATTTTCCACACAATGTGTTTTGTGTTTTCATTATAGAGTCTTTGGACCAAAACAAACAGGAGAAAATCAAAGTAGACTGCAGTTCATTATGGAAGAAGCCACATTGGGGCAACAAGTTTCAGTGTGAACTGTTATACATAAAGCCATGTGTTGGAGGACTTGGTCACCAGCCAGAGGTTCTGGTTTGGTAGGCTGCAGAAACTAGCTCTAGATGCTGTGAGTGAATCCCTTGGAGTGTGCACTGATGGTCACACCTACCTCTGCTTCTGTCTCGTATTCTCACCAACCTGAGATGAGAGGCAGCCTCACAACCCTGTCACTGATGCCAGGTCACTCTGACCACTGTACCTTCCCACCATATTGGACTGAACCTGATGGAGGAAGGTCATTGGCCAATAAAGAAACTGCTTGGCCCTGTGGGTGGAGTAAACAGAACAGAACGCTGGGAGGAAGGGGAAGTGAGCTCAGAGACTCCACAGCTCTCTCGGGAGCAGACGCCTCAGAGAGAGACGCCATGCCCCGCTCCCGGGATGAAGCTCTGACCCAGGATGGACATAGGCTAGAATCTTCCCGGTAAAACCGGTTCTCACAGATTATTAGAAATGGGCTAAATTAATATGTGAGAATTAGACTAGAAGAGAATGGGCCAGGCAGTGTTTAAAAGAATACAGTGTCCGTGTAATTATTTCGGGGCATAAGTTAGCCGGGCAGGCAGCTGGGGTGTTGGGGACGCAGCCCCGCCGCCACCCCTATTACTACATGAACCTGCCCAAACCATAAGACAAAACGCATTTTAAATTAAAATATAATTACATTTCCCTCTCCTTTTGCTCACTCTTCCACCCCTTCTCAAATCCGTGGCCTCTTTTTCTTCAGCTGCTGTTCATATGAATGAGTAAATAGATAATTACAACATGCTGAACCCATTTAGTGTTGCTTGTCTGTGTGTCTGTGATTTCAGGACTGGCCACTTGATATTGTTTAACCCATTAGGAGACTCATCCTTGGGGTTGACTGATTTCCCCTTTCTCAGCAGCCCTTAGTTTCTTGTAGCTCTTTGTCTAGATATGGAGCCCATGAGATTTCCCCCTTCCATGTTTGCAAATCTATTCCTGCTGCCCTTCTTTCGATGATTTATTTTATATTGTCCAGGTATCATGGGTCTCCCAGTCGTATCTAGAAGACACCATTGTACACCAGACTTCCTGTTCCTCTGGTTCTTACAGTCCTTCTGCCCCTTATTCCTCAATGTTCCCTGAACCTCGGGTCCAGGAGTTGTAGAGGAGACTTCTTTACTGGGAAAAGCAGACCACAGTGAGCTATACTTGGCATTTTGACCAGCTGTTGTTTTCTGGCATGGTCTCCAGCACTGTGAAGAGAAGTTTGTTGAAGGGGTAAGAGCTGGGCTTACCTGTGGGTATAAGTATTTAGAGTGAGCTAGGGACTATATTGCTGTAGTTAAGTGTAAAGCAGAAGGCTCTCCTCTAGTAGATAATGGTTTTTGAACAAGTTCCATCACCTTTGACTCTGGGTCATTTTGTTCCCCTGTAAGCTGTAGTGGCCTATGAATAGAATGTGCTGTCCGGGTGCATAGGAGTGACGCTTTTGTACCCTAGATATGGGTACAGATTATGATTAACATGCTTCATTTTAACTAGCCTTGTTTGATTTCTTTTTAAATCTACATGCCTTTGTTTTCCATTATTTTATTTGCATCTGGTTATTCAGCGTGCATCCGCATGCAGGCATCTTTGAGAATTAGTCCTCAATACCAAAATGCTCTTATTTCTTTAGAAGCGACCGTCCTCTTTCTCCTATCAGGTGAACATAGTACTGGGTTATGAATGAAGAAATTAACTGAATATCATAAATTTAAAATGTCCTAGGATTTGCTTTCTATTCTTCTAAATATAAATTACAGAAAATTGTAAAACCCAGAATTTAAGATTTTGTGTCCAGATACACGGTTTCTGCCCCTCTTCTTAGAACCCCATTTTACTCGAGGGCACTTTGGTGCAGGCCCAATGCAGCTCTGAGATATGCAGGCCATGGAGGCTGGACACTGAGCCAGAGACACTTTGCCCCCTGAAGGAGGTCACTAGGACCTGGTGCGGATGGTGTGGGTCACTAAAGTTATGATGTTTTGTTTTTGTGTCTCCCTCAAATATTGTTAATTCCTTAATTGGTGATTTCTGTGTGTGTGCCTTTACTTCTCAGAAGCCAATATGAGATGAGGTCCTCAGGTGGACATGAGTATCATTAATACCCTAAAGGAAGAAAGAGACATCAACAAACACCTGGGGAAACACCGTGTGAAAATAGACATAGATGGGGTTATGTGAGTCACATGGCAGTTATGAGCCCATGGAACAAGCCCGGGAGAAGATTCTCCCTAGGGATTCAGAGGATCACAGCCTGATGATGACCCTGCACCTTGCAGTCTGAAAGGTGTGAACTGAAGACTTGCGAGAACACAAGTATCCATTGCTGGGAGGACCTGGCTTGTGAGAGTTCACTAAGGAATCCCAGCGGTTAACACAGAATCCAAGACGGCAGTTCAAAGAAGGGAGCTTAATCTTCCAGTTGTTAGAATAAAAAAATCCTGCAGCCTCTGTGTGTGTAAATTAGGAAGAGAGACTTTTTTTCTAGCCTGTGAGGCTCTGTGATGAGTCTCTCACTTTGCACAGCAAATCAACTGATCTCGAAGCTGAAAACCCTCATCCTTCCCTTGGCCTGTATTTGGTGAAGAGGGTGTATCCTTTGTCTCCAGTGGATGGAACCATGCTCACGTGTGGCTCACATGTTCCTCCCATTCTCCTCCGGCCAGCACATATGGAGATGCATTCACACACGCAGGGCAACCTCTCAGCTCCTTTTCTGAGCCTTGTCATCTATCTATTGAGGACAAACTGTCACATCTGTCCATTTCCAGCAAGCACACAGATTTATCAACAGAGTTTAGGGTTTCCCTTTGTTTCTGTGATAAGCTGGCAACAAGCTTACATCTTTCCTCATCGGTAAAAACATGAAAAATAGAGGCAATGTATCTACTCAGTGAGCGCATTAGCAGTTGCCGGGGGTGTTAGCAATGTTAGCCCACTTTGATCGAGTTGTTCTCTCCACTCTGTTTCCAAAGCTGTGTGATTCTCTTTGTCTCTCTTCTTCCTTCTATATCTTTGGCTTTCTGTTTTGAACTTGTTTAATGGTTTTGTACAGTTGTGATGGGTTGAATGAGACAAGTCTCTGGTAGTCTTGGACATCTGAATGCTTGGTCCCCCATGTTTGGGGAAGTTTAGGAGGTGTGACCTTGTTGAAGGAAGTATGTCATGGCTGATGGAGGGGCTTGAAGCTTCCAGGATTCTTGCTATTCCTGCTCCCCCACACTCGCTTCCTGATTGCAGTTCAAGATGAGCCCCTAGCTTCCTTCTGCCTCCATGCCTTTGGTCTGTCACAGTAACTTCCCATCCTCAGAAACCATTAGCTCAAATCAGTCATTTCTTTTTTAAATTGTCTTAGCCACGGTGTTTTATCCCGAACAAAAAGGAATGAAAACAAATCAAAAGACATAACAATGTTTAGTTCATTTCAGTACCCAAGAGAATCCATTCTAGAAGCTTCCCTGTTATCCCCATCAGCAAAGGCTTCAAACAGGGACAGAAATATATTTAAACACTGAATTGAAAAGATGTTGAATTAGGAAAGGTTTGCAGGAAGATGCATACAGTATCTCTCATTCCAAGGTGAATCCTGAACCAATGATCCCTGGGGTTTTGTGTCTGCTGGCTTCTTTGAGCAGAGGCAAGCCCAGCCCTGATGGATGGGGGAGCCACTTGAGTGGACGCAATGCAGCTTGATGGTCGTAGTGGGGTTAAAATAACAGTTCAACGGAGACACTTCCCAGATAATAAAACAAACCATTAGTTTGAGACAAGAATGTCAGTATGATGTACAGAGTCCCCAGAGGATCAATGTTCCCTAGATTATGAAAAGTATAAAGAAAGTTCCCAGGTAGGGCATGGGTTCTCAGTGTCAACCTGTGCTCTGGACACTTTGCTAGCATGAGGGTGGGCATACGGGCAAAAGAGCCCTGCCTATGTCAATGAGGGCTTGGAAGTATATAGTATAGAATACATACTTTCCTCTGTATCACCTCTGTGTGTGAGACCCATTGGGAAAATTACATAACTGGAAGGGAAAATAAAAGTTTTCAGTTTTTACATGAACTCGATGAAAATCCCCTGTTTCAAGTCGGCTTTACAGCACACCTAGCCGGAGAACTCTTCCCCCTCGCCTCAAGTACCAGCCTCAAAGACAGCCGCATTCTCTAGGACTGGGTGCCCTTCCCTTAGGCTGCCTGTGTGGAAAGGCCGCTCTTAAATGGTGGTATTTTTTTCTTTCTTTCTTAACAATACAGTTAGTTAATTTGAGGATCTGATAGAAGCATACGTCAAGAGTCTTTGCTTAAGTTCCCATTTCTGTCACCACAAATGATTTCCCTTCTTTTGTTCCCTCCTCTCTAACCATAATCCTCTCTGCCTGGTTATTTGAGACAAGAGTAGATAAAGCCTTCCTTCATTTTCTTAAGTGCTCTTATCCAAGCACCCGCTCTTCAAATGTGCTGAGTAAGGGCCTCTGAAGGGAGGATCCCCAAGGAGCAGAGGTGTCCTGCAGGCCAGCGGTTTCTTATGCGGGCGCCAGCCATGCATCACTGACTGCTTGCAGTAGGTGGACCGAACTCTGACCCCGCAGGCTCCCAGGCTCCCAAGAGTCCACTGTGGAGACCAGAGTGGCCTCCAAATGGCCTTGCAGCATCGGAGCTGGCTTGTTAGGATGGAAGCTAACTGTGGATCTTCTGGAGGGTTTTCACCATGGAGAACACACTTGTCTTTTTAAACAGGGACTCACAAAACCCAGTCCCTGTCTAAGACCCGATGATAAACAGGGCAGCCCAGTGTTCCCGAGCCTTGAAGCAGTTCTTTTCCACAGAAGCAGCCTCTTGCTATGTTTCCGCCACTTGCACAAAGCAGCAGGCTAGTGAATGCATGGTAGGGAGCCACGGCTCTTGGAATCTACTGGAATGATCCTGCCCATTCAGCGCTGGGGAATTCGGGCAGTATTTCACAGTTGAGGAAGGGCTCCCTCCTTCTCTGAGCTCTCGCTCAGCTCAGGGCTTTGACTTGAAGACTGCAGCTTACACTGTCAAAACGCATGCTGATTTGATCCCTTTATTAAAGGCTGGATCCTTAGAAAGCCGGCTCTGTTCCGTGATAAAGGACTATTCAGCGTGAGGTCTGACCCTGCAAGCAGGCGTCTGCGGGGCCGCAGTGGAGCGCTTGCACCCCCTACAGGCTGACCAGAGCCAGTGCGACACTGACGCGGGCTCACCCCCTCCCTTCTGCCTTGCTGGTGAGTTTATTTGAGAAGGTTTGTAGAAGTCTGACAGTCCCAAAAACAGGCAGGGAAGGGCAGGGAAGGACTGGTTGCCACTTTCCTCAAGAAACCAGACTCCCAGCCTCTCCTACCCTAGAACTGAGTTTTGCCCAGCTTCCAACCAGAAATCAGGTTCTTGCAGGCGGGAAGGAAAGGGTAACAAGGACAAGCTGTTCCAAAGAAATGTGTGGCCTGTGTGGTCCTTGTACCAGAATCTCTCCAGCCTCTGAGCCCATCGTTCTAGCTGATGCTGTCACCACAATTTGTCAGTTTTGAGCAAGGCAGTCAATGTAGTGTGTGTGTGTGTGTGTGTGTGTGTGTGTAAGTGTGTGCAGGACACAGCCAAGTTCTGCCCCCCGGAGCCAAGAGTAAAGAACTACCCTTCAGGCCAGGCTCAAAGAGACTTTGAAGGGCATCATTTTGTGTACCTCCACCTTTCCACCTAGGCTGGACCTGAGCTCCCATCAGAACAACAGAGCAGGAAGAGGGGGGCACGGCCCAGACAAAGCAAGCCTTCCTGTGAGCATTCAGGAAGGAAGTGGGTATCAGTCCTTGGCATGTTCATGTCCAGGCCATGGCTATAAAAGGCCTTTTCCCTACAGGATAGCACTGGCCAAGAGAGCTTGAACTTGGCTTCTAACAGGAGAGACCTACATTTGTACTGTAGCCAGGGAGCGGCCACTTCCTCACAGCTTCCTCTAAGGAGGAGGAAGCACTTAGCAGAGGCCAGAGAGTGAAACTTGAAACTTGCGATTGACACAGGGAATCTGACCCTAGACAATGTGACGAGCATTGTGGATCGTGGCCCCACCAGGAAGAGCTGATCTTGCAGAATTGAAGTGAACACATTTTATTTTTCCATCCTCAAAAATTTAAATTAGTATTTAAAAATCCGAAGAACACTATGGAGCAAAAGATACGCATTTCATTGCATTTATCAAACAATGGGTGGTAATATTTGAATATTGTTTGCATGTAACTTTTGGTGAAGCTTCCAGAAGCCTCATTGATCCTCAACTTAGGACATGGCATTCTTTCTCCAACCTGCAGGAGACTCAAGAAAAAGCAAGGATTACCCTGTAGTACAAATAATAAATAATAACAATATATTATTATATTATATTAATATAATAATAATAAATCAGAGATAGATGTTGGGTCAACACAAAAGCCAGAAAAGCAAAGCAGCCAAGCCACTAGAGAAGTCTTACCTCTACCAAGGCTGGGAAACCACAGACTAAGCAGACACCTCTCTCTCCTCCCATTTTATATTCCCTCTAGTGCTGGGATTAAAGGTGTGACTCCCTAGTACTGGGATTAAAGTACAGGCCACCACCACCTGGATTAGTTTATAAATTGATCTTGTGGCCTTGAACTCACAGAGATCCACCTACCTCTGCCTCCTGAGTGCTGGGATTAAAGGCGTGCGCCACCACCGCTCGGCTTCAGAAAATCATTTTTTGCTCAGGCTGGAAGTTACTGTGATTCTAGAAGACAAAACACAGGCTAGACAGACCAGATGGTCTCCCCTGCCCTAAACCTTAAAGCTGACTATAACATAGAGTATAGTTGCTCAATATAGTAAGCTGAGAAAAGCTTTAAAATGTTAGACATAGTCCATTGTTGAAATGGATTCTACATGCAAGAAACCTCAATACACTGTCACAAAGGACACCTGTAAGAATGACTGAGTATCCATGCCCAACTATTTTTAAATAGTTCCAAGTATCAGGAATTAGAATGAAAGCTCAGCATGGTGGTCCGTATCTTTACTCCCAGCACCTAGAACTGTAGACACCAGTGGACCTCTGTCAGTTTGAGGCTAGCCTGGTCTACATAGCAGATTCCAGGCCAGTCAGGGCTACAGAGTAAGTGTCTCATAAAAGAGAGAGAGACAGAATGACAGAGAAGTCAAACCAAGCACGCTCCTCCCAGGAATGCTGACCAATAGGAGTGGGGGGTGGGGGGGTCAGAAAGCTTCTAACCTAGAGAAAATGGCAGGAGGAAAGGCCCCAGGATTGCAAGCAGAAGCAGCTTCGTTGCTACCATTGCTGTTTCCTATTGCAGCCACGCAACTTGGACATCATGGATCACTTAAGAAGCATCTGCAGGCCGGGCGGTTGTGGCGCACACCTTTAATCACAGCACTCGGGAGGCAGAGGCAGGTGGATCTCTGGGAGTTCGAGGCCAGCCTGGTCTACAAGAGCTAGTTCCAGGACAGGCTCCAAAGCTATGGAGAAACCCTGTATCGAAAAAAAAAAAGCGTCTGCAAATTGCTGGTGCTAGGAACCCTGCCCCTGTTCCAACTAGTCTCGCCAAGGACTCTTATTCTACAAGGTGTGTCGTGGGATATTTTGTCATTAAATTGTTCCTAGAAATGAAATGTTCAGTAGTAGGCTATATTAACACAGAATAAAATAAAAAACAAAGGCCTATGCTATCAAAGAAGTCATAAAAATATACTGACTAAAAACATCCGTCTGCACCGGGTGGTGGTGGCGCACACCTTTAATCCCAGCACTCGGGAGGCAGAGGCAGGTGGATCTCTGGGAGTTCGAGGCCAGCCTGGTCTACAAGAGCTAGTTCCAGGACAGGAACCAAAACCACAGAGAAACCCTGTCGTAAAAAATAAAACAAAAGCAAAAACATCCCTTTGTAGATGCACCCATTATGAGGCAGCAGTAGTCGGCTTTGGAGAGACAGCAAAATGGTGGTTGCCCAGGATGTGGGGAAGGAAGGAAAGGAGAGTTTGTGTTTAGTGAGTACAGAGTGTCAGTCTGGGAAAATACCAAACAGTTCTTGGTGGATATCACCTTCATGGGTGGATGATACCAATTCCAGAATATGAGACTGCGGAGCGAACGCTGGCCTGGCAGCTTGACACTAGGGCTCTTGGATTCCTATTGTTGAAAGCTGCAGTCAATGGATACACACCACATTTCCATGCTATCATTAATCCTGAGAGGTCTAATAGAATGGGTAAATCAAAGATGAAAGTTCAGCCATTACCCATTGCCCCTGAGAAATGTCTCATATAAATATGGGACTTTCTGTAATATCAAGCCAGACCAACGGCTGTGGGATCGTTTACATATACTGGTTGGCAAGCGTTATTTCTTGAGTTGGCATTTTATCAAATATGCACTTGCTTATGGAGATCATAAGCTTCTCTCTCTCTCTCTCTCTCTCTCTCTCTCTCTCTCTCTATTATACTATTAAGTAACTCTCAAGGCAGCTCCACTGGTCTCAGAACTTCTCTTTGGAAGTCAATGTCCAATGAAGGAAATTTCCTTACATTGTTTCCAGCCCAGGGCCTGGCACTGAACTCAGCGGAAGAAAGATGAGTTGGAAGAAAGGGCAGCATCACTCAGGACACCTGAGTGGACTGTGCAGGAGAGGATGTAGAAGGAATGGGACAAGAAACAGGCCTAAATCCAGTGATGCAGTTTCAGTTAGTTGGCAAGAAAGAAAGGAAGGAAGGAAGGAAGGAAGGAAGGAAGGAGGGAGGGAGGAAAGGAGGGGGAGAGGGAGGGAGGGAGGGAGGGAGGGAAGAAAAAGAAAACCCACCTCTCAAACACTACAAAAATGATCTTAAGAAAGATCTACTCATGTTCAGTCACCAAAATTGGGTACATGGACTTTCTCAAAGTCTGAACACACAGGAACTCCAGTGGCTGGTGGTGGTGTTGCTTCTTGGCCATCCACACTTAACCATGGGTGCTTGAACTAGAATGTGTCACTACAGGATTGTCATGGCCTCCATGAGGCCTCACTAGAAACAAACAAGTGTGACCTTTAACACAAAATTAACTTTGCATCGCCTTGTCTGTTTAAATTGTGGCTGAGTTTTCTCTGTTTTTTACTTCCATTCAAACTCATTTCTGACTGAGATCCCTGTGTGTGGATTTTGCTGTACTTTGACATTACATATGAGGAGGATTCAAGAATGAGAGTTCTGTCTATTGTGAGTTTTCAAAGACTGAGAGCAAAAGCAAAGGGAGAATCCCAAAACTTTTTCATCGACTTGCATTTGGAGAATCAATGCTCTTTCCTGGCACCTGGGAAAGGTGGCTGATGTCGGGACGTGGTCTTGATGATGTACTTTAACATACTACTCTCTGATATGCGTGAGCTTTGCAAGCTAAACCAACAGAAGAGTGATCATACTCCTCACTCCCACCAGCTCACTTTTTGTGAAATCCATTCCATTTTTGAAAAAAAAAAATTTGTAATATCTCGGTCTACGTCTTGCCCATTCTATTTCCTAAATAGTTGAAATATTTGGATGTGATATACTTATACAGTACCACAATTGAAATAATAAATAACCTCACAAACCTCTTCCCTGGCTCTCCAAATATTATATATCTAACTTGGTACCATTACAATCATAAGGACCTAAACAAATAAAGAGGATGTATTGAAAAACTCAAACTGTACATCAGCAAGAATGGGTTGAGAAGGGAGCAAAATTTCTGATCTTCTTGATGGTATAGCTCTGAAAAACTTAGCCAAGACACTCTGTCAACCGAGTCTGTTTTTTTTTTTAATTTTTTTTTAGTAGATGGTATTCTTAAGCAATCTTACTTCTTCTTTGTTTTGTCTGTGGAGCCCCATGGTGTCCTGAAACTTGCTATGCAGATTAGGTTTCTCATGAGTAGACAAATCCCTAGGGCCCTGGTAAATTAGGCTTAAAAACCATGCATCAGTCTTGGATTTAATTTTAAAGAGAAGGGAAAACTACCTCTTAAATTATCCGACTAAAATTAAAATATCAAATATTGATAATATTTAAAGTGTTTTCTTGGAAGTTTTATTTTTGTTGCTGTTAATTTTAAATGGTGTAAACAACTTTCACAGTAGTGTATATTCACTGTAAATTCTCCAGTACTTTTTTTCTGCTCTGCAGCTACATGGGTTTTCTTCACAGGCTTTCTTAGATTCAGAAACTTCATCAAGATCCACAAAAGACCCGTTAGCCAATCTTGCCTTATTAAAATACTCAAGTGAATTAAAAAAAAATTAAGCTAAATGAAATTTCCTTTGGAAAAATTAATTAATTAATTTGTGAAAAATTAATGCACACATTAATTCAAGGACCCAGGACCTAAATACATTTTATACCTGTGAGTAGTTATGGTCCAAATACATGCCTTGCAGGTGGGGCTGCCCATGGCATTGCCTGTACAAATATCTATGAAGTCCTATGGTATATCTCTTGAAAGTTTGTACAGTGTCCTTTTACTAAGTCTCCTAGAATCAGTGTTCAAAGGCATTCAGAGTGTGACACCCAGGTAGCAGGCCCACAACTCTATTTCCGTTTTTCCAGGCTGGGTCCTTAGCCTACTTCTTCCCGCCATTTTTCTGTCCCGCCCACGAGATTCTGCACGTTCTGTGACGCAACTAAATTGACCACAGTCTCCGGTGAACAAGATGGCGGGCGGAGAAGTCGGTGTGACTCTTGGGCAGCCGCACCTTTCTCGTCAGGAACTCGCCACTTTGGTGAAATTTTGCTTTTTGAACTGTTTAAACAAAGTCTGTAGTGGGGGAAAGCCTTGGGATTAGGTCGTCCTAACAGTTTTAGAGCTCCGAGTCAGGAAATTTCACTCCTGGACCCGACCCTGGGGACTGCGATTAATGTGGTTTTTAGTTCTCCCATCCGTCAGAAATTATTGTAATTCAGCATGTTTCTTTCTTTACGCTTTAAAAAGTGAAGTACGGACAGGGAGGACACCTTTTCTGTAGATAGAGCAGGAACGTCATGAAAAGCGGTATATGGTAAAGGAAAACCATTGGATTCCCTTGAAATGTTTTCTTGCAGGATGTGACCAAGTTGACTCCCCTTTCACACGAAGTCATCAGCAGACAGGCCACCATTAACATAGGTAAGAGCGACTGTGAATAACAGAAAATGTTTTTTTCCTAAAGACTGACTGGAGCCTTGAATAAACTCAATATTCACTCAGTTATGAGATTTATAAACTTGACTGCGTGGGTTGCCCACGGCCGGAATGTGACAGATCTTGGGAAAGGAGTTACCTCATGTTTCAGGGGCCGTAGGGAACTTTGGCTTCTTAATTCAGGAGCTTTGTTTATTTTATTTATTTGTTATTTTTATTTATTTACGTATTATTTATATTTATCTGTATTTTATTTCTTATTTATTGCTTATATTTATTATGCTCATTTCGTTATTTGTTTACTTATTTATTTTTATTTATTTATTATAAATTTATTATTTAATGCTTTTATTTATTTATTGTGTTTATTTATTACTTTTAATTATTATGTTTATTTACTTACTATTTTATTATTTATAATTTGTATTTATCTATTATATTTATTATTTTATTTATGTATTTATTTTATTTCTCTTTGAAGCAGCATTTCTCTACCATTCAAGCCTTTATTTATTTATTTATTTATTTAATAAATATAAAGTCAACAGTTTTGCCTAGTCTCTTAAATAATTTGGTGTAATTATATGCATATTAATTTTTTTTATTTTTGTAGGTACAATTGGTCATGTTGCTCATGGAAAATCAACAGTTGTCAAAGCCATTTCTGGTGTTCACACTGTCAGGTTCAAAAATGAACTAGAGAGGAATATCACAATAAAACTTGGATATGCGAATGCCAAGGTAACTAATACACTTGGGGAGTCGTCACTGTCCTAACTGTTGATGACAGCAGTAGACAAATTCAGAATTTTCTCTGAAACTTTCAGATTTATAAGCTGGACGACTCCAGTTGTCTCCGGCCAGAATGTTACAGATCTTGTGGAAGTAGCACACCCGATGAGTTTCCTTCAGACATTCCAGGAACCAAAGGGAATTTCAGACTAGTCAGGTGATTATCTCAGTGCTTATTGAAATATTTAGAGTTTTCAAATAATTTATGAGGTAAATTGATGGTTATTCTTTTTGTTAAATTGTGAATAAAAATTTGGGATGACATCTTTTTTTCTAAGAGATGTAACACAGTTTGTTCAGTAGCCTAAATTATTTTAAGATAAAATAATTAAGATAAAAGTATTAGTTATTTGGAGACTGATGATTATTTTTCTATTATTATTATTACTATTATTATATTTATTATTATAATTGATCTTATTTGAAGACTGATGATTATTTTCTTATTATTAATCCTATTTTTATTACTATTATTATTGTTGATCTTATTTGAAGACTGATGATTATTTTCTTACTGTTATTTATTATTTTTAATACTATTTTTATTACTATTATTATTAATCTTATTTGAAGACTAATGATTATTTTCCTATTATTATTATTGATCTTATTTGAAGACATGATTATTATTTATTATTATATTTATTACTATTATTATATCATTATCATTATTATTATTTCCCCATTAGACACGTCTCCTTTGTCGATTGTCCCGGCCACGATATTCTGATGGCAACCATGCTGAACGGTGCAGCCGTGATGGACGCCGCTCTCCTGTTGATAGGTAAAATTAAAAACGGTTGTAATCCCATCCGTGTGAAGTCTGAGAATCCTTTAAAAGAGGCCCTAAAGCCATGAGGGACCTGAGAGACTCTAAATTATTATTGTTGTTGTTGTTGGAACCTGAGAGACTCTAAATTGTTATTATTGTTGTTGTTGTTGTTTCTGTTTATTATACTTATTATTATTTATAATATGAGACCCTAAAGCTATGAGGGACCCTGAGAGAATCCAACTTCACCAGAAACGTTAGTGACTATCAACTGTGGAAAAAACCCAAGTGACAAAGATTCAGTCGACAAGCACAGACTTTTCCAGAAATACAGAGCTTGGTTATTACTACAAATATCACAGCTTAGGGAGGACAGGTGATCCTAACAGTATAAAACAGACATTTCTCTGTAGTCCATTGGCGGGGCTCTGTTTTTCTCTGTATTTATATTTTTATAAATGTGATTTTTATATTTTTATATATATTTATATATTTTATATTTTTTATGCTTATATATTTTTTATTTTTATGTATATATCTCTTTATATTTTTATATATTATGTATAGTTATATACTTTATGTATTGTTTTATATATAAATATATTTATATTTTTATATATATTTTGTAAATGTGATAATATTTGAACTCTGCTGCCATATGTCCGAGAGTACCTCAAATCAAAATTTAGTCATCGGGACCACAAATACCAAGTTTCCGTTTCTCAGGGATTTGACATCTTGGTCTCTGGTTTTTTTTTAGCCATGTCCTATGTATTAAATATCCTGGCGAGAGCTGCAGTTATCTTAGGGTTTATCTGCATCCGGGTAAGCTTTTAGGATTCCTCAGGACTCTGTGTCCTCCCTGCTGTGGTTCCCTGAATGTCTTTATAACACGGTAACTTAAGTCTCAAGACGGTTGTATGCGAGAGGAACCGTGAAGACTTTCTTTTTATTGAGAAATCAAACGTGTTTCACATGTTAAAACGTGTTTTTTTTTTGTTTTTTGTTTTTTTCGAGACAAGGTTTCTCTGTAGCTTTGGAGCCTGTCGTGGAACTAGCTCTGTAGACCAGCCTGGTCTTGAAATCACAGAGATCCGCCTGCCTCTGCCTCCCGAGTGCTGGGATTAAAGGCGTGCGCCACCATCTCCCGGCTTAAAACGTGTTTTTAAAAATTGATTTAAAACGTGTTTTTAAAAATTGATTTAGCGGGTAATGAGTCTTGTCCTCAACCGCAAACGTCCGAGCACCTGGCCGCCATCGAAATCATGAAGCTGAAACACATTCTGATCCTGCAAAATAAAATCGATCTGGTGAAGGAAAGTCAGGCTAAGGAGCAGTACGAGCAGATCCTGGCGTTTGTACAAGGTGAGAGGCCTTGATATGTAATTGATATGTAAGCATGTTAGAGTCACCATAGTAGATGTGTCATCTCGTGTGTTTATTTAATAGATCATGCTCTTAAGGAACAGTTATTTAAGATGAAAATACCATGAAGATGGTCGTTTCTGTTTGTTAGCTGAGGTGTCTGGAGGTATTTAGGAGCTTTTTTGATGTGTTTGTTGTATGTAGAACATAATTTTGAATTTTGCCCCTCAGGTACGGTAGCGGAAGGAGCTCCTATTATTCCAATTTCTGCTCAATTAAAATACAACATTGAAGTCGTGTGTGAGTATATAGTAAAGAAAATTCCGGTGCCTCTCAGAGACTTCACCTCAGAACCCCGACTTATCGGTGAGGAATTCACCTTTCCACCCCTAATCGTGATTATTTTTTCTTAATATGTTTATTTCATGTTTTTAGCGGTTTATTTCATGTTTTAATGGTTTATTTCATGTTTTTAAATGTTTATTTCGTGTTTTTAACGGATTTTTTCCTTAATATGTTTATTTAATGTTTTTTAATGGTTTATCACATGTTTTTAATGGTTTATTACATTTTTTAACCGGTTTATTGCATGTTTGCTTGGCGTCCATGCTTCTCCCCCCCCCCAGTCATCCGGTCTTTTGATGTGAACAAACCTGGCTGTGAAGTTGATGACCTCAAAGGGGGTGTCGCTGGCGGTAGCATTTTAAAAGGAGTATTAAAGGTAAATCACGTTTTAACTTTTTAGTGTGACCCCCCCATCCACCCTAAAAATAAGTTAAAATCGATGGTTTTGTTCTCGTTTAACAGTAAATTTTATTGAATTGTTTGATGTGGTTTTGCTAAATATTTTTTAAAAAATATTTATGTATGCGTACTTGCACATATGTATGTATACCATATGTATGCTTGGTTAAAAATCTATGGTTTTGTTCTCGGTTAAAAGTAAATTTTATTGAATTGTTGTCTGGGTTTTTCTAAATATTTTATTATATTTACATGTTACATGTGACTCACACGTGGAGTCTGTTATGGGTAATTACTTAAATTGAATGGTTTTAAAAAATATTTTTAGACTGTCCAAAATTGTCCTTGTAAGCAGGAGGGATAATATTTTAGTTTTAATCATGTTTTTCAGATATTTTTACAGGTTAAAGTCATATGTAGCCTCCAGATATCATTAATTCATTCATACATGTTCTAGGTGGGCCAGGAGGTAGAAGTGAGACCGGGAATCGTTTCCAAGGACACAAAAGGGAACCTCATGTGTAAACCGATCTTCTCCAAGATTGTGTCACTGTTCGCGGAACACAATGATCTTCAGTATGCAGCTCCGGGCGGTCTCATCGGTGCGGATTTTATTCTGATGGAGAAATGTGTTTCCCTTGATTTCGGTTCCTTTCCAAGGAAGACGTGTTATTCCAAAGATGGTCGTGTGTGTTTAACTGTATGACAATCTAATTTAGTAATGGACATATATGTATAATATAGATATATAGTATTATGTCTTATATTATTATCTTATATAGTATATACGTTATATATTATTATATCATTACATGTATATTATATATTATATATTACATGTATATTATATATTACATTGTGTTATAATTATGTTAGATATTATATACCATGTCATTATATTATATATTATGTTATTATATATTATATATCTTATATTGTTATATTATGTATAATTATATATATTCAGTTAAACTTTGACTTTTACAGTATAAAATGCGTGTTTATGAACATATGAAGAAGACATTCCAGTTTTATGAATAGTGTGACTTTTAACCTGTTATGTGTACATGTATTTATATGATATGTTATGCGTACATGTATGTCTGTGTGGTATAAGCAAATTTTGTAGAAAATGGGTTTGAAATCCGCAGTGAGTCCCAGAGAAACAGTTGTAGAGGTCTCTGGATGTACTTACTTAGTTTTATTTACGTGACAAAAACCTAGTACTTAGCATGTACGATTTTGCTACTCTGTTTAAAATTAACCCTTCGATTTCTTATTAATTTTAAAGAAATAAAATATAAAATAAAATAAAAATATATATGTTTACCCACATTTTTATCAGGAGTTGGAACAAAAATCGACCCGACCTTGTGCCGCGCAGACCGCATGGTGGGGCAGGTCCTCGGTGCCGTTGGTGCTCTACCTGAAATATTCACAGAATTAGAAATTTCCTACTTCCTGCTGAGACGGCTCCTGGGCGTGCGCACAGAGGGAGACAAAAAAGCCGCCAAGGTGAGTTCTTTAATACCGGCTTCACAGCTATGAAATATTGTGTGGTGTCACAGCCCCATTTATTTAAAATAGAATCACAAAAGGGATAAATAATAAACAAATATTTCCTATAGGTCACAGCAAAGAAAAGCGACGATGCCTTAAATTTAAAAAAAATTATTAGAAATAGGCCGGGCGGTGGTGGCACACGCCTATAATCCCAACACTTGGGAGGCAGAGGCAGGTGGATCTCTGTGAGTTCGAGACCAGCCTGGTCTAGAAGAGATAGTTCCAGGACAGGAACCAAAAAGCTACGGAGAAACCCTGTCTCGAAAAATCCAAAAAAAAAAAAAAATTAAAATATAAACATATAAACATAAAGAAAAGCGATGATGCTTTAAATTTTATAAAACGGTGGTATTGTCATGTCCATGTATGTTGTATGTGCGGCCAGGATTAACTACATCTCTAGTTTATTTTAGAAAGTTTTAGTTCCTTTTCTCTTAACTATGTTCCCTCCCTCAGGTTCAGAAGCTGTCCAAGAATGAAGTGCTCATGGTGAACATAGGATCCTTGTCCACAGGAGGCAGAGTCAGCGCCGTCAAGGCTGACTTAGGGAAAATCGTTCTCACCAATCCCGTGTGCACAGAAGTGGGAGAAAAAATTGCTCTGAGCCGACGCGTGGAGAAACATTGGCGGTGAGTGTGTTGGTTTTGTCATGGCCGATCGAGAAAATACGGTGTGTATATATACACAGACATGTATATATACATGCACACATATATACACATATAAATATATACATATATGGTGTGCATATATGCATACATAAACATACATGTACACATGTGCATATAAATATATACATATGATTGCCTGTGTGCATATATAAACATATAAATATATACCTATATGGTGTGTGTATGCATATGTGGACATACATGTATGCATATGTGCACATATAAATATATACATGTATGGGGTGCATGTGTACATATATGTATAAATATGTACATATATACACATATATACATATACTAAGAACATGTCTGAACTGAACATCAGGAATAGTCAACATGTTTATAAATTATCACACCTGTGAACCGGATTTAAAAATAAACGATTTCTTCTATTTTATTTTTTCAGCCTGATAGGCTGGGGCCAGATCCGAAGAGGAGTGACCATCAAGCCGACCATAGACGATGAATAAAATGACATGTTTGGATGAAACGAGAATATGTTGATGTTTCTTAACACGCTTAGAGATGTTTTCATGTTAAAAGTAGGAAATATATTTTCAAAGCTTATGTGAGTCAGAACTGTCGGGTTTTTCTAGTTTACATGAGAAGAAACCGGCGTCTGTCACGTCAGACTTCTTGATGTATTTAATCTGCAGGTCAGCCGGCAATGTCATCCGTGTGGCCTGGAAATAAAAATAAAACCAAGTTGACCACGTTTGCTCTGCACCATTAAACTCCCAGCAAAGCTTTTCTTAGGATTCGTTTTATTTTATATGTCCAGGCATAAAGGACGGTGAACATGGATAAACACGTGAAGGCTCAGTTTAGTTTTGCCTCATTTTATACACTTTGTTTAAATACAAGATGGAAAAATTAACGGGCTCGAATAAATTCTTTCATACCTTCTTTTAATATGTGATCCGTGTAAAATGAGGGGACCGCTAAGGGATGGGCAGCTCAAAATTGTAGATCTAGTCAAAGGGATTCATCACTCTTTTTCTAGCCTGTGCATGCGTTAAATATGCATCTGGGACATTCATACATGCAGGCAAAACCTTAAATAAATCTAAACCAAAGTCCTCAGAAAACTCATCAGAATATTAAGTTTATAAACTTAGTATATAAATATGTAACATACATAAATATATAAAATATATATTTGAATAGGAACATATTTATGTAAGTTTTATTTGCTTGGGTTTTGTCAGTCAATTCCCTCGGAGGCCAGAAGAGGGCATCAAATCACCTGGAGCTGGAGTTGACAGTTGTGAGTGACATTGTGTTTGCAGTTGTTGGGAGCTGAACACGGGTTCTTTCTAATGTCAGTCAATGCATGTAAACCGTAAGCTGTCATGAATTTATTTTATTTTAATGCAGTGTTTAAAGGCAGGAGGCAGTGGGTCCCGGGACGACACCACAGGTCGTGCGGGACTCTGAGTAGCTTCAGGCTGGAATCAGTGGGTCCCGAATCAACACCACAGGTCCTACAGGTTCCGGAAAGGCCCTAAGGGGGCAGAGGGCTCCTCTTGGCTCTGCTCCGCTCCTCTCAGCTCGGCTCCCCTCGGGTCCTCTCGGCTCTTCTCTGTTCTGTTCGGCTCGGGTTCTCTCTGCTCCTCCGGGCTCCTCGAGCTCTTCTCCACTCCTCTCGGCTCCCCTCTGCTCGGCTCGGATCCGCTTGGCTCCACTCAGCTTGGCTCCTCTCCCCTCTGCTCCTCTCAGGCTCCTCTGGTCTCTGCTCGGATCCTCTTGGCTGCTCTGGTCTCTCTCAGCTCCTCTCGACTCCCCTCTACTCTGCTCGGCTCCGCTCGGGTCCACTCGGATCCTCTCTCCTCCGCGATGCTCTGCGGGGCTCCTCTCGACTCCGCTGGGCTCCTCTAGGCTCGGCTCGGCTTGGCTTGGCTCTGCTAGGTTCCTCTCCGCTCCTCTCCTCTCCGCTCGGTCCTCTCGGCTCCGCTTGGCTCTCTTATTATAGCTAATTCCTTAAGCCCCCCCCCCCCAAGCTCAAAGCAAAAAAAAAATACTATTTTTCAAATATAATTTTTTAAAAAATTAAAGCCTAGCAGATTTAATCTGTACACATTTTAATATTTGCTGTATAAGAAGAATGAAACCGTTAGATAAAATATTTCATTTTTCCAGATGTTTTGTTTCTCACTCAAAATTGATAAACTTGCAGCAGACCGTCAATTTGGTGTTCTGTGTGCCTGCTTCTTCTATTTGCTTCTTCTATTTGTCTCAGTTTGGAGAAGTTTTCACCTGTAAAAATTTGTCCTGTGCTGTGATACTCACCCATTTGTTTCTTTTAATCTAAGGTTTATTGTTTCACACTGTTCTATATGTCCTGAGTGTTCTTGTGTTTTAATTTTTCTTTACGTGTTATTCGCTTATCTCTTTTCTCAAAAACCTTTGATTTTTTTTATTTTTATATTTGATTTTCAATGCAGCTTCGCTAAGGAAGCCTTAGGACACTCTGGTGTTACACGGGGTCCAGACAGTGTAGACGGATCAGATTGGAACATGGACAATGCACAACTTGAATTATAAACACGGGGAGGGGTTGACAACCAGGCCGACTCTGATAGAGGAGATCATGGACGCTCTGTCTCTGAAAGAAAAGAGGCGACCGTGCAATACGTTTATCCGCACACGTCACTTAGAGAACTCAGATCACCGTTCGGGTCCACTCGGCTCCTCTCGGGTCCTCTTTATCCGCTCGGCTCAGTTCTGCTCCTCTTGGCGCTTCTTGGCTACGCTAGTCTCCGCTCGGGTCCGCTCGGCTGCGCTCGGCTGCGCTCGGCTGCGCTCGGCTGCGCTCGGCTGCGCTCGGCTCCGCTCGACTGCGCTCGGCTTCACTCGGCTCCGCTCGGCTCCGCTCGGCTGCGCTCGGCTCTGCTCGGCTCCGCTCGGCTTCGCTCGGCTCCGCTAGGCTCCGCTCGGCCCCGCTCGGCTCCCCCGGGCTCCGGCTCCGCTATGCTCCCCTCTGCTCTGCTCCACCCGGCTCCTCTAGGTTCCTCTCCTCTAGGCTCCTCCCTTCTCGGCTCGGCTCCGCTGGTTTTTTCTCGGCTCCGCTGGGCACCTCAAAGCAAAAATTACTATTTTTCAAAAATAATTTGTACAAAAAATTTAAAGCCTTGCAGAATTGATCTGTACAAATTATAATATTTGCTACATAAGAAGAATGAAACCGTAAGATAAATTATTTCATTTTTCCAGATGTTTTGTGTTTTCCACTCAAAATTGATAAACTTGCAGCAGACCGTCAGTTTGGTGTTCTGTGTGCCTGCTTCTTCTATTTGTCTCAGTTTGGAGAAGTTTTCACCTGCAAAAATTTATCCTGTGCTGTGGTTCTCACCCGTTTGTTTCTTTTAATCTAAGGTTTATTGTTTCACAGTGTTCTACAGTCCTGCGTGTTCCACAGGTCCTGCAGGTCCCTGAGCAGAGGCTGGCAGGGGACAGTGGGTCTCGAGACGACAGCACAGGTTGTGAGGTTCAATGAGTTGGCGGCAGGAGGTCTCGAGACAACAGCACAGGTCCTACAGGTCCCTCAGCGGCTGCAGGCAGAGGGCAGTGGGTCCCTAGATGACACCACAGGTCCTGAATGTCCCTGTGTAGCACCAGGCAGTGGGTTCTGAGACTAAAGCACAGGCACTGCGAGTGCCTGAACAGCTGCAGGCATGGGGTCCAGAGACGACATTGCATGTACTGCAGGTCCCTGAACAGCAGCAGGCAGGGTGCAGTAGTGTGTCCTGAGAAGACAGCACAGATCCCGCGGGTACCTCAGCTTCAGCAGGCAGCGGAAGTGAGTCCCTAGACAATACCACAGGTCCTGCGGGTAACTTAGCAGTGGCAGGCAAGTGGAAGTGTGTCCCAAGACAACACCAAAGGTTCTGTGGGTCCCTGAGCAGCCTGCCGGGGCAGTGGGAACCGAGACGACAGCATATTTCCTGTGGGTCCCCGAGCAGTGGCAGTCAAGGACTAGTTGGTCCAGAGATGACAGATCCTGCTGGTTCCTGTGCAGTGGCAGAAAGTGGGCAGTGGGTCCCAGACAACACCACAGATCCTGTGGGTCCCTGAGAATCCTGCAGGGGACAGTCAGTCCCGAGACAACACCACAGGTCCTCCAAGAACTGTGGGTCCCTGAACAGCAGCAGGCAGAGGCCAGAGGATTCGGAGACTACATGACAAGTCCTGCGGGTCCCTGAATACCAGCAGGCAGGGGACAGGGGGTTCAAGACTCAGGGACCCGCAGTACTTGGAGGACCTGTGGCATCGTCTGGGGACACACTGCCCTCTGCAGGCTGCTCAGAGTCCTGCAGGACCTGTGGTGTCCTCTCAGGACCCACTGCCTCCTCCCTGCTGCTGCTCATGGAAGTGCAAAACCTGTGGTGTCATCTAAATACCACCTGCCCCCTTCCTGCCGCTGCTCAGGAAGCTGCAGGACCTGTGGAGTAGAACGGAACCCACTAGCACCTGCCTATTGCTGCTCAGGATCCTGCAGGACCTGTGGTGTCATCTAGGGAACCACTGCCTGCAGCCTGCCCCTGCTCAGAGACCTGTATTACATGCGATGTCATCCCGGGAAACCCTGCCAGCTTCTGCTTAGGGACCCGCAGTACCTTTGCTGTTGTCTCAGGACCCACTGCCACCTGCAGGCTTCTCAGGAACCCACAGGACCTGTGATGTCGTCTCGAGACCCACTGCCCCCTGCCTGGTGCTGCTCAAGGACCTACAGGACCTGTGGTGTCACCTCAGTATCCCTGCCCCTTTCCTGCTGCTGATCAGGGATCCATAGGTCCTGTGGTGTTGTCTCAGGACAATTCCTTATGCCTGTCACTGCTCAGTGACCCGCAGGACCTGTGGTGTCATCTCGGGAGAGGGTCACGAAAAAACACCACAGGTCCTGCGGTTCCCTGAGCAGACTGCAGTGAGCAGAAGGCCCCAAGACTACAATACAGGGTCTGCGGGTCTGGGAGCAGTGGCAGGCAAAGGGCAGTGTGTCCAGAGGCAGCACCACAAGTTCTGCTTGTCCCTGAGCAGCAGTAGGCAGGGGGCAGTGTGTCCAGAGGCAACACCACAGGTCCTCTGTGTCTCTGAGCAGACTGCAGAGGTCAGTGGCTCCTGAGATGACAGCACAGGTCCTGCGGGTCCCTGAACAGCATGCAGGGGGCAGTGAGACCCGAGACAAGAGGATAGGTCCTGCGGGTCCCTGAGCAGCGAAAGGCAGTGGGCAGTGGTTCCAGAGACAACACCACAGGTCCTGCAGGTCGCTGAGTAGCCTGCAAGGGGCAGTGTGTCCAAAGAGAACAGCACAGTTACTGCGGGTTTCTGAGCAGGAGCTGGCAGACAGTCTGGGGACGACATCACAGGTCCTGTGATTTATTGTGCAGCCGCAGGCTGGGGGCAGTGGTCCTGAGACAACTTCACAGGTCATGCTGGTTCCTGAGTATTGGCGGGCAGTGGGTCCCAAGAAAACACCACAGGTCCTGCAGGTCCCTGAGCAGAGGCAGGCTGGGGTTAGGGGGTCCCGAGACAGGACAGGTCTTGCAGGTCCCTGAGCAGTGGCAGGCAGGGGGCAGTGGTTCCAGAGACAGAACAACAGGTCCTGCGTGTCTCTGAGCAGCCTGCAGGGGGCAAGGAGTCCCAAGACAACACCACAGGTCCTGCATGTTCCAGAGAAGTGGCAGGCAGGGGACAGTGGGTCTCGAGGCATAAGACATGTCCTGTGGGTCTCTGAGCAGTGGCTGGAAAGAGGCAGAGTTTTTGAGACAATACAGGTCCTGAGGGTCCCTGAGAAGTAGCAGGCAGATGCCAGTGGGTCCCAAGATGACACCACAGGACCTGCATTTCCCTAAGCAGTAGCAAGCAGGGGTCAGTGGGTCCCGAGACGACAACACAGGTCCTTCGGGTCCTAGAGCATGGGCAGGCAGGTGGCTGGGTGTCCCGAGATAACATCACAGGGCACGTGGGTCCATGAACATCGGCAGGCAGTGGGTCCCGAAAAAACAAACAAACAAACAAAAAAAAAAAACAAACACAGGTCGTGTGGTTCCCTTAGAGTGGCAGGCAGGGGGTCCCTAGAAGACAGCACAGGTCCTGCAGGTCCCTAAGCAGCGGCACGCAAGGTGTCTCGAAGCAACACCACAAGTCCTCTAGCAGCGGAAGTCAGAAGGATGGGTGTCCCAAGACATCACAGGTCATGCGGGTCCCTGAGCAGCAGCAGGCAGTGGGTCCCAAGACAACACCACAAGCTGTGGAAATCCGTGAGCAGAGGCAGGCATGGTGCAGTGGGTCACAAGACATCAGCCCAGGTCGTTTGGATCCCTGAGCAGGCTCTTTTTCTTTTGTTTTTATTTATTTACTTATTAAAGATTTCTGCCTCCTCCCCGCCACACCTCCCATTTCCCTCCCTCTCCCCCAATCAAGTCCCCCTCCCTCGTCAGCCCGAAGAGCAGTCAGGGTTCCCTGCCCTGTGGGGAGTCCAAGGACCTCCCACCTCCATCCAGGTCTAGTAAGGTGAGCATCCAAACTGCCTAGGCTCCCACAAAGCCAGTGCGTGCAGTAGGATCAGAAACCCATTGCCATTGTTCTTGAGTTCTCAGTAGTCCTCATTGTCCGCTATGTTCAGCGAGTCCGGTTTTATCCCAGGCTTTTTCAGACCCAGGCCAGCTGGCCTTGGTGAGTTCCCGATAGAACATCCCCATTGTCTCAGTGTGTGGGTGTACCCCTCGCAGTCCTGAGTTCCTGGCTCGTGCTCTCTCTCCTTCTGCTCCTGATTTGGACCTTGGGGTTCCAGTCCGGTCTGAGCAGACTCTTTTAAAGGAAAAATAGAAAGAGCTGGGGTCCTTCTCTCGAGGCTGAGGGACCTCTGCCGTGGCAGAATAAATATTCCTCTTGCTATTGCATCAGCCATGCTGAGAGTGTCTCTTGGGGCGACCTCCTGCTTGGCGGGGCTTTAGGGCCCAATACTATGTTGTCTTGGGACTCCCTGCCTACTGCTGTTCAGGGACCCGCAAAACCTGTGGTGAGGTCTCGGGACCCACTGCCCCCTGCAGGCTGCTTGGGGACCCGCAGGACCTGTGATGTCATCTAGGGACCAACTGCCCCCTGCAGGCAGCTGAGGGACCCACAGGACCTGTGTTGTAGTCTCTAGACCCACTGCCCCCTGCCAGGTACTGCTCGGGGACCCACAGGACCTTGGTTGCCATCTCAGGACCAACTGCCCACTGCAGGCTGTTCAGAGACCCGCAGGACCTGTGCTGTTGTCTCGAACCCACTGCCGCCTGCCTGCAGCTGCTCAGGGACAGGCAGGACATGAGGTGTCTCATTGGGATCCGCTGCCCCCTGCCTGCCACTGCCCAGGGACCAGCCTGACCTATGCTGTTGTCTCAGGACCCCCTAACCACTGTCTGCCTCGGCACAGGGACCTGAAGGACTTTTGATGTCAGCTAAGGACCCCCAGCATCCTGACTGCCGTTGCTCTGGGACCCCCTGCACTCTGCAGGCTTCTAAGTGACCCGCAGGACAAGTGGTGTCATCATGGGACCCATTGTCTTCCGCTGCTCAGGGACCTACAGGTCCTGTGCTTTCGTCTAAAGATCCCTTGTCTGCCACTGCTCAGGAAGCTGCAGACCCTGTGGAGTCATCTCGGGACCCATTGCTCCCTTAGGGCTGCTCAGGAACCTGCAGGACTTGTGGGTTTTTCCTGGGACCCACTGCCTGCCGCTGCTCAGGGACCAGCAGGACCTTTGTTGTAGTCTTGGGACCCACTGCCCCATGCAGGCTTCTCAGGGACCCGCAGGACCTGTGCTGTCATCTCGAGACCCACTGCCGCCTACAGGCTGCTCACGCACACAGGACCAGTGGTGTCGCCTCTGGACGCATTGCCCCCTGCTTGCTGCTTGCTGCACAGAGCCCAGAAGGACCTGTGTTCTTCTCAGGAACCACTGCCTGTTGCCTGCCCCTGCTTGAGGACCTGCAGAACATGCGATACCATCTTGGACTTCCTGCCAGATGTTGCTTAGGGACCCACAGGACCTTTGCTGTTGTCTCAGGACACACTGCCCCCTGAAGGCTTCTCATAGACACTCGGGACCTGTGATGTCGTCTTGGGTACCACTGCCCCCTGGTTACTGCTCAGGAACCCGCAGGTTCTGTGCTGTCTACTCGGGACTCATTGCCCCCTTCCTGCCACTTGTCAGGGACCCACAAACCTGTGCTGTCATCTATTTATAGACTGCCCCCTGCAGGCTGCTTAGGGACCAGGAGGTCCTGTGGTGTAGTCTTGGAACACAATACCCCATACCTGGCTCTGCTCAGGGACCCCCAGGACCTGTGCTGTCTTCCAGGGACAACCTGTCTGTCACTGCTCAGGGACCCCCAGGACCTGTGATATCATCTCAGGATCCCTCTCTGCTGCCACTCTGGGACCCGCAGAACGTGTGATGTCGTCTGAGGACCCACTGACCCTTGCAGACTTGCAGGACCTGTGGTGCTGTCTCTGGACCCACTACCCCCAGCCTGCCCTGCTCTGGCTCCCACAGGACCTGTGCTGTCCTGTCAGGACCCTGTGCCCCCTGAGGGTACTTAAGGATGCTGCTGCTCTGGGACCCGTAGGACCTGTGGTGTCTTCTCAGGACACAATGCCTCCAGCCTGCTGCTGCTCAGGGACCTGCAGGACCTGTGGTGTCATCTCGGGACACAGTGCCCTCTGCCTTCTGCTGCTCAGGGACTAACCAGACCTACGGTTGTAGTAGGGGAGCTGCGGGCTGCATTCCTGCCACCCAGCTCCCGGCTGCCTGGCTAGCTTATGCTCGGAAATAACAACACACAAACTGTATTCATATAAACATTGCTTGGCCCATTTCTATTAATGTGTGTAGCACCCCAAGGTGCACTTACCAGGAATATTCTAGCGTACGTCCATCCTGGGTTGGAGCTTCATCAGGTCGGTCTCAGAGAAGAGAGCTACCTAGTCTGAGCTCACTTAACTCTTCCTCCAAGCATTCTGTCCTAAAGGCTGGCCTATCAAATGGGCCGAGGCAGTTTCTTTATTAGCCAATGACCTTCCTCCATCATAGGGTGTCATCTCAGGACACACTGCCCCCATCTGCGGCTGCTCAGGGAGCCTCAGGATCTGGGTTGTCATCTCGGGACACACTGCCTGCTGCCTGCCACTGCTCAGGGAACCACAGGTACTGTGGTAATGTATCGGGGATCTTTGCTCCCTGCCAGCAGCTTCTCAGACACCAGCAGGACCTGTGATGTCTTCTCAGGACCCACTGTCCCCTGCCCTCAGAAGGCAGTGGTCGGTCCCGAGAAGACACCACAAGTCCTTTGGGTCCCTGAGCAGCAGTAGGCAGGGGGCAGTGGGTCCCGAGACAACACCACAGGTCCTGCAGTTCACTGAGCAGGAGGCAGTGGGTCCAGAAGAAAACCACAGGTCCTGCGGGTCCCCGAACAGGGGCAGGCAGTGGTAAGTGGGTCCCAAGACAACACCACGGTCCTATAGTTCACTGAGTGGCTGCAAGCAGGGGGTAGTGAATCCTAATGACACCACAGGTCCTGCAGTTCCCTGAGCAGCGGCAGGCACTGGGCATTGGGGCCTGAGAGAACACCACAGTTACTGCATTCCTTGAGTAGCTCAAGAAGTGGGTCCAAAGAAATTATCACAGGTCCTGCAGGTCCCATCACATGTTGGCAGGCAGGGGACAGTGGGTTACGGGACAAAGGCACAGGTCTTGCCGTTCCCTGAGGCGACACAACAGGACCTGCAGGTCCCTGAGCAGCATCTGACAAGAGGCAGTGAGTCTCGATACAACACCAAAGGTCCTGTGGGTCCCTGAACACCGGCACACAGAGGGCAGAGGATACACAGATGACAACTCGGGTCCTGAGTAGTTTCAGGCAGGGAGCAGGGATCGCGAGGCGACACCACTGGTCCTTCCAGTCCCCGAGCAGTCTGCATGGTGCAGTGAGTCCTGAGAAGACAGCAAAGGACCTCTGGGTCCCTGAGCAGCAGCTGGCAGGGGTTCTTGAGATGACATCACAGGTCCTGCTGGTCCTTGTGCAGTGGCAGACGGCAGGTCCCAAGACGACATCACAGGTCTTGCTGGTCCCTGAGCAGCAGCAGCCAGGGAGCTGGGCGTCCAGGGATGACACCGCATGTCCTGATGTTCCCTGAGCAGAGGCAGGCAGGGGGCATTGGTTCCCGGGACGACACCACGGCAGGCAGGGGGTAGGGCTTCAAGAGACATTATCACAGGTAAGACAGGTCCCTGACCAGAGGCAGGCAGTGGGTTCCAGGACAACACCGCGGGTCCTGCAGTTCCCTGAACAGAGGCAAGAAGCGGGCAATGGGTCACGATAAAACGGCACAAGTGGTTAGGGTCCCAGAGCAGGGGGAAGGCAGGGGTCAGTGGGTCACTCAAAAAGAACACAGGTCCTGCGGATCCCTGAGCATCCTACTGACAACACCACAGGTGCTGAGGTCCCTAAGCAGTGGCAGGCAAGGGGCAGTGTGTCCCGAGATGACAACACTGGTCCTGCGAGTCCTTGAGCAGCCTGCAGGAGAGCAAGGAGTCCCGACATGACACAACAGGTCCTGTGGGTACATGAACATTGGCAGACAAGGTGTGCCAAGACAACACAGGTCCTGCAGATCCCTGATCAGTGGCAGGCAGAGGGCAATGGGTCCAGAAGAGACACCATAGGTCCTTCGGGTCCCTTAGCAGACTGCAGCGGGCAGTGTGTCCCGAGATGACACCACAGATCCTGGGTGTCCTGCAGGTCCCTGAGAAATGGCAGGCAGAGGGCAGTGTGTCCTGAGAGGATAGCACAGGTCCTGCTGGTACCTAAGAAGCGTCAGGAGGTGTGAAGTGAGTCCCAAGACAACATCACACGTCCTACAGGTCCCTCAGCCGCTGCAGGCACAGGGCAGTGGGTCCCGAGATGACACCACTGGTCCTGCAGGTTGCTATCTAGCACCAGGCAGTGTGTTCTGAGACTAAAGCACAGGCACTGAGGATGCCTGAACAGCAGCAGGCAGGGTGCTAAGAGGACAGCACAGAACCTGCAGGGACCTCAGCTTCGGCGGGCAGCAGAAGTGAGTCCATATAAGATATCACAGGTCCTCTGTGTACTGCGGATCCCTGAGCAGTGGCAGGCAGGGTGCAGTAGTGTGTCCTGAGAAGACAGCACAGATCCTGCGGGTACCTCAGCTTCAACAGGCTGCGAAAGTGAGTCCCTAGACAATAGCACAGGTCCTGCAGGTAACTTAGTGGCAGGCAGGGTGTCCGGAGATGACACCACAGGTCCTGCAGGTTCCTGAGCAGTGGCAGGCAGGGGGCATTGTGTTCTGAGACTACACCACAGGACCTGTAGGTCGCTGAGCAGCATCAAGCAAGGGCAGGGGATCCTGAGGCGACACAACAGAACCTGTGGGTCCCTGAGCAGGGGCCGGCAAGGGCCAGTGTGTCCCAAGACGACAACAAAGATCATGCTGGATACTGAGCATTGGGACACAGGAGACAGTGAGTTCCTAGGTGACAGCACAGGTCCTCTGTGACTCTGAGCAGCCTGCAGGGTGCAGTTGGTCCTGAGATTTCAGCACAGGTCCTGTGGGTCCCTGAGCATCCTACAGGGGATACTGGGTCACGAAATGACAGCACAGGTCCTGCGGGTCGCTGTGCAGTGTCAGGCAGGGGGTTCCATTACAAGCACAGGTCCTGCTGGTCACTGAGCATCTGTAGGCAGGGGACAGAGATCCTGCGATGACACCACACGTCCTGAGGGTCCCAGAGCAGCATGCAAAGGTCAGGAAGTCCCGAGTCGATACCACAGGTGATGAGGGTCCTTGAGCTTAGGCAGGCAGGGGGTCTTGAGACAACACCACAGGTCCTGTAGTCCCTGAGCAGTGGCAGTCAGAAGGCAGAAGGTACCCAGATGGCAGCACAGGTCCTGCAGTTCCTTGAGTAGTGGCAGGCAGGGGGCAATGGGCCACATAGCAAAACCACAGGTCCTGAGGGTCCCTGAGCAGCCTGCAGGGTGCAGTAGGTCCTAACTCGACAGCACAGGTCCTGCAGGTTTCTGAGCAGCAGCTGGCAGGGGGGCAGTGGTTCCCTAGACAACATCACACATCATGTGGTTCCCTGAACAGTGGCAGGCTGAGGGTCCCAAGACAACACCATAGAACCTGTAGGTCCCTGAGCAGTGGCAGACAGGGCACAGTGGGTCATGATCCAACATCACAGGTTGTTAGGGTCACTGAGAGGGTGGCAGGCAGGGGGCAGTGGGTCACAAAACACCACCCCAGCTCTGTGGTTCCCTGATCAGCCTGCAGGGGGCAGTGTTTCCCGAGAAAACAGGACACTTCTTGCAGTTCCCTGAGCAGCCTGCAGAGGGCAGTGTGTCCCCAGATGACAGCAGATTTACTGGTGGTCCCTAGGCAGCCTGCAAGGGGCAGTGTGTCCAGAGAGGACAGAACAGGACCTGTGGGTCCCTGAGCAGCATACAGGGGGCAGTGGATCCCTAGACAGCAGCACAGGTACTGCGGGTTCCTGCGCAGAGGCAGGCATGGGGCATTGTGTTCTGAAACGACACCACAGGACCTGTGGGTCACTGAGCAGCAGCAAGCAGCGGGCTGTAGATCCCAAGGCGACACAACAGGACCCGCAGGTCCCTGAGACTGGCTGGCAAGGTCATTGCTTCTCGAGACAACACCAAAGGTCCTGCAGGACCCTGATCAGCGGCAGGCAGGGGGCAGTGTGTCCTGAGGCGATGCCATAGGTCCTCTGTGTCCCTCTGCAGCATGCAGGGGGCAGTGAGTCTGGAGACGACAGCAAAGTTCCTGTGGGTCCTTGAGCAGTAGCTGGCAGGGGATCCTGAGACAACAGCACAGATCCTGCGGGTCCCTCAAAGCGCTGTCAGGGGGTCCCACGACAATAACAAAAGGCCTGCGGGTCCCTGAGCAGCAGAAGGCAGGGGTCCCGGGACAACACCACAGGTCCTACAGGTCCCTGATCAGTGGCAGGCAGGGCATGGAGGTCCCGAGATGATGCCGCATGTCATGCAGGGCACTGAGCAACGGCAGGCAGGGGGCATGGGGTCCCAGGACTAAACCACAGGTCCTGCAGATCCCTGAGCAGTGGCAGGCAGGAGATAGGGGATCTTGAAACAACATCACAGGTCATGCAGGTCCCTGAGCAACAGCAGGCAGTAGGTACCAAGAGAACACCACTTGTCCTGCGGGTCCTTATGCAGCCTGCAGTAGGCAGTGGGCCCCGAGACAACACCACAGGTCCTGATGGTACCAGAGCAGCCTGCAGGGGGCAGGGAGTCTCGAGATGACACCACAGGTTTTGCCGTTCCCTGAGGAGGTAGGTGACAGTGGGTCCCAAACCTTACCTCAGGTCCTGTGCTTCTCTAAGCCATCTTCAGGAGGCAGTGGGTTGTGAGAGGACACCATAGGTCCTGCATGTTCCTGAGCAGCTGATGGAAGGGGGCATGCGACAACAGGTCCAGTGGGTCCAGGAGCAGCAGCAGACAGGGGTCTGTGTGTCCCTATACAACATCACAGGCCTTTGGGTCACTGAGCAGTGGTTGGCAGTAGTCAGTGAGTCCGAAGTTGACACCACAGGTCGTGCGGGTCCCTGAGCAGAGGCTTGCAAGGGGAAGTGTGTCTCGAGACAATAGCACAGGTACTACAGGTCCCTGAGCAACCTGTAGGGGGCAGAGCATCCCAAGATGACAGCACAGGTACTGTGGGTGCATGAGCAGCCTATAGTGGCAGGGGGTCCTGAGCTGACACCACTGCTCCTGTGGGACCCTGAGCAGTGGTAGGCAGGGGGACAATGAGTTCTAAAATGATAGCACAGGTCCTGAGGGTTCCTGGGCAGTGTCAGACAGGGTGTTCTGAGAAGACACCAAGATCCTGAGTGTCCCTGAGCAGTCTTCACGGGGCATTATGTCCTGAGACGACACCACAAAAAATGTGGGTCCCTGAGCAGAGGCAGCCAGGGTGTTCCCGAAATACATCACAGGTCCTGCGGGTCTCTGAGCAGCCTACACGTGGCAAGGAGTCCTGAGATGACACCACTGTTCCTGTGAGTGCCTGAGCAGCCTACAGGGGGCAGGGAGACCCCAGGTGACAACACAGGTCCTGCAGGGGGCAATGTGTCCTGAGACAAAAGCAGAGGTCCTGTGGGTTTCTGAGCAGTGGCAGACAGGGTGTTCTGAGAAGACACCACAGGTCCTGCAGGTCCCTGAGCTTCGGCAGGCAGGGGGCAGTGGGACCCGAGACGACAGCACAGGTCCGGGGTGTCCCTGAGCAGAGGCAGACAGGGTGTCTCTAGAAGACAGCACAGGTCCGACAGGTCCCTGAGAACCATGCGGGGGGCAGTTTGTCCCGAGAAGAAAGCACAGGTACTGCAGGTCCCTGACCAGCATTGCAGGGTGCAGTGGGACCCCAGGGAACAGCATAAAAACTGCAGATCCCTGAGCAGTGGCAGGCAGGGGGCAGGGAGTTTTGAGACGACAGCACAGGTACTGCCGCACCCTGAGCAATGGCAGCCAGGATGTCCCGAGATGACAGCACAGGTCCCACGGGCTCCTGAGAACCCTGCAGGGGGCAGTTGGTCCCGAGAAGACACCACAGGTCATGCTGGTCCCTGAGCAGAGGCAGGCATGGGGCATTGTGTTCCGAGAGGACACCACCGGACCTGTGGGTCGCTGAGCAGCAACAAGCAGGGGGCAGGGGATCCTGAGGTGACACAACAGGACCTGTGGGTCCCTGAGCAGCGTCTGACAAGGGGCACTGAGTCTCGAGACAACACCAAAGGTCCTGCTGGATCCTGAGCATTGTCAGGCAGGAGGCAGGAGGTACCAAGACGACACCACTGGTCCTGCAGGTCCCTGAGAAGCAGCAGGCAGGGGGCAGTGTGTCCTGAGGCTATGCCATAGTCCTCTGTGTCCCTGAGCAACCTGTAGGGGGCAGTCAGTTCCAAGATAACAGCACAAGTCCTATGGGTCCCTGAGCAGTTGTAGTAATAGGAGCGTTGGGTGCCGTTCTGTTGTATAAGGAGCAGTGGGGCTGTGTTCGCAGCACCCCGGCTGCCTGGCTATCTTATGCCCCGAAACAACAACACACAAACTGTATTCTTTTAAACACTTCTTGGCCCATTTCTATCTAGCCTCTTCTAGGCTAATTCTCACATATTAATTTAGCCCATTTCTAATCATCTGTGTTGCACCCCAAGGTGCGCTTACCAGGAAGATTCTAGCCTGGGTCGGAGCTGAATCGTGTCTGTCTGCCCGGGAGCGGGGCATGGCGTCTCTCTGAGGCGTCTGCCTCTGAGAGGAGGGCTGTTGAGTCTGAGCTCACTTCCTCTTCCTCCCAGCAGTCTGTTCTGTTTACTCCTCCCACCTATGTTTTAACCTATGAGGGCCAGCCAAGCAGTTTCTTTATTTTTTTAACCAATGACCTTCCTCCATCAAGCAGTGGCAGACAGGGTGTCCTGAGAATATAGCACAGGTCTTGTGTGTCCCTGCACAGCCTTCAGGGGGCAGGGAGTCCCCAGATGACAACACTAGTCCTGTGGAACCCTGAGCAGCATCAGGCACGCGGCAGTGGGTCCCAAGACAACAACACAGGTTCTGCGGGTCCCTGAGCATTCTGCATAGGGCATTGTGTCCCGAGAAACACCACAGGACCTGTGGATCTCTTAGCAGTGGCAGGCAGGGGGCAGTGAGTCCTGAGACAATAACACAGGCACTGTGGGTCCCTGATCAGCCTACAGGGGGCAGGGAGTCCCACGATGACACCACGGGTCCTGCAGAACCCTCAGAAGCCTGCAGGGGGCTGTGGGTCCCAAGACAGCAGCACAGGTCCTGCTGGTGGCTGAGCCATTGGTAGGCAGGGGCCTGGGAATCCCGAGATGACACCAAAGTTCCTGCAGGTCCCTGAGAAGAGGCAGGCTGGGGGCAGTGCGTCTTGGGATGACACCACAGGTCCTGTGGATACCAGAGCACCTGCAGGCAGGTGGTCCCAAGACAAAAGGACAAATTCTGTGTGTGCACGAGCAGTATCAGGCATGGGGTCCCAAGATGATAACACAGGCAGGAGGCTGTGTGTCCCAAGATGACAACACAGTTCTTGATGGTCCCTGAGCAGTGGCAGGCAGGGGGCAGTGGGTCCTGAGAGGACATAGGATGTCCTGCAATTCCAGAGCAGTAGTAGGCAGGGGCTGTGGGTACCCAGCTGACACCACAGGTCCTGCTGCTCCCTGAGCAGCATGCAGGATGCAGTGGGTCCCAAGATGACACCACAGGTCTTGTGGGTTGCTGAGCAGCAAAAGGCAGTGGGTACCAAGTAGAATCCACAGGTCATGCAGTTCCCTGGGCAGCCTGCAGGGGCAGTGGGTCCTGAGAGAACAGCATATGTCCTGCTGGTTTTGAGCAGCAGAAGGCGGGAGTTCCTGAGACAACACCACAGGTTTTTTGGGTCCCTGAGCAGCAGCAGGCAGGGGCAGAGGGTCTGGAGACAACAACACAGGTCCTGTGGGTTCCTGAGCATCAGCAGGCAGGGGGCAGGGGTTCCAGAGGAGACACCACAGGTCCTGAGTTCCCTGAGGAGTCACAGGCAATGGGCAGTGGGTACTGAGACAACACCACAGGTCCTGCAGATCCCTGAGCAGCTGCAGACAAGGGGCATTTGGTCCCAAGGCGACACCACAGGTCGTGCAGGACCCTGAGTAGTGGCATGCAGGGGGCAGAGTGTCCAGAGAGAGCACCACACGTCCTGCGAGTCCCTAAGCATCCAGCAGGGGGCAGTGGATCCCAAGACGACAGCACAGGTCCTGCTGTCCTTGAGCAGCAAAAGTCAGTGGGTACCAAGACAACTCCACAGGTTCTGCGGTGCCCTGAGTAGCCAGCAATGGGTTCCAGGAAAACACCACAGGTCCTGTAGGTCCCTGATCAGCAGCAGCCAGGGTTTTTTGAGACAACAGCACAATTCCTATGAATCGCTCAATAGTGGCAGGCAGGGGGAAGTGGGTTTCAAGACGGCACCACAGGTCCTGTGGGTCCGAGAGCAGTGGCAGGCAGAGGGCCGTGTGCCCGGAGACGTCATGACAGAACCTGCATGTCCCTGAGCAGCGGCAGGCCGGAGGCAATGTGTCCTGAGATGACACCACAGGTCCTGCGGGTCCCCGAGCAGGTGCAGGTAGGGGGCAGGGGTCCACGAGACGACAGCCTAGGTCTTTGGGTGCCTGAGTGGCGGCAGTCAGCGGGCAGTGGGTCCCGAGAGGATACTACATGTCCTGTTGTCCTTGAGCAGCTGCAGGCAGGCGTCCTGAGAAAACACCACAGGTCCTGCAGGCCCCTGAGCAGCTGAAGGCTGGGTTCCCGAGACTACACGATAGGTCTTGTGGTTCCCTGAGCAGCCTGCAACAGGCAATGGGTGCCGAGACGACACCATTGGTCTTGCGGGTTTCTGAGCAGTGGCAGGCAGATGGCAGTGAATCCCGGACCAATAGGAGAGGTCCTGAGGGTTTCTGAGCAGCAGCAGGCTGGGGGCAGTGTGTCCTGAGATCAAACCATAGGTCCTGCAGGTCCCTGACCAGTGGCAGGCAGGTGGTCCCGAGACAACACCACAGGACGTGCAGGTCACTGAGCAGTCAGAGATAAGGAGTCTCGAGAAGATGGTACAGGACTGCGGGTCCCTTAGCAGTGGCTGGCAGGGTGCAGTTGGTCCCGAGGTGACACCACAAGTACTACGGGTCCCTGTGCAGCAGCATTAGGGGGCAGTGGTTCCCGAGATGAAACCATAGGTCCTTCTGGTCCCTGAGCAGCTGCAGGCAGGGGGTCTCAAGAAAAATTTCTTAGTTCCTGCGGGTCCCAGAATAGAGGAAGGCAGGGAACAGTGGGTCCCAAGACAACACCGCAGGTCCTAAAGGTCCCTAAACAGCAGCAGGCAGGAGGCAGGTGGTTCAAGACTCAAGGACCCTCAGTACTTGGAAGACCCGTGGCATCGTCTGGGGACACACTGCCCTCTGCAGGCTGCTCAGGGACTCGCAAGACATGTGGTGTGATTCAGGACTCACTGCCCCCTCCCTGCTGCTGCTCATGGAAGTGCAAAACCTGTGGTGTCATCTAAATACCACCTGCCCCCTTCCTGCTCAGGAAACTGCAGGACCTGTGGAGTAGAACAGGATCCACTGGCCTCTGTCTATCGCTACTCAGGGACCTGTAGGACCTGCTGTGTCATCTCGGGACCCACTGCTTCCTGCCTGCCACTGCTCAGGAACCCTCAGGACCTGTGTTGTAGTCTCGGGACACACTGTCTTGCCCGAAAGCCAGCAGGACCTGTCATGTCATCTCAGGACACACTGTGCCTTGCCTGCCATTGCTCTGGTACCCGCAGGACCAGTGGTATTGTCTCGGGACCCCCTGTCCACTGCAGACCTCTAAGGAACCTGCAAAAGCTGTGTTGTCGTCACGGGACCCATTGCTCCTCAGCCAGCCCGCTGCTCAGGACCTGCAGGACCTGTGCTGTTGTCTAAGAATCCCCTGTCTGCCCCTGTTCTGGGAACAGCAGGACCTGTGCTGTCGTCTAGGGACCTACTGCACCCTGCAGGCTGCTCAGGGACCCCCAGGTCCTGTAGTATTGTCTTGGGACTCCTGCCCACTGCAGACTTCTAAAGAACCTGCACAACCTGTATTGTTTGTCAGGACTCACTTCCTTCTGCGTGTTTTTCATGACACACTGCCTTCTGCCTTCCTCTGCTCAGGTACCTGCAGGACATATGGTGTCGTCTAAGGACCTATTGACCCCAGCCTGCTGCTTCTCAGGGAACCTCAGGACCTGGGTTTTCACCTTGGGACCCATTGTTCTCTGCCTGCCACTGGTCAGGGACCTGCAGGACCTGTGTTGTGTCTAGGACACACTGTCCCCTGCCGGCAACTGTCCAGGGACCCTCAGGACTTGTCATGTCGTCTCTGGATCCTCTGACCCCTGCTCTGGGACCTGAAAGACCTGTGGTGTTGTCTCGGGACCCCGTGTGGTCTGCAGGCTTCTAAGGGACCCGCAGGACCAGTGTTGTCCTCTCGAGACCCATTGGCCCCCTGCCTGCCTCTGCTCAGAGAACTACAGGACCTGCGGTGTCATCTCGGGATTCCCTGCCCGCTGTAGGCTGCTCAAAGACCCCTAGGACCTATGCTGTCTTCTCTGGAAACCCTGTCAGTCAAAGCTCAGGGATCCGAAGACCTGTGCTGTCGTCTCAGATCCCACTGCCCCCTGCTAGCCACTGCTCAGGGACCCGCAGTGCCTGTGCTGTCTCCTCGGGACCCACTGTTCCCTGCCTGCCGCTGGACAGGGACCCGCAGAAACTGTGTTTTTGTCTCTGGACCCACTGCCCATAGCAGGCTGCTCAGGGACTTGCAGGACCTCTTGTGTTGTCTCGGGACACACTACCTCCTCTTTGGCACAACTCAGGGACCTGCAGTACCTGTCTGATGTCTCTAGCTCCCTACTGCCTGCTCAGGGTCCTGCAGGACCTGAGGTTTTGTTTGGGACCCACAGCCTGTGACTTGTCAGGGAACAGCAGGACCTGTGGTGTTGTCCTGAACCTCCTGCCCCCTGCCTGCTTCTGCTCAGGGACCTGCAGACCTTTGGTGTCATCTTGATACCCTCTGCCTGGCTCATTTCAGGGACCTGAAGGACCTGTAGTGTTGTGTCAGGACCTACTGCCCCCTGCCTGCTGCTGCTCAAGCATCTGCAGGCCACATGGTGTCATCTTGCGACCCATGACTTCCTGCCTGCAGATGCTGAGGAACCTTTACAACCTGTGGTGTTGTCTTGGGACTCACTTTCCACTGTCTGCTGTTCTGGAACCCTCAGGACTTGTGTTGTTACCTCGGGACCCACTGTCCACTTCCAGCCACTGGTTAGGGAGCCGTAGAACCTATTGTGTCGTCTTGGGACCCATTGCCACCTTCCTGTCACTGCTCAGGGACCTGCAGGACCTGTGGTGTTGTCTCGGGATTCACTGCTCCTTTTCTGCCACTGCTCAGGGACCAGCTGTACCTGTGGTGTCACCTCTAGACCACGTGCCCCATGCCTCCGCCACTCAGGGAACCACAGGACCTTTGGTGTCATCACGGAATCAACTGACCTCTGCCTGCCACTGTGCAGGACCCACATGACTTGTGATGTTGTCTCAGGACCCCCTGTCTGCCGCTGCTCAAAGACCAGCAGGACCTGTAGTTTTTTCCTGGGACCCATTGCCTGCCGCTGCTCAGGGACAAGCAGGACCTGTGCTGTCGTCTCAGGACTCTTTACCTGCCTCTGCTTAGGGCTCCACAAGACCTGTGCTGTTGTCTCGGGACCTTCTGTTGCCTGCTTAGGGATCTGTAGAACCTGTGGTGTCCTCTCGGGAACCAGGGTCCCCTGACTGCAACTGATCAGGAACCGCAGGACCTGTGCTGTTGTCTCGTGGCCCTCTACCTGCTGCTGCTCAGGGTCCTGAAGGTCCTGTGTCGTCATCTCAGGACCCACTGTCCACTGACTGCCTCTGCTCAGGGACCTGTAGGACCTACTATGTCGTCTCTGGACCCACTGCCACCTGCCTGCCAGTGATCAGGGACCAGCAGAACCTGTGGTGTCATCTTGAGACCACCGCCCCCTGCCTGCTGCTGCTCAGGGACCAATAGGAGCTTTGGTGTCATCTTGGGACCCATTGCCACCTTCCTGTCACTGCTCAGGGACCCGCAGGACCTGTGGTGTTATCTCAAGATTACCTGCCCCCTACCTGCCGCTGCTCAGGGACCAATAGGAGCTTTGGTGTCATCTCGGGACCACTGCCCGCTTCCTGCCACCTGTTCAGGGACTTGCAGGACCTGTCTGTCATCTTGGTACCTACTGTGACCTGCCTGCTACTGCTCTGAGACACACAGGACCTGTGTTGTCATCTCAGGATCCATTACCCCCTGCCTACCACTGCTGAGGGACCCAAGGCACCTGTTTTGTTGTCTCGGGATTCCCTCCCCCTTATGGGCTGCTCACGGCCCCACAGAACCTGTGTTGTCTTCTCGCGACCCACTGGCTGTGGTGTTTTCTCAGGTCCCTCTGCACCTGCAGGCTGCTCAGGACCTCAGGACTGTGGTGTTGTCTCAGAACCCACTGACCTCTTCCTGTCGCTGGTCAGGGACCCGCAAAACCTGTGCTGTTGTCCCGTGACCCACTGTTGCCTGCTTGCTGACGCTCAGGGAACTGCAGGACCTGTGATGTTTTCTTTGGACCCACTTCTTGCTGCTTTCAAGGACATGCAATAACGGTGGTGTTCTCTAAGGCCCAAAAGCCCAGAGTCTGCCGCTGCTCAGGAACTGCAGGACCTGTGGTGTCGTTAGGATTCACTACCCCCTGCCTGCAGCCACTCAGTGAACTATAGGACCATGGTGTTGTCTTGGGACCCACTTACCACTGCCTGCCGCTGTTCAGGGACCCGCAGGACCTGTGGTTTTCTTCTGGACCCACTGCCTCCTGCTCAGTGAACTGCAGGACCTGTGGTGTTGTCTCGGGACCCATTGCCCCCTGCCTACTGCTGCTCAGGGACCCAAAGGACATGTGGTGTCTTCTTGGGACCCACTGCCCCTGGCCTCTGAGACACTGCTGGCAGGGGACAGGGTGTCCCAAGACAATAGCACAGGTCCTGAGGTTCCTTGCACAGCTGCATGCAGGGGGTCCTGAAACGACATAAGTCCTGCTGGTCCCTGATCAGCATCATGGAGTGGGCTCGGAGTCCCGAGATGACACTGCATGACCTGCAGGTCCCTGTGTAGATGCAGGCAGGGGGCAGATGTCCCGAGACAACATCAAAGGTCATGCAGGTCCCTGTACAGTGGCAGGCACTGGGTCCCAAAACACCACCACAGGTCCTTCTGGTCCCTGATCAGTGGCAGTCCGGGGACAGTTAGTTCCTAGATGACACTACAGGTCCTGAAGTTCTCTGAGCCGCAGTAGGCAGTGGGCAGTAAGTTCCGAATACACACTACATTTCCTGAACATCCCTGAGTAGAGGGAGGAAGGAGGCAGTAGGTCCCAAGACAACACCTCAGGTCCTGAGGGTGCCTGAGCAGCCTGTATGGGGCGGGGAGTTCCGGTATGACAGCAGAGGACCCTCAAGTCTCTGAGCAGCAGTTGGCAGGGTGTTCCCAGATGACACCACAGGTCCTACAGGTCCCTGAGCAGGCGTCAGGGTTTACACAGACAACAGCATTCATCCCTGATCAGTGGCAGGCTTGAGGCAGTGGGCCTATGACAACACCACAAGTCCCATGGGTCCCTGAGCAAGGAAGGGAAAGGGGGTCCCGAGACTACACTACAGGTCCTGTGTGTTCCTTTACAGCGGATGGCAGTGTGTCCTGAGTTGACACCACAAGTCTTACACGTCCCTGAGCAGTGACAAGCATGGTGCAGTGGGTCTTGAGACGACAGCACAGGTCTTGAGGTTTCTGAGCAGTTACAGGCTTGGGACAGTGAATCCCAAGAAGAAACCCCAGGTCATACTGGTCCCCGAGAGGCCTGCAGGTGCCAGTGAGTCATGAAACTACAGCACAGGATCTTCACGTCCCTGAGCAGAAGAAGTATGGGTCCTTGAGCAGTGACTGGCAGGGGGCAGTTGGTCCCATGACAACACCACAGGTCCAGCACCTGGCAATGGGTCCTAAGATACCACAGGTCCTGGGGTTCCCTGAACAGAAGCAGACAAAGTGCAGTGGGTCCTGAGATGATAACACAGGTCCTGTGGGTAACTGAGCAGCCTGCAGGGGGCAGTCGGTCCTGTGGTGATGCCACAGGTCCACTGCATCCCTGAGCAGCCAGCACAGAGCCATGGGTCCCAACACGAAATCAGAGGTCGCAAGGTGTGGGGAGCCATTCCCACATACTCCATTGCAAGATGACGCTGACCATCAGCACCACCACTGTAATCAAGCCAGTGCGCATGTGCATGGTAAATGACAGTTTACCTTTCAAGCCAGTGTGCATGCACATAGTAACTTTCCATCCCTTGCTCTCTGCCTCTTCCGTGGCGTCATAGGGTTTGACAGGCTGCAGCCAGTCAGAGTTTGACACGTCCGAGGCGAGGACTGTTAAGGGCCGGGTTTTTGACCCTTGAGGTCTTCGCTCCGTAAGCTTATGCTCTCCCTCTCAAGACGCATAAAGCTTTTCTGCAGAAGGATCCTGAATGTGCCGCGTCGCTCTTGCTGGCGAGACAGTAGCGCGGGACAGCGAGGGACCAGGAACAGTGACAGACAGGGTGTCCTGAGATGCTAGCACGGGTCCTGAGCAGCGCCAAGGAGTGGGTAGTGTGTCCCGAGACAACACAAGAGGTCCTGCAAGTCCCTGAGCAGCCTGCTGTGGGTAGTGGGTCCAGAGACAACAACACAGTTTCTGCGGGTCCCTGTCCAGCGGCAGGCAGGGAACAGTGGGTCCCGAGGAGACAGCACAGGCACTGCGGGTCCCTGAGCAGTGGCAGGCAGGGGGCAGTGGGATCTGAGACGACAGCACAGGACTTCAGGTCCCTGAGCTTTGTCTGACAGGGTTTCTAGAGAAGACAGCAAACGTTCTAGGGGTCTCTGAGCAGCCTACAGGGGACAGGGAATCCCGAGATGACACCACAGGGCCTGTGGTTTCCTGAGCAGAGGCAGGCAGGGAGCCAATGGGTCTTGAGAGGACAACTAGAAGCCTGCAGACTTCACGGGGTCCCGAGACAACAACACAGGCCTTTCAGGTCCAAGAGCAGGGGTCAGAGGATCCAGAAATCACATGACAAGTCCTGAGGGTGCCTGAACAGTGGCCTGCAGGAGACAGTGTGTCCTAGACACAACACAGGTCCTGCAGGTCCCTGACCAGTGGCAGGCAGAGAACAATGGGTCCCAAGGTGAAAACCCAGGTCCTGAGGTTCCCTGAGAAGCAGCAGGCTGGGGTCAATAGGTCCTTAGACGACACCATATGTCCTGCAGGTACCTGAGCAGAGGAAGGCAGAAGGCAGTGTGTCATGAAAAACACGCAGAAGGAAGTGAGTCCTGACAAACAATACAGGTTGTGCAGGTTCTTTAGAAGTCTGCAGTGGGCAGGAGTCCCAAGACAACACTACAGGACCTGGGGGTCCCTGAGCAGCCTGCAGGGTGCAGTAGGTCCCTAGACGACAGCACAGGTCCTGCTGTTCCCAGAACAGGGGCAGACAGGGGATTCTTAGACAACAGCACAGGTCCTGCAGGTCCTGAGCAGCGGGCTGGCTGAGGAGCAATGGGTCCCGTGACGACAACACAGCTTTTGCAGGTTCCTTAGAGGTCTGCAGTGGACAGGGGGTCCCGAGACAATACCACTGGTCCTGCGGGTACCAGAGCAATGGCGGGCAGGGGACAGTGTGTCCTGAGATGACATGACAGGTCCTGTTGGTTCCTGGGCAGGACAGTGCATCTCGAGACAACAACACAGGTCCTGAGGGTTCCTGAGCAGTGGCAGGCAGGAAGCAGTGGGTCCCGAGACGACACAACAGGTCCTACAGGTCCCTGAGTAGCGATAGGCTGAGGCCAGTGGATCCTGTTCTACTCCACAGGTCCTACAGCTTCCTGAGTAGGAATGGGGGAGGTGGTATTTAGATGACACCACAGGTTTTGCACTTCCATGAGCAGCAGCAGGGAGGGGGCAGTGAGTCCTGAATCACACCACATGTCTTGCGAGTCCCTGAGCAGCCTGCAGAGGGCAGTGTGTCCTCAGACAATGCCAGGGGTCCTTCAAGTACTGCGGGTCCCTGAGTCTTGAACCCCCTACCTCCTGCCTGCTGCTCTTTAGGGACCTGTAGGACCTGTGGTGTTGTCCTAGGACCATCTGCCCTCTGCCTGCTGCTGGACAGGCACTTGCAAAACCTGTGGTGTCATCCTGGGCCACCCTACCTACCCCTGCTCTGGGATCTGCAGGACTTGTCTCAGGACCTCCTGCGTGCTGCTGGACACAAATCCGCAGGAATTGTGATGTTATTTTGAGATTCCCTGCCTGGTGCTGCTCAGGGACCTGCAGGACCTGCGGTGTCATCTCGGGACCCACTGCCCTGTGCCTGAAGCCTCTGAGGAACCTGTAGGACGTGTGATGTTGTCTCAGCACTCACTTCATGCCTCTTGACACTTCTTAGGTACCAGCAGGACCTGTGCTGTCCTCTCAGGACACAGCCTTCTGCCTGTCACTTCTCAGGGACCCGCAGGACACCCAGGATCTGTGGTGACATCTCGTGAGACACTGCCGCTGTCATCTCCAGAAACACTGTTCCATGCAGGCTGCTCAGTGACCTGCAGGACCTGAGGTATCATCTCGGGACACCCTGCCTGCCAATGCTCAGAGAACTTCAGGACCTGTGCTTTAGTCAGGGAATCCATGTCTGCCACTGCTCAGGGACACACGGGATCTATGCTGTCCCCTTGGGTCCCACTGACCCCTGTGTGCTGGAGCTCAGAGTCTGGCAGGACCTGTGGTGTCATCTTGGGATGCACTGCACCCTGCCTGCTACTGCTCAGGGTCCTGCGGACACTTGGTGTCGTCTTGGGATCCACAGCCCTCTGCCTCCCTCTGCTCAGGATCCCGCATGACCTGTGATGTTCTCCCGGGACCCCTTAAACCCTGCCTGTCACTGCACAGGGACCTTCAGGTCCTGTGGTGTGGCCTTGGGACCAACTGTCTGCTGCCTGCTGCTGCTCAGAGACCTAAAATACATGTGATGTCGTCAGAGGGCCCCTTACCACAGGACCTTTGTTGTTTTCTCAGGACCCACTGCCCCCTGCGGTCTGCTCAGGGTCCCACAGGACCTGTGGTGTCCTCTCTTTTCCCACTGCCCCCTTCCAGTCGCTTCTTCCTCAGGACAATCTATCCCCTGCCTCCCTCTGCTCAGGATTCTGAGAGACATGTGTTGTGGTCTTGGGACCCCCAACCCCTTGCCTGCCGCTGCTCAGGGACCCACAGGACATTTGATGTCGGCTAGGGACCCCCAGTCTCTGGACCCACTAACCCCTACAAGATTTTCAGGGACCCGCAGAACCTGTGCTGTAGTCTCTGGACCCACTACCCTCTGATGCTGCTGCTAAGGGACCTGCAAGAACTGTGGTATCGCCTTGAGACCCCCTGCCTCCTGCAGGCTGCTCAGGCACCCGCATGACCTGTTCTTTCATCTCGTGACCTACCGCCCCCTTTAGGCTGCACAGGGACCTGAAGGACCTGTGGTGTTCTCTCTGGACTCATTGCCCCCTGCCTGCCACTGCTCAGGGACCCACAGGTCCAGTGCTGTTGTCCCAGGACCCACTGCCCCTTGCAGGCTGCTCAGGAACTCAAAGGACCTGTGCTGTCATCTCGGGACTATGTGCGCCCTGTAAGCTGATCAGGGACCCACATGCCTGTGCTGTCATTTCAGGACACCCTGGCTGTCATTGCTCAGGGACCTGAAGGACCTGTGCTATTGTTTCGGGACTCACTGCCCCCTGCCTGCCTCTGCTCAGAGATCCACATTTCCTGTGGTGTCGTCTAGGGACACAATGCCCCATGCAGGATGCTCAGGAACCCGCAGGACCTTTGGTGTTGTCTCGATATCCACTGACCCTGACATCCGCTGCTCAGGGACCTGCAGGTCCTGTTGTGTCACCTCGGGATTCCCTGCCCCCTGCTTGTTGCTGCTCAGCGACTCACAGGTCCTGCAGTTCACTGAGCACAGGCATTGTGTCCAGAACAAAATACAGGTCCTGCGGGTGCCTGAGCAGTGGCAGGCAGGGGTCAGTGGGACCTGAGATGACACCAAATGTCCTGTGAGTCCCTGAGCAGCACCTTCTGCGCGTTCCTGAGCAGTGGCATGCAGGGGGTCCTGAGAACACCACAGGTCTTGCTCATATCTGAGCAGCAGCAGGCAGGAGGCTCGAGGTCCTGCAGGTCCCTGAGCAAAGGCTGACAGGTTCAATCTGTTCCAAACAACACCACAGGTCCTGTGGGACCCTGAGCAGCCTCCAATGGGCATTGTGTTCCGAGACAACATCACAAGATCCTAGGGTTCTTGAGCAGCTGCAGGCTGGTGGCAGTGAGTCTCGAGATGACACCACAAGTCCTGCTGGTCCCTGATCAGCGGCAGACAGGGGTGTAGTGGGCCCAGTGACACCACCACAGGTCCTGAGGGACCCTAAGCAGCCTGCAGGGGGGCAGTGGTTTCCAGAGCCTACATCGCATGTCCTGCAGGTCCCTGAGAAGCCCAAAATGACAAGGAGATCCTGCGTGTCCCTGATCAACAGCAGTCAGGGAGTCTTGAGACAACACCACAGGTCCTGCTGGTTACAGAGCAGCAGCAGATCACAAGATGACACCGCATGTCCTGCAGGTCCCTGAGCAGAGGCAGGCAGGGGGCAGTGGGTCCCGATGCCAAACCACAGGTCCTGCAAGTCCCTGGGCAGTCTGCAAGGGGCCACTGATCCACTATCCTCAGACAGCATCACAGGTCCTGCTGGTCCCTGAGCAGTGGCAGGGAGGGGATCCCAAGACGACACCACAGGTCCTGCAGATCCCTGGGCAGTCTGCAAGGGGCCACTGATCCACTATCCTCTGACAGCATCACAGGTCCTGCGGGTCCCTGAGCAGCAGAAGGGAGGGGATCCCAAGACGACACCACAGGTCCTGTGGGTTCCTGAGCAGTGGCAGGCAGAAAGATGGGCGTCCAGTGATGACACCATATGTTCTCATGGTCCCTGAGCACAGGCAGGCAGGGGGCATTGGTTCCTGGGACGACACCACAGGTCCTCCAGGTCTCTGTGCATCGGCAGGCAAGGGGTAGGGCTTCCAGAGACATTATTACAGGTAAGACAGGTCCCTGACCAGAGGCAGGCAGTGGGTCTAGGACAACACCACAGGTCCTGCAGGTCCCTGTGCAGAGGCAAAAAGTGGGCAGTGGGTCACGATAAAACGGTACAGGTGGTTAGGGTCTCAGATCAGGGGGCAGGCAAGGAGCAGTGGGTCACTAAAAAACAACACAGGTCCTGTGGATCCCTGAGCATCCTACTGTGGGCAGAGGGCCCGGAGACAACACCACAGGTCCTGTGGGTCCCTGTGCAGCCTCCAGTGGATCCTAAGATGTCAGCACAGGTCCTGCAGGTTTCTGAGCAGCAGCTGGCATGTGGCAGTGGGTCCTGAGTCAACGTCAGAAGTCCAACCAGTCCCTGAGCTGCCTGCAGGGGGCAGTGGTTGCCTAGACGATATCACAGGTCATGTGGGTCCCTGAACAGTGGCAGGCTGCGGGTCCCGAGACAATACCACAGAACCTGCAGCCCGCTGAGCAGAGGCAGGCAGGGTGCAGTGCGTCAAGATGCAACAGCACAGATCCTTAGGTTCCCTGAGCAGACTGCAGGAGGGAGAGGGCACTGAGACAACACCACAGGACATGTGGGTCCCTGAGCAGCCTGCAGGTTTAGTGGGGCCTGAGAACACAGCAAATGTCCTGCGGGTCCCTGAGCAGCCTGCAGGAGACAGTAGAACCCTAGATGGCAGTACAGGTCCTTACATGGGACAAGGGAGTCCTGAGATGACACCACTGGTCCTGTGGGACTCTGAGCTCTGGCAGGCAGGGGGCACTGGGACCCGTGGAGACAGCACGGGTTTCCCTGAGCAGTGGCACACAGGGATCCCCAGACTAGAGCACAGGTCCTGCAGGTGCCTGAGCACTGGCAGCCAGGGTGTCTTGAGAAGATAGCTCAGGTCCTGCAGGCCCCCGAGCAGAGTGAGGGAGGGGGCAGTGGGCCCTGAGACAACACCACAGAAGAGAAGTGGCAGGCAGGGGCAGGTCCTGCGATTCCTTAGGCAGCCTTTGTGGGCAGAGGGCCCCGAGACAACACCACAAGTATTGCGGGGGCCTGAGCTGCCTGTAGGAGACAGGGAGTTCGGACATGACACCACAGGTCCTGCAGGTGGCTGACCAGCGGCAGGCAGGTTATCCTGAGACGACAGCACAGGTGTTGCCTGGCTCTGAGCAAAGGCCCGCAGGGGGTCCCAAGATGACACCACAGGTCCTGTGGGTCCCCAAGCAGCCTGCAGGTGGCAGTGGGTCCTGAGAGGTCATAGGATGTCCTGCAATTTCTGAGCAGTAGTAGGCAGGGCAGTGGGTACCCAGCCAAAACCACAGATCCTGCTGCTCCCTGAGCAGAGGCAAGAACTGGGCAGTGGGTCACGATAAAATGGCACAATTGCTTAGGGTCTCAGAGCATGGGGCAGGCAGGGGACAGCAGGTCACTAAAAACAACACAGGTCCTGCGGGTCCCTGAGCATCCTACTGACAACACCACAGGTGCTGAGGGTCCCTAAGCAGTGGAAGGGAGTGGGCAATGTGTCCCGAGATGACAACACTTGTCCTGCGAGTCCTTGAGCAGCCTGCAGGAGAGCAAGGAGTCACGACATGACACAACATGTCCTGTGGGTACATGAGCATTGACAGGCAAGGTGTGCCAAGACAACAGATCCCTGATCAGTAGCAGGCAGGCGGCAATGAGTCCAGAGGAGACACCATAGTTCCTTCAGGTCCCTTAGCAGACTGCAGCGATCAGTGTGTCCCGAGATGACACCTCAAATCCTGAGTGTCCTGCGGGTCCATGAGAAGTGGTAGGCAGAGGGCAGTGTGTCCTGAGAGGACAGCACAGGTCCTGCTGGTACCTAAGAAGCGTCAGGAGGCGTGAAGTGAGTCCCGAGACAAAATCACACGTCCTATAGGTCCCTCAGTAGCAGCAGGCAGAGGGCAGTGGGTCCCAAGATGACACCACTGGTCCTGCAGGTCGCTGTCTAGCACCAGGCAGTGTGTTCTGAGACTAAAGCACAGGTACTGGGGGTGCCTGAGCAGCGACAGGCAGGGGGAAGTAGTTTGTCCTCAGAGGACAGCAGAGAAACTGTGGGTACCTCAGCTTCAGCAGGCGGAGGAAGTGAGTCCCTAGACAATACCATAGGTCCTGTGGGTAATTTAGCAGTAACTTAGTAGCACAGGCAGGGTTCCGGATATGACACCACAGGTCCTGCGGGTTCCTGAGCAGTGGCAGGCAGGGAGCATTGTCTTCTGAGACTACACCACAGGACCCGTGGGTCGCTGAGCAGCAGCAAGCAAGGGCAGGGGATCCCGAGGCGACACAACAGGACCTGCGGGTCCCTGAGCAGGGGCTGCCAAGGGCCAGTGTGTCCCAAGACGACACCAAAGATCATGCTGGATACTGAGCATTGGGACACAGGAGACAGTGAGTTCCTAGGTGACAGCACAGGTCCTCTGTGACCCTGAGCATCCTGCAGGGTGCAGTTGGTCCCAAGACTTCAGCACAGATCTTGCGGGTTGCTGCGCAGTGGCAGGCAGGGGGTCCCGATACAAATGCACAGGTCTTGCTGGTTACTGAGCATCTGTAGGTAGGGAACAGAGGTCCCGAGATGACACCACACGTCCTGAGGGTCCCTGAGCAGCATGCAAAGGGCAGGAAGTCCCGGGATGAAACCACAGGAGATGAGGGTCCTTGAGCTAATGCAGCAAGGGGGTCTTGAGACAACACCACAGGTCCTGTAGTCCCTGAGCAGTGGCAGTCAGGAGGTGGCAGACAGGGTGTCCAAGAAGAGAGCACAGGTCCCACGTGTCCCTGAGCAGTGGCAGACAAGGAGTCCCTAGAAGACAGCACAGGTCCCACGGGTCCCCGAAACCCAGCAAGGGGCAGTTGGTCCCTAGAAGACACCACAGGTCATGCTGGTCCTTGTGCAGCGGCCAGCAGGGGGCAGGGGAACCTCCGCTTTGCTCCTCTATGCTCCTCTCGGCTCCTCTCGGCTCTTCTCGGCTCCCCCTGGCTCCTCTTGGCTCCTCTCGGCTTCCCTAGGCTCTTCTCTGCTCCTCTCGGGTCCTCTCGGCTCCTCTTGATTCCTCTTGACTCAGTCCGGCTCTGCTCGGTTCCTGGGCTCCGCTCAGCCCAGCTAGGTTCCATCCTCTCTGCTTGGCTCCGCTGGTCTCAGCTGGGCTCCCCTTGACTCCACTCCTCTAGGCTCCTCTTCTCTAGTCTCCTCCCGGCTCCTCTCTGTTCGGCTCCGCTCGGCTCCGCTGGTCTCCTCACTGCTCTGCTCGGCTCCCCTCTTATAGATAATTCCTTAAGGCCCCCAAACCTCAAAGCAAAAATTACTATTTTTCAAATATAATTTGTTCAAAAAATTAAAGCCTTGCAGAATTAATCTGTACAAATTTTAATATTTGCTAAATGAGAAGAATGAAACCGTTAGATAAAATATTTCATTTTTCCAGATGTTTTGTTTCTCACTCAAAATTGATAAACTTGCAGCAGACCGTCAATTTGGTGTTCTGTGTGCCTGCTTCTTCTCTTTGTCTCAGTTTGGAGAAGTTTTCACCTGTAAAAATTTGTCCTGTGCTGTGATGCTCACCCGTTTGTTTCTTTTAATCTAAGGTTTATTGTTTCACAGTGTTCTACAGTCCTGCGTGTTCCACAGGTCCTGCAGGTCCCTGAGCAGAGGCTGGCAGGGGACAGTGGGTCTCGAGACAACACCACAGGTCCTGCCTGTCAACAGCAGCCTGCAGGGGGGCAGTTGGTTGAGATGACAGCACAGATCCTGCGGGTACCTCAGCTTCAGCAGGCAGCGGAAGTGAGTCCCTAGACAATAGCACAGGTGGTGGGTAACTTAGCAGCGGCAGCCAGGGTGTCCGGAGATGACACCACAGGTCCTGCAGGTTCCTGAGCAGCGGCAGGCAAGGGGAAGTGGGTCCCAAGACAACACCAAAGCTCCTGCGGGTTTCTGAGCAGTCTGCCGGGACCCAAGACAACAACATATATCCTGTGGGTGCCAGAGAAGTGGCAGGCAGGAGGCAGGGGGTTCAAGACTCAGGGACCCGCAGTACTTGGAGGACCTGTGGCATCGTCTGAGGACACACTGCCCTCTGCAGGCTGCGTAGGGTCCTGCAGGACCTGTGGTGTATTGCTGACGCACAGCTTCCTGCCTGCCACTGCTCAGGAACCCTCAGGACCTGTGTTGTCGTCTCGGGACACACTGTCCCCTGCCTCACGCTGCCCAGGAACCAGCAGGACCTGTCATGTCATCTCAGGACACACTGTCCCTTGCCTGCCATTGCTCTGGAACCCACAGGACCTGTTGTGTTGTCCCGGGACCCCCTGCCCACTACAGACTTCTAAGGAACCTGCAAAACCTATGGTGTCTGAAAGACCCCAGCTTAGCTGCTGTAAAGCCATCTTGCAAAGCCTTTACACAAACAAATGTAAGTTCAAGGTAAAGTCAGTACTCCTAGGCGACCAAAACAGGATATCTGTGGTCAGACACCAGGCCTAGGAGGGGAACGAACAGTTCTGGGAAAAACTACATGTACCCTAGACAGGGCCAAGTCTGCTATTATTATCAGACCTTCATGTCTCTGGGAAACTTGTGCCCTAAATGAACCCATCACCTCATTCGAACTGACCAATGAGATCACTGTAACCATGCATTGCTTCTGTACGCCTGCTTTTGCCACCCTTTTCCTATAAAAAGACCTTCTCCCAGCCTGCAGGCACGCAAGTCCTCCGAAAGGACTTTGCCGCCCACAGGTACCTGTGCCCAACCAATAAACCTCTTGCTAATTGCAGCCAGTGGTCTCGACTGTTCCTTGGGTTAGGGGTCTCCTCCTGTCAGCTTTGCCTTTAAAGGTACAAGTCATATTGAAGTCGTCATTCAGACCCCCAAGGCTGGTGATTCTGTGTAAGAGAAGAGGGAGAGAGTGCAGCCATCAGCTCAGCCTAAACTACTATTCGCTGGGGTGGGGAAGAAAGCTCCACAGCATGGGCAAGTGACTAGGAGTATACACAGTAAAGGCATATTCGGTTACCGGTCTGTACGGCAAGCATTTTCCCAGCAGGTGATTTCCCCATGGTTTCTTGTCCGGCTTCCAGCAGGAGCAATCGCCATTTCTGCAAGGAGCTAGGCTGTCGCTCTAGAGGTTTGGACGATACCTGGCAGAGCAGAGTCATACTTGCCTGCGGCTTATGTCAGAAATGATTCCAGAGTGGGTGGTTGTGACTCTGGCTCCTCCTTTCCGTTCCTCCTGGCAGATGACATCTTGTTCCCCAACTGAGGAGAAGGATGCTCCTCGAATGGAGGGAGCTTACAGTTACTCTTCTGGTCAGAGACCTGAAGGTGGAGCTGCAGCGGTGTGGGTGTGGGGCTGAGTCCTCGAGGAAGAGGAAGTATGGAAGAGAGTGGCAGGCAGGTTTGTTCTCTGGGTAGGCAGCACAAACTGCTCGTGGTGGAGGCTTCAGGAGCTCAGGAGAAACCTGGGTTCGGCTTCTTTGTGCTGGAGGCCTAGGATTTAGCAGGTGGAGGAGCTCAGTTTCACCTCAGAGTCTTGGATTCAGGGCTACAGGCAAGTAGGAGGTACTTTCTCTTAGCTGTTCAGGGAGTAAAGCTCAGGGCCGGACCTCAGCCACGAATGCTCCTCTAAGGCATTCTGGTGGGCAGAAGGAGGTAGTGCGTTTGCTCAGCAGAGAGAGATAGGCTGTGAGACAGAGTACTTTTACTTATTTGTTGTGGTTTTATTTATTTGTTAAGTTCGTATTGTTAATTAGGATAGAAATGGAGCAAAAGAGCGGAGATCCTGCAGTCACTTTTTTAGGACATTTTCATTTCCATAAAAGAGGACACTCTGCAAATTTCTTTCTGACATCTACTCTGGATTTCTGAATTTCTCTTGATGCTTTTAGAACTAAGGACTGAATCACCTGGGCCCCCATCGCACACTTGTCTGCACCACATGACCAGTATCACTCTAGGACTTTATGTGAAATCACTCTTGTGACTTGTTGATTGCCTTGGCGGGTTACTTAGTCTAGGGTTAGTAACCCACCTAGCAGTTCAGTTATTCCAGGGTCATGGAGAGGCACTACCTGGAAGATATGAGCTAGGAAAGAGGAAGGAGGCTAAGCGGGGGTTCTTGTCAAAGCCTCAGTTTATTAGAGACAGGGTACAACTTATATAGGGTAAAGAGTTAGGGGGTGGGCACAGGGGCCTGGGCTCTTGCCGCGTGGTTCACGTTGGTCACATGGTCTGTGTTGGTCACGTAGCCAGGAGGTTACCTTCGGTCAGGTCACTGTAGGCCAAGAAGTCACGAGTTGACACACCTAGATCTTTAGATAGTTTGGAATGTGGGATGGGTTCCGCTAACAGATAGCTTTCCATTAACAGCCAATTTGGGTGTGGGGTAGGCTCTGTCAATAGAACGATTCCTAACACAATTATGGGTGTGGGGTTCTCTGCAGACTCCCCAGGGTGAGGGTTCCTGTAATGATTTTAGGAGGAAATTGGCTCCTAACAGATCCCCCTTTCTTTTATAAAGACAGGCAGCTATTAAGTGGAGGGCATCAGGTCAGAGTTCAACCATGGTGTCAGATCTATAGGAGAAGGGACTGGGACAAGGAGAGACCCTCCTCTCGAATGGTGAAGCAATTTACCTCTCCTGGGAACAGAGGGGTGCCTTATGATTCTTAGGTCGAGTGGGGACCAGGTCTTTATCCCCCTTACCTGTCCTAGGGTTTCCAGTATCCTGTCTTAGGTTGGGGAATTTCCTGCCACAAGTCACCCGTCCTTGGAGCTCCTCAAATGAAAGGTATCTAGCGAGATTTAAAGTAAGCAGATCACAGGGCACCCTGTCTTAGGCCATGTGGAGTGTGCCCCTCGTGCCTGGTACCATGCCATTTTGAGCCGGTTTCTACAACCTCTGTATGGTGTGCTGTTCAGGTGAGGGCTCCACAATATCTCCCGTCATTGGGCCCCTGCGTCTATCATTAATGAAAAGACTGTGAGGAGCTCCTCAAACAAAATATATAGTGAAAGTGTCTCGGAAGATCAGTTTTGTGTGTAGGTGGGAGGGCCTGTGAATAGATGAACCTTTGTCTTGGAGATGCCTAGATTTGTTGTGGGAGCTGTGGGTCTGCTTTTCGTCCCGCCCGGCTCCTGCACGGCTAGCTTTACACCAGAAATAACAGCACACAAACTGTATTCTTTTAAACACTGCTTGGCCCATTATATCTAGCCTCTTCTCGGCTAACTTTCACATCTGTACTAGCCCATTTCTAATAATGAGTGTAGCACCCCAAGGTGCGCTTACCAGGAAGATTCTAGCCTATGTCCATCCTGGGTCGGAGCTTCATCGCATCTGCCCTGGAGAGGAGAGCTATTGAGTCTGAGCTCACTTCCTCTTCCTCCCAGCATTCTGTTCTGTTTACTCCACCCACCTATGTTCTAACCTATGAGGGCCAAGCAGTTTCTTTATTTTTTAACCAATGGCATTCCTCCATCATAGAGTGTTCACATCTGGTGTTGATGCTCCATTATCCACAGAAACCCTTACTCACCTCCTTGTCAGAGCCAGATTTTGTGGTAACCGAGTTTGCTAAGTGTTGTAGGCCTGCTCAGCTGCACATTGGCTTCCAGGCCCTGCATCAGTTCTGTACTCAACACAGCAGGCGTCTTCAGCCCCATAATGAGGTGGGTGAGTGGGAAGGCAACCGGAAACTGTGGCTTGTCTTTTCTGTTCCCTGTGCCTGTTCTTCCTCCAGTAGGACATGATAGGGTCTCTCTCGGTTCCTTGTATCCAACCCGGAGGATGGAGCAGAAATGCTGACCTTGGCAAAGCTGTGGATGCTCAAGCATTGCCAGCAGCTCAGCAGGATTGCTTGGACATGGGCCTCGTCCGGAAGTTGGCATATGTAGCTGCTGGGGATCTGGCACCCATGAATGCCTTCATTGGTGGTTTGGCTGCCCAGGAGGTCATGAAGGTCAGCAGGAGGGGGAAGGGGTGTGGAGCGCTGTGCCTCTCTTATTCCATCACTGCCTGTTTGTTGCTGTCACTCTCGGCACCTGTGACTGCTGGCAACGCTCTTTCCCCAGGCTTCTTCTGATGTGGGAGTGTCATATATCAATCTGTTGATTTCATTGGTTAAGCAATAAAGAAACTGCTTGGCCCTGTGGGTGGAGTAAACAGAACAAAATATTGGGAGGAAGAGGAAGTGAGGTCAGACTCCACAGCTCTCCTCTCAGGAGCAGACGCCTGAGAGAGACGCCATGCCCCGCTCCTGGGCAGACACACGCCATGAAGCTCCAACCCAGGATGGACTAGGCTAGAATCTTCCCAGTAAGACCGGTTCTCACAGATTATTAGAGATGGGTTGATCGGGATAACAGAAGTTGCATGTAAGTGCTAGAGCTAAAGGGCCAAGCAGTGTTTAAATGAATACAATTTGTGTGTTGTTATTTCGGGGCATAAGCTAGCTGAGCAGGCGGCTGGGGTGTTAGGAACGCAGCCCCGCCACCTCTATTACTACAGAATGGCGCCCACATGGACAACTGCTTCCACATAAAGCCTGAGACAGCTTGGGAAGTAATTCTAGAACAAAATGAAAGCATTGTGCCTGGTTTCTTGGTAGCAATAATTTCTTGGTTCTGCTCTGCTTGCTAGAGGCAAGCAAGCGCCTCATCTAAGAGAGGCTTCCTGACTCAGCTTTAGCTGCAAAGCCTGCAGCTCATTAAGAGGTCCTGCCACGAAACACTTAAACAGTGTTGACGAAAAGCTGAACGCATGCTTTTCGGTTTTCAGCCGTAGCAGGAAAAATGCTGCACCGTTTAAAAATGCCGGCTTTCTGGGCTGTCCTGCCAGGGCAAACTCTGACTCTTTTACGCAGGTGGTTCGTGTGGTTTGCAAGCACAGGCTGCTGAATCTCGTTTGCTGGTAGGGACCTTGAAATGCCATAGAGTTGTGGCAGTAAACAGGCGAGGCTGGAAAGCTAAGGAATGGACTGGATCTAGCTGGCAAAGCCACGCCTTTAATCCTACCCATATTGTTCAGTAATTTAAAGGCTCGTGTGGTCAGAAAAAGAGAGATATACAGTAAAGAGAGATTCAAAGACAAAGAAAATTTCTAAATGGTTTAAAGTTTGTTAAAAATATATGCAGACTAAAAGTTGAAGTTCTTAAAGTAAAAAAACAAAAAAAAAGGAAGAGAGTTGTTGTGTGTGGTAGTACACACCTTTAATCCCAACACTTGGAAGGCAGAGGGAGATTGACCTCTGTGACTTCAAGGTGTGGTAGCACACACCTTTAATCCCAGTGCCTAGAAGGCAGAGACAAACAGATCTCTGTGAGTTCAAGGTGTAGTAGTGTACACCTTTAATCCCGAATGCCTGGGAGGCAGAGACAGGCGGATCTCTGAGAGTTCAAGGACAGCCTGGTCTACAGAGTTACTTCAGGTCAAAGATACAGAGAACCTGTCTCAAAAAGCAAAGAGTTAAAAGTAAAAATAAACAAAATAGAGGTTAAAATAAAATGAACAAAGATGGAAAATACACAGAGAATCTTGATACTGTATGCTATTATGCTCTCTTTGAATTGTGTGAATGCTGAGGAAGGAGCAACAGCTGCTAAAAGATATTTATTTATAAATGCTACTGAAGCATCGATCCAACATAGATATTTTGATGCCTTGACTTTGAAATTTGGATCTAAGGACATGATGCTTTGGAAAGGAGTTTCTTATTTTGTTTTCACAGAGGATGAGATGCTGTTCATTTCTTCTATTCCGATTTGGTATGATGGACCACGCCCTCCTGAAGGGTTGGTGTAAACATCTTCAGAAAATTGCTTCGCTCAACTGCCAACTGAGAAGAAACTAGCACACAGGTTATAATATGAAAGACCTAATTAATGATGCCCCCATTCAGCAGGAAGCAGTTTGGAGAGAAATAACTACGCCCATATTCCCAAATAATGTTTATAAATGTTCTTTTACATTTAAAGGGGGATATGATATAGATATGAATAATTTGCATTAGTATAGATTTTGCTTTATTGATAGAGATTTAAGGTCAAATTTGTTATATGTATATGCATTTCTGATCTTTATTAAGGTATTGTGATTATGTAGTTCATTATTAAAATGTAATGTATAATTAGGAAATATAGGTTGTTGATGGATAATCATAAATAATAGTCAAGTTTGTAGTCATGTTAGTTAATATTTTCTAGATGTGTGTAGATATATTTTAGATAGGCATTCTTCATATTTTTCAAAGATTATAGATTATGGCATTTTAAATGTTTTAATAACTGAGGACTTTTCATGACAATGAGACACTCTGCTCCCGGCAGCACCAGTGTACTTCAAGAGGAAGATGGGCATAGAAGAGGATCCTTATGGAGTTTGATAGCCATTTGGGCAAGAAACTGCTCTTGCCTGGACTATTGCATAAACTGGAAACAGAGAACCCACAGAGAGAGGACAACTGGTGAGAGAGGACTAAAGGTGAGATGATCTTTCGGGGTTCCTGATTCATGAAGGAGACTGCAAGACATTCTGCAGGACACAACAGGTAGTGACTGAACAGACTTTGAATTTTCCTGCTTCATGGAAATGTCTGCTGGATACTATGGGCCTGAAGGCTGAAGATTGATGCCCCAACGGTACAAAAGAACTTTGGGTGACTGTACAGGCAGCGAGATGTCTCTGTCATTTCTAGAGTTTTAAAAGTTGCTTTTTTCTTGTTTGCTTAGGTAGTATTGTATCTTTCTGGAGTCTTCGATGGAGTTAAGAATAGTTAGTTATAGTTTTCCTTAGTTATGATAAAGATTATTGAAACTTTTACTTGATAACTGTTTTGTTATATGTAATTTTGCTATGTTAAAGTTAAAGCCTTCTTTTTTTTTGTTTAAACAGAAAAAGGGGAAGTGATGTGGGAGTGTCATATATCAATCTGTTGATTTCATTGGTTAAGCAATAAAGAAACTGCTTGGCCCTGTGGGTGGAGTAAACAGAACAAAATGCTGGGAGGAAGAGGAAGTGAGGTCAGACTCCACAGCTCTTCTCTCAGGAGCAGACGCCTGAGAGAGACGCCATGCCCCACTCCTGGGCAGACACACGCCATGAAGCTCCGACTCAGGATGGACTAGGCTAGAATCTTCCCGGTAAGACCGGTTCTCACAGATTATTAGAGATGGGTTGATCGGGATATCAGAATTAGCCTGTAAGTGCTAGAGCTAAAGGGCCAAGCAGTGCTTAAATGAATACAATTTGTGTGTTGTTATTTCGGGGCATAAGCTAGCTGAGCAGGCGGCTGGGATGTTAGGAACGCAGCCCCACCGCCCCTATTACTACATTCTTCTGGGAAGTTTCTGCCCATTAGGCAGGTGGCTGAACTTTGATGCCCTTGACCCCCTGAGCACAAAGTGACTTTCATGGAAGATAAATGCTTGCCAGTAGGTCAGTGGGAACAATGGAAAGTTTGGGAACATCTTGAGGGAAGTCTATCCCTAACCTGTCTTTATTCACATAAATACAGCGTCAGAACTGTTACAATGGGCAAGTGGCTGTATTTGGATCAGACCTCCAAGAGAAGCTCGGCAAGCAGAAGTAGAAGTACTTCCTTGTGATTAACACTAGTGGCTTCTGTCATTAAGCCATTCTAGACCCTAGAAAACACATGGTCTGCTAAAGAAATGTTCTAGCCCTCTCTAATACAGAACAAGGGACAAGTTTCTTGGATGCATTTTGATGTCTCCCTCCTGTAACATTTTCTGAGTTAGCAAAACTCAGTAAAAACTTAAATGGTGTTAAATTCTATTTGCCTTTGCATGCCCAGATTGCTCAGTGGAAAAGAGAAATTTCTTCCATATTTCTTCAGTGAAGCTATTTTCGAGATGGTTAGGTTTAGATGGCAAAAAAGAAACAAATACAATTATCTTTGCCAGCTTTTTGGCACTTGCCACAAAAAAGTGTTAGACTTCCATAATTGGGAGGCTGAAGCCAGAGATTTTGACCAGCCTGGGCTACACAGCAAATACGAGAAGCCAAAGACACCCTGGTGTCCTTATGTGGATTGAACAAGAAACAAAATAGATCCCAAAGAAGAAAACCTCAGGAGATGCAGAATACTCTGTTTTTGTTGATCCCCCTCAAAATCTTTAAAATGATACAAGACAGGTTTTGGAATGCCATGGACATTAAACTGTAGCTGTCATAACCTAAAAAGTATTTGAAAAAAAAAGTGACTCTTCAGGGAAAATCTCCATTGGAAGTATTTTTCATGATAAACACTTAATGTTTATCGTGTATGTTCTTGACATTCTGTGTTAAATGGACTCGTCTAAATATTTTAAACATTCTGCTTAAATTTCCAGCTTGGGAAGTTGTGGTGCCTGGGACCTGTATCACAAAAGCTCTTTGCACATGTTTGGTTTCTGTTGTGGTCAGTGCATACTCGGATGGGGTGTCAAATGTGTAAGAGAAGCAACAGAAACAGAAGTAGCAAATAGCAATGTCTGATGAGGCTGGTTTTCAGTTCTTATGAAGACTTTCCCCTAGGAAGTTGGCATTCTAGTGATGAGTCAGGTATCAGGGTGAACAGCTGACCATGCAAAGGTAGTAGTAGCTAGGTAGTAGTAGTAGTCAAGATAGGTATTGACTGGAGCTGTGTGGTGAGTTGAGGTGTAGGGAGACTACATCCCATTTATATCCCAAGGGAAAGTGTAACTAGAGGAGGTTTTTGAGAAGTGTCATGTGAGTCGGTCTTTCAGAGAAATTTCTTGTGTGTGTGGTTTTATTTGGGTAATTCTGGTTGCCACTAACTGAAAAACCAGTAGCTATTGGGTCATTCAGACCTCTTGTTTCTGGTTTCGGTTTTCCTTTGTATGTACCTTTGGACCTCTGAAGACACTTGCGCCCAAATGTAACTGCATGCACACCTCTCCCCACACAAATCTGATCTTAGATCCACTTCAGGATGCTCAGACCCATTTTTTTTTTGTAATCATTGAAGCCAAATAGAGAATCCTGTGGATAATGGGAAGACAGCTGTCATAATAGAATACCCTGTGGTGAAGACATAGTTGGAGCCTGCTTCTCTTTGAGCCTTCATTGTGCTTCATGACATAAATCCCTTCGCGGGATCTGTCTGTGAAGTTTTGTGTGTTGGTGCCCGGGAAAAAGCTCTGTTCTCCTTATTCCCACCCAGAAATTAAAGTCTGAGACTGCTGCTGCTGCAGTATGAGACATAAATCCACACATCAGGGTATTCAGCCACCTGAAACAAGTGGGCCCTGAGACAGAACACATCTGTGATGGTGACTTCTTCCAAAACCTGGGTGATGTGGCCAATGCCCAGGGCAATGTGGATGCTTATAAGATGGAGTAAAGTGAGGACAAGTGTGTGTGTGTGTGTTCACAAGATGCTTGTGTTCCTGTCTTATCCAAACATTACTGCTGCTCACCTGCTGTGTGTGTGTTTGTGTGTGTGCTTGCGAGATGCTTTTGTTCCTGCGTGTGTTCCTGTCTTATCCAAACATTACTGCAGCTCACCTGCTGTGTGTGTGTTTGTGTGTGTGTGTTAGTGAGATGCTTGTGTTCCTGTGTGTGTTCCTGTCTTATCCAAACATTACTGCTGCTCGCCTGCTATGTGTGTGTTTGTGTGTATGTGTTCATGAGATGCTTGTGTTCCTGCGTATGTTCCTGTCTTATCTAAATATTACTGCTGCTCACCTGCTGTGTGTGTGTGTGTGTGTGTGTGTGTGTGTGTGTGTGTGTGCTGTGAAGGCATATGTTGGGGAATGTATATGTGTTTGTGTGTATGTGTGTGTATTTATGTGTCTGTGTGTCTTTCATGCGTGCATTATTCCAAATGTATTTTACTTGTTTGTCAGTGTGTGTATGTTGGATATCCCATGAACATATTCCATGGGGCTTTTGTGTGATTGGGCTAGAAGGGGCTGTGTTGACTTTTGTGGTACATTTGGTTTTGTGGGTGGATGACATTAGTAGTGCTATTCTTTTGCTATCAGTCTCTTGGAAGAACATGAAAGTTGCTTTCTTGGGAACTACAAATAAGTTTGGAAACTGTCCAGGTTCTCGGGAGGCAGATGACAAAGTATAACGAGAGGAGCCTGAAAAGCCAGAACCCAGTGGATATTCCATATAAGCATAAGAGGGTGCTGGGTTCTGGAAGTGTGATTACTTAATGGATTTCCCATTTTCAGTTTTTAGATATCCTCTTGAATATTGGTTCATTGCCCTAGGCCAGCTTCTCCAAAGTACACCGAAAACAACAATAGGAGGACAGTGCTGTAGACACACAGGCTCTTGAGGGTTTTTGGTTGGACTCTAATATTCCCTCCTGTGTGTTGTGTTGAACTTCATGTCCTTCAAAAGCTTCTTTGTCCATGAGGCAGGTTGAATGCCTTGCTATCTGTGGCCAGTGGGACAACCGAGGCCAATCAAAAAGGTTCAGGCAGAGGGCACAGTGCTAGCTTATGGGTAGCTATGCTCTCACACAGTGCACTTTTCAGTTTAAATTGGCTTTGACCCTGGCATTGGGGTCTTTGTCCTGGGGTCAGATCTCTGCCTTGTAGGAAAAGCAGGTTTTCTACATGAGGATGCCCCAGAGACATGACTGTGGCAAGTGCTTGAGAACGCTGGAGGACCTAAAGCTCCCCAGACACTTGCCCTCTGACACATGCCATTCAGCAAGTCTGCTCCAGTTAGCACTTGTTTAGCATGAACCCTTTCAAGTGCAGGAGATTGGGCTTTTATCTGGGTTGGGTTCTACATAAAAAAACGATGCAAGAACCCCTAGAGGATGCAAGGGTTTGGGAGTGTCAAATGACAGGAACCTAGGTCTTGGCTCCTAAGATGTATCCTTCCATGAGCCAATCTCAGGGGGAGATGTAAGGGCTTTTCCTACATTCCAGTCATCCAGACCTGAAATAATCACACAGAAGCTGTATTAATTACAGAATTTTTTCCAGTTTCTGTCTCCCAGACAGCTGCAGTATAAGCGTCAGCACAATTACAGAACCAAACATGCCTCCATCCTCCCTCCCCGCCCCCCCCCCCCCCCACACACTAGAGGCCCACTGTTGCTCAGGTAATCCATTTCCTTGGTTCGGTGATGGTGTTCTTTCCCCAGATTGGAAGGGAATTTGAGGACTTGGGATCTACAAGGATTCTGGCCTGAGGATATGCAGCAGAAAATCCTCCCAGTGAGACTCATGGACTTGTTTCTCTGCTCTGGAGTCTTCCTGAATTAGAGGCAGACAGAGGCCAAGGCCATTTATTGTCTTTATTGGGTTCACAGCATGAACACAGAAATGTCAGCTGTCATTTGGTAACCAAGTTTCATCTCCCCATTGCCTGTTCGGACACAGCTGTCTCCTTGAGCATATTGGAAGGGGTCCTGTCCTAGGGAATCACAAGAATCATGCCAGGTCTTCCATCTTGCCATGCTGATTAAACATAGGTTTAATGTGGGATTCCTGCTGTATGCTATGAATAATAATGGTTAATAAAAAAGCTGTTTTGGGCCTTTGATAGGGTAGAGCAGAGCTAGGTGGGGAAAACTAAACTGAATAATGGGAGAAAGGAAGTAGGATCAGAGAGAAGCCATGTAGCTGCGGCTAGAGAAAGATATAGTGGAACTTTGCTGGTAGGCCACCACCTTGGTAGTATAATATAAAATAATGGTGATGGGTTAATTCTATATATAAGACCTAGCCAGCAATACGCTTATGTAATTGTTTAAGCAGTGATTTAATTAATAAAATTTCTGTGTGGTTATTTTGTGAGTCTGGGTAGTACGAAATGAACAAGCTGCCAACTACTACATAAGCTGTACCCTTTAGACTCTTGGTCTTGAAGGTTGGACCTAGGGTAAGCAGGCATGAACAAATAGGTACTGGGTATGCTCACACAGAGTTTGGGAGACTTGTTTTGCCCTATGCCCAGGACTTCACTTTTGATTATGTGTGAGCAGGGATGGCAAGCAGAACAATCTGCCTCAAGTAACCTTGCATTGGCATTTTCTGAATGCCTGCAAGATTTCTGTACCTCCCTGTTTGGCCGAAGGCCCCTGTATTCCCTCCAGTTCCTTCCTGGACAAATTGGACATATGTCTTATGGAAGGTTCCAGAACACCTGGAAGGGTCGTAAAAGAAAATGGAAGATGTACGGGAACAGGGTATGGACCCTTAGGAATCTGTCTGAGTAATTCATCAGCTGTATTCATTAGCATGGTTTTCTTCCTAACCTGGGGGTTGGCACCTAAGGCTCCCTACACCACCCCCTTTTTACCACTGGGGGTCCCTGCAGGAAGGTCTTCTAGGAACTAAGAATTTCTCTGGTCATTGGTACTTGTTGTCTTATTCCAGACTTTACTGACACAGCTCAACCATCACCTGTATACACAATGCCACTCCTCCATCCAGTAATGTGCTGGATGGAGCTCTGACTGCCTGCTCTGCCTTGTGAGGCAGCTTACCTGGAAGCCCTGGGATTCTCCCAGACCAGTTCTGTTTGAGAGAAGTACTTAATGGGATCCAGCCACAGGTCTTCTGCAATGGCCTGGGAAGAGGAGAGGCAAGTGACTCTCTTGCATCTCTCTGCAGGATGCTACCTCAGGTGTGAGGCTTTAACCCTCCATGCAGCCTCTTTCTGGGAGCAGGATATCCAGAAAAAAAAAAAAAACAAGCTCAGTCAGATTGTTGTCTCCTGGGTAGTTGTGGACACACTGTCCAGAAATGTGAGTCTCCTCCGAGATTCCTGCCAGCAGCCGAAGGTGACATGGTCACAGTGCACAGACCACTCCACACTGGCTCGAGCCAGTTTCCTCATATCCTGGGGCTTGAGAGGGAGATAGTCTAGCTTGCAGGGTGCAGAGCCCTCCTTCCATCCTAGCAACCACTAATCCTAATTGAGATTCCCCTACAGGCCTTTTAACAAATGTTGAGCCTGTTGAAGCATATGGGAATGTGTTTTTATGATCTAGGGCAAGTGGCAGATAGTATGTGCAACTTAACCCTCATTTGACATGGCCTCTGAGATGGTGAAGCATTGTGTGAATATCACATTGTGTGAATATCACATTGTGAATGCAGTGACCTCCATCCTCACACTAATATGCCATCAATAGGTAAACTCTTGCTCCATTACCTTAGTAGGGGCATGCAGTACCCACTGAACATGGACAGTTACACTAGAAATGTGTTGCATTGCTGCAGGACTCGAAAACATTACACAGAGTGGGAAGGGAGAACTGACTGACTCACATGTAGCGGCATAAATGAATGCAGACAGATTGTATTAATATATAAAGCTTTAATGGGGAAATAGACTTACAGAACCACAGGTTCCTGCGGAGAACAGGAAAGCAGAAGGGGCGGTTCGGAGCACCTCTGCAATCTTTATAAGTTAAAAATATCCTCTGGGGACCCCGCCCCCTGCTAGCAAGGTGATTGGCTGGGTCTCTCCTACACTCACAGAAAGAGTCCTTATGGACTCCCCAACAAGAAGCTAATGGAGGTTGTGTTCTTCTGGATGGATATCCTGCTCCAAGAATGAAGCTGCCTGGCAGATAAAAGCCTCACACCTGAGGAAAGACCCCAAATAATAAGCCAGCAAAGCCTCCAGACTAACTCCTTATTCCCTCACCTCCCAACAGCTATGAACTTCTTTCCCCACTGGTACATGTTTTCTTCCTTGCCCAGTTTGCACTGAAACCAGTCCACTTAAAATAGGAATAGATAAATATCTTGATATATACCATGTACTAAAGTTAACTTCTACTATAACTTCTACTAAAATTGAAGAATTAGAAATCTCCTAACTGAAGAAAACTGCAGTAGAGTTGGATTCAATGCAGAATTTAAGCAGACTTTCAAAAAGAATTAATGCCTTAACTATTAAGCAAAAATTAAACAGAAGGAACTTAAAATAAAAAATAAACAGAAGGAACAACAAAAATCTTTTATACAAAGTCATGATCACTTGACACCTATATCAAACAAAATATGGAATTACAAACTAATTACCCTTAAGATAATTAATAGTGTTAAAATTATAAATGGCAAATTTTAAAGTAAAATACATAAAAAATATCATCCACCATGATCAAGTGAACTTCATCTCAGAGATGCAGGGATGGATCAACATATGAAAATCTGTCAGTGTAATCCACCATATAAACAATCTGAAAGGAAAAAAAACCAAATCATCTTCCTTTTCATTCTCAACTGAGAAGTACAGATGCTATAATTTAGTTGTTAATATAGAAAGGTATGTGTGGAAAGGCTAAATCTACAAATCTTACAGTTCTGAACACTGAAAGTAGTAACATCGTGATTTAGGTTCTGCTGAGAAGCCCTCTGGTCCACGTCATTTCACAGCAGGTTACCTTCCTTCTGAAAGACTTTTCCAATGACTCAGGACATTCAATGCGCTGTCTGGTGGTATTCACCTTCCAAGCGTGTTCAATCTGCAGTCTACTTAATTTTGTTGTCCATGAGTTTTTCTGTAGTGTAACTTTTATTACATCATTTTCAAGATTCCCTTGGGCTAGTATTAAAATGTCAACCCTGCACCACATTAATAACTTGACTTTTAAGCTGTTAAACCCATATTGAGGCTGTCTAGATACCCTAAAGTAAATGACATTATTACCATGAAACCCCTATTAAAGGGTTCTGCTTAGTTACAGGAGGCTAAAAGACAGAAATCAAATTCTTCAAATTTCAATATTCAGACATTTCCAACATCTTTAGCACTTTTATTTCTATTTGCTCATGTACCACCAACTCCCAGTAATTGTATTGTATTTTTTTGTTTTTTGTTTTATTTGAAATTCTAACAAGACTTTTAAATCAGTGGTTCTCAAGCTTTCTAATACTTCAACCCTTTAATACAGTTCCTCATGCTGTAGTGGCCCCCAAACATAAAATTATTTTCACTGCTACTTCATAACTGTAATTTACTACTGTTACAAATTGTCATGTAAACATCAGTGTTATGTGATAGTCCTAGGTGATCCCTGTGAAAAAAGGGTCATTGGGTCCTCAAATTTAACCCACAGATTAAAAACTACTGGTCTATATGCATGTAAATTTATCTTCAAATAATTTCCTATAAACTACTTCAAGCGAAACTTGAAAAAAATATTAATAGATAAAGAAAGACTCTATTATATGAAAAGACACCCACTAAAAAGTCAAATTTTATGTAATACCAGCCTGGTCTACAAGAGCTGGTTCCAGGACAGGAACCAAAAGCTGCGGAGAAACCCTGTCTCGAAAAATCAAAAAAAAAAAAAAAAAAGGAAATCAGAGAAACATCACCCTTACAGTAGCTACAAATAACGTAAAATATTTTGGAGTCACTCTACCCAAACAAGTAGAAGACCTGTATGATAAGAACTTTAAATCTTTGTAGAAAGAAATTGAAGAAGTTGAAGAAGACTCCAGCAAAATTCTTCACAGACCTCGAAAGAATAATACTTAATGTCATATGGGGTGAAAGGCCACAATAGGCAAAACAATTCTATACAGTAAAAGAACTTCTGGAGGCACTGTGATTCTTGACTTCAAATTCCACTATAGAGCTACAGTATTGAAAACAGCCTGGTATTGGCATTAAAATAGACGAGAGTACCAATGGAACCAAATCAAAGATCTAGATATTAATCCACACTCATACAAACACCTGATTTTTGTCAAAGAAGCAAATATATTAATGGAAAAAAAAGAAGTGTATTTGTTCTACATGGATGTCAACCTGTAGAAGAATGAGAATAGATCAATATCTATCACCATGCACAAAACTCAAGTTCAAATGGATCAAAAGACTCAAGATAAAACCAACCACACTGAACCACATAAGAAGAGAAAATGGGAAGTACACTTGAATGCATTGGCAAGGAGACTGCTTCCTACATACTACCCTAGTAGCACAGACACTGAGAGAAACAATTAATAAATGGGACCTCCTGAATCTGAGAAACTTCTGTAAAGCAAAGGATATGGTCAACAAGACAAAATGACAGCAGACAGAATAGGGGAAGATCTTCACCAACTCCACATTGGTCAAAGGGTTTATTTCCAAAATAAACAAATAACTCAAGAAATTTATCATCAAAATAACACACAATCCAATTTAAAAAAAATGGAGTACATCCTAAATAGAGAACTCTCAACAGAGAATCTAAAATGACTGAAAGACACTTAAGAAAATGTTCAACATCCTAAGCCATTAGAAAAATGCAAATTAAAACAAATCTGAGATTCCATCTTATACCTGTAAGAATGGCGAAGATCAAAAAACTTAATGACTTAATGCTAGAGATGATGTGGGGTAAAGAGAACACTCCTACATTGCTGGTGGGACTGCAAACTGGTACATATTTGGATATCAATATGGTGTTTTCTCAGAAAATTAGGAAACAACCTACCTCAAGACCCAGCAATACCACTTTTGGGTATGTATCCAAATGAAATTCAATCATACCACTAGGACATGTGTTCAACTGTGTTTATAACAGCATTATTTGTTAGTCACAACCAGAAAACAACCTAAACATCCCTCAACTGGAGAATTGATTAAGAAGATGTGGTATATTTATGCAGTGGACTACTACACAGCAGAAAAAAATAATTTCTTGAAATTTGTGGACAAATGGATGGATATAGACAACATCATATTGAGTAAGGTAACCCAAATCCAGAAATACAAACACAATATGCACTCACTCATAAGTGGCTTTTAGACACAGAAAAACCAGCCTACAATTCACAATCCTAGAGAACATAGAAAACAAAGAGAATCCTCAGAAAGACATTCATGGATCTAATTAATATACATGGGAAGTAGAAAAAGATGAGATATCCTGAGTAAATTGGGAGCATGGAGATCATTGAAGAGGGTAGAACGGTGTAGGGGAATGTTTTATATTTGCAGTACTATTGCAGAGATATCCTAACTTATCAGGAATCCAGAAAATATTAAGAACCACAATAGAACAGGTCTGAAGGGGTAAAGTCCCCATAGGACAGCTCTGGAGGCTAGAACTACAATACGACACCTCAGTCCTGGAGAATAGAACTGCAATAGAACAGCTCTGGAAGCTGGAGCTGCAATAGGACAGCTCAGCTTTGGAGGACAGAGCCACAGTAGGACATCTCTGGAAGCTGGAACCACAAGAGGACAACTCAGTCTTGGGGGATAGAGCTGAAATTGGACAGCTCTGGAAGCTGGAATCACAATAGGACAGCTCAGCCCTGGAGGTTAGAGATGCAATAGAACAGCTCAGCCCTGGAAGACAGGTGTCCTGACTATCAGGAAGCCAGGCCATCTGAAGCTGGGGTGTGGTGGGGGACAGTCTCCCCACAGGATATAGACAGTGATCCTGCTTTTCTTCTGAAGAGCTGCTACAGCTGACTTCTGCTCTGTTCCCTAAAGGGAACATCCTGGCAGAGCTATCTGCTTCTTCTCCCAACCAAGATGTTTCTTCATTTGTTAACACCCTGCTAAAGGGAAAGTCCCTGCAGAAATGTAGCAATAGCCTCCAGCTCCAGAAAAAAAGTTATTTTTTCTGCCTGGCCTTGCTTAGGCCACCTTAATGAACTTGGTAACAAGGTTCTTCTGTTCTGCTCCACCTTGCTGAAGCTTCCTAGGGAGTATCTCAGAAAGGTTTGTCAGTTCAGTCCCCTAGGAGATGTCCCAGCCAGGTTCTTCTATTCTGTGCCTTCGAATGAAGGTTGTTACCCAAGATTCTTTTGAAAAATAGATTTATTTGGAAAGGAGGAGTCCAAGAGAGTGACTGCCTCTGCCAGGAAGGGATTAAGGACAGGCTCCTTTAATTGAAGGGGCAGAGAGGCTTATATAGGACTTCTTAGGGGTCGAGGTTTCCCGGGGAAAAGAGGGATTAGTTAGTTTTTCCCTGCTTGGAGATTGGTCAGTTTAAGCTGGTCAGAGGTAGAGATGGGTCTGCCTTCATGTTGTATCTTTTTCTTGTTCCTTTTAGCTTTTTTGATTCCAATCTTAGATCCAAGGCATATTTCTTTCACTGGCTCTGATTCTAGGGATAATGTGCTTCTTTGACAGTTTCCGAGTCAGGGCATGTTTCTTTGGTCCTGGGTTCAGGGATAAAGATGCTTCTCTCCCTGGCTCAGGTCTCAGATCCAGGAATTGTTTCTTCCACTAGCTCTGGGTTCAGAGTCAGGGTGCTCAGTGATTGGTTGGTTTCCTGCTGCAGTTGTCCCTTTTACCCTACAAGGGGAAGGAAGGGAAAGGAGCAGTGAAAAATATACAGCTCAATAAAAGTATAAAATATTTTGCATCCTTCCTTTGGAAACTTCAAATGTCACTGTGCTCATGGTTCACTGCAGAAAATGGATAGAGACTCAAACCCAAAATCCTGCACAGGAAGATAGATGAAGCCTTTTTCTGGAATTAGTTAGTAATCTGTATGATTCATATATATATCGATAATATTTATACCTTAAGAAAAGTTGTTAGAGTCAAAATTGAACCAAAAGATTAAGGAATTAGTGGCATTATAATAGTCCTTAAATTTTTTTTTATCTTCTGTATCTTATAAGGTGACTCTTCTGACATGAGACAGAAATTTTGGATTTTACTTTAATAAGTGTGCTTGGGTTTAGAGAAATCATCTTTAATCTTTTACTGGACTGGGTCTTTAGAAAGTGAAATTACCTGGTATGAGTTTATTAGAGGGGGCATGTACAGGCCTGGGGAAGTAAGTGTGTAGAGAGAAAGAGAGAGACAGAGACAGAGAGAGAGACAGAGAGACAGACAGACAGAGACAGAGAGACAGAGCGAGATGGTTTTAAAAGCTACCTAGTGCATGTGCACAGGAGGTTGACGTGATTATGTCATACAAAGATGACAGGGCTTATGCATGTGTGCAAGGTCTTAGCTGACTTATAAATGGATGATGCAACCACACTGCATGTGGGTTGAGGGGGGGGGGGCTTAACATTCCCAGGGCCATTAGGTACTTCTGCCTGATGGCTTGTCTTCACCCCTAAAACCTGGAAGTATTAGCCTTATGTGGCTGAAATCATTACAGAAAGATCATTTACATTACACATCTGTAGAAAACAGCAGAAATAAACATTTGGGAAGATTTATAAAATTCTAGCATATTGGAAATCTGATATACCAATAAACCAATTTATTTTTTTCTTGGGATGTTTTTTCTAAATGATTTGTTCTTCTTCAGTCTCATTTGTCCAGTGCTCTTCAGATTCCTTAACTGAATGTCTTTATTCTCCAGAAAGAAAAAACCCTCCCCAACCCTAATTTTGAGGAGGTTCTTTTATGGCAAGTTATATCTGAGTAAATAAAAAGTATTTGTTAGCTTTATAGGTTTGTTTAGATTAAGCAGCCATCTACTTGGTGAACTATCATATCTTTGTTTATCTTATTTTATTTTTAAAACAATCTTATTTTACATACCAATTTCAGTTCCATCTCCCTCCTATCCTCCCAGTCTCCCACCTTCTCCCCCGCCCCCCCCCCGTTCTCCCTATATTCCTCAAAGAGGATGAGGCCTCCATGGGGAGTTAATAAGCTGTGTCGCATCACTTGAGGCAGAGCCATGGCCCTCACGCCTGTATCTAGGCTGAGCAAGTGATTACGCTGTTAGTGGCCCCACAAACTTCCCAAGCCATACAAACTGTTACCCACATTCAAAAGGCATAGTTCGGCCTTGTGTAGGGTTCCCCACCTGTCAGTCCAGAGTCAGTGAGCTCCAACTTGTTTCTAGTAATTTCTCTACTGCCTACTTTCTCACTAACCCCATAATGCCTCCATCTTTCAAGGTATTTCTTTCCTTGCTCTCCCTGTCTGTTCTTCACCCAGCAACCTTCCTGATCCCTCACATACTCCTCCCTGAACCCCTCTTTCCTATCCATTCCCAACCTCCTTCCCTCTTTTCCCATGCTGCTAAGTTACTAGGGACATCTTGTTTAATAATTTCCAGGGGGAAAATCTTAGGGTTCTCTTTTTTACTTATCTTCTTTGTGGTTATGGACTACAGGCTTTATGTCTTTGCTTTATGTCTGATATAATTTATGAGTGAGTACATACCATGTTTGTCTATCGGGATTTGGGTAACCACACTCAGTGATTTTTTTCTAGCTCCATCAGTTTGCCTGCATATTTCTTTTTTTTCTTTAATTTAACATTGGGGTTTTTTTATTACTTTAAAATAATACCAAACATAATTCCCAGTTCCTCCCACTTCCCTCTGCCCCCTCCACAAACCTTCCTCCACCCCCTCCATTCCTAAGAGAGGGCAAGGCACCCTGCCTGTGGGAAGTCCAAGGCCCTCCCCCCTACATCCAGGCTGAGCAAGGATGGATAGGATCCCCAAAAGAGAATAGGATCCCCAAAAGCCAGTACATGCAGTAGAGACTAATCCCAGTGCCATTATCACTGGCCCCTCAGTCTGCCTCAAATGTCAACCACATTCAGAGAGTCTGGTTTGATCTCATGCTCCATCAGTCCCAGTCCAGCTGGCCTTGGTGAGCTCCCATTAGATCAGTCCCACCGTCTCAGTGAATGGACCAACCCCTTGTGGTCCTGACTTCCTTGCTCATATTCTCCCTCTTCCTGCTCTTCAACTGGACCTTGGAAGCTCAGTCCTGTGCTCCAATGTGGGTCTCTGTCTCCATCCATCACTGAATGAAAGTTCTGTGCTGATATTCAAGATACTCTTCAGAGGGCTGTCTTTCTTTCGCACGACCAGCACCCCCAGCACCCCTCCCCAACCCTGCCCCGCTGTATGCTAGGACCAGTGCTCAACTACAGTCTTAAGCTCCTAAACTAAGGCGACCCACCCAGAGCAGTGAGTGCCTACCAGCCGGGCAGGCCTCAGGGTCCCCTGTAAGGGAACCGGGCACCTTCAGCTCTGGAGCCAGGCTTCCTGCGCGCTCCTGGATACCACCCCCCCCCCCTGCTCCATTTATCCTGTTGGCCCTGGATCATTGGGCTACCGGCGGCCCTGTTTAGTTACTGAGGAATCCCATCAGGACGGGTGAGTGTGTGCTACCCAGGGGCGGGCGGACTGTCCCGGAAGAGAGCACAAACCCCCTCCCCCAGCTCCTTCTGCAGGCTGTCTTTCTTTCGCACGACCCAGCACCCCTCCCCAACCCTGCCCTGCTGTATGCTAGGACCAGTGCTCAACTACAGTCTTAAGCTCCTAAACTAAGGCGACCCACCCAGAGCGGTGAGTGCCTGCCAGCCGGGCAGGCCTCAGGGTCCCCTGTAAGGGAGCCGGGCACCTCCAGCTCTGGCGCCAGGCTTCCTGCGCGCTCCTGGATACCACCCCCCCCCACTTGCTCCATTCATCCTGTTGGCCCTGGATCATTGGGCTACCGGCGGCCCTGTTTAGTTGCTGAGGAATCCCATCAGGACGGTTGCGGAGGAATCCCATCTGGACAGGAACGGTTCCTGTTTCTACACTGAAGAGATATACCCTGAGAGTCAATCACAGCAAAGTCTGGACCAAGAGACCAGGCCTCTCCTGGCTCCATTTGAAGGAAGAGATGGGAAGGCGCCAATACAAGAATTCCTCCAACAATCTGAAAGGCAACATGACACCACCAGAAACCAGGGATCCCGAAATAAGAAGAATTGTACACCCTACTCCTGAAGAAATAGAAGAAATCGACTCAAAAGTGAACTATATGAAAATAATAGAGGACCTTAAACAGGAGGTGAAAAACTGCCATAAACAATTAGAGATTACAAACAAAAAGGTAGAGGAAATGAATAAATCGCTCAAAGACACGCAAGAAAACCAAGAGAAACAAGAAAAAGCAATCAAACAGGTTAGGGAAGCGGTTCAAGACATGAAGAATGAAATGGAAGCAATGAAGAAAGCACAAGCCGAGGGAAGAATGGAAATGGAAAATCTGGGTAAACGAACAGGAATGACAGAAACAAGTACTAACAACAGATTACAAGAGATAGAAGAGAGAATATCAGACACTGAAGATACCATAGAAAAAATAAACACACTGATCAAAGAAAACAGCAAAACCAACAAATTCTCATCACAAAACATTCAGGAAATTTGGGACACAATAAAAAGACCAAACCTAAGAATAATTGGAGTAGAAGAAGGAGAAGAAGTGCAGCTCAACGGTACAGAAAATATACTTAATAAAATTATAGAAGAAAACTTTCCCAACCTGAAGAAAGAGGTACCTATTAATCTGTGAATCATCATGAGGTTGTGGCTTACTGGGTTAAGTTTTGTTCTGGCATCTGCCACCTTCAGCAGTTACATAATGTCTCCCTGACTCTGCCTACTTTATCTCTATCTCTATATCTCTGGATTCCTTCCTGCCTTTACTCTATGCCATTGTTCAAAACAGCTTCTTTAGTATCCAATGATAATAAAATGTATCCATAGTATACAGAGGGGAATCTCACATCATCTCCACTTTACTGTCTAAATATAAAGGAAAGTTTTATATTTAACATCATAAAATTGCATATAACAAAACAGTTATGAAGCAAGAAATAAAGTTACAATTTACATTTGAGAAAATAAGAAAAACACTTTATCATCTATTCTAACTTTGTGAGTCTAAAATTTTATATCTAATTTATTGTTTATAATTAAAACTATCTTTCTTCAACTCCATCAAAGACTCCAGAAGGAGATAACATTGCTAAGAAAACAAGAAGTGCATTGTAGGCAACTTTCAAAACTCTAGAATTAACAGAGATACCTTGCTGCCAAATTTCTTCTGTATCATCCATCTTCAGTCTACAGCGCATAGAATCTGGCAGATTTTTCCATAAAGCAGGAAATTTAAAAGACTCCTTTTTTATATATTGGCAGTTTGTCAGTTATTTTCCTTTGTGTCCTGCAGAATGTCTGGCAGTTTCTTCTGTGAAACAGGAACCCTGAAGGATCATTTCATCTTTTGGAAAATTCAGTAGTCAATTTTCTGAGGGTCCTGCATGTGTAGTTCATATAGCATACCATCCAATACTCCAGGTAAGTTCCTTGCCCAAATAGCTAGCTAGTCTTGTCACACTGAAGGCAAATTCCATAATGAGTTTATTCAAAGCCCATCAACCTCTCTGAAGTAATTGATGTTGCCAGAAGCAGACTTGTCTCACTGTCAAGAAAAGTCTTAGTTCTTAAAACATTTTAAATGCCATATTCTGTTAGTCTTCGAAAGGTTGGAAGAATACCTATCTGAAATATATCTTTGTGCATCTAGAAAACCTAACTAACAAGACTACAAGCTTGACTATTATAGATGACTATCTATTAATCTGTATTTCTTAATTATACATTACATTTTAAATGAGCTGCATGAACACAATATCTTAATCAAGAGCAGAAATATACATATAACAAAATTGACCTTAAATTTGTATCAGTAGACCAAGATGAATGCAAAGAATGCATCTCTATATAATACCCCCTTTAAATGTAAACAAACTTTTATAACTAATATTTGGGAATTTGAGCTTAGTTCTGTCCAAACTGCTTCCTGCTTTTTGTTGGGCAAAATTTTTCAGGGGTTTATAGAGACTTATTGGGGGTTTTGGTCCATCATTAGTCTGGAAGGAAGCCACAGGGTCTCATTCTCTGTGGAAAAAAAGGCGGAACTTCTTTTCCAAAGAAATATATCCTTAGACCCAAATTTTGAAAAATATATCTTGGTTTAGCTTAACAGTACCCAGGACCAAATGTCTCTCTGTACTTAGCTCATTCACAGTCAAATTTGAAAGAATCACAACCCAAACTCTGTATGTATATTCCATTTTTGTGTGGCCTATGTTTTTTCTCCTTTAGTCTATAACTCTCTGTACTCTTTTATATTACTTTTACTGTCTCTTCAAAAACATTACTTCTTTTAATAACTGTTCATACTCTTTTTCCTTTCTCTCTTAAACCTATATACATTATTAAACATACTATGACCCATTCAGAGCTTTATTTCAGTCTGAATTTGACTTAATTGCATATCGATAATCATTTTCTGGCCAGGAGAACCTTTTGATTTAATACTCAGTGGGTATGACTAGGACTAAGACTGCTTTGCCTTTTGGTTCCACCCAGTACAACATGGCAGAGGTAAGTTTATTGTTCACTCTATAAGCCATACTCTCTTCCCCCACTCCAGGGATGCAACAGGTTTACTTTGCCATTAATCAACCTGTAGCTCTCTGCTCATAAAACCCATTCAAATGCTCCATAACCAGACCTCCCAAAAGATCAAGAACCTTTCCTGCCAACACAAACCATGAAGCCCTATCCTAAAAAAGCCGTGCAACCTTTTCTGCCAATGCTGAGTCTGGAAGACCTCTCTTAAAGAAGCTGTAGGTACACTGCTCACCACCAGAAAACAGAACCCATTTGAAAAATACCATTATTTTGTGTCTAGAATTCCTTTTAAAGCTCTCTAAGGTTTTTTTTTCCATTTTTTTTATTGAGAAAAGGAAAAAAAAACAAGTTTCCACCTCCTCCCAGCCTCCCATTTCCCTCCCCCTCCACCCACCCTTCTCCCCCTCCTCCCACCTTTCTCCCCTCTCCCCCCACTCCTCTCCCTCTCCCTCTCCAGTCCAAAGAGCAGTCAGGGTTCCCTGCCCTGTGGTAAGTCCTAGGTCCTCCCCTCTCCGTCCATTTCTAGGAAGGTGAACATCCAAACTGGCTAGGCTCCCACAAAGCCAGCACATTACGTAGGTTCAAAACCCCGTGCCATTGTCCTTGGCTTCTCATCAGCCCTCATTGTTCGCCATGCTCAGAGAGTCCAGTTTTACCCCAAGCTTTTTCAGTGACAGTCCAGCTGGCCTTGGTGAGCTCCCAATAGATCAGCTCCACTGTCTCAGTGGGTGGGTGCACCCCTCGTGGTCCCGACTTCTTTACTCATGTTCTCCCTCCTGCTCCTCATTGGGACCTTGGGAGCTCAGTCCAGTGCTCCAGTGTGGGTCTCTGTCTCTATCTCCATCTATCACCAGATGAAGGTTCTATGATGATATGCAAGATATTCGTCAGTATTGCTCTAGGATAGGGTCATTTCAGGTTCCCTATCCTCAGCTGCCCAAGGAACTAACTGGGGACATCACCTTGGGCATCTGGGAGCCACTCTAGGTTCAAGTCTCTTGCCAACTCTAAGGTGGCTCCCTTAACTAAGAATTGTGCTTCCGTGCTCCCCTATCCAACCTTCCTTTATCCCAATCCTCCTTTTTCCCCAAGTTCCCCCCATTCTCCCCTTCTCCCTTTTCTCTCCCCATCTCCCCTTACCCCCATCCCACCCCACCCCCAAGATCTCAATTTTCTCCCCGGCAATTTTGTCTACTCCCCATAGCCAAGAAGAAAACTATATGTTTTTCCTTTGGTTCACCTTCTTACTTAGCTTCTTTGGGATCACCAATTGTAGACTCCGTGACCCTTGTTTATGGCTAGAAACCAATTATGAGTGAGTACATCCCATATTCATCTTTTTGGGTCTGGGTTACCTCACTCAGGATAATGTTTTCTATTTCCATCCATTTGCATGCAAAATTCGAGAAGTCATTGTTTTTTAACTGCAGCCTAGTACTCTAATGGGTAGATATTCCACACTTTCTTCATCCAATCTTCCATTGAAGGGCATCTAGGTTGTTTCCAGGTTCTGGCTATTACAAATAATACTGCTATGAACATAGTTGAACAAATGCTCTTGTCATATGATCGGGCATCTCTTGGGTATATTCCCAGGAGTGGTATTGCTGGGTCCAGGGGTAGGTTGATCCCGAATTTCCTTAGAAACCGAAACACTGATTTCCAAACTGGTTGCACAAGATTGCATTCCCACCAGCAATGGATGAGGGTACCCCTTCCTCCACAGCCTCTCCAGCAAAGGCTTTCATTGGAGTTTTTTATTTTAGCCATTCTGACAGGTGTAAGATGATATCTCAAAGTTGTTTTGATTTGCATTTCCCTGATAGCTAAGGAGGTTGAGCATGACCTTCAGTGTCTTTTAACCATTTGAACTTCTTCTGTTGAGAATTCTCTGTTCAGCTCAGTGCCCCATTTTTTTAATTGGGTTAATTAGCATTTTAAAGTCTAGTTTCCTGAGTTCTCTATATATTTTGGAGATCAGACCTTTGTCTGTTGCGGGGTTGGTGAAGATCTTCTCCCAGTCAGTAGGTTGCCTTTTTGTCTTGGTGACAGTGTCCTTTGCTTTACAGAAGCTTCTCAGTTTCAGGAGGTCCCATTTATTCAATGTTGCCCTTAATGTCTGTGCTGTTGGGGTTATACATAGGAAGCGATCTCCTGTGCCCATCTGCTGTAGGGTACTTCCCACTTTCTCTTCTATCAGGTTCAATGTGTTCTGACTGATATTGAGGTCTTTGATCCATTTGGACTTGAGTTTTGTGCATGGTGATAGATATGGGTCTATTTTCATTCCTCTACCGGTTGACATCCAGTTATGCCAGCACCATTTGTTGAAGATGCTTTCTTTCTTCCATTGTATACTTTTGGCTCCCTTATCAAAAATGAGGTGTTCATAGGTTTGTGGGTTAAAATTCGGGTCTTCTATATGATTCCATTGGTCGACTTCTCTGTTTTTATGCCAGTACCACACTGTTTTCATTACTGTAGCTCTGTAATAGAGTTTGAAGTCAGGGATGGTAATGCCTCCAGAAGATGCTTTATTGTATGGGATTGTTTTGGCTATCCTGGGCTTTTTGTTTTTCCATATAAAGTTGATTATTGTTCTCTCAAGATCTGTGAAGAATTTTGATGGGACCTTGATGGGGATTGCATTGAATCTATAAATTGCCTTTGGTAGAATTGCCATTTTTACTATGTTGATCCTCCCAATCCAAGAGCAAGGGAGGTCCTTCCATTTTCTGGTATACTCCTCAGTTTCTTTTTTCAATGCCTTAAAGTTCTTGTCAAATAGATCTTTCACTTCCTTGGTTAGAGTTACCCCAAGATATTTTATGCTGTTTGTGGCTATCGTGAAATGTGAAGCTTCTCTGATTTCCCTCTCTGCTTCCATACCCTTTGTGTATAGGAGGGCGACTGATTTTTTGCAGTTGATCTTGTATCCTGCCACATTACTAAAGCTGTTTATCAGCTGTATAAGTTCTTTGGTGGAGTTTTTGGGGTCGCTTATGTACACTATCATATCATCTGCAAATAACGAAAGTTTAACTTCTTCCTTTCCAATTTGAATCCCCTTAATCCCCTTATGGTGTCTTATTGCTATTGCTAGAACTTCAAGCACTATATTGAAGAGGTATGGCGAGAGTGGACATCCTTGTCGTGTTCCTGAGTTTAGTGGGATGGCTTTAAGTTTCTCTCCATTTAATTTGATGTTAGCTATCGGCTTGCTGTTTATAGCTTTTATTATATTTAGGTATGACCCTTGTATCCCTAATCTCTCCAATACTTTTATCATAAAGGGATGTTGAATTTTGTCATATGCTTTTTCAGCATCTAATGAAATGATCATATGGTTTTTTTCTTTCAATTTATTTATATGATGGATTACATTGATAGATTTTCATATGTTGAACCAGCCTTGCATCCCTGGGATGAAGCCTACTTGATCATAATGGATAATTTTTCTAATGTGTTCTAGGATATGGTTTGCCAGTATTTTGTTGAGGATTTTTGCGTCGATGTTCATGAGTGAGATTGGCCTGTAATTCTCTTTCTTGGTTGAGTCTTTGTGTGATTTGGGTATCAGAGTGACTGTAGCTTCATAAAAGTATTTTGGCAATGACTCCTCTGTTTCTATATTGTGAAATACATTAAGGAGTATAAGTATTAGTTCTTCTTGGAAGTTCTGATAGAATTCCGCATTGAAACCATCTGGTCCTGGGCTTTTTTTGGTAGGGAGGTTTTTGATAACCTCTTCTAATTCTTCGCGACTAACAGGTCTATTTAGATTGTTCACCTGGTCCTGGTGTAACTTTGGTATATGGTATTTATCTAAAAAAGTGTCCATTTCCTTTACATTTTCCAGTTTTGTGGCATATAGGCTTTTGTATTAAGATCTAATGATTCTCTGAATTTCCTCTGTGTCTGTGGTTATGTCCCCCTTTTCATTTCTGATATTATTAATATGCAAATTCTCTCTCTGACGTTTGATTAGTTTGGATAGGGGTTTGTCAATCTTGTTTATTTTCTCCAGGAACCAGCTTTTTGTTTCATTGATTCTTTGGATTGTTTTCTGTGTTTCTATTTTGTTGATTTCAGCCCTCAGTTTGATTATTTCCAGTCTTCTACTCCTCCTAGGTGAGTCTGCTTCTTTTTTTTCTAGAGCTTTCAGGTGGGCTGTTAAGTCTCCAATGTGAGCTTTCTCTGTTTTCTTTAAGTGGGCACATAGTGCTATGAACTTTCTTCTTAGGACTGCTTTCATAGTTTAAGTATGTTGTTTCTTTATTTTCATTGAATTCCAGGAAGACTTTAATTTCTTTCTTTATTTCTTCCTTAATCCAGGTATGGTTCAGTAGTTGACTGTTCAGTTTCCATGAGTTTGTAGGCTTTCTGGGAGTAGCATTGTTGTTGAATTCTAACTTTAATCCATGGTGATCTGATAAGACACAGGTGTTTACTAAAATATTTTTCTAACTGTGGATGTTTGCTTTGTTACCGACTATGTGGTCGATTTTTGAGAAGGTTCCATGAGCTGCAGAGAAGAAGGTATATTCTTTCCTATTTGGGTGAAAAGTTCTATAGATGTCTGTTAAGTCCATTTGCTTCATTACCTCCATTAATTCTCTAATTTCTCTGTTAGGTTTCTGTTTGATTGACCTGTCCATTGGTGAGAGAGAAGTGTTGAAGTCTCCTACTATTAATGTGTGCGGTTTGATGGCTGCCTTGAGTTTTAGCAATGTTTCTTTTATGTATGTGGGTGCTTATATTAGGGGCATAGATGTTCATGACTGAGACTTCATCCTGATGAACTGTTCCTGTTATGAGTATAAAATGCCCCTCTCCATCTCTTCTGATTGATTTAAGTTTGAAGTCAACTTTGTTAGAGATTAGTATGGCCACCACTGCTTGTTTCTTAGGTCCATTTGCTTGATAAGCCTTTTCCAAGTCCTTTACTCTGAGTAGGTGCCTGTCTTTGTGGTTGAGGTGTGTTTCTTGTAAACAGCAGTATGTTGGATCCTGGTTTTGTATCCAATCTCTTAACCTGTGCCTTTTAATAGGTGAGTTAAGTCCATTGACATTAAGTGATATTAATGACCAGTGGTTGTTAACGCCGGTCATTTTTTTAGTAGTAGAGTTTGTGTGTTTCCCTTCTTTGATTTGTGTTTGTGAAGGGTCTCTAGATGTCTGAATTGTTGGACTCCTTGGTTAGTGATTTTCCTTCTATTACTTTCTGTAAGGCTGGATTTGTGGCTGCGTATTATTTAAATTTGTTTTTATCGTGGAAAATTTTATTTTCTCCGTTTATAGTGAACGAAAGCTTGGCTGGGTATAGTAATCTGGGCTTGAATCCATCGTCTGTTAGTTTCTGCAGTACATCTATCCAGGACCTTCTGGCTTTCATGGTTTCTATGGAGAAGTCAGGTGTAAGTCTGATAGGTTTACCTTTATAAGTAATTTGGCCTTTTTTCCTTTGCAGCTCTTAATATTCTTTCCTTATTCTGTATGCCTTGTGTTTTGATAATTATATGGCGAGGGGATGGTTTTTTTTGATCCAGCCTATTCGGTGTTCTGTATCCTTCTTGTACCTTCATAGGTTTATCTTTCTTTAGGTGGGGAAAGTTTTCTTCTATAATTTTATTAAATATATTTTCTGGACCATTGAGCTGCACTTCTTCTCCTTCTACTCCTATTATTCTTAGGTTTGGTCTTTTTATTGTGTCCCATATTTCCTGAATATTTTGTGATGAGAGTTTGTTGGACTTGCTGTTTTCTTTGATCAGTGCATTTATTTTCTCTATGGTATCTTCAGAATCTGAGATTCTTTCTTCTAACTCTTGTATTCTGTTGGTTATGCTTGTTTCTGTAGACTCTGTTTACTTAAATTTTCCATGTCCAGCCGGCCCTCTGTTTGTGTTTTCTTCTTTGCCTCCAGTTCAGTTTTCAAGTCTTGAACTGTTTCCATTATCTGTTTGATTGTTTTTCCTTGGTTTTCTAGGGTATCATTCACTGATTTATTCAATTCTTCAAACTTTCTGTTATATTTCTCATCCATTTCTATAAGGGCGTTTTTTACATGCTGTTTAAGGGCATCAATCACTTTCATGAAGTCAATCTTTTCTACTTCTTCTTGATTAAGGTGTTCATGTCCTCCTGTTGTGAGGTCGCTGGTTTCTGGTGGCTTCATGTTGCTTTTCAGCTTGTTGGGCGAATTCTTGCCTTGGCGTCTGCCCATCTCTTCTTCCAAATGCTCCCTTATGAATCTTCTTTTACCAGATCAGGTCTCCTTTCCTACTCAACGCTGGCTCTCCCCAACGTTGGCTCTCCTGGCGCCAAGAGATCAGGTCTCCGTGCTGGTTGGGCAGCTTGCAGCCAAAAAGCCTACCCCCAATGCTGTCTCTCCTGGCACCGAGAGATCAGGCCTCCCTGCTGGTGGGCAGGTCGCAAACAAAGCGCCTACCCTGCTTGATGCAGGCAGGTGATAGAAACAAAGGGAGTCCTGCCCGCTTGAGTGGCCCGAGGATTCGGACCCAGTGCCCAGACAGGCTGGGCTGGGTGATGTTATTTGCAGAAAGAGGACAGTGGGGCCGAAGTGGGGAGGGTTCTGGATGGGAGCTTGGTGGCTAGGAAGAAAGAGGAGGTATGCAGGGAGTGGAGGCCCTGCAGAGAGCCCAAGAAGTATAGGGGACCAAGGAACCTCTGATCTCCCCTTCCGAGGCTGGCGCCCCGGGGCCAGACACTCACCCCAATGCTGACTCTCCTGGCGCCGAGAGATCAGGCCTCTGTGCTGTGGGCAGGTCGCAAACAAAGCGCCTACCCTGCTTGGTGCAGGCAGGCGATAGAAACAAAGGGAGTCCCGCCCACTTGAGTGCCCCGAGGATTCGGACCCAGTGCCCAGACAGGTCTCTAAGGTTTTATGAACTCCTCATGGTCTTGAATTCGTTGCTAAGACTCTGACTCCTTCCACTCTTCAACTGGACCTTGGAAACTCAGTCCAGAGCTCCGATGAGAGTCATTGCCTCTGTTCCCATCTGTTGTTGGTGATATTTAAGATAATCATCAGTCTGACTACAGGGTAAGGCTAGTTCAGACACCCTCTCCTCTACTGCATAGCGTCTCAGCTGGGTTCATCCCTGTGGGTTCTTGGGCATTTTTCTAGAACCAGGTTTATTGCTAGCCCCATAATGGCTCCCTCAGTCAAGATATCTCTTTCCTTGCTCTCATATCTGTCCTTCCTCCATCTCAACTATCCCATTCCCTCAAGTTCTCCTCAACCCTCTCCTCCTTTCTACTCTTGTCCCAGTGCTTCCAAATTTTTGTCTGTTTCCATTTCCAGGAGGTTCTATATGTTTTCTTTGGGTTCACCTTATCACTTAGTTTCTCTAGGATCATTAACTGTGGGCTCGATGCTCTTTGTTTATGACTAGAATCCACTTATGAGTGAGTACATACCAAATCATTTTTCCGGGTCTGGGTTACCTCACCCAGGGTAGTGTTTTCTATTTCCATCCATTTGCATGCAAAATTCGAGAAGTCATTGTCTTTTACCACTGAGTAGGACTCTAAATTGTATATGTGCCACACTTTCTTTATCCATTCTTCAGTTCAGTTCTAGGTTGTTTCCAGGTTCTGGCTATTAAAAATAATGCTGCTATCAACATAGTCGAACAAATGCTTTTGTAGTATGATTGACCATTTTTTGGGTATGTTCCAAGAGTGGAATTGCTGGATCCTGAGGTAGGTTGACTCCCAATTTTCTGAGAAACCACCACACTGATTTCCAAAGTGGTCACACAAGTTTGCATTCCCACCAGCAATGGATGAGTGTACCCCTTACTCCACATCCTCTCCAGCATAGGCTATCATTGTTTTTGATTTTAGCCATTCTGACAGTAGTAAGATGGTATCTCAGAGTTTGTTTTGATTTGCATTTCCCTGATAGCTAAGGAAGTTGAACATGTCCTTAAGTATCTTTTGGCCATTTGAAATTCTGTTGAGAGTCTCTGTTTAGTTCAGTACACCATTTTTAATTGAGTTATTTAGAATTTTAATGTCTAACTATATATACACATAAAATTATATATATAATGATATATATATATATATATACCTATTCTTGACAAAGAAGCAAAAATTATACAATGGAAAAAAGAAAGCATTTTTAACAGTTCTTACTTCTTATTGGATAGTTCTTATATCTTAAATGAACCTATTTCTATTATTTTGTGTATTTCCACAAGGCTGTGGCTTACCAGATAAAGTTCTGGCATCTGTCTCCTGAAGTAATAAGGGCAGCGGCTGGGCTGCGTCCCCAACACCCCATCCGCCTGCCCGGCTAGCTTATGCCCCGAAATAATTACACGGACACTGTATTCTTTTAATCACTGCTTGGCCCTTTAGCTCTAGCCCTTACTGGCTAATTCTGATATCCCGATCAACCCATCTCTAATAATCTGTGAGAACTGGTCTTACCGGGAAGATTCTAGCCTAGTCCATCCTAGGTCGAGCTTCATGGCGTGTGTCTGCCCGGGAGCCGGAAGTATGGCATCTCTCTCAGGCGTCTGCTCCAGAGAGCAGAGCTGTCGAGACTCTGAGCTTACTTCCTCTTCCTCCCAGCGTTCTGTTCTGTTTACTCCTCCCACCTATCTTTGAACCAATAAAATGGGCCAAGGCAGTTCCTTTATTAGCCAATGACCTTCCTCCATCAGTCTCCTTCAGCAGCTACATGGCATTTCTCTGATTCCACTTTCTTTCTTCCAGCATTTTGTTCTATTCTGCTCTGCCACAGGTCAAAACAGTTTCTTTATTAATCAATGATAATAAAACATAGTTGCAGCATCCAGAAGGTAATCCTACATCATATCTCTCACTGATTCTATGTATTGCTTTTTTGTTTCTATTTTATTGATTTCATCACTCAATTAGATTATTTCTTGGCATCTAGTCCTCCTGAATGAGTTTGCTTCTTTTTGTTCTAGATCTTTCAGATATACTGTTAAGTTGCTTATGTGAGATTTCTCCATGTTCTTTATGTGGACCCTTAATGCTATGAACTTCCCTTTTGGCAATGATTTTAAAGTGTCTTAGAGGTTTGATTATATTGTGTATTCATTTTCATTAAATTTTAGGAAGTCTGTAATTTCTTTATTTTTTTTCTAGACCCAGGGGCAGTAGATTTGAGCCTTGTTCATTTCCATGAGTTTGTGGGTTTTCTGCAATTAGTGTTTTTCTTGAATTCTAACTTTATGTCATATTGATCTAATGAGACACAGGGAACCCCCCTATTTCTCTTTCTTTCTTTCTCTTCTTTTCTTTTTTTTGCATCTGCTGAGGTTTGCTTTGTTACTGAGTATATGGTCAATTTTGTAAAGGTTCCATGAGGTGGTGAGAAAAAGGTATATTCTTTTGTGTTTTTGTATAGATGTCTATTAAGTCCATTTGAGTCATGATATCTGTTATTTCCTTTATTTCTGTTTAGTTTCTGTAACAATACTGTTCAGTCATGAGAGTGGAGTGTTGAAGTCTCCTACTAACTATGTGTAGGGTTTAAGGTGCAATCTAAATTTTAGTAATTTTTTTTTTTTTACAAATGTGTGTTCCCTTATATTTGGGCGTAAATGTTCAGAATTGAGACTTCATCTTAATGGATGTTTCCTGTGATGATTATTCTTCTTTATCTCTTTTGATTAATTTTAGTTTGAAGTCATTTTGTTAGATATTAGGATAATACACCCACTTGTTTCTTACATACATTTCATTGCAAATCTTTCTCGAATGCTTTACTCTGAGCTTTCATCTGTCTTTGTGGTTGAGGTGTTTTTCTTCTATACAGCCTAAGAATGGATCCTGTTTTCATATCCATTGTTTTAGCCTGTGTCTTTTTATTGGTGAATTGAGACTGTTGATTTTAAGAGATTTAAGAACTAGTGATTGTTAGCACCTGTTATTTTTGGTTTTGTTGTTTGCACTGGTATTGTCTGTATTTTCTTTCTTTGGGGTTTTTTTTGGTGTGGGTGTGTTTTTGTAGGTATAAATAACTTCCTTTGGTTGTTGTTTTACTTCTTATACTTTCTATAAGGCTGAATTTGTGAATAGATACTTTTTATATCTGGTTTTTTCATGGAATGACTTGTTCTCTCCATTTATCATAATTGAAAGCCTTTCTGGACATAGTAGTCTGGTCTGGCATTTGTGTTCTCTTAGTTTCTGCGGAAAATCTACCCAGGACCATCTTGCTTTCAGTTTCCATTGAGAAGTCACGTGTAGTTCTGATAGGTCTATCTTTATATGTTACTTGGCTATTTTCCTTTGCAACTATTAATATTAGTTTTCTGTATGTTTAGTGTTTTGATTATTATTACTGAGGGGACATTTTTTTTGGTTCAGACTAATTAGTGTTTAGTAAGCTTCTTGTGCCTTCATAGGGATATACTTCTTTAGGTTGGGAAAGTTTTATTTCCTATTTATTTTGTTGATATATTTTCTGTGCCTTTGAACTGGAGTTTTTCTCCTTCTATCCCTATTATTCTGTGGTTCGATCTTCATGGTGTCCCAGATTTCCTTTGTGTTAAATATTTTTTGGATTTAACATTCTCTTTTACCAACTAATCTATTCCCTCTATCGTATCTTCAACAACTGCGATTCTCTCTTCCATCTTCTGTATTCTGTTGGTTAGGCTTGCATCTGTAGTTGCTGTTTTTTTTTTTTTTTGTTGTTGTTGTTGTTGTTGTTTTTCGAGACAGGGTTTCTCTGTGGTTTTGGAGCCTGTCCTGGAACCAGCTCTTGTAGACCAGGCTGGTCTCGAACTCACAAAGATCCGCCTGCCTCTGCCTCCCGAGTGCTGGGATTAAAGGCGTGTGCCACCACCGCCCGGCCGCATCTGTAGTTTCTGATCATTTACCCAGATCTTCCATTTCCAGAATTCTCTCAGTTTGTGTTTTCTTTATTGCCTCTATTTCAATTTTCAAGTCTTAAACCACTGTCTTCACCAGTTTAATTGCTTTCCCTTGGCTTTCAATGCTTTCCCTTAAGGGAATTTGTTGATTACTTCCAATTTTTTGTTTGTATTTTTCCCCATTTCTTTAAGGGAATTTTTTATTTCCTCTTTCAGGTCCTCTATCAAATTTATAAAGTTATTTTTAAAATTATTTCCTTCTGCTTCATGTGTATTTTGATATTCAGGTCTTGCTGGTATAGAATCACTAGTTTCTGGAGGTACCATACTGCTCCTTGTCAGAAATATTTTCTAACAGGAATTCTCTGTCGATGCAAAAAACCCAGTCATGCTGAATCAAAACAAGCTGAATTAAAAGATATCCAGGTTTAACAGGACTGCTGTGCTCTTGGGTTCCAAGGCAAACCTGGAAGCTACTAACATGACCACCGGAGGGGGGGGGAGTAGAGAAAAGACCATGAGTTGACTTTCTGGGGAGAAGTTTAAATAGACTGGGGAAGTTTAAATAGACTCCTGACCTCTGGGGAGGAGTCAAGGTTTGGCAGGCTACCTTGACCCTCCTTTGGGAAGGAGTCAAGGCTTGGCAGGCTACCTTGACTCTCCATGGGGAAAGGGTCAACTCATGGTCAAGGTGCAAGGGGCACAGGGCAGGGCCTCCAAAGATGAAGGCCAGAGACTGGGATTTACATGCTTTATGTTGTTAAATGTGTTCTTTCATTGCCGTCTGCTCATATTTTCCTCTAGTGAGTGCAGTGGGACCTGTGCTTCAGGAAGGGGGCGTGTCCTACTCGAATTGGTGAAGGTGGGTCTCCTGCCTTGATACTGTTCTAGATGCAGAATTCTGAGGAGACTGTACCAGCGGCATTTTGAAATATTGGATCACCTGGACCACTAGTTTTTTTATTGGTGTCTGGTTTCCTAGCTCTGAAAATACACAATCTTTCAAAAGTAATATGCATATCTGTATTAATACAAATCTAGACTGTGTGTTGTACAAAAGTCAGTCAAAGATGATTTTTATGTGTTTGAGCAGGTGAAATATGTGTTATGTTTTTGTAGTTTTTTATGTATGAACATAAGTTATGTCTTTAGTCAGTATTTCAAAGTCTCTTTCTCAATTAAACCTGACTTGTCTTAATCTGGAATAAATCCATAGCCTCTCCTTTCTTGTGGAAACAAAAGCATAACCTCTCCCCAAAAGTAACATATCCTTTGATTTAAATTTTGAAATCAAGATAATTTAAAATATCTAGGTTGATTTAATCTGGAGGTTTCCACAATGCAAGCTCTCTTAGCAGTCAAAAATTTAAAGACAAGACAATAAAATGCACAGTCCAGACTCTCTGTGTATTTCCCATCTTTATGTGGCTTACTTACTTCATGTTACTTTACTCCCCCCTTTAAGGACTTTTTTATTATGTTAAAACTATATTTTTAATCTAAGACTGTATGTACTCTTTCTCTTCTCTCTCCGAATTCTCTCAAGCCCCCCCCCCCACACACACACATTGTAACCCATTTAGAGGTTTTTCCATCTGAATCTGTTCTTACTGTGTATCGGTATCTTTCTGTCTGCATGATCAAAAAAGCCTGCTGTGTAACTTAGATCATGGCATGCTGGTACTAGTGTTGATGACTCCCTCTTTGTTCCCTGAAATTCTAGTCTCATGACAGAGGTATGTTTACTGCCAGCTCTAAAAATCATATTTACCATCCCTACACTGGGGTCCACTTCTCCGCTGAGGAACATGCTGCCCTCTGCTCATAAACATTTTAAGTGTTTGGCAGCAGGACCTCTCAAAAGAACTGCCCATTTTTGTGACTAATACCAAGCCCATACAGAGGCTTAATATTATTTATAAATGCTTAACCAACATCCCAGGCATATACCTTGCCACCTTTTACATTTTAAGTTAACCTGTGTTTATTATTTATGCTCTGCCATATGGTGGTGATGGCGGAAGGTTAAAAAATAAAGAAACTGCCTTGGCCCATTTAATTGGTTAGAACATAGGTGGGTGGAGTTAACAGAACAGAATGCTGGGAGGAAGAGGAAGTGAGCTCAGAGATGCCATGCTCCTCTCTCCTGGGCAGATGCGATAGCTCTGCTCTCTGAGGCAGACGGCGATGCAGCCAGCCACCAGGTCAGACATGCTGAATCTTTCCCGGTAAGACCGGTGCTTCACAGTTTATGAGAGATGGGTTGATCGGGATATCAGAATTAGCCAGTAAGGGCTAGAGCTAATGGGCCAAGCAGTGTTTAAAAGAATACAGTTTGTGTGTTGTTATTTCGGGGCATAAGCTAGCAGGCAGCCGGGGAGCTGGGGATGCAGCCCCGCCGCTCCTTTTACTACATGGTGGTACCTTTATTAACATGCCAATTCATCTCCTGCTCCCTTTGCATCTGGCTTCACCCTTCTTCATCCCAGTATTCTCAAGTTTGATTGGCCTGCCTAATTTTAACCTGTCTTGCTATAGACCAATCAGCTTCCTTATAAACCAATGAGAATAATACATATTCACATTGAACAGAAGGATTATTCCACAGTATTATACATGATGATTTCAGTAAAGATAATAAATAATAGTAATGAACTCTTTTTGTAACTTTAAAAAATTATGTAAACTTCAAGAAGTCATAACTTGAACCCGTATGTCACAGATCAAAATATCAGGCAAGCACTGCTATCGTATCAATTAACAGCTTAACCTTCCTTATTCTTGAGGGGAAGTTCTAAGAGTAAGATTATTCTTCAAGTTCCTTAAATTTAACTTTTGTCTCTAGTCTATAGCTTATCCCAGCAGATTTTTACTTAGTTTACAGACAACAAAGAATCACATGCAGCTTACAAACTGCTTCAAAATTGCCATGAGTACTGGTTGCAGAAAGTTGATGATTTGATTTGGATGACTAGTAGGGAAGGTAATGGTTAAAAAAATAGCTCCATTTCAAACTGAGTTTCAAATTAAGTTACTGTCTAAAAAAGAAAAACTTAGAAGTCAACAGGACCTTCTTCTCATTCTAACGATTGTTAGTCACAGGATGCCTGGAGTATAATCTAAGTCATTCCGTCAGCAAGTGAATCTTGACAGCAATCTAGAAGACTCATTTCAGAACCTCTTCCACTTATGGTGTAATTGTTATCTAAAAATATTAACCAGATAATAATTATGCTTCTGTATTTCAGTGAGCCACTGATTGTACAGAAAAACAAATAAAAACATAATTCATCACATAGCAGAAAAATGCCGTGTTGAGACAACTTGGGTTTGTGCCTGTAAAACTCTAGTCTCTTTCTTCTCCCTTTGAAGTAGTTCTTACTGTGAATCGGGAATACTGTGAGTCTAGGATTGTACAAAGACTCACCAGTTTGACTCACATTTAGATTTCAGTCAACTAAAGATTTTATTAAATACTGGCACTGAAAAGCCATGGCACCAGGACTGCATTCAAGAGTGCTCCCAAGATGAAGCAGCATCTAGTCATATCAGTCTAGGGTTTAGAATGTGTAACCCACAAAATCACCTGTATTTTAATCTATGCTTAGGCATGCTCTAATTTGATCAAATGTCTTGCAGTTGTCCTAGTCATTGAGCAGAGTAAACAAGTTTGATTACGAAGTCAGAAAATAGCAATTAGTGGTATGACCTATTGTCTTGCTAGAAAAGCACATTTTACATGACCCATCTATTTAAGAATAGTCTTTAACATCAGGGAAGAAAAGGAAGTGTGCTGTTAGGGTATAGCTTCTACAAGTTATGGGTTTACATGTTAGAGTCAGTTTTGGTTTTGGTGTCTCATAGTAAGCCTAAATATAATGTTATATAATGTTAAACATCACAGTATCAGATTGGAAAGGAGGCTCTTTGTTGCAACATTTACATGAAAAATAAGCAAACAAAAGAGTTGTTTTTTATATTTCAATTGAAAACAGTCGTAGGAAGCCTAAATATAACATTAACTATCACACTATCAGATTGGGAAGGAGGCTGTTTGTTGCAACATTGTATGGAAAAACAAAGAAAAAAACTTGCTTTACATCTTTGAACTGAAAAATGTTTTGTCTTGTGTTTTCTTTCCTTGGTAGTCTCAAACTGTAAAAACTATCATTTAAATTTCAAAGAAGTTGAACAGTTTTTCTAGGGTAACATGCTTTTTGTTTTCATTTTCAAAAAGATTATTTATGAAATTAAAAAAAGGCAGAGCCTTACATAAATCTGCGGAAGCTTCGAGGAAATAAAAAGGTTTTATTGCTGGCAGGAGTCAGAGAATCTATAAATTTTGGCCTCAACCAGAACAGAAAGACCTCTAGATTTCCATGCCGAGTTCAGTGAACGGTCTAAGCCTCCAGAAAAACAGAAAAACTAGCTCCGAGGAAATCCCTTCAGTGAGATTCAAGACAGAGAACCCACTCTCGCGCTGTCACGCTCTGTACTTTGTTCTCGCGTGCACATGCTGTCTTGTTCTCGCGCATGCGTACACAGCCGTGCCTTCTCCGTTGCCGTTTGACGGAGAGGGGCGTGGAGGAGAGAAAGAACTGAAGGACCGGTAAGTGAACCTAATTTGGCCCTTAAACATTTTGCAGTGTTTGCATGACGCTGAGGTTCAGTGTTAACAGTAATGTCAGCATCCGGAAGTCCGGATTCTTTTTGTTGCTGAGGTTAGGTGTTGATAGTAATCGCCCAGGGTCCGGGAGTTCGGTCTCTTTTTGTCAGCTACTCTGTTAGGCCCCTCTTTCTTCCCTCAGCCTGCCACACCAGGTCCAGTGCTCTGAGGAAAGGTCAGCGTACAGTAGCTACCCACCATCATTACCAGCACCAACAACACATTGTCCTCATGAGTCCTGGGTATGGCCTTTGCGTTGCGGCCTAGTGTGAATTTAGAAGCCTGTTTTTGAAGGCCACGGTTTTACCTAACTCTCTTGCTAGTTTATAAGGCACAATTCCTTCTTAGGTTTGTTGATTATTTGGCCCAGAGAGGACGGCATTAGCTGGGCTTATGGGAAGAGCAGTGCTGTTGGGCCTATTTTTATAGCAGCAATAGTGGGCCTAAGGGAATAACAGTATTGTTCAGGTCTAAGAGAATAGCAGCCTGGAATAACAGCGCAGCAGTTTTAGGCAATATCTGTGCAGTTTGGCTTTAGGGAATAGAAATACCTGTATTTTTTAGCCTTATGGAATACTGTCTGGAAACCAGCTCAGCTGGGTTTTAGGAAATAACAATGCTATTTGGCCTTAGGATATCGTGTCTGGAATAGAGGTGCAGCAGGTTTTAGGGAACAGTGCCTGGAATAGCAGTACAGCAGGATTTAGGGAATCCTAAACGTGGACTAGCAACACAGATGGGTATTACACAATAGAGATGCTATTGGGATTTAGGGAATAGTGCCTAGAATAGTGGTGCAGCAGATTTTATGGAATAGTGCCTTGAAATATGACACAGCTGGGTTTTAGAGAATAGCAGTGTTGTTGGGCCTTAGAAGTGCCAGGAATATCAGGGCAGCAGGTTTTACGATATATTGCCTGGAAGAGCTACTCAGCTGGCTTTTAGGAAATAAACGTGATGTTGGGTCTTAGGGGATAATGCCTGGAATAGTGGCTCAGATGAATTTAAGGCAATCGTCGTGCTATTGGGCCTTAGGGAAATAGTGCCTGGAATTGCACCTCACTAAGTTTTAGGAAATACTGCCTGGATTACTGGCACAGGTGGGTTTTAGGCAATAATGGTGCTGTTGGGCCTTAGGGAATAGTGCCTGGAAGTGGTTCTGCTGGGCTTTAGGAGAAAGTGCCTGGAATACTGGCTCTGCTGGGTTTTAGGCAATAAAGGTATTATTGGCCCTAAGGAAATAGTGCCTGGAATACAAGCTCTGCTGGGTTCTAGGGAATAGTGGCACTGTTGGGCCTTAGGGGTAGTGCCTAGAATAAAGGCTTATGTGGGTTTTAGAGAAATAGATGTGCTTTTCGGCGTTAGGTAATAGTGCCTGCGATAGTGGCTAACATTGATTTTAGGGAATAGTGCCACTGTTGGGCTCTAGGGAAGAGAGTTTCACCTGTGTTTTAAGGAATAGCAGTACTGTTGGAGCTAGGGAATAGTATCTGGGATAGTGCCTCATCTGTGTTTTAGAGAATAGCGGGGCTGTTGGGCCTTAGTAAAGAGCATCCTTGAATAGCTGTGCACCTGCATTTTAGGTAATAGTGCCTGGAATACAGACTCAGCTTGGTATTAGGGAATAGTGGCACTATTGGGCCTTTGAGAATAGCCACTCACCCAGGTTTAAAGGGAATGATGGTGCTTCTTGTTTTTAGAGAATAACAGTGCTGTTGGGCCTCGGGGCATAGTGCTTAGAATAGAGGTACAGCTGAGTCTTAGGACATAGTGCCTGGAATAGAGACTCAGTTGAATTTTAGGGAATAGGAGTGCTGTTGGACCTTAGGGAGTAATTTTTGGAATAGAGACTCACCTATGTTTTTGGGAAGGTAATGCCCTTTAAACTTTAGGGAATAGTGCCTGGAATAATGGCACCAAATGTCCTGTGAGTCCCTGAGCAGCGCCAGGCACTGGGCAATGGGTCCTGAGAGAACACCACAGTTACTGCATGAGTAGCAGCAAGAAGTGGGTCCCAAGACAACACCACAGGTCCTGAAGGTCCCTGAGCGGTGGGGAGGCCGGGCGCAGTGGGTCACGGGACAATAGCACAGGTCCTTTGTATCCATGAGCAGCCTGCAGGGGGCATTGAGCAAAGGCAGGCAGTGAATCTCGAGACAGCACCCCAGGTTCTGCGTGTCTCTGAGCAGTGGCAGACAGGGTGTCCTGACATGACACCACAGGCCCTGGTGGTACGTGAGCAGGCTACAGGTTCAGGGAGTCCCGAGAGGAAACCACTGGTACAGCAGGTCCCTGAGCAGTGGCAGGCAGGGGGAGTGGGACCTGAGACCACAGCACAGCACTTAGGATCCCTGAGCTTTGTCTGACAGGGTTTCTAGAGAAGACAGCACAGGTCCTAGGGGTCTCTGAGCAGCCTACAGGGAGCAGGGAATCCCGAGATGACACCACAGGGCCTGTGGTTCACTGAGCAGAGGCAGGCAGGGGGTAGTAGGTTACAAAAGGACAGCACAGGTCCTGCGTGTTCCTGAGCAGCAGCAGGTGGGGGGCCAATGGGTCCCGAGAGGACAACACTGGTCTTGCTGGTCCCTTACAGGCCTGCAGACTACACGGGGTCCTGAGACAACAACACAGGTCTTGCGGGTCCCCGAGCAGGGGCCAGTGGATCCAGAGACGACATGACAAGTCCTGAGGGTCCCTGAACAGTGGCAGGAAGGCGACAGTGGGTTCCGTGAGGACACTACAGGTTTTGCAGGTTCCTTAGAAGTCTGCAAGGGCAGGGGGTCCAGAGACAACACCACAGGTCCTGTGGGTTCCAGAGCAATGGCAGGCAAGGGACAGTGTGTCCTGAGATGACATGACAGGTCCTGCAGGTTCCTGGGCAGCGTGAGGCAGGAGGTAGTGGGTCAGCAATACACCACAGGTCCTGCAGGACCCTACGCAGCCTGCAGAGGGCAGTGTGTCCTCAGACGATGCCACAGGTCCTCCAAGTACTGAGGGTCCCTGAGTCTTGAACCTCCTGCCTCCGGCCTGCAACTACTCTGGCACCCACTGGATATATGCTGTTGTCTTGGGTCCCACTGCCCTGGCAGGCTGCTCAGAAACCAGCAGGAGCTTTGGTGTTGTCTTGGGACCCACTTCCCCTTGCCTGCCGTTGCTCAGGAACCTGCGGGACCTGTGGTGTCAACTCGGGACTCTCTGCCCTCTGTCTGCTGCTGCTGAGGGGCCTGTAGGACTTGTGGTGTCATCTCGGGATTCTTTGCCCCCTGTAGGCTGATCAGGGACCTGCAGGACCTGTGCTGTCGTCTAGGGTTCTACTGCCTCCTGCAGGCTGCTCAGGGACCCACAGGACTTTTGCTGTGTTCTCATGCCCTACTAAGCCTGCAGGCTGCTCAGGAATCCACATGTCCTGTGGTGTTGTCTCGGTGCCTTCTGGCCCCTGCAGTCTGCTCAGGGAACCAAAGGACCTGTGGTGATGTTCCATGACCCTCTTCCCTCAGCCTGCCATCTACTCAGAGACCCGAATGACCTGTGCTATTGCATCGTGACACACTGTACCCTGTCTGCTGCTGCTCAGGGACCTGCAGACCTTTGGTGTCATCTTGGTACCCTCTGCCTGGCTCACCTCAGGGACCTGAAGGACCTGCAGTGTTGTATTGGGCCCTACTGCCCCCTGCCTGCTGCTGCTCAAGCATCTGCAGGACACATGGTGTCATTTTGCGACCCATGACTTCCTGCCTGCAGATGCTGAGGAACCTTTACAACCTGTGGTGTTGTCTTGAGACTCACTTCCCACTGTCTGCTGTTCTGGAACCCTCAGGACCTGTGTTATTACCTTGGGACCCACTGTCCACTTCCTGCCACTGGTCAGGGAGCCATAGAACCTATTGTTTCGTCTTGGGACCCTTTGCCACCTTCCTGTCACTGCTCAGGGACCCGCAGGACCTGTGGTGTTGTCTCGGGATTCACTGCTCCTTTTCTGCCACTGCTCAGGGACCAGCTGTACCTGTGGTGTCACCTCTAGACCACGTGCCCCATGCCTGCCGCCACTCAGGGAACCACAGGACCTTTGGTGTCGTCACAAAATCAACTGCCTCCTGCCTGCCACTGCGCAGGACCCACAGGACTTGTGATGTTGTCTCGGGACCCCCTGTCTGCCGCTGCTCAAAGACCAGCAGGACCTGTAGTTTTTTTCCTGGGACCCATTGCCTGCCGCTGCTCAGGGACAAGCAGGACCTGTGCTGTCATCTCAGGACTCTCTACCTGCCTCTGCTTAGGGCTCTGCAGGACCTGTGCTGTTGTCTCGGGACCTCCTGTTGCCTGCTTCGGGATCTGTAGAACCTGTGGTGTCCTCTTGGGAACCAGGGCCCCCTGACTGCAACTGCTCTGGAACCCGCAGGACCTGGCTGTTGTCTCGTGGCCCTCTACCTGCTGCTGCTCAGGGTCCTGAAGGTCCTGTGTTGTCATCTCAGGACTCAGGGCCCCCTGACTGTCTCTGCTCAGGGACCTGTAGGACCTACTGTGTCGTCTCTGGACCCACTGCCACCTGCCTGCCAGTGATCAGGGACCAGCAGAACCTGTGGTGTCATCTAAAGACCACCTGCCTCCTGCCTGCTGCTGCTCAGAAACCAATAGGAGCTTTGGTGTTGTCTTGGGACCCATTGCCACCTTCCTGTCACTGCTCAGGGACCCGCAGGACCTGTGGTGTTGTCTCAAGACTTCCTACCTCCTGCCTGCCGCTGCTCAGGGATTCCCTCCCCTTTACAGGCTGCTTAGGGACCCGTAGAAACTGTGTTGTCTTCTCGCGACCCACTGGCCCCTGCCTGCCACTGCTAAAGGACCACAAGGACCTGCGGTGTTTTCTCAGGTCCCTCTGCACCTGCAGGCTGCTCAGGACCTCAGGACTGTGGTGTTGTCTCAGAACCCACTGGCTCTACCTGTCGCTGCTCAGGGACCAGCAACACCTTTGGTGTTGTCCCATGACCCACTGTCGCCTGCCTGCCGATTGTCAGGGACCTGCAGGACCTGTGATGTTTTCTTTGGACCCATTTCTTGCTGCTACTCAAGGACATGCAGTAACTGTGGTGTTCTCTCAGGCCCCAATGCCGAGTGCCTGCCGCTCCTCAGGGAAATGCAGGACCTGTGTTGTCAGAACTCACTACCCACTGCCTGCAGCCACTCAGTGAACTATAGGACCATGGTATTGTGTTGGAACCCACTTCCCCCTGCCTGCCGCTGTTCAGGGATCCGCAGGACCTGTGGTTTTCTTCTGGATGCAGTGCCCTCTGTCAGTGAACTGCAGGACCTGTGGTGTTGTTCTGGGACCCACTGACCCTTGCCTAACGCTGCTCAGGGACTCAAACATCTTGTGGTGTCTTCTAGGTACCCACTGCCTTCTGCAGGCCGGGGGAAGTGGGTCCCGAGAAGAAACCACAGGTCCTTCTGGTCTCTGAGATGCTGCTGGCAGGGGGCAATGATCCCCTAAATGATACCACAGTACCTGTGGTTCCCTGAGCATTGGCAGGCAGGGGGCAGTGGGTCCCGAGATGACTCCACAGGCTTGAGGCTCCCTGAGCAGTGGCAGACACGGGATCTTTAGACGAAAGCACAGGTCCCGTGGGTCCCTGAGCAATGGCAGACAGAGGGGCAATGGGTCCCATGACGACACCACTGGTCCTGCTGGTCATTTAGAAGCCTGCAGAGGGCAGGGATCCCGAGACAACAACACAGGTCTGGCAGGTCCCGGAACAACAGCAGACAGGATGCTGATGGCACCTAGCAGACATAGAAAGTCCTGCAGGTCCCTGTGCAGAGGCAGGCAGTGGTTAGGGGGTCCTGAGACAACAGCATAGGTCAGGCTGGTCCCTGGGCAGTGGCAGGCAGGGGCAGGGGATCCCAATGTGACACCTCTTGTCCTGCTTGTCCCTGAGCAGCTGCAGCCAGGTGGTCTTGAGGTGAAACCACAGGTACCGCATGTCCATGAACAGCAGCAGGCAGGGGGTCCTGAGACGACACCACAGGTCCAGCGGGTCCCTGAGCAGCAGCATCCGTAAGCACCCTCAGGGGGCACTGGATCCTGATACGACAGGACAGGTTTTGATCGGCCCTAGGCAGTTGCAGATAGGGGGTCCTGTGACGATACCATAGGTCCTGCTGGTCTCTGAACAAAACAGGCAGGAGACAGTGGACTGGAGATGACTACACAGGTTCTACGGGTCCCTGAGCAGCAGCTGTCTTGGGGCGGTTGGTCCCGAGATGACACCACAGGTCCAGCAGGTCGCTGAGCAGTGGCAGGTAGGGGGCAGTGACCCCAGATGATCGCACAGGTCCTGTGGGTCCCTGAGCAGGCAGCAGGGGGTTCAGAGACAACAGCACAGGTTCTGCAAGTCCCTGAGCAGCGGCAGGCAGTGCCATAGGCCCTGAGGGTCCATGAGCAGTGGCAGGCAGGGGGCTGTGGCTCCCAAGACAACACCTCAGATCTCAGAGGTCCCTGATCGGCTACAGACAGGGGACAGTGCATCCTGAGAAGACACCCCATTTTCTGCACATCTCTGAGCTGCAGCAGTCAGGGGCCAGAGTGTCTCAAGATGACACCACAGGTCCTGTGGGACCCAGAGCAGTGGCAGGCAGGGGGCAGTGTGTCCAGAGACAGCACCACAGGTCCTGCAGGTCCCAGAGCAGACTGCAAGGTGCAGTGGGTCCCCAGACGACTGCACAGGTCCTGCAGTTCCAAGAGCAGCCTGAAGAGGGTAGTGGGTCCCAAGACAACAGCACAATTCTTGTGGGTCCCTGAGCAGTGGCAGGCAGGATGTCCTGAGAGGACAGAACAGGTCCTGCGACTCCCTGAGCAGGCTGCAGGTGGCAGTGGTTCCAGAGCCTACATCGCAGGTCCTGCAGGTCCCTGAGAAGCCTGCAAGGAGGCAGTGGGACCCAAGCAGTGGTAGGCAGGGTGTCCCAAAACGACAAGAAAGATCCTGCATGTCCCTGATCAGCGGCAGTCAAGGGGTCTTGAGACGACACCACAGGTCCTGCTGGTTACAGAGCAGCAGCAGATCACAAGATGACACCGCATGTCCTGCAGGTCCCTGAGCAGAGGCAGGCAGGGGGCAGGGGGTTCAAGACTCAGGGACCCGCAGTACTTGGAGGACCTGTGGCATCGTCTGGGGACACACTGCCCTCTGCAGGATGATCAGGGACCTGCAGGACCTGTGGTGTCCTCTAAGGACCCACTGCCTCCTCCCTGCAGCTGCTCAGGAACCCTCAGGACCTGTGTTGTCTCGGGATGCACTGTCCCCTGCCTCACGCTGCCCAGGAACCAGCAGGACCTGTCATGTCATCTCAGGACACATTGTCCCTTGCCTGCCATTGCTCTGGAACCCACAGGACCTGTGGTGTTGTCTCGGGACCCCCTGCCCTTGCAGACTTCTAAAGAACCTGCAAAAGCTGTGGTGTCGTCACGGGACCCATTGCTCCTCAGCCAGCCTGCTGCTCAGGACCTGCAGGACCTGTGCTGTTGTCTAAGAATCCCCTGTCTGCCCCTGCTCAGGGACTCGCAGGAACTGTGTTGTTGTCTCGGGATTCACTGTCCATTACCTGCCACTGGTCAGGGACCCGTAGAACCTATTGTGTCGTCTCGGGACCCATTGCCAACTTCTTGCCACTGCGCAGGACCCGCAGGACCTGTGGTGTTGTCTCGGGATTCACTGCTCCTTTTCTGCCGCTGCTCAGGGAACCACAGGACCTTTGGTGTTGTCACAAAACCAACTGCCCCCTGCCTGCCACTGCACAGGACCCACAGGACCTGTGCTGTTGTCTCGGGACCCCCTGTCTGCCACTGCTCAAAGACCAGCAGGACCTGTAGTTTTTTCCTGGGACCCATTGCCTGCTGTTGCTCAGGGACAAGCGGGACCTGTGCTGTTGTCTTGGGACCTCCTGTTGCCTGCTTAGGGATCTGTAGAACCTGTGGTGTCCTCACGGGACCCAGGGCTCCCTGACTGCCACTACTCAGGGAGCCTGAGGACCTGTGTTGTTGTCTTGGGACCCACTGCCCCCTGCATGCACCTGCTCAGGGTCCTGTAGAACCTGTGTTGTCATCTTAAGAACACCTGCCTCCTGCCTGCTGCTGCTCAAGGACCCTAAGAGCTTTGGTGTCCTCTTGGGGACCACTGCCCACTTCCTGCCACCTGTTCAGGGACTTGCAGGACCTGTCTGTCATCTTGGTACTACTGTGATCTGCCTGCTTCTGTTCTGAGACACACAGGACCTATGTTGTCATCTCGGGATCCATTACCCCCTGCCTACCACTGCTGAGGGACCCAAGGCACCTGTTTTGTTGTCTCGGGATTCCTTCCCCCTTACAGGCTGCTCAGGGACCCGCACAACCTGTGTTGCCTTCTCGCGACCCACTGGCCCCTGCTTGCCACTGCTAAAGGACCACAAGGACCTGTGGTGTTTTCTCAGGTCCCTCTGCACCTGCAGGCTGCTCAGGACCTCAGGAGTGTGGTGTTGTCTCAGAACCCATTGGCCTCTTCCTGTCGCTGCTCAGGGACCTGTAAGACCTGTGGTGTTGTCCTGTGACCCACTGACCCCTGCCTGCCGATGCTCAGGGACCTGCCGGACCTGTGATTTTTTTTCTTTGGACCCACTTCTTGCTGCTACTCAAGGTCATGCAGTAACTGTGGTGTTCTCTCAGGACCAAAAGCCCACCCACTTCCCACTGCCTGCCCCTGTTCAGGGACCCGCAGGACCTGTGGTTTTCTTCTGGACCCACTGCCCCTGCTCAGTAAACTGCAGGACCTAAGGTGTTGTCTTGGGACCCATTGCCCTCTGCCTCCCCTGCTCGGGGACCCGAAGGACTTGTGGTGTCTTCTCGGACCCACTGCCCCCGGTCTCTGAGACACTGCTGGCAGGGGGCAATGATCCCCAAAATGATACCACAGTACCTGTGGTTCCCTGAGCAGTGGCAGGCAGGGAGCAGTGTGTCCCGAGATGACAACCCAGATCCTGAGGCTCCCTGAACAGCCGAAGTTGGGGGCAGTGTGTCCTGAGATGACACCCTAGGTCTGGATGGTCCCTGAGCACAGAAAGCAGAGGGCACTGTGTTCCAAGACGACACCACAGGTCTTGCTGGTACCTGAGCATCTGGAGGCTGGAGGCAGTGGGTCCTGAGAAGACAACACAAGTCCTACGGGTCCCAGAGCAGCAGCATCCTTAAGTACCCTCAGGGGGCACAGGGTCCTGACAGGACAGCACAGGTTCTGTGGGAGCCAGAGCAGGGCAGGCTGGGGGTAGTGGGTCCAGAGACAGCACCACAGGTCCTGCAATTCCCTGAGCAGTCTGCAAGGGGCAGTGGGTCCTCAGACGACATCACGGGTCCTGTGGGTTCCTGAGCAGTACCGACACTGAATCCCGAGACAACCCTACAATTCCTGCAGATCCCTGATCAGCCTCAGGCAGGGGACAGGGGGTCCCAAGACGACAGTACAGGTCCTGAGGTTCCTTACACAGCTGCATGCAGGGGGTCCTGAAACGACACCATAAGTCCTGCTGGTCCCTGATCAGCATCATGGAGTGGGCTCGGAGTCCCTAGATGACACCGCATGACCTGCAGGTCCCTGTGTAGAGGTAGGCAGGGGCAGATGTCCCGAGACAACATCAAAGTCATGCAGGTCCCTGAACAGCAGGAGGATGTGGGTCCCAATACAACACCACAGGTCCTGCTGGTCCCTGATCAGTGGAAGCCTGGGGGCAGTTGGTTCCTAGAGGATGCTACATGTCCTGAATGTCTCTGAGCAGCAGTAAGCAGTGGGGAGTAGGTTCCGAAACACACTACATTTCCTGAATATCCCTGAGTAGAGGCAGGAAGGAGGCAGTAGGTTCCGAGACGACACCACAGGTTATAGAAGTCCCAGAGCAGAGGTAGGCAGGGAGCTGGGGGTTCCGACACAGCACTACAAATACTTCGGGTCTCTGAGCTGTGACAGGCAGTAGGTCCCAAGACAATACCACAGGTCCTGGGGGTCCCTGATCAGAGGCAGATAGTGGAAAGTGTGTCCCGAGATGACACCACCTGCAGGTTCCTGATCAGGGGCAGGCAGTGGGCAGTGGTCACGAAAAGACACCTCAGGTCCTGCGATTCCCTGTTCAGACTGCAATGGGCAGAGGGGCTTGAAACAACCCAACAGAACCTTGGGGTCCCTGAGCATCGACAGGCAGTGGGCAGTGTGTCTAGAGATAGCACCACAGCTCCTTTGTGTCCCTGAGCAGCCTGCAGGTCCTGAGATGACAGCACAGGTCCTGAACAGCATGCAGGGGGCAGTGTGTCTCTTACAACACTACAGGTCCTGCAGGTCCCTGAGCAGCCTGCAGAGAACTGTGGGTCCTGAGAAGGCACAACAGGTCATGTGGGTCACTGAGCAGCAGCAGGCATGAGGCACTGGGTCACGAGAAAACAGCACATGTCCTGCAGGTCTTGAGCATGTGGCAGGCAGAGGGCAGTGGTTTCTTAGACAATAAGACAGGTCCTGCGGGTCCCTGAGCAGCAGCAGGCAGGAGTCAGTGGGTCCCTATAGAACATCAGAGGTCCAGCAGGTCCCTGAGCAGTGGAAGGCAGGGAGCAGGTGGTCCAGAGATGACACCCACAGGTTGCGCATCCCTGAGCAGCTGCAGGCAGGGGGCAGTGGTTCTGGAGACAACAACACAGGTCCCGCGGTTTTCTGAGCAGCTGCATCCAGAGGGTCCTGAGACGACACCACAGGTCCTGAGGGTCCCTGTGCAGAGGCAGGCAGAGGGTAGTGTGTCCTGAGAAGACATCCCAAGTCCTTTGGGTCCCACAGCTTTGGCAGGCAGTGGGAAGTGAGACCCAAGACGACACTACAGGTCCTATGTGTTCTGTTGCAACAGATGGCAGTGTGTCCTGAGTTGACACCACAAGTCCTACACGTCCCTGAGCAGCGACCAGCATGGTCGAGTGGGTCCAGAGATGACGCCACAGGTCTTGCTGGTCCCTGAGCAGAGGCAGGCAGGGGGCAATGGGTCAGGAGACAGTACCACAGGTCCTGCCGGACACTGAGCACCACCTGGCAAGGAGCAAGGGGTCCTGAGGTGACAACACAGGTCCTCTGTGTCCCTGAGCAGCGCAGGCAGCAGGCATTTGGTGCCAAGATGACTCCACAGGTCCTGCTGAGCAGAGGGCATTGAGTGCCGAGATGACTCCACAGGTCCTGCTGAGCAGAGGGCATTGAGTGCCAAGATGACTCCACAGGTCCTGCTGAGCAGAGGGCATTGAGTGCCAAGATGACTCCACAGGTCCTGCTGAGCAGCGACAGGTAGGGGCCAGGGGGTCCTAAGACAATAAGACATGTTTTCAGGTTCCCTGAGCAGCTGTAGGCAGGGGGCTATGGGACCTGTGACAACATCACATGTCTTGTGGTAAACTGAGCAGTGGCAGGCAGTGGGCAGAGGTCCCGAAAAAAACACAGGTCTTGCGGGTTTATTTTCAGTGGGCAGTGGTTCCCAAGAAAAGAGACCAGGTCCTGCGGATCCCTGAGCAGGCGACAGAGAGGGGGCAGTGAGTCCCAAGATGACACCACAGGTCCTGAACCTCCCTGAGCTGGGGTAGGCAGGGGACCATGGGTTCTGAAATGACATCACAGGTCCTGCGTGTCCCTGAACAGGCGGCAGGTGGTTTCATGAAAACAGCACATGTCCTGTGGGTGCCTGAGCAGCCTGCAGGGGGCAATGCGTACCGAGATGACACCCCTGACCCAGCTTTTCCCTCTTTCCCAGCTCCTCCCCTTCTTCCATATACTCCCTCTGTCCCAGCTTCTCCCCGTTCTTCAGCTTCTCACCCTATCCAAGCTTCTTCCCCTGTTCTTCAGCTCCAGCTTATCCCCGTCTCAGCTTCTCACCATGTCCTTCAGTTTCTCCCCCTGTCCCTCAGCCCCAGCTTATTCCCCTGTTCCAGCTTCTCCCCCTACTACAGCTTCTCTCTCTTTCCCAGCTTCTCCCTTCATTTATTTGTCTATTCATTTTTATTTATTTCATATCTCTCCGAGACGCCGTCTCTCTGCAGCTCTGGAGCCGGTCTCGGAACCCGCTTTCGTCTCTTTTATAGGAAACTTTTCAGGACGACCAGGGTCTCACTGTGCATCCATGGCTGGAGGAGACAGAGTAGAGTCGGCACTGTATTCACAGTGATCTTCCTGCCTGGGCCTCTCAACTGCTGTAATTAAACGCTCAGCTCTGCTCATCTTCGCTCGGTTCTGCTAGGCTCCCCTCGGTTTCGCTCGGCTCCCCTTAGCTCGGCTCAGCTCTCCTCGGCTCCTCTCGACTCCGCTCGGGTCCTGCAGAACCTGTGTTGTTGTCTCGGTAGCCCCTGATCACTGTAGGCTTCTCAGGGACCTGCAGGACCTGTGCTGTCGTCTCTGGTCACACTGCGTCCTGACTATTGCCTGATCAGGGGCCAGCAGGACCTGTCATGTCGTCTTGGGACCCACAGACCCCTGCCTGCCACTGCTAAAGAACCCGAAGGACCTGTGGTGATATCTCAGGTTCCCCTCCCCCTGCAGGCTGCTCAGGACTGCAGGACCTGTGGTGTTACATCAGAACCCATAGACCCTTGCCTGTCATGTCATCTCGGGACCCACTGCCAACTTCCTGCCACTGATCAGGGACCCACAAAACCTGTGGTGTGTCTCAGGACACACTGCCCTCTGCACGCTGCTCAGGCACTCACAAGACGTGAGGTGCCATCTCAGGACCCACTGCCCCCTGCCAGCAACTGCTCAGGGACCTGCAGGATCTGTGGTGTCTTCTCAAGACCACCTGCCCCCTGCCTGCCACTGCTCAAAGACCAATATGACCTTTGGAGTCATCTCGGGTCCCACTGCCCCCAGCCTGCCGCCTGTTCAGGGACCCAGAGGACTTGTGGTGTCTTCTAGGTACCCACTGGCTTCTGCAGTGTGTCCCAGAAACAATACCACAGTGCCTGTGGTTCCCTGAGCAGCAGTAGGCATTGTGTTCTGCAATGACATCCTAGGTCTGGATGGTACCTGAGCAGCGGCAGGCTGGAGGCAGTGGACCGGAGATGACTGCACAGGTCCTACACCTCTCTGAGCAGGCAGTCGAGGGCAGTGGGTCCCGAGATAATAGGACAGGTCGTGTGGGTCCCTGAGCAGAGACAGGCAGAGGACAGAGGTCCCGAGATGACACCACAGGTCCTGCGGATTCCTGAGAAGTGTCAGGTAGGGGGCAGTGAGTTCACAGAAAACAAGACAGGTCTTGCAGGTCCCTGAGCAGTGGCAGTCAGGGGGCAGTGGGAACCAAGAAAACACCACAGGTCCTGCAGGTCCCTGAGCATCTGCAGGCAAATGGAAGTGGGTCCTGACACGACACTACAGGTCCTGGGGTTGGCTGAGCAGCCGCAGGCAGGGGACACTGGGTGCTGAGATGACACCACAGTTCCTGTGTGTTCGTGAGCAGCCGCAGGCAGGGGGCAGTGGGTCTTGAGACAACAGCAAAGGTCCTGCGTGTCTCTGTGAGCGGCAAGCTGGGGGCAGGGGATCCCGAGGCCACACCACAGGTCCTACTAGTATCTGAGCATTGGTAGGCAGGGGTAGTATGTCTGGAGATATCAGCAAAGGTCCTGCGGGTCCCTGAGAAGCCTGCAGGGAGCAGGGAGTCAAGTGATGACTCCACAGGTCCCTCGGGTCCCTGAGCAGTGGCAGGCAGTGGGCAGTGGGTCTCAAAACACCACCCCAGATCTGTGGTTCCCTGATCAGCCTGCAGGGGGCAGTGTTTCCCGAGAAAACAGGACACTTCCTGCAGTTCCCTGATCAGCCTGCAGGGGGCAGTGTTTCCCGAGAAAACAGGACACTTCCTGCAGTTCCCTGAGCAGCCTGCAGGGGGCAGTGGGTCCCCAGATGACAGCAGAGTTACTGGTGGTCCCTAAGCAGAATGCAAGGGCCAGTGTTTCCAGAGAGGACAGAACAGGACCTTTGGGTCCCTGAGCAGCCTGCAAAGGGCAGTGGGACCCGAGACGACAGCACAGGTCCGGGTGTCCCTGAGCAGTGGCAGACAGGGTGTCCCTAGAAGAGAGCACAGGTCCCACGGGTCCCTGAGAATCCAGCAGAGGGTAGCTGTTCCCTAGAGGACACCATAGGTCATGCCGGTCCCTGAACATTCTACAAGGGGCAGTGGTGTCCAAGACAACACCACAGGTCATGTGGTTCCCTGAGCAGGAGCATGCAGGGGGAAGTGGGCCTTGAGACAACACCACAGGTCCTGGGGGTCCCTGAGAAGCGGCAGGCAGGGGGTCCATAGACAAAAGCCCAGGACCTGTAGGTCCCTGAGCAGCTGCAGACAGAATGGGTCCCATGACGACACCACTTGTCCTGCGGGTCACTTAGAAGCCTGCAGAGGGCGGGGGATCCCGAGATAACACCACAGGACCTGCGGGTCCATGAGCAACAGCAGACAGGAAGTCCTAGCTGACATCGGAAGTCCTGCAGGTCCCTGTGCAGAGGCAGGCAGTGGGTAGGGGGTCCCGAGACAACAGCATAGGTCAGGCGGGTCCCTGGGCAGTGGCAGGCAGGGGGCAGGGGATCCCAATGAGACACCTCATGTCCTGCCTGTCCCTGAGCAGCAGCAGGCAGGAGGCCTGAGGTCCGGAAAAACACCGCATGTCCTGCAGGTCCCTGAGCAGAGGCAAGAAGTGGGCAGTGGGTCACGATAAAACGGCACAGGTGGTTAGGGTCCCAGAGCAGGAGAGAGGCAAGGGGCAGTGGGTCACTAAAAAACACCACAGGTCCTGTGGGTCCCTGTGCAGCCTCCAGTGGATCCTAAGATGTCAGCACAGGTCCTGCAGGTTTCTGAGCAGCAGCTGGCATGTGGCAGTGGGTCCTGAGGCAACATCAGAGGTCCAACCGGTCCCTGAGCTGCCTGCAGGGGGCAGTGGTTGCCTAGACGATATCACAGGTCATGTGGGTCCCTGAACAGTGGCAGGCTGTGGGTCCCGAGACAACACCACAGAACCTGCAGCTCGCTGAGCAGAGGCAGGCAGGGTGCAGTGCGTCAAGATGCAACAGCACAGGTCCTTCGGTTCCCTGAGCAGACTGCAGGAGGGAGAGGGCACCGAGACAACACCACAGGACATGTGGGTCCCTGAGCAGCCTGCAGGCTTAGTGGGGCCTGAGAACACAGCAAATGTCCTGCGGGTCCCTGAGCAGCCTGCAGGAGACAGTAGAACCCTAGATGGCAGTACAGGTCCTTACATGGGGCAGGGAGTCCTGAGATGACACCACTGGTCCTGTGGGACTCTGAGCTCCTGCAGGCAGGGGACAGTGGGACCCTTGGAGACAGCACGGGTTTCCCTGAGCAGTGGCACACAGGGATCCCCAGACTAGAGCACAGGTCCTGCAGGTGCCTGAGCACTGGCAGCCAGGGTGTCCTGAGAAGATAGCTCAGGTCCTGCAGGCCCCCGAGCAGAGTGAGGGAGGGGGCAGTGGGCCCTGAGACAACACCACAGAAGAGAAGTGGCAGGCAGGGTGAGGGGGTACCAAAGCAACACCACAGGTCCTGCAATTCCTTAGGCAGCCTTTGTGGGCAGAGGGCTCCGAGACAACACCACAAGTATTGCGGGGGCCTGAGCTGCCTGTAGGAGACAGGGAGTTCAGACAACATCACAGGTCCTGCAGGTGGCTGACCAGCGGCAGGCAGGTTATCCTGAGACGGCAGCACAGGCAGGGGACAGTGGGTCACGGGACAACACCACAGGTTTTGATGGTCCCTGAGCAGCTACAGGAAGAGGTCAGTGGGTTCTGAGACAACACCACAGTCCTGAGGTCCTAGGCAGTCTGCAGGGGCAGGGGGACCTGTGAAAACACCACAGGTCCTGTGGTCCTTTAGCAGTGGCAGGCAGGGGCCAGTGGGTCGCCAGAAGACAACACAGGTTTGCGAGTCCCCGAGCAGCCTATAAGTGGGAGGGAATCCCGAGACAACAAAACAGGTGCCTTGGGTCCCCCAGCAGTGGTAGGCAGTGGGTAATGGATCCTGAGATGACAACACAGGTCCTGTGTGTCTCAGCAGTAGCAGGCAGGTCACAGTAGGTACCAAGATGACAGACAGGTCCTGCAAGTCCCTGAACAGGTGGCAGGAAGGGGGCAGTAGTCCCCGAGAGGACCCCAATGCTCTTAGGGTCCTTGAGCAGCGGCAGGCAGTGGGCAGTTGGTCTTAAGATGACACCACAGGTTCTGCTGGTCCCTGATCAAGGTAGGCAGGTGGTAGTGGGTCCAGAGACGACACAGTAGGTCCTACAGGTCCCTGAGCAGAGGCAGTCAGTGCACAGTGGGTCCTGAGATGACAACACAGGTTCTTCCAGACCTTTAGCAGGAGCATGCAGGGGACTGTGGGTCCGAAGACAACATCACAGGTCCTTCCGGACCCTGAGCAGCAGGAGGCAGAGGGCCACGAGACAACAGCACAGGTCCTTCGGGTCCATGAGCAGTGACAGGCAGGGGGCAGTTGATTCCGCGATGACACCATAGGTCCTGTGGTTCCCTGAGCAGTGGCAGGCATGGGGCACGCGGTCTTGAGGTGACACCACAGGTCCTGCTGGTCCCTGAGCAGTGGTAGAAAATGAGCAGTGAATCCCGAGACAACAACACAGGTCCTGCGGGTCTCTGGGCAGCCTTCAGGGGGCAGTGGGTTCCTAGACTACAGTACAGGACTGCGGGTACCAGAGCAGTGGCAGGCAGGGGCCAGGAGTTCCGGAGATGACATGACAGGTCCTGAGTGTCCCTGAGCAGCCTGCAGGGAGCAGTGGGTCCCTAGACGACAGCACATGCCCTGCTGTTCCCTGAGCAGGGGCAGACAGGGGATTCTTAGACAACAGCACAGGTCCTGCAGGTCCTGAGCAGCAGGCTGGCTGAGGAGCAATGGGTCCCGTGACAACATCACAGGTTTTGCAGGTTCCTTAGAAGTCTGCAGTGGGCAGGAGGTCCAGAGACAATACCACTGGTCCTGTGGGTTCCAGAGTAATGGCAGGCAAGGGACAATGTGTCCTGAGATGACATGACAGGTGTGAGGGTTCCTGGGCAGCGTGAGGCAAGAGACAGTGTGTCCCGAGACTACAACACAGGTCCTGAGGGTTCCTGAGCAGTGGCAGGCAGGAGGCAGTGGGTCCTGAGACACCACAGACATAACATCACAGGTCCTGCAGGTGGCTTGTGCTCCAGGGGTGCCTGTGCTCTCCTGGATCTCGTCCTGCCTGCCCCGTTTTTCCTTTTGTCCCTGGTCGTTGGGCTACCATGCGGCCCTGTTTAGGTGCTGAGGAGTTCCATCTGGACGGGTGAGTGTGTGCTATCCAGGGGCGGATTGTCCCGGAAGAGAGCACAGCCCCCCTCCCCCAGCTCCTTCTGCAGGGCTGTCTTTCTTGCACACGACCCCCCCCCCCCCAAAGCCTGCGTTTTCTGCTGGGTCCTTTGCTTGGGAACAGTTTTCTGCTCCTACACTAAGGCTACCCACCCAGAGCGGTGAGTGCCTGCCTACCGGGCAGGCCTCAAGGACCCCCGAAAGGGAGCATGCGCACCTTCAGCTTTAGTTGCAGGGTGTCCTGTGTTCTACTCGTCCCCGCCCTGTCCCCCAAGTTCTCCCTTTTGTCCACAGGTCATTGGACTACCAGGCGTCTATGTTTTGGTGCTGAGGAGTTCATCTGGACAGGACGGTTCCTGCTTCTACACTGAAGAGATATACCCAGGGAGTCAGTCACAGCAAACTGAACCAAGATACCAGGCCTCTCCTGTCTCCATTTGAAGGAAGAGATGGGAAGGCGCCAATGCAAGAATTCCTCCAACAACCTGAAAGGCAACATGACATCACCAGAATCCAGGGATCCCGAAATAAGAAGAATTGTACACCCTACTCCAGGAGAATTAGAAGAAATCGACTCAAAAGTGAACTATATGAAAATAATAGAAGACCTTAAACAGGTGGTGAAAAACTGCCATAAACAATTAGAGATCAAAAAAAAAAAGATAGAAGAAAACCAAGAGAAACAAGAAAAAGCAATCAAACAGGTAAGGGAAGCAGTTCAAGACATGAAGAATGAAATGGAAGTAATGAAGAAAACACAAACCAAGGGAAGGATGGAGATGGAAAATCTGGGTAAATGAACAGGAACTACAGAGACAAGTACTAACAACAGATTACAAGAGATAGAAAAAAGGATTTCAGACACTGAAGATACCATAGAGAAAATAAACACACTGATCAAAGAAAATAGCAAAAACAACAAATTCTCATCACAAAACATTCAGGAAATCTGGGACACAATAAAAAGACCGAACCTAAGAATAATTGGGATAGAAGAAGGAGAAGAAGTACAGCTCAACGGTACAGAAAATATATTTAATAAAATTATAGAAGAGAACCTTTCTCAACCTAAAGAAAGATATTCCTTTGAAGGTTCAAGAAACTTATAGAACACTGAATAGACTGGACCAAAAAAAAAAAAAAACAATCTCCTCGCCGTATAATAATCAAAACACTAAACATACAGAATAAAGAAAGATATTAAGAGCTGCAAAGGAAAAAGGCCAAGTTACTTATAAAGGTAAACCTATCAGACTTACTCCTGTCTTCTCTATGGAAACCATGAAAGCCAGAAGGTCCTGGATAGATGTACTGCAGAAACTAAGAGACCATGGATGCAAGCCCAGATTACTATACCCAGCCAAGCTTTCGTTCACTATAAATGAAGAAAACAAAATTTTCCAGGATAAAAACAAATTTAAACAATACGTAGCCACAAATCCAGCCTTACAGAAAGTAATAGAAGGAAAATCACTAACCAAGGAGGCCAACAATGCCCACAATAACTCAAACATCTAGAGACCCTTCACCAGAGCAATTCAAAGAAGGGAAAAACACAAACTCTACTGCTAAAAAAGTGACCGGAGTTAACAACCACTGGTCATTAATATCACTTAATGTCAATGGACTCAACTCACCTATAAAAAGGCACAGGCTAAGAGATTGGATAAGAAAACAGGATCCAACATTCTGCTGTTTACAAGAAACACACCTCAACCACAAAGACAGGCACCTACTCAGAGTAAAGGGCTGGGAAAAGGCTTATCAAGCAATGGACCTAAGAAACAAGCAGTGGTGGCCATACTAATCTCTAACAAAGTTGACTTCAAACTTAAATCAACCAGAAGAGATGGAGAGGGACATTTTATACTCATTACAGGAACAGTTCATCAGGATGAAGTCTCAATCCTGAATATCTATGCCCCTAATATAAAAGCACCCACGTACATAAAAGAAACATTACTAAAACTCAAGGCTGCCATCAAACCGCACACACTAATAGTAGGAGACTTCAACACTCCTCTCTCACGAATGGACAGGTCAATCAGACAGAAACCTAACAGAGAAATAAGAGAAGCAATGGAGGTAATGAATCAAATGGACTTAACAGACATCTATAGAATATTCCACCCAAATAGGAAAGAATATACCTTCTTCTCTGCAGCTCATGGAACCTTCTTGAAAATTGACCACATACTCGGTAACAAAGCAAACATCCACAGTTACAAAAAAATATTGGTAACCTCCTGTGTCTTATCAGATCACCATGGATTAAAGTTAGAATTCAACAACAATGCTACCCCCAGAAAGCCTACTAATTCATGGAAACTGAACAGTCAACTACTGAACCATACCTGGATTAAGGAAGAAATAAAGAAAGAAATTAAAGTCTTCCTCAAATTCAATGAAAATAAAGAAAAACCTACTCAAACTTATGGGACACTATGAAGGCAGTCCTGAGAGGAAAGTTCATAGCTCTAAGTGCCCACTTAAAGAAAACAGAAAAAGCACACATTGGAGACTTAACAGCCCACCTGAAAGCTCTAGAAAAAAAAAAGAAGTAGACTCACCTAGGAGCAGAAGAAGACTGGAAATAATCAAACTGAGGGCAGAAATCAACAAAATAGAAACACAGAAAACAATACAAAGAAGCAATGAAACAAAAAGCTGGTTCCTGGAGAAAATCAACAAGATTGATAAACCCCTATCCAAACTAATCAAACGGCAGAGAGAGAATATGCAAATTAATAGGATCAGAAATGAAAAGGGGGGCATAACCACAGACACAGAGGAAATTCAGAGAATCGTTAGATCTTACTACAAAAGCCTGTATGCCACAAAACTCGAAAATGTAAAAGGAATGGACAGTTTTTTAGATAAATACCATATACCAAAGTTAAACCAGGACCAGGTGAACAATCTAAATAGACCTGTTAGTCGCGAAGAATTAGAAGAGGTTATCAAAAACCTGCCTACCAAAAAAAGCCCAGGACCAGATGGTTTCAATGCGGAATTCTACCAGATCTTCCAAGAAGACCTAATACCTATACTCCTTAATGTATTTCACAATATAGAAACAGAAGAATCATTGCCAAATTCCTTTTATGAAGCTACAGTTACCCTGATGCCAAAACCACACATACACTCAACCAAGAAACAGAATCTCACTCATGAATATCGATGCAAAAATCCTCAACAAAATACTGGCAAACTGTATGCAAGAACACATTAAAAAATTATCCATTATGATCAAGTAGGCTTCATCCCAGAGATGCAGGGCTGGTTCAACATACGAAAATCTATCAATGTAATCCAGTATATAAATAAACTGAAAGAAAAAACCATATGATCATTTTTTTTAGATGCTGAAAAAGCATTTGACAAAATTCAACATCCCTTTATGATAAAAGTATTGGAGAGATTAGGGATACAAGGGTCATACCTAAATATAATAAAAGCTATATACAGCAAGCCGACAGCTAACATCAAATTAAACGGAGAGAAACTCAAAGCCATCCCACTAAACTCAGGAACACGACAAGGCTGTCCACTCTCTCCATACCTCTTCAATACAGTGCTTGAAGTTCTAGCAATAGCAATAAGACAACATAATGGGACCAAGGGGATTCGAATTGGAAAGGAAGAAGTTAAACTTTCGATATTTGTAGGTGTTTTTAAAAGGAGCTGAACAATAGGGCATATGGGACATGAAGACAGAAAGGTAGTGGTGGGAGGGCATAAGAAAAGGGAGAAGAGCAGGTAGAGAAATAAGAAAAAAATTGTTTGAAAAAAATGTAATGATTAAATACTTATTTGTATGCTAATGAATATGAATGTCAAAAAAGAAAAATAAATTTATAAATTTCTAGTTCTAAAACAACGTAAATATTTAGGCACCAGAAATGAGAGATTAAATAAAATAGTGGGTGATTTTTAACCCTATTTTTACTTTTAGTGTTTTATATATTTATAATTAAGAATAGTTCATTACAAATAATCTTATAGTTAAAATGTTTATACTTAAGTAGCAATATCAACAGAAGGACTTTGAATATTCAAAGTGTGCATGAGAATTTTGAGGTTAATTTTGTAGGACTTCTTTTTTTTCTGAATCTCAGGTTTTATGATCCTTAGTGCTTCATCAATACTAATTAAATTAAGCTGGGTTTTTGCTGAATTTCTGATCTATTTGTGATGACTACAAAATACTAAACAAAAGTAATCAGTTTATACGAGCTGATCCAATTGATCAATTCAATGAAACAAGCAAAAGTGGTAATTGTGCGTTATATTGCCTCAAGAAAGCTAAGCAGATCTTGGTTTCTTAGGGATTTTTTTACAGTTTGATTAGGCGTCTTTTGATTAAAGAGATGAGGTATAGCACTGAGGAGGAACTGGCTGTTATAAAAGGTTCAAAATGAACTTGTCCGGTCTTTGGAGTCAGCTTTATTGTAAATCGCACTGATTACTAATCCCACTAAAATAATGGAAGGCTCAGTGGAGAGCACTATAAGATCTCTGCATAGTTTGTTTTTTTATCGCTCTGAGGGTTTTCTTAACCATCATTTCCAAAGTACCTGTTGTACAGAAAATGCACATTTCATGACATATTGTATGAAATTATCCTATACAAATTTCACACTTTTATTTATCATCATTACTCATGGTATGACAGATATCACAGAGAAATATTGAAAAGCTGAAAACTCCTGTGTTGAGAATATCGCTTAAGTACATAAATGATGTTTAATTCTTCATTGGTGAATGAATGGATGAATGAATATAATACCAGTAATAACAAGAACCAGCTATCACAAGGACAAAACTTATCATTGGAGACAAAATGAGGGATAGTACAGACTCACCATAGACCAGAGATGGGGACCAGAGAAGTCAAATGGAGAGAACAACAGAGGATGGCAACACTATGGTATCAGCACGATGGTCTTGTACCTAATTAGAAGTCTATACTATACTGTAACTAAGGATCTGTGATTAAGGCATAAGATGCAGGGGTGAAAAACTGATTGTCACAGTTCATATGCTCATATTGAAGATAAATGTACAGAGATAGGCCAAGTTGGCACATATACTCCACAACTTTATAGAATTTAGTCAAATATTGTTAAATAGCAGGCATTTATAAGCAGGATTTCAAGAAGAGCTATATGATTCCAAAGAACAGAAATATTTCTTTGCTAGTACTTGCATAAAGTGTTTACTTAAAACAAAATAATATTATTATAGTGGTAGACTTTGACAAACCACCAACTATAGAAATATGATCAAGAATATTCTGAACATCTCTGTTCTGAATTAGCAGTTAAATAGAATGTGAAAAACCTAATGGAAAAATACAAAAAGCTTTTTACATTTTCCTACTTATTTAAAGATTGGTTGTGACTTGCTAGTACCTTAGCCAATAAATACATTTGGAATACCACTAACTTCATCTATATCAGCCACTTGTAACTTTTCCTACCCTGATTACCAAGCTACAATTTCACCAATATAAATCCATTTCTATTAATTATACTAATTAGTAAAGTTTTAGTGTTGATGAAAGGGAAAGATAGTAGATATATATGTAGACACCATCTCCAGTGTGATTTTTCTTATTTATTGTTCCTCATCATTCCTCGAATATGGATTACTGATTACAGTCACTGTTTTCTCCTAAGGCTTGAGTAAAAGCAATAGATTTATATAATAAAGTCTTTGTTAATTTTTTTTGCAAATGCCTGAATCTCGGTGTATTTTTATTTTGCATTTTTCCCAATGACTAATGATTTTGGACAGTTTCTATCATATATTTATTGGCCATTTGAGAGCCATCTTTTCATTTCATTGACCCAAGTATTGATTGGTTTGTTGGTTGGGATTTTTGTTATTTCTTGATGTTGTTTCCTGAGTTACCAGAAGGGAAAGCCTTTAAAAAATGAAAATTTAAACTACTATGGCCCAACTATAACACTTCAGGGTATATATGTGGAATCAACTTAAGTATCCATCAACAGATTAAGGGATAAAGAAAATGTTATATATAGGCATGAGTGAGTTTTATTAAAGTATAAAAAGTAGGGAATTGCATTATTTTCTGTAAGATGGATGTATCTGGAGATATAATATTAACAAAAGTAAGACAGATCAGAAAGACAAAAGTCACCAATTATTTGTTGAACCTATAGATCTATATAATTATATGGATATATGGATAATACACATATACATACCTATTCACATATGGTTTGAAACAAAAGGAAGATTAGGAAAAGGAGGTGCTAGAGGGATAAAGATGGTGAAAAAGGGAGGATATGAATGGTGAATGTGATCAAAGTAAGTGATAAACTTGAGAGGCATTGTCTTTATAATGTTCATACTATATACAATCAATAAATATCAGTGTAAGAAAACTATTATAGGCATCATTAAAGATACTGTGTTCATAAGAGGGAAGGCTTTAGGCAGTGAACCTTAGGTGTGATGAGGCAGACTGAAGAAAATATTGAAAAAGATTGAAATCACAGTAAACAAGGATAGAATAAATCTTATATCTGTCCAGGAAATATCTGACACAAGTTGAGGAGAACATTTCTATGCACAAAATGGGTGAAATGAAGAAATACATAAAAAGAGAACAGCTATGAGTCCCATAATGATTCCCCCTATTAACACAGAATCTTTACTCTTATTTTGGTACTGAGAAGCCTGAAGAACTCTGGAATCTGCAGTTGGGTAAAAATCATGATTTACTTACAAGTCTCACTGCCTCCTAGGGGAAGTAAAGTAAGAACAGAACTATCTTGAATCTTTACACAAGTACATAGAAATATATGCTTATATAAAATCCATGTTTCCAAATATAGTTCATTGCAACTCTTTTCCTTAGAGAACCCCCCATAGTTTATTCTGTGAATTTAGGAGCCATTGATACATGTTCACAATATTCCAAAGGAGTATATAGCATACAAATCTTAAGATCTCTCTGTCTTTCTGTCTCTGAGGATTCAGGAGCTGATTGTGGCTAAATCTGTGTGTAGGGTAGATAGAGTAAAGGAATTGAGCAAGGGCTGTACAGAAAAGTGATGTGGGATTCCCATCTGTATGCTGTGAATACCATTGGTTAATAAAGAAACTATCTTGAGCCAATGATAGAGAAGAATAGAGCAGGAGAACTAAACTGAATGCTGGGAGAAAGAAGGTGGAGTCATGGAGAAGCCATGGAGCTGCTTCCAGAGATAGACACATTGAAACCTTGCCAGTAGGCCATGAGCCTCATGGGAAAATATAAAATACTGGAGATGGGTTAATTCTAGATGTAAGAGCTAGCAATATGTAAAGTAATTGGTCAAGCAGTGATTTAATTAATACAGTTTCTGTGTGGTTATTTTGGGAGTCTGGGCTGCCAGGAAAAGAACAAGTTGGCCTCTTTACAACAGAAAAGGGTAGAATTTGTTTGTGAGCCTCATTGAGCAAAATGTCTTGTCTTAAACCACATGTTCCCAAATAGTGTGTCTTCAAAGTAGACCAATAAACACAGATTCAAGGCCACTATAGGGTGCTAGCTAAGGAGACACAAGTTTAAGAATAGGGACGTGAAATGATCAAAGGAATCCACACTTCTTCCTTCTCTTGAGTGACTTTGGGGAACGGCTCTTTTTAAAGACATTAAATGGGAAGGAAAAATGGTTTTAAGGTACGGTGAAAGCACAAATGAAAGAGAAAAAAAGCTCCTGGCATCTATGCCCTACAGCATTATCCAAATCCTATGAAACCAGTGTCATGTTCAGCATTTCAAATGATACAACTTGTGGTCCTGGCATTCTTCCCTCCCTGAAATGACAGGGAAAGATTTCTAAACCCAGGTCATTGAATAATTCAGTTTTCACTGACCATAAACTGCTGTGGGAAAAAGCCAGATTTCTGTGGCATGTCACAAAGACTTGAATTTCAGAAGGTGAAATAATTTTTGGCTTAGAATCATACCTTATTGCTCCTCAAAGGAATCTTCTTCAGAACCACTGTATGATGTCTTGAAAACATTTCAAAGCTATGAAAACAGGATGCATGTTCTTGGTAAAAATAAATGTGATGAGCCTTTGTAGATGGTACTGGCACATTTAATTTGTCTAGAAAAGAAGGAAACAACCCATGGCAGCTGAAATTGAGGTTTTCAGGTTGGTTTCTGCCTTTTTAAAAGAAAAATTTCTTAAGGTTTATCCAGAAGTGTCTTTGGAACACATATTATTTCTCAAGTAAGGTTTCTGTTTAATGTGTGTCTGAGCATTTCCATTGATGCCTTTTCTATTGAGAATTACTAGAGACAAAATATCTTAACAAGAAATGGTAGTGGTGTTTTTCAAATGCCAAGTTTATTTTTAATCATTAAGAAGTAGAAAATATTTTTATAGGGATCATGGAACCTCTTAAGCCAGAAAAAAATCCCCATGAATCAGTGGGAATTAGACCACTTTATATGGGTGGTGATGTGGACAGAATTGGGGAAATGACAGCTAGGTATATTTCCCTAAGAATGGCCTTTGATACTTTTCATGAAAGTTGATTTTCTGTCATTCTGGTGGAAAATCTAAAAAAGTGCAATGTTTATAGTTAATTCCTTTGTGATTGTATTGGGTCTGATTAGATTTGACCCAATTGAAAAGGTGACTCAACTTGATAGCAGAAAGAAGACTAGCCTTTAAAATGATGAACCTTAAATACAGTTAATATATAATATGTGCTTTATACACATATTCTTTCAAGTATACCAGTTACTTAGGTCAGGAAGAAGTAAGAACATTGGACAGAAAGAGTAGAATTCAATAATAGCTTACTCCTTTTGGAAATCACATTCATCACTTCAATTTTTTATTTTCAGAGGGAGAGAGAGAGAGAGAGAAAGAGAGAACTTATCCTATTCCTTCTGCACCTAACAAGAGTGTATTAGCGAGATTGTTTCTCAGACCCATAAAGGAAAATGAAGAGAAAAGTGCTTTTGTAGAATCTTCTTATTAAACAGCTAAGACACTCTTCTTTATGAAACCAGGACTGGAATAAGAGAGGAAGATTGAGTGCTATATTCAGACTTCCCACCTCTTTCACGCCTCATTGATGAAACTGCTCTTTACAACAGAGTTGTGGAGAACAGTTCAAGCACTTGTATTTACAAAGCACTCAGGTACCTAAGGATCAGGGAACATTGTAGAAAGGGTGTAGAGGTTGCAAGAGCCAGAGGATTTGGACATTTTCTGTGATATTGCACTGTAGAAAAGAAAGGAAAAGGAAGAAAGAAAGGAAGAAATAAAAAACCAGAAAAGGAATGAGAGGGGGACAGAGAGATTGAGAAGGAGATAAATTTAGAGTGTAATGGCACCAACTTTACTACATTACTACTGTATTTCCTGACCATTATTTCTCCAAAATCTTATGCTGAATATTTGAGACCACATCATTAATGCATTGATTGCATCAGCATGGTAATTTTCCAGTTGATAAGATCAGCACTTTTTCTTTCACAACTTCTTGCTAACTGCTTTTTTAAAATACATAATTCTGTGCCTGAAGGATCTATACAAAGGTCCTTCCCCCTAGGTTTTTTGTTTTTGTTTTTTGTTTTCAAGATATGGTTTCTCTGTGTAGTTCAGGTTTTCCTGGAACTCACTTTGTAGATTAGGCTGACCTTGAAATCACAGAGATCTTCCTGCCTCTGCCTCCCTAGTGCTGGGATTAAAGGCGTGTGCTACCACTGCCAGGTGGCAAATCCCGTTTTAATATTAATTTCTTTTGCATAAAGTATTAAAAGTTAATAGCCTATAGATTGTTGTCTTTTAATTACATATGCAGAGTTGGACAAAGTTGAAGGTATCTCATTATTTCAAAATAGCCCAAACTGTCCTATTTTAAGAACACTCTGACAAATATAAATCAAAATATTGGGTCCTACCGTCATGTACCTCAATGCAGCTATACCACTTAGGAAAAAGTGGCACACTACAGAATGAGAAAAAGATCTTTACCAGTTGTGCATCCAATAGAAGCCTCGTATCTAAAATATACTAAAAACCTAAAAATAAAATCTTGAAGTGGGAAAAACAAACAGCATAATTAAAATTATTGTTGAACTGAACAGAGTTTTCATAAGATAATACACAAATGGCTGAGAAACGCTTAAATGTTCAACATCCATAATCATCAGGGTAATTCAAATCATCATTGCTTTTAGATTTCATCTTACAACAGCCAGAATGACAAAGTTCAATAAAATAAATTACAAAACATGTTGATAAGGATGTGGAAAAGGGGAAACATTTATCCATTGCTGGTGGGAGTGTAGATTTGTATAACTTCTGTGCAAATCAATGTAGGAGTTTCAGAAAACTGAAAATTGTTGTGCCTCAAGATCCAGATATACAACCCTGAGGCATCTACCCAAAGGACTCCATATATTTGACCACAGAAACACATGCTTTACCATGTAAATTGCTGTTTTCTTCATAATACCCAGAAATTGGAAACAATCTACTTGTCTATCAGTTGATGAATGGATAGTGAAAAGTATGACACATTTATATAATGAAATATTATTCAGCTTTTAAAAATGAAATTATGAAATTTGCAGGTAAATGGATGGAGATGGAAAAAAGTCATCCTGAGTAAGGTAACTCAGATTCCAAGAGACACATATTGTGTTTTTTCTTTTACGTGGATGCTAACTTTTAAGCCTTCCATATGTGTGTTATAATCCATGTATCTTCTCAGGTTAAGTATCCAGTAAGGGACTACTGGGGAGGGGAGGATTCTCAATGAAGGGGAAATATATAGTCTAGAGAGACAGAGAGAAAATTGGAGTAGGGGGATTAAATGGGGAGGGATGACAGGACAGGGCTAAGGCTGTGGATATGGGGAAGAAAAAACAACATTAAGGGCCATTTGAGAGGCCATGTCTAAACTTTCTACTGTTGAAGCTTCCTAAAATTCATACGTAAGTAAAAGACATCTAAATGGAGTCACCAATTAATAGGGAGATGATGCCTCAACTAGACATCTTACACTGCTAAATGAAGCCTCCAGTGCCAGGAACAGTTTACATCTAGTTGTGTTGTTGGCCAAGGGTACTCTGTGGAAATTCCCAATATCTCAACCTATTGTCAAGGCTTTTGGTTGCTCTTCACAGTCCAGTGGTAAAACTCTATTGCTAAAGATACCAATTAGTTATCTCGTTGAACACCATTAAGTTGAGCTTAAGTATCTACCTAAGCTTAAGCTTAAGCTTAAGTATCAGCCACTAATGTTTCAGTTCCTACAGAAAGGGACTGAAGCTTACCATCCAAATCAGCTGTTCCCTCTTCCATAGTAATGAATTTCTCCTTAACATCACCCTGTACCTTTTTAAAATTTTGCTCAGTTGATCGAGTCATGTTAAACAAAGATCTGTTCTCTTCCATTAAGTATCTACCTAGAGGCTTCACTCCTATTGACTAATGTTCATGGTACTTGAAGGTACTCTGCATGCTACCAGAGGAAACAGGTAATTATCAACCCAGCTACAAAGGCTGCAAGCTATAGCTGTAACTTCCCTATAAGATATGCTGGTCCAATCGTGGCACAAACATTATGGGAGTGAAAAACCACTCTGATTAGATTTAAGGACCATTCAGGAAGATGGTACTCATACTTGAGAGTGCTTGGTGGCCAGGATTATAACATTGGATAGGCCATGGGACCAGGGGAAAACCAAATACTACTATTAAATAATTCCTAACATTCTCTTATACGGTAAATCATTGCCACTCAGTCATCATCATAGAAACTTCTTGTTGTAGATGGGATATAACACAAAGACCCACAATTTGACAATGGCACAGAGTGAGAGATTTCTGAAATCAGTCTTAAATAGGAGGTGTTCATCTACCTGCTCCTCTAAGGGATCAACAAGCTATGCTGAAGAGGATGGAGAAAGATTTTGAAGAGGCAGTGTTGATGGATGACTTCCAGGAAACAGTGTCTACCAGACACAATTGGACTGTGGGACATATGAACTCACTCAGACTGTGGCAGCAAGCACAGGGCTTGCTGTAGGTCCAAGCAAGGTGGTCTTACAGCATTGAAAAAGTTGGAAGTGGAAATGGGTTCCCATTCCTAACCAAGAAACTATTTGAAAATGACAACCAATTGGAAAGAAAAAATCAATTTTACGCAATGGGGTCCCATTGGGCACATTAACCACACAACCACATGTAAAGGAAAGTCCCATGTCTGGCAGTAGATGGCCAACACAACACAACCTCAGTGGTATTTTTTGTAGAGTTTTTGTTTCATATTGGTTTGCTTTTGTTTTACTGGTCTTTTGCTTGTATGTTATGGTTTTGATTTTGTGTTTTTGTGGGGATCATGTGTATGGTTCTTTTTTACCCTTCCATTCTTTCTTTTTTCTAAAGTGAGAGAGAAAGAGAGAAGAGTTGAATGGATAGGGAAGTGGGGAGGATCTTGGAGGGAGGTAGGGAAAGGGAAATGAATTAGAATATATTATATGAAAAAAGTTTTCAGCAAAACATATTGGGGACTGAGGGAAAACCAAGTTATTCAGTATTAACATTAACACAATTGGAAATAGTGTCTCAGAAGGTTTTAAAACTGTCAGTCTTGATTCCTTTATATTTGAACTGTGTTTATTTTAGTATTTTAGCTAATATAATATTCAGACAACTGTGCCATTAAAATTCCCTCACCCCAATGTAATGTATCTAGATGCTATTGGAGAAGTGGAACACCAAATCCCCTGAACTAAGAAAGCAGTCCTTAATGAGTTCACAACTCCACTGGAGAGAAAATGTAAACCTATCTGACATGGTCTTGGCACATACAGGAAAATTTATTAATTGGCCCTACAAAGAAAGGCAAAGGATCATACTTCTCTGCATTGATGGAAATCATAGAGATTTTGTTTTTTTAAACCGAGGCTTTAAGAGTCAGAGATGAATAGGATCATACTTTGTAAATGTCTATACATTGGAGACAGGATTGATAGTCTTATTATCCTGTGTATTTAAAACATCCCAAGTCTCTGGTGCTAAAAGATTTATACACCATTTTATATTTATTACTCATTTCCATTCATTACTCTTCAGGGTGGCTACAAGAAGGTTGTTATGAGAGTGGCCCCTGGTTACAAAGAGGGCAAAGGCACTGAAAAATGATGTGAAGAGCTAGAAGTTGGCAAGTGGGAACAGCAAGGTTCTAAGTGAGTTTTTGTTTTCTTTTTGACTATGTGATCAAAGTGACTGTTTGGAAATTGAGAAGTTTTTTGTTGTTTGTTTCTTCAGGTTAGATAAGCTACTCAAAGCTTCACTTACCATTGTGGATTCTTAGAAGTCTATACTTGTCTACAGTGTTCTCCACGGGCCTGTTTTTTTTTTTGTACTGAGACAACTTAATTGGGGTAATAGGCAGAGCAAGACTCCTCTTGAACAGTCTTGAGTTGTTTTTCCATGACAACATTCTCTAGCCCCATTTATGTAGAAAGCCGAGAACAGAACAATGCTGTGGTAAATGGCATCCAGAAAACCAAATTTTAATGAATGGTTTCACCAACTCTTGAGTAAGGCATGACAAGTAGAGACTATAATATATTATTATGTTTATCTTTATGACTTGCTATGCTGAAAACTGTACAGAAAATAAAACCTAACAATTATTCTTTCTTTAATAATTTGTGGCTCTGCTCCTAGGTCGGGGCTTCTAAGAAACATGGCAGCATGGAAATAGCATGATTCTGTTTCTATATGTTCTTTTTCTGAAGATTCTGTTCAATGAAGCTGAACTTTCTTTAAAGTATAGAGAAAGTCTGCTTTCAGTCTGCTAAGTCCCTCCTACCGTGTGTGTGTGTGTATGTGTGTGTAGGCAGGTCATGAAACAGAAATGGAGACTGCAAAGGGAAAGAAATACATGTTAAGGAAAGGGAGAGGGAGGAAGAAAAGAGAGAGTGATGGGATGCACCTGCAATGCAAGCAGAAGGTAGTTATTTGGAGGAACATGGGACCAGCAAGGGAAGGCAGGGATTTGGGGGAGAGCAGTGAGGAATGGCAACTAAACCATCCTGAACTCATACCTGCCATACATGCAAATGACATTGACTGAGCAGGTTATATTTAGGAAAATTAATGTAAATTTTTATATATAAATTTTATATATATCTTATATATAAATTTTATATATATCTTTTTTCTCTAAGCATATATATATATATATGCTTAGAGAAAAAAGAGGCATAAATTTGAAGAGGAGAGGAGAGGTATATTGGAGGCTTTGGATGAGAAAAAGGAAGAGGAAATAGTTTAATTATAATTTCAAAAAGAAAAAAGTATATGTGAAAATGTTTCAATGAAACCCATTTCCTTATATTCTAAACTTAAACTTAATTTTAAAAATAAATTACCCATGAGTGCAGGGGGAAATCACTCTCATAGTCCCCAAATGATAGCTACTGTATATAATTTATAGAAAATATAATGAGTTGCTCCAATGTAATGTTTTTAAACTGCTGACTAAATTTATGTAAATGAAGAACTAGCACAAGGCATTATTTAATGTAAAGAAAAAGAGAAATTTCTTGTTTCTCTCTTACCTAGCATGCTGAGTTTAAGTGCACAGCTCAATATTGAGTATATTTATGTTACTGTTATCTCCAGAAGAATTTTCACCTTAAAAATATGAAATTTTGTCTCTGTCTCCTTTCATCGCTTGCTGAAGGTTAATATTCAGGAGGATGCCTATATGTTTTTCTTTGGGTTCTCCTTATTTAGCTTCTCTAGGATCACGAATTATAGGCTCAATGTCCTTGGTTTATGGCTAGAAACCAAATATGAGTGAGTACATCCCATTTTCCTCTTTTTGGGTCTGGCTTACCTCACTCAGGATAGTGTTTTCTATTTCCATCCATTTGCATGCAAAATTCAAGAAGGAGACAGAGACCCACATTGGAGCACAGGACTGAAATCTCAAGGTCCAAATCAGGAGCAGAAGGAGAGAGAGCACGAGCAAGGAACTCAGGACCGCGAGGGGTGCACCCACACACTGAGACAATGGGGATGTTCTACTGGGAACTCACCAAGACCAGCTGGCCTGGGTCTGGAAAAGCCTGGGATAAAACCAGACTAGCTGAACATAGTGAACAATGAGGACTACTGAGAACTCAAGAACAATGGCAATGGGTTTCTGATCCTACTGCACGCACTGGCTTTGTGGGAGCCTAGGCAGTTTGGATGCTCACCTTACTAGACCTGGATGGAGGTGGGGGTTCCTTGGACTTCCCACAGGACAGGGAACCCTGATTGCTTTTCGGGCTGGGGGGAGGGACTTAATTGGTGGAGGGGGAGGGAAATGGGAGGCGGTGGTGGGGAAGAGACAGAAATCTTTAATAAATAAATACATTAAAAAAATAAAAAAATATGAAATTTTGTATCTATTAGACAACTCTCCAAGTCCCCTTTCCCTCAGTTGTTTACTGCCTTTAGTCCATATTCTTTTTGTGAATATGACTATTCTAGATACCTCATACAGATTGGAACATAATAATATTACTCATTTTGTGTCTGGATCTTTTCACTTAGTATAATGTTCTTAAATCTTATAAACTGTGTCAGACTTTCCTCCTTGTTTAAGAATGAAGAATGTTGCATTGTGTACACATACACACATATTATATATACTAGTTTTTATCCATAGATAAAATACTGAGTTGGTTTTATCCTTTATGACCAAAGCTGTTATGAATGTTATGAAAACCAGAGTGCACATTTTGTCAAGAATTTGCTATAGATTATCTTGGGCATATATCTCCAAATGGGATCTCTCATTTAAAAATTCTCATATGACAATTTGATGTTTTATGGACAGTCACCATATTTCTGTTCTACAACGGCTGTGCTATTTTCCAATCAGATTGATAATACCTGAGAGTTCTAATTTTTCCATATTTTCACCAATATTGGTTACTTATTAAATAGTTACCATTCTAGTGGATGGTAGACCCAAATATGACTGTCCAAAATAATCAATGAAATGATTCCTAATGATGTTCTGCTATATTCATAGATCAGTGCCTTGTCCAGTCATCAGAAGCAGTCCTTCAGAAGCAGATGGGACAGGTGCAGAGAACCACAGCCAGACATTATGCAGAGAAAGTGTCTAAATTGGAGGTATCTTTTTTTTATTAATTTTATTGAGCTATACATTTTTTTCTGCTCCTCCCTTCTTCTCCCCTCCGCTTTGACCATCTCCCATGGTTTCCATGCTCCCAATTTACTCAGAGATCTTGTCTTTTTCTACTTCTCATGTAGAATAGATTTATGTATGTCTGTCTTAGGGAACTCATTGTTATCTAGGTTTTTTGGGATTGTGAATTGTAGGCTGTTTTTTATTTTTTTTTGTTTTGTTTTATATCTAAAAACCACTGATGAGTGAATATATATATGATAATTGTTTTTCTAGGTCTGGGTTACCTCACTCAATATGATGTTTTCTAGACTCATCCATTTGCCTGCAAATTTCAAGATGTCGTTATTTATTTATTTATTTTTTTGCTGTGTAGTACTCCATTTCGTAAATGCACCACATTTTCCCTATTTATTATTTGGTTGAAGGGCTTTTAGGTTGTTTCCCAGGTTCTGGCTATGACAAACAAAGCTGCTATGAACATAGTTGAACACATGTCCTTGTGGCACGATTGAACATCCTTTGGATATATATTCCCAAAAGTGGTATTACTGGGTCTTGAGGAAGGTTGTTTCCTAATTTTCTGAGAAATTGCCATACTGATATCCAAAAAGGCTGTATCAGCTTGCACTCCTACCAGTAATGCAGGAGTGTTCCCTTTACCTCACAACCTCTCCAGCATAAGTTGTCATCAGTGTTTTTGATCTTGGCCATTCTACAGGTGTAAGATGAAATTTCAGAGATGTTTGATTTGCATTTCTCTGATGACTAAGGATGTTGACCATTTCATTAAGTGTCTTTCAGCCATTTTAGATTCCTCTGTTGAGAGTTCTGTGTTTAGGTCTATACTCCTTTTTTTTTTATTGGATTATTTGTTCTTTTGATGACCAATTTCTTGAGTTCTTTGTATATTTTGGAGATCACTCCTCTGTCTGATGTGGGGTTATTGAAGATCTTTTCCCATTGTGTAGGCTGCCATTTTGTCTTTTGATTGTGTCCTTTGCTTTACAGAAGCTCTTCAGTTTCAGGAAGTCCCATTTGTTAGTTGTTTCTCTCAGTGTCTGTGCTACTGGTGTTATATTTAGGTCTCGATCAGGTCCCTCTTTTCAGAGCTTGGGATACTCTGTGGAAGAGGGGAAGAAAAGATTGCGGAAATCAGGCTGGAGTCAGAGGGGATGGAAGGCACTAGGAGAAGATGGCCAACTAAACCAACTAAGCAGGGCTAACATGGGTTCACAGAGACTGAAACAGCAAGCATGGGTCCTGCATGGGTCTGTACCAGGTACTCTGTATATCTTTCATGACTGTTAGCTTGGTGTTATTGTTAGTCTCCTAATAGTGGAGTGGGTAAATCTCTGACTCTTTGGTCTGCTCTTAGGACTCTTTTCATCCTACTGGGTTGCCCTGCTCAGCCTGTAAAAGAAGGTTTTTGTCTTGTTTTATTGAATCTTGTTTTTTCGAGTTTGCATGTTGTGTCTTGGAGGCCTGCTCTTTTCTGAAGAGAAATATAGGGGCAGTAAATCTGGGGGGTGGGGGTGGGGAGAGAAGTGGAGGGAGCTGTGAGAAATGGAAGGAGGAGAAACTGTGGTTAGAATGTATTGTATAAGAGAAGAGTTCAATTGAAAAAAGCAGTCACACCTATTTGTCCTCTTTTTCCCTCTCAGGGTCAACTATCTAAATCTCCTATTCACAACAATAACTCAAAATAACTACAATAAAACTCTTTGGTTTACATATTACAATTTTATGAACTTGAAAATGATAATTTATCTTTTCCAGTTCTAATTCTAAATTCCCAGGAAAAGTGTGGTTGACGAAGCATGTATCTAGTCATAGAGTTAACTATGACCAAGGAGATAAACTCACATATTCAAATGTGTCTATATTCTCCAATCTTATCCCTTGTCATTTTCTGCATACTTTCCATATCCTTCTGATACTAAATAATGATTGTCTACTGAAGATATAGGGAAAAAGGTAGAAGCTGTTGTTCTTGGTAAGAAACATCTGAATAAGCATTTGAAACCTTACCTTCATTAGAAGACATAAAAAATTATCGCATGTAGAGGAAAAGTTCAACACATCCAGGCTAATTAATAAGATGACATAATTTAAATCAATATTGTGCTTAACAATAATATCCAATCCTAATAAGTCAAAATTTTAATGACATTGGATAAAAGGAAATCCATTTAATTTATTTGTTATGTGTGTGCTATGTGCACATGTTCATATGAGTGAATGTGCAGATGTGTGTATGTGCAAGTGAAGGACAGAGGTCTATATTGGGTAACTTATTCATTCTCTGTGTTATTTTTCTTCATGGCAGAGTCTTTTCTGAACTTCGAGCTCATTGATTTGGAAAGACCTCCAAAAATCTGCCACATCTTCCACACCTTCAACATATTGACCAGCACTGAGATTACAGATGTGTAATAATTTGCATGTCTGTTTCTGTTTTTCTTATTTGAATACGGTGGTTCAGAACTAAGGTATTCACACTAGTACAGCAGACACTTTTGTGACTGTCATCTCCCTTCCAGTAATCTAGATCTTTTAGACATCGAATTCTGAAACTGTTATGGCTATTGTATGTGCATCTCTCTTCTTTACTTTAACATGGATAAAATGTGACAGTAGTCATTGAAGTCACTCTGCCTCAACTAGACAGATAGTAGAGATTCATTTGCAAATATAGCACTTGTCATCTACCTTTATATTTTTTATCGACTAGAACTAATTGTTGAGGTAATGAATAAGTAATACAGGATTTAGGTAATGTCAGGAAAGATAGATTAGCTCCCAGAAGTTAAAGAGCAATAAATCAAAGTGGAATCCAGGTCTGTGGAGTTGGAAGAGAGCAAATTCATTGCATACATAAAATATTTTAATTCAATACTATTCAACAGTGGGGATCATTTTTTTTGTGTGTTTGCAATTTGCAATATTAGGTATGGTAAGGATTTTAGATACAGAGAGAACTGTTTGTGAATGTTTCATGTGTTTCACAGTGAAACATCTATGAGTATTTAGAAAAGTTGTTCTATGGATGATTTCATAAAATATTATGTTTTTACTCTAGGCACTGAATAATTGTAATATGTATAATGAAAATTATAAATTGATTACCTCATTGTTAAAACATATATACTATTGTAGTCAGCTAAAAATTATACATTTGCTTGTGTTCTTTAGTTTAATTTATGGAAATAAATACATAGTTTCAACTTCAAATCAGTGAAGACCTCTTATTTTGTAAAGATGCTGACTTATTTTTATTATTTCCTTTATTTTAAGGTTATAATAAAAATTACATCCTTTCCCCCTTCCCTTTGAACTCTTCCATATACCCCTACTTGCTGTCTTTCAGATTCATAGTATCTTTATTATTAGTAGTCATTGTTAATGTATGCATACATCCCTAAATACAGCCTGATGAGTCTAAGTAAGGTTAACTGTATGTGTATTTTCAAGACTAACCACTTTGTATTGAATAATACATTGATTTGTTATTCACAGGAGAAGACAACTTCTCCAACTCTTAGAATTTCTTAGTTTCTTGCAGTTAATTGCACAGGATTGAGACCTCATGGCTTCCTCCCCACCCCTGTCCACTTTTGCATATCTATTGTTGTTGCTCTTGTTCAGCTCTTGTTTATTTAGGAAGTTATGGTGTTGAGACTTAATGGGTATGGCTTCTGGAATCTCAAGGTGTTTCACAGCAAACACCTGATCCTCTGGTTCTTAGTAAGCTTTCTATCCTATCTTCTGAAATGTTACCAAACTGTGGCTATGGGAGGGTTTTGTGGATGGACTCACTAGGAATGGTTCTGTAGGTCTGCTTTTGTTTGGGTGTGGTTTCTATGATATTCCTTTTTGCAAAGAAAAGCCTCCTTGATGAAGGGTGTAGACTACATTTATTTGTGAATATAAAAATAAATATTTAGTTAGGTGTTATGCTGGATTAATAAAGTGGTAGTTGTAGGTTTTCTTTGAAAATCCATCATTTTACGAGTACTGAGCAGTCCACTAGGTTTTCAGAACCAGGAGTGATTTTCCTCTTGTTGAGAAGGTCTTAAGCCCAATCATGAGCTGTTGTTAACCAACAGCACTGATACATTCTCAGGATTATCATGACATGTTGGTTGTTGTGGTTCATACTCATCATAGTTGAGTAAGAATGTCAGTTGCTTCCCTCCTTTCAAAGCCTGCATGTAATCTTCTGATACCATGAAATATAGTCTTCAGGGAGAAGGCTTTCAGTTCAGTTCCAGCTCATGGACCTCTAGGTTCTGTGTCTGAAATGCATTGTGTCTACAGCTGTAGCAACTCACTTTCCACCTCTGGGAGACAACCAAGGAAATAGCAAGTACTGGGATTCTCTTTGCCAGCTCTAACACACCAACAGCCAAAACTAAGAGAAGGTTTGATTAGTATGGTGTTGAGGGATTTGTTGTATGTCTTTGGCTCTTCAAGGGAGCATTTTCAGTCCAGGTTAGAACCTGGAAAAGGGTGTAGAAAATCTGACTGCATGGGGAGGTTGGATACAGCTCAGAGGGGACTTGGAGGTGGTGGAAGATCTTCTAATTTCTTTAAGAGTACAATTTTTGAATCCCAAGTGCTTGTGATTTTTTTATAATTCTTACTGAAAGCATTAGATATGATCATTTTTGAATTGTAATTAAGGAAAATAGCTCATTGCTTCCTTGATTTCATATGTCTCACAAAGCTGAAAATATATACTGTATAAGCCCTTACAAGGAAACTTGGTGAATAATTATAGATTTAACTCTAAAATACAAAGATTTTGGAGATTATCTTTTATTATAGTGTGGATACAAAGTGTTCCTGCATGCACAGAAAGACTCATGTGTTGGGAGATTAATTGGAAGCTAACACATTTGTGGAAAGTATCTGGATCTTTAACTTTCTGATATAATCAATGGATTAACCTCTTGGTAAATTCATCATATAATGGCTTTAAGTGTAAATTGTGCCCAGTTGGAGGAAGTATACCTAGAAAACTATATGTTGTCCCTGGGCTCTTCTTATGTTTCTTTTTGTCATCTATAAGATGAACACACTTTACCACATATGCTGCCATGATATTTGCTACCATATTTTGTCTTGCTTTGGGCCTAAAGAAATCAGTCCAGCTCCCAATGGATTGAAACTTTGGAAGCTTTCCTGTTTTTACATGTATTTGCTAACATAGTGAAAAACTGAGAGCCACAACTCCTATTCTGAACAGATGAAAGTTACCAACACTTTCATGACTTAACAAAGAACTGAAATGAAAAGGCCAATTACTACCCCAAATCTAGTTATAGTCACAATCTGTATATGTAGAGAGTAGGTCCTGGTAGAGTAGCCTGTGCTAAAACAAAACAAAACAAATTTTTATCAGTGAATAAAAATAAGTCAGCATTTTACATTGGTCAATGAGAGAATAGTATAAACACTGATACAAATAGTAATTATAATGAGGAAAAAAAGGTGAGGTTGTCTATATGGCTAGTTTGCAGAAGGGTTTTGTTTATGGGACAGAGAACTGTAAGTTAATGGGGCCCCTAACGTTTTAAAAATATGGCAGTGGTTGCACTTGTTCTGGTCTTATCTAGGCAGCCATATTTTTCCGGTATAATGGATGAAACTTCCCTCAGCTCCTTGTCAGATGTGTTGTCAGTTGTTTTCTGGGTCTTAGTCATTCTGACTCGGGTAAGACAAGAGCTCAAAGTAGATTTAACTTCCCTTTCTCTAATTGCTGAGGATGTTTTTAAACTATTTCTTGGTCATTTTTTATGTGTTTGTGTATTTTGCCTGTATGCATAGCTGTGGGCAATGTGTGTGTGTGTGTGTGTGTGTGTGTGTGTGTGTGTGTGTGTGCAATGCTCATGGAAGCCAGAAGAGGGCATTGGAACTGTGAGCTGCTATGTGGGTGCTAGGAAGAGGTCCCAGGTCCTCTGCAAGACCAGGCAATGATCGTAGCCAGCGAGTCATTTCTACAAGCACTTCTTTGTTGTTATTTTATTTCTTCATTTGAGAATTTTGTATTCAGATTGTCAGTGCAAACACCACAGATCTTATCTTAAAAGAAATAAAATAGTTTATTCGGGAGCCATTTTGAGGGACTGTGGTCTGGGAAACCATCTTGACATTGCCCCAAATTCCATGTTCCAATGTGGAATCAGCTTCATGAAGTTTACATAACAAATATAGTCATAAGTCAAGACAAGTTTAAAGCACATTTGAGGGCACATCAAAGAGGCAGGTACATTAAAATAGGGGAAGCTTTTCTATAGACCCACGATGCTACCTGAGCTTTTGGGTTGATGAAAGTCAATGGTCTGAGATGTTAATAGATTCCAAGAGGTTTTTATCATTAGTCACAGGGTGTTAATTCTAACAGAGAAGTAGACAAGGAATGGTTGTTCTGGAGGACCAGACCCAGTCCAAAGTAAAGTCACTAGCCTTTGGGCAGGCAACATTCCAATCTACCCGCAGTATTGAAATTCCAGTCATTAGTGGAGCTGATCTATTGGGAGCTCACCAAGGCTAGCTGGACTGGGACTGAAAAAGCATGGGATAAAACTGGACTCTCTGAACATGGCGAACAATGAGGGCTGATGAGAAGCCAAGAACAATGGCACGGGATTTTGAACCTACGTAATGTGCTGGCTTTGTGGGAGCCTAGCCATTTTGGATATTCACCTTCTTAGAAATGGACGGAGAGGGGAGGACCTAGGACTTACCACAGGGCAGGGAATCCTGACTGCTCTTTGGACTGGAGAGGGAGGGGGAGAGGAGTGGGAAGAGGGGGAGAAGGGTGGGAGGAGGGGGAGAAGGGTGGGAGGAGGGAGAGGGAAATGGGAGGCTGGGAGGAGGTGGAAACTTGTTTTTTTTTTCTCTCCTTTTCTCAATAAAAAAATGGAAAAAAAAAGAAAGTCCAGTCATTAATTAGTCTCTGAAGAGACAGATTCTTTTCAAGAGCTTTTCATTCACAGTTTCTCCTATTGCCCAAGCATCATATTTTGTGCCTTCAGAGTTCACATATCAAATATTGCAAGGTTCCTCATAGCTAAGAAGGCTGTTTCAAAGATCTGTAATAAATGAGATGAGAGAGAGAGAGTCTCAGGAGAGAGACAGCTGGATCATATTAAAACAATTTAGCATCATGATCTAGATCTAAATTGATTATTATTTTTTTTGGTTTTGGTTTTTTGAGATAGGGTTACTCTGTAGCTTTTGGGGCCCGTTCTAGAAGTAGCTCTTGTAGACCCCTCTGTAGCTGAGATATCATTTACATGTAACATAGATTACTATATCTAAAATTAAGTAATCAAGAATATAGTTTGACTTAATGGAGTGAAGGTACATAATGAAAAATATCTCTAATATAACCAAAACCTACCTAATTTAAACCAGATTGACTATATAGTTCCTGTATGTTTATACATACTTGTAGTCTATGTGCTATCATATTTAAATGGTTAGAAACGAGACTTTGGAAGGAGTCCCTGTAGCATTGTCTCTCTTTTTTATTAGTAAAATACACATATTGTTTAATTAAATTTTTAATCCTCAATAGTTGCATTTTATGACATTTTAGGTACTAATTAAATAAAAAACTCAGTACTTAAGGGATAAATTATCATGGCTGTTGTTATTATTAGATAACTTTTATATAATTTGGGTGATAATTAACTCAAATCATTGTGTATCTCTAGCTGGAGGAAATTGTATTAAAATTTAATTTAAAAGCTACATTTTGTTTAATTCAAATTATACTGAACAATGAAAATAAATTATTGTATATTTATAAAGATAATGAAAAAAGTTAATCTTTAAAAATCTTAGTTTTGAATAAGCATGGGTTTGAGGTAAGTGAATTTTCACAATGAAAAGGTATGATGAAATGAGAGACATAGTATGTTTATTTGTAAGTTCATTAAATCCAAGATTACTATCATTCACAAATATACCAGATAGAGCATTAGCTTTCCTAAACATTTAAAAAAAATCTAAAAGCCAAAATATTTAAGAAACATAAACAGTGAGAGAAATTTTTAGTTACTCTGGGTATTCAATTTTCAATGGCATTGATGATGTATATCATTTAATATTTTCAAAGTCCATAGAAATCATGAATGTGCTCTCAGTTGATGTGAGACAGTTCATCTCCTGCTAGGAGTGAATAAGACATACCTAGATACAGTCCTGATCTTTAAATAGGAATGGACTCTTTGATGTGATGTCTTTTTTTATCTTTTAGTTGAAGAATCATTCTTTTTATCCTTTGAAGAAATTCTGTAACTAATTTTAATTTAATTTTAACTCAAAAATCTTTTACAATATTACACATTATTTGGAAAACATCCCACATTGGTTTATTTGTTTTGTTTCAAAGATGTAGTGGTCATTAAACATTACCTAATGGACCATGTTGTTGAACCAGAATAGGGATGAAGATGAAGGACATAGCATTGTGACTAGAATTGTATAATTATGTATGTCTTGTCCTTGAAAGCTGATTGTTATATATTTTAATTTAAAAAGCTCATATTAAGTGTACCAAGGAAGATCTAAGATCATTACCCATTTCTTTTTTTTTTTGCCTATGTGGTGACATTGTTTAAATATATTATTTTGTCTTTTTCTTTTTGTTCCTTAAAATTTGAGTTTACTATGAGCCAAAATGAAGATGAGCCAGGTTACCTAGAGTTTACATAAGCACTTACTTATAAGCCAATTGGGCAATAAGCACATTATGTAAAAACAAACAAACATAGCCACATATAGAAGGATAGTTTATATACACAATCATACATAAATAAATTCTAGCAAACCAATATCTTGTTTGTATTATATTTTCTATCATCCTCATTGTAAAAAGGAAGCTTAGCATACAGATCTTGAATAAACATATGTATATTCATTTATATGTAACACAATCTTAAAAAAAACTTATATTTAACAGTTTTGTAGTAAAATATTTTGAAGAAAGTATATGAATTTTATGTTACCCATAACATAAAGAAGTATTCAGCAGTATATTTAGAATTTGTTTTGAAAGGAAATTCTTAACAAAATCTATATATTTAACATCATAAGATTATGAAATATTTGATGTTTCCAAAAATAATAGGTTTTATGATGTTTAGAATATTCAAATTGATAAAATAGTATGTATTCATCTGGCCTTCATATAAGATAACAATATAAAACTTGAATCTTCCATGTGTATTTTAATTGGGAATGCCAAAAATAATTTCAACATATAGCAAAATTCAATTTAAAATGAGAACTGAAGTGGCCATTATTTGTTAAAAATATTTCAACACAATGTATAAAAGTAGTTAAAAATATACAAATAAACAATTATAGACACATGACATGATTACATGAAATTAGGTGTACCCAGTTTATACCAAAAAGTAGAAAATTTATTTCTTTAAATGCCAGGGTGACTTAATAACAAAAAAAATCAAAAGATGAAGATTTTCATATAGACTTAACATACTTTAACCCTCACTCACTTCCCCTCTCCTTCTTGCTCTCCCTATTTTCCTTCCTCTTCTCCTTCTCCCTCTCTTTTATTTGAAGTTTCCAGGAAGAAGATGGGGCCCCCCAACAACAACTCTACCTGGCTGATACGACATCATGATACTGATAGCACTAGTACAAGACCTGTTTTGGATACCACCTGCACAAGACGATCCCAACTTGGTCAGCTGAAATGGTGCACATCTTGTACAACATTCTGGCCAGACCAGCACAAAATACTCAGAGACTATTTGCAATTTTAAAAGACATTGATCTTGAAATTTAACCATCATTTTACTTTCACAGGATCCCCCAGAGAGAACGTCGCCCCCAGGACAGCTGGAAGTAATTCTAGAGGACAACGCCCCTCTCCCAGTAAAGTTTACCCCTGGGTTTAGGGACATCATTTAGGGGTTGGGAGGTTGGGGGAGGAATTTTATAAGCTCAGTGATCATTTTGAAAAAAAAAAAGAGGGAAAATGATGGGATAATAGATTTATAATTGTGAGTTACTGCTTTTAGACAAATACATTGGTATCGATTCTTGTATATTGAAACAAAGTTAAATTATATTGACTATTATATGCATGCATGTTTCTATCTCTGTTTAAAACAATTTTTATGTATTGACATATATTGTATTGATAAATATATATTGTATATATGTACCATATTGCAGTGTACATTTCTACCTCTGATTAAGATACTTATATAATGTTTGTGTATTGATATATATTTACCATATTGCAATGTATATTTGTACAGTGTTTATATTTGGAGGTCATTATCCTCATTTGTTACACAGTTGCTTATTGTCTTAGTCTTTAAGTTAGATAGATATTGAGAATTATATAGATAAATAGTCATCTAAGTTTGTCATTTATAATTAGACTAATCAGGTTCTCTAGATATATAGAGATTATACTCAGTATAGATAGATAATCTTCGACCTCTTCAAAGAGGTGTAGAAAATGCCCTTTAATCTAACTCAGAGTTTCGTGATAGTGAGAAACCATTGCTCCTGGCAACACCGCTCTATTCCCGAGAGAATGTTGAGCACCAAAGACTCTCCACCTGGAGCCTTTCTATTTGGCTGAACTGGCCTTTGGGCAAAGAAATGCCCATACCTCAACCACTGAGAGAGATGCAGAGCGTGCATCAATGGATAAAACAGGACTGTCATATCCTGCCAAGACAGGGTAAGATAGTTTTGAAAAGTTCCTTACCTTTGAAAATGGTATGTCAGTTATGTTAGGCCTTAGCCAAAATTGGTTGACTCAACATTGCAAACGAGACTTTGGGTGATTGCCCAGGTAGTCAGTTGTCTCTGTCAATTGTTGCACATTTTGGATATATCTCGTTTGTTGAGTAGTGTTTATTCCCTTCTCAGATCTTTGACGGAGTTGAAGATTATATAATTGTAGTTACTCTCTACATTATTTGGACTCCTTGAGATAGAATGTTTAGCAAAGCTTTTGTTCTCAATATTGTTATATTTATTATTTGTTGTTATTGTATATAGTTGTATTTGGTTTGGTTCTGTCTTATTTAGACAAAAAGGGGAGATGTAGGGATAAGTCCTGCCCCTTGGGGGCGTGTTCGCCTCGGGCTAATGTCTGCCTATAAATTTGGTGAGCTTGCTCCCAGCCATCACTTCTGCTTTCCTGGTCTCCGCGGGAACGGTGGTTCTGTAAGTCTATTTCTACATTAAAGATATATATATTTTACAATCGGTCTGCATTCGTTTACGCCGTTACAGACAATGGCACTGAGTTTTGATTCTACTGCATGGACTGGCCTTGTGGGAGACTAGTCTGTTTGGATGCTCACCTTCCTAGACCTGGATGGACCTTGGACTTCCCACAGAGCAGGGAACCCTGACTGCTCTTAGGACTGGAGAGGGACGGGGAAGAGGGAGTGGGGGCAGTGGGAGGGAAAAGGCGGAGGGGAGGAGGTGGAAATTTTTAATGAATAAATTTTAAAAAAGAAAAAATATCAGGGCAGGGGCCATGCATTTAAAAAGACAAAGCAGGTATTAGAATAGTTGGGAGGGATTTGAAGGACGAAAGGCAAGAGAGAAATGGCGTAGCTGCATTTGTCTTTTTGAAAAATATAATAATTATATAATGATTTGTAAAAGACAGTACAGACTCTATGGCTCATACCTCGGGGAGACAGTTGTGTTCCGAGTAGTCATTAAGTTTAATTCTCTACTGAAAACAGGGTGACGACAGCAACCTCCACATGGACTTCCATCATGGCAGCTTCCAACCTCAGGGCAGAAAATTATGGCGTTTCCCCTGCAGACCGGCATAAGGTAATAGGAGTTTTACCTACCATTGGCGTTTGCTGAAGCTGTTTTTCCTTCATTTGGGTCTTCTGTAGATGACCACCACCCCTCAAGCAGTAATCTCTGGTGTTCGCTGTCTGTTGCAGAGCAAGCTGGTTGTGGGGGAAGATGATCACAGCCATTGCAACCACCACAGCAGCTGTAGTTGGCCTTGTGTGTCTGGAGTTGTACAAGGTGGTTCAGGGACACCAACAACTGGAGTCTTACAAAAACAGGTTTATCAACTTGGCTTTGCCCTTTTTCAGCTCCTCTGCACCTCTGTCACCAGCCTATCACCAGGTACGGGGCCTACAGGTGTAGGATATGTTGGGGTTCCCATTCAGAGAAGCTGAGTACCTGGGTTGACTGTCTGTCCATCTGTCCCCATTAAGGCAAACATTTAGTGGACAGATGTGAGGGACGGTAAATGGGGGAAGGAGAAAGCCAGGTCTTCGTGGTGTGTGTCCTTTTCTTTGCAAAGTTTCCACCTGCTGCCTGATCATCATTTAGATGAGGCCACAAGAATGTTTTTGACAAAAGAGCTGTGGTTAATACATGGTAAGACTGTTTGGGGTAGCCCCTTTCTTAGCACTTATCTTTGTCCTCCAGTATTATGATCAAGAGTGGGCATTGTGGGATCGCTTTAATGTACAGGGACTGCAACCTAGTAGTGAGGAGATGACCCTCAAGCAGTTCCTAGGTGACTTTAAGGTAGGGATCCTTCCTTCTTGATCTCCCTGTATGCGGGGACTTGTACATTTGATTTAGAACTGTCCATCTCAGAGTCACCACTCCCTTGTCTCCTGACCTCTGTAGACTGAGGCTGGAGATCAACATGCTGTCCCGGGGTGTGTCCTTGCTCTATTTCTTCTTTATGCCAGCCTCCAAGCTCAAGGAATGGTTGGATCAGCTGTGAGTTACTCTCTCTGGGCTGGTGGGAGCGGAAGCCTTGTGTGGGATTCTCAGTTTCCCACTGTGCTACTCATAGTTCACTTTCTTTTTCTGTAATCTGCCACCAGCTTTGCCTTCATATTTGCTTTCTTCCCACCTAACTCTTTATTCCCTGATTTCAGGATGACAGAGATTGTGAGCCATGTATCAAAGCGAAAACTGAGCCATCATGTAAAGACCCTAGTGTTTGAGCTGTGCTGCAACAATGAGCGTGGAGAGGACGTCGAGGTTCCTTATATACGATGCATCATCCACTGACCACTGACTGTTTTTTCAATTCCCTTATTCCCTATGTCAGAACGCTTCCAGTTATGATGAATCCTGAGTCCAGACCTCCCTGTTTCTAAGACCATTTTGATGCAGCTTTTTACATTGTTTAGAACTGAAATTCTTACTGATAAATTTTCAGTCTCTAAGTAGTGTCTCCTCCTCTCCTGTCAAGGGCGTGCGTGCTGGAGTCCTGGGAAGGAGTGGAATCCTCATTGTAAACTGCCTAAGTTATGGTGACAGTGTCTGGCTGCACAGAAGCAGCATGGACATTGTCCAGCATTCAGATCCAATACTGAGGATTAAGCTTCAACTGTTCTCATAAATTGTGTTATGCTTGTAGCAATAAGGGCGGCCGGGCTGCATCCCTGGTACCCGACCGCCCGCACGGCTAGCTTTACCCGAAATAATTACATGGAAACTGTATTCTTTTAAACCCTGTCTGGCCCATTAGTTCCAGCCTCTTATTGGCTAGCTCTTATATATTGATCTAACCCATTTCTGATAATTTGTGTAGCCCACGAAGTGGCTTACCAGGAAAGATCTTAACCAGCATCTGTGTCTGGTGGGAGAATCATGGCGACTCTCTGACTCAGCTTCTTTCTCCCAGCATTCTGTTCTGTTTACTCTGCCTATCTAAATTCTACCCTATCAGAGAGCCAAGCAGTTTCTTTATTAATTAACCAATGAAAGCAATAGATAGACAGATGACCCACCTCCATCATATGCTGACATTCCTTTTGGTGTTTCTGCTTAGGGAGAAGTGAGGGCTGGGACAGGAAGACCATAGTGAGGTCAGTCCCCACCCAACATTAGTACCCTTTCTTTTCCCCGACCCCGCACCAGGCACAGTGATGTTCAAAGGAAGCAAGACTGTAGGCCTGGCTGCTCTGCGTTGGGACCTTATGTCCTATCTTTATCCTGTACCTGAACTCTTGTTTTCCTGCCCATTGATCATCTGAAATAAAGGGATATAGGGTTGTTATTAGGAATAAGGGCATAAGGTTGATTGCAGCTTGACACACATATTATTATTGAATATGTATTTGCCTGGCTGAGGTTTTGTCAGTTTGTTCTTGTCTGTGCCTAGGAAGTCCTCTAATGTGCCTCTTTTAGTTGGGAGAGCACTTGACAGTTAGGGTACTCGATGGACCATGGGTGTGTCTCTTGTAAGCCACACATTAACCCCAACCCTGGCAATTGCTGTTTCCTACTTGAATCAGAACAGTTAATGTGCATTTCTTTATCTCTATTCTCCTTGTGACTCGGGGTTATTGAGTTGGGATGTTTGATGCTCTTCTAGTGTCCACTTTGGTGAAAAGCGTCCGTTCCCAACCTGCTGTGATTTCAGGTGCCTTGCTTCCTCATCTGTATATTGCATTCCTTTTTCTTCTTGCAGTGCTGGCCTCTTCCTGTTCCTGGATGGCTGTTGTCTATATTTATCTTGGAATATGTTATGAAGACTTACATTGATTGAAAAGACAGCTTTGCTCAGTGCAGTTATATGGTTGGCAGTTAGGTCCTCTTGGTGTGGAACCATACCATTGGTTGCATCTTTTCCAGGCTGTTAGGAGTTTAGTCTTGAAGCAATTCTGAAGAAAATACCTGTGTGAGTTACCTCTGGCAACTTTCAGTACTCTCTCTTCATCCAGTAGTCCCCACATTTTTCAGTTTTTCTCTTTAATTAAAAATTTCCCTACAATCCATTTCAATTGTGTGTCCTCCTCCTGCAAACACCTCCCTACCTCATAGCTTTTAAAACGGTTACTTCTCTGTGAGATAATAGTATAGGGGTATCATTCCCTTCCCCCTTCCCCTGCCTTCCTCTAAACCCTCCAGTAAATTCCTCCTTGTTCTCTGAAATTCACAGCCATGTTTTTCATTAAATATTGTTATAGACACATGTTTATGTGTATGCATATATATGTGTCTATATATATAAATAAAATCATATGTCTATGTTTGTATATATTCATGTATACAGCCTGCTCGGTCTGTGTAATATTACATGTATGTTTTCTTCAGATTAAAATTGTTTATCCACTTAATATTGGATAAACAATTGGTATGCTCAGCCTAGGGAAGGACTATCTCTCCTATTCTCAAGCATTCCTCAGTTGCCTGTAGTTCTTTGTCTAGGGTTAAGGACTCTTCTGTCCACATTGGCATGTCTCTTATTCTTGTTCATCCATGTTGTCGAGATGGCTCTGCAGTTAAGAGCATGAGAGCACACCATTCTAGTAAAGAACCCAAATTTGATGCCTAGTTTCCTTTGTCTTGTCACTTCCCTACAAGTGTATGCTTTTGTTAAAGTGTTGTAAATACCACATCGAGTTATCCTTTGCGGTCCTTCTTAACTGCTTTAGATTGTATATGGTCCTGATCTTGTTTAATCAAACACAATGCACAGCAGAAAGGTGTAAACTGGGACAAACAGCAGTGAAAGGGAAAACACAATATATAGAAGAAAGGCTAGGCAGCTGGCTCAGTTCTTCAAGTGTTTGCCACACCAGTGTGAAGACAGGTTCAGATCCCCAGCACACACGTAAATGCCAGTGTCTCAATTCCAGCATTGGGTATAAGGGATCTTTGGGGCAAGGTGGGTAGGCAGACAGGCTGAGTCTGCCACGTTCATATGGGACACCCTGCACCATGTTAGAAAGTGAATCATGAATGAGGAAGATACCCAGTGTCAATCTTTTGGAGTTTTCCTTCAAGCTCCTTTAGGACTGATTTTATAGATAAACATTGCTTAAACTTGGTCTTTATTTCTGAATGTTTCATTTTCTCTAAAAATTATGATTGAAAGGATTGTTGGGTATAGTAGTCTGGGCTGGCACCACACCTCTGGTCTCTTACAGTCTCAGCGCATGCGTCCAGGTCCATCTGGCTTTTAGAGTCTCTGTTGAGAAGCCGGCTGTAGCCCTAATAGGTCTGCTTTTGTGTTTTCTCCTTGCAGCTTTAATATTCTTTCTCTGTTACCTACATGTACTGTTTTTGACTGTTAACGTAACGGGTCCAGTGTCTTTGGTGTTCTGAATGCTTCTCGCGCCTTTAATGGGCGACTCTCCCTATGGGTCAGGGCAAATTTCTTCTATGCTTTTGTTGAAATTACTTTCTGTGCCTTTGAGTTGTGATTCTTCCCCTTCCTCTATTCATATTTTTCTTAGGTTTGGTCCTTTCATAGTGTGCCAGATGTCCTGCCTATTTTGTGCCTGTTTTTTTTCTCCTTTCTCTTTTTTTTCCTCTTTTTTCTATTACTTTATAAATAATACCAATCAAAATTCCCACTTCCTCCCCTCCTCCTACTTCCTTCCTACTCCCCCCCCCCACACCCTCCCCCTCCACACCTCTCCAGTCCTAAGAGAGGGCAAGGCACCCTGCCCTGTGGGAAGTCCAAGGCCCTCCCCCGCTCCATCCAGGCTTAGGAAGGTGTGCATCCAAAAAGAATAGGATCCCAAGAAACAGTACATTCAGTAGAGACAAATCTCAGTGCCATTATCATTGGCCCCCTCAGTCTACCCCAGTTGTCAACCACATTCGGAGGGTCCAGTTCGATTCCATGCTCGTTCATTCCCAATCCAGCTGGAGTTGGTGAGCTCCCATTAGTTCAGGCACACTGTCTCAGTGGGTGGACCAACAACTACTTCGTGATCCTGACTTCCTTGCTCATATTCTCCCTCCTTCCGTTCTTCAACTGGGCCTTGGGAGCTCAGTCCAGTGCTCCGATGTGGGTCTCTATCTCTCTCTCCATCCGTCGCCGGAGGAAGGTTCTAGGGTGATATTCCAGATAGTCACCAGCCTGACTACGGGACAAGGCCAGTTCAGGCACCGTCTCCTCCACTGCCCAGGGTCTTTTCTGAAACTGATTTGTCCATTTCTTAGGTCTTCTCTGTACCCAAGATGCTCCTCTATCTCCCGTATTCTGTTGGCAAGGCCTACCTCTGAATTTCCTGTTCAGGTTCCTAAATTTTTTGTTCCAGTTTTACCTCAAGATGGGTTTTCTTAGTGATTCTATTTCTACTTTCACATCTTGAATATTTTTCCTCTCTCGTGTCTCTCTGTGTTTGTGGTTTTATAGGCTTGATGTGTGGATCTTTTTTCATATCCTCTTTAAGGGCCTTAAGCATATTCCGTTATGTATTGGTAGTCTTGTCTTCTTTTTTTTTTCCTTCACCCAGACTGCATTTTTCGGCAACTCATGCAGATCTGTTTCTGGGTTCTAATGGAGAGGTACTGACTGTCCTGTCTTACATTGATTGCTTTTATTTTGGCGTCTAGGCCTCTGAGTTTCAGATACTTCCAGATTTACAAGTCTATTCTTGTCTTTGTTAGAATGTCTTTTTCTTTTGTTGCTTTTGCCATATCTCAATCTTACGAGGGGGAGGTAGCTGTGGTCACCTTTAGGAATGCCTCCGATTCCTTACAGGAGTGACCACTGACAGTATCCAGTAGGATGTATTTCTAGGATTTGGAGACTGACACCAAGGAATGGGTATGGGCTGGCGGGTGAGTGGTCTGCAGTAATGGGTACATTTGTGATGGTAAAAGATTTCACTCTATACAGGAACTTCCAGAGAGTGCTGGCCCAGGCAAGGAGGAGTAGTAGCCTTTTCACTGTTGAATGGGAGTCCTCCACACAATGAAGTTTCCTTCTGGGTATGACTCAGAGATGCCCTGGCTAGACTCCAGAAACTGCAGGAGCTTCTCAGTTTTTCTCTGGATCACAAAGTCTTGGAGGTTCTCAGAACCTTCCACTTTTTGACTGACTCCCCCCAAGTTGTAAGAGCATTGGGACTGCCCATTGGGCTAATTTAGACACCTCGGGCAGTAGGATACTACAGTCTACCAGTCCTGCCTATCGTTCCAAATTTAGACGAAATGTTTTAAAGGGACTCTAAAAGCTCTCTCTTATTGAGTTGTAAGCCCTCCAAACTCATTCAGTTATTCACCCAAATCTGACCAAAGTACTCAGATAATCGCCACCCTTATCCTTAGTTTCAAACTTCCCATTTTGAGGTTGATGCAGAACTAGACAACTTTCTTAAAGGTACAGCTGCTGTAAGGACAAGCCTTTAGAAGCTCAGGCATTGAGGGAGGAAGACACAGAGTAGGCAATGTCATCACACATTTGACTTTTCAATCTGAGGAAATAAAACAATTCTTTAGGGCATGCCAAAGGGGACAAAACTAAACCCTCTGGTGCTGGCATAACAGGGAAAAACCCACACCTACCATTAGGGTCTTTCTGTCATCCCTCTCTAGAGAGGGATGCTTTATTTCCCTTTTTACCTGACCCCAGATGTATTGCTTCTGTCTCTCTCTAATGTCTACCAACTAACTTTATTTTTCCCCTACAGCTTATACATGCAGGAAATGTTTCAAGCAGTATTAAAAGTATAATGTAGTTGCAGTCTGTTTTACAAGTCAATGACTACGCTGAATACAAATAATAGCAGCATGTTTTCCTTATCCTTTAGACTCTTTAATATAATAGGGAAAAAACAAGTTGTCTCAAGAACCCACATACATTCATACCCAAGTAACTTGATACAGATTAACAGTGTAAGCAAGCAAACTATTTTGTTTTCAGTTCCCTAACCACCCTGAGGCTACAAAGAAAGTACCAATTACCTTATTTTTTATCTCAAAGGAAATGTTACAAAGAAGTCCTTAAAGGTTCGAAGTCTGAGCTTTTATTAATGGAAAATGATGGGTCATCTCCACCTTGGCCCCTCAGGTTACCCACTCATCAGAACAGGGAACAAGGAATTCATCATCTCCCTTTTGGTCACCAAGCCATCCTAGCAAGAAAGGCACATTAGCCATCAGTAGCTAGGTTGCCATTATCCCTTCCTGTTCCCTAATCTAGAGGGACCTTAAAATCCTCAGTAAGCTATCAAAGTATGCTTTAAATTATTTTCCAAGACTTTGTTTTTTAACATCAAAGCCATTAACAAAAAATGTTAACCTTAAGTCCTTCTTTATAGCTATATTTCAGCTATGATGCACTGCAAAACCTGTGAAGACATCTTCCAACATTAAGATTAAAAGAACCCGAGCTCGCTGGGCTTCTGGGACTCATTTGATTTTCTTAATCAGTAACCTAAGCCACAGTCTGTATGGCTCCCCAGGAATACTAGCTGTGTGTCATTTTTTTGTTCTAATTTTGTATCCTCTCAGCCCCTGTTTTATCAAGAATGGGAACGACATCCCATCTTGCTTTTACCTCTCTTAGTTTTCCTAGTTAGCGAACCTCCCATCACTGTCCCTCGCTGTATTTACTAAGGACTGTCAATCATCAAAATCCTATTTAAACTATCATTATTATTGTATAAGAGTCATTGCTTCAGCTAAACAGTACAGCTCAGGAGGAAATCATCTCTATGATAATCCATGGGTAAAAATGCCCAGTAAAATGGGGTATTTCCATGAGATAATCATGCCACATTTAAGGCAGTGGGAATCTTTCCACACCCATTCACGCCATGCTAGATAGGAGAGAAAAAAGGTAGCAACAAACGTAAACGTACATCAGATGCAAGAGATGGCCTGACCAAAATTCACCCTTCAGAGATTTGCTTCCTGGGAGGCTGATGTCCTGAAGTCAGTTGCAACCTGCTTCTCCTCTGACATGGCCACCTGCCAAAAGGCAAAGAGTCTGAGGACCCTCCCTATGTTAGCTCCCTACTTTTACCCCCACCCACTCTCCTTTCATTTTAATCATTTAAAATCATTTAATCTCCAGGTCGTTTTAAGCCTTCTCTCCTTTTCCACTGAGCTCCAGGTTATAAGTTTACAAGCAGGCCCAGAGCCCAAACTTAACACAGCTCACAGCTGGGAAGGAAGGAGATAAAATCTGAAGAGTCCTAATGCTGCTGTTTCTTCTGGATCTCCAAGCCTGCATCCCTAACTGAGATAGGATCATCATTTTGTTCTTGGGACATCTTCCCTTAACCCTTTGGTCTGCCTTTATTATTAGTGCTGCACCAAGTCTGCGTACTCATTTTGACATCTACTGTCTACTCTTTAGTTACTTGTTAGGCTTTTCAGGCCATCTGCCTCCATCTTTCCCTCCAAAGCCTTTGCCCTGGGTCAGGATGGCCCTCTAACTCTGTGTCATGGAGAAGGAGAGCAATAAAACACTGGGCAGGAGTGGGGAATGGAGGATGGGGGCTGGGGGCTTTAGACATAATTTACTTGAAAACTGCTGAGAGGGTAAACGGGAGTTCTGAGATATCCTCAGATGGAAGAACATGGATTCCAGGAGTCTCAAACTTCATAACATGCTGGGTGTGCCTTGAAGTTAGAGAGGCAGGGGACTGATGTGCCTGTCACTGATTTCATTAGTATGTGGAAAGCATGAGCTTTTCCTAAGGTAAGGGATGCTGGGTGGGGCTGGAGTTGGGGCAGCACAGCTGGGATGCTGAACCTTACAAAAGCATGGTATGGGACTGCCTCCTGCTAGTGCTCTTGAGTGTGGCCAAGATTTAGTGTCCTTCCTTTCAGCTGAGCAAAGGAGGGAGGGAGTTAGTTTCCTCCTCCTGCAGGGCAGTCTGTCACCCACTTATGACCGACCCCTGGAAATATGGATGGCTACCAGTGTTATTCATGTGAAAAATCTCAGGACAGTGGAACTGCTAACAGGCAATGCTGCTTGTGGGGCCTTGGCTCCTGCTTCAGAGATCTTGTCCACTCTCCCCTTGGGTTCCTCGAGGCCCACCTACCAACCCTATCCCTTCCACCCAAAGCTCCTGACAGAAGGTCTGGGTAAGCACCACAAGCCTTCATCTCTCGGGAATGATACCATTCTCAATTCCAGACTACTTCACCACTAACCCTACAAAGACTTCGGGGAATTAGCTAGAAAAAACTCCCATACGGTGTGAGACACTTCCAGTGGGTTGGTTCCATAAGGTTGCAGCCTCTGTGTCAGCATACATACAGGGATCCTTCCCCTGCCCTCATTACATATGCACAGACACACAGACTCACAAACACACACACACACACACACACACACACACACTCTCTCTCTCACTCCTCTATTCTCTCCCATGTGTGTCTGTGTCTGTGTCTGTGGTGTCTGTGTGTCTCCGTCTCCCTTTACTGCTCTCTCTCTCACACACACACAAACACACAGATTTTGAGGCAGGATCAAGACATTCAATTTACACATGAAACACACACACACACACTAGAGAGAGAGAGAGAGAGAGAGAGAGAGAGAGAGAGAGGAAGAGAGAGAGAGAGAAAGAGAAAGAGAGAGAAAGATCTACCACCCTTCTTAACTCTTCCTGTTGTTGAGTCTTTGAAATGTAAATATCAAGGAACAAAGGATCTCAGAGTCCCCAGGTCAGTAGGAAGTGCCCAGTAAACAACACCTGCTAATTTCACAGATGAAGAGACAACTCCTTTACTTAAATTAATAAGATTATCGTGGTTTCATGTTTTGTTACTATGATAACATATTCTGATATACTGGTCCATTTTCTTTCAAAAGGAAAAAAATAATATTGATATTGTTTGAGAGTTTAAATATATTCTTTTTGGAAATTATTTACAGTGTAGTTTTATCCTATCTAGCTTGCATTTTCGTTGAAATCTCATGCAGTTTGCTCCCAACTCCCTTCCATAACACAAGTTGTTCCTGTACAAATCTCTTTGTTTCGCTATAACCTCAAGAGTTAGGCAGCAGAACAAAAGAGTGTTGCAGGTCCTTTTTAGCTGTGCCTGTTCTGTGGGTCCCTTTTACACCATTGGTCTAAAAGTTTCTCCCAGATATTGGCACTGTAGTCAGTTGCCAGGTTTGTACTTCTTGGTATAACCCAGAAAAAGTTCAGAGCAGGAAGTATCAATGAAGAGATGCCCAAAAAAAGGAGCAAAATCTCTCCAACTCCAAAAATTTAGCTGCCAATTCCACTTTTCACTGCAAAGAGGACAGTGTGATAGGCTGTCTGGAGAAAAGGCCTGAAATTCTAGACAGAGAGCTGCCTCCAAAGTTCACGCCAGGATTAACTGGAAAGATTCCATGGCAACAGGTCCACAAGGGAGGAGGAGGAAGATAATTCCTAAGTAGGTCCAGGTGAGAAAGAGGAAATCTTTGGATAGCTAGAGGAATCATTGAGATCATTGCCCTTTATCTACATCTCTTTATGAAAGGGTTTCTGATCAAGGAGTACCTTGGTGATGGGGGTCCCAGGAATGCCACAATGATCACACCATGCAACAGACCTCACACAACTGAGAAATGGCTAACTCTGAGTCGGGGTAGAGACAGTGGAAGACCAGAGAGCAAGCCTTATGGGGGTGTTGGGATATGGAGCATGCACCTAGGGAAAATTCAGGTAAGGCGGGGACAGTGGAAATGTGTCACATTGGCCCTCAGTGATGGGAAGGCATTGTTGCTGAGTCATTGAAGGCAGGGTAACGGGGTGGGTAACACCTGATTCTGGAATGTGGACAGTTCTCTAGTTAGCTAACACTTAGCATATATAATTCACACAAAGGAGAGAAGTCACAAAAAGTGATGGAGAATTCATGCAGAAACTTTCCAGAGAAAGATACACAGGTATCCCCTAGGAGAGATATATTTTCACTCATTTGAGTTAAAAATCTATTCAAAGACTTATGGAACCTTATTTGAGTTCATAGACATTGAAACAGTGCTGGAACACACCCATCAAACCCAATTACCAGGTGGTGGTGGCAGAGGCAGGTGGATCTCTGAGTTCCAGGCCAGCCTGCCCTACAAAAGACATTCCAGGACAGTAAAGGCTACACAGAGAAACCTGTCTCACAAGACCAAACCAAACGAACAGAACCCCATGAGTTAGAAGCATAGTAGTGCCACTGACTGTTTCATTGAATTCTAGAGAGCAATCTAATAATTTATGTACACAATCAGTGCCAATAATTTAGTGTTTACACTAGATGCTTTGAAAGTGGAGTAAAGCTCACAGGTTTTAAGACCATTTCAAACACTCTTTTTGATTCAAAGTGCTCAAAATATCCCAAGGTTCTCTGGATAATATTCCATGTTGTATTATAGCTAGTGTTACAGCAGGTCACCGCATAGGCTCAGTGTCTGTTGTTTTCTTCCAACCAATGCTTTAGAGGTATGTCTGACTTACAGTCAGTCATTCAAATGTGATTGGGCAAGACTGTATTGTGCAACATAAATTATAATGAGGAAAGCATTCTGCGGGATTACGCTGATGAAAATGGAAGAGCTAATTTAAGTTCTGGGTATAAACCTTTAGAAGCCTGGAGTTAACCACAACCTATGGTTCCTGGAGGTTCCCAGAGGAAACATTTGCAGGGGATCCTGTGCACAGAGTCTTCATTTTTGTTTTAAGCTTGTTTATTATAACCAGACAGGGGTACTTCAAACCTCCTTAGCTTAAAATCTGCCAGTTGAGTGAATGGGCAAATGTCATGCACCACTCACTCCCCTTTGTTGCCTGCAGATGCCTCTTCAAGATAACTATATAACTTGATGCCAGGGAACAAGTACCAGTGCACATTCCTATACAGAGAGGACTGGACTAGGGCTGCACAGCTGTCCTCCAAGAGCCAGCTAAGCTATTTACAGCCTGGGGACATCCCCTTTCAGCACTGCACCTGTGCAGCAGCAGCAGGAGGAAGTGCAGCTGTAGCAGCAGCAGCAACAGCAGCAGCAACAGTAGCCACAGCTCCTTTCTACCAACTGACATCACCAGTGAACAAAACAGCATAGCTACAGCATCTCGGTAAGACCCTGTGGCAATCTCATGACACTGGCTTCTGCTGGGATGCATGTCAATACTCCCTCTTGCTATAATTTACAGCCTGAGATAAGGATTTCCCTCCTCTCATAATAAAGACCCTGCTCCTTTCTATTTGGGTCCGCAAACGAGGTGTGTAAAGATGTGTCGTGTGTAATGAAGGAGAATGCTTAGAACAGCTTGCGCCTATCTTTAAGACTGTTAAACAGACAAGAGTTTCATCACTGCGGAAACTATGTTTTACCTATCGCTCTTCCATGGGTACATCTATGAGAAACACATACAACTTACACCTGTGGTAAAATGAAACGAAAGAAAGAAAGAAAGAAAGAAACAAACAAACAAAAACCCAGCTTGTGCCTCTTTGAGCATGCTAAGCACTCCTTTGTAGACCAAATGCATCTAACTGTTTTGCAGGGTCCCTGTATATCATACATAAGTAAAGTGTGATAATGTAAAGCTGTCTTTTGAGTCTCTTTTTCAGTTCTCCTCCCCACTGTGGAAAGCTGAGACTTCCTTCTTTTCATCATCTTACTCCACGCCTACGAACTACGCCGTGAGAGCTTTATAACACCTTTTGACAAAATAAAGCTTTTACGTCTGTTCATTCATGTGAAGTCACATTCTGCTTCTCTTTTGAATATTATCTGTCTTTAAACATCAAATTGTTTTATAAAATGAAAGGTTTTGTACAAAAGCATTACAGACCAAAGCTGTATTTTCAGGGTCCGGTTAAGCATCAGAAATGGAATGGGCACGGGAACAAGCTATACAGGCCAAGTAGTTGAATGTACTAACACTTCAAGACTCCATGCATATAAAGTGACTGGACTGATACAAAAGGTGTAACGAGGGGACCGGGATGTGCTGAGGGGAGTGAGTGGTGCATGACATTTGCCCATTCACTCAACTGGCAGATTTTAATCTAAGGAGGTTTGAAGTACCCCTGTCTGGTTATAATAAACAAGCTTAAAACAAAAATGAAGACTCTGTGCACAGGATCCCCTGCAAATGTTTCCTCTGGGAACCTCCAGGAACCATAGGTTGTGGTTAACTCCAGGCTTCTAAAGGTTTATACCCAGAACTTAAATTAGCTCTTCCATTTTCATCAGCGTAATCCCGCAGAATGCTTTCCTCATTATAATTTATGTTGCACAATACAGTCTTGCCCAATCACATTTGAATGACTGACTGTAAGTCAGACATACCTCTAAAGCATTGGTTGGAAGAAAACAACAGACACTGAGCCTATGCGGTGACCTGCTGTAACACTAGCTATAATACAACATGGAATATTATCCAGAGAACCTTGGGATATTTTGAGCACTTTGAATCAAAAAGAGTGTTTGAAATGGTCTTAAAACCTGTGAGCTTTACTCCACTTTCAAAGCATCTAGTGTAAACACTAAATTATTGGCACTGATTGTGTACATAAATTATTAGATTGCTCTCTAGAATTCAATGAAACAGTCAGTGGCACTACTATGCTTCTAACTCATGGGGTTCTGTTCGTTTGGTTTGGTCTTGTGAGACAGGTTTCTCTGTGTAGCCTTTACTGTCCTGGAATGTCTTTTGTAGGGCAGGCTGGCCTGGAACTCAGAGATCCACCTGCCTCTGCCACCACCACCTGGTAATTGGGTTTGATGGGTGTGTTCCAGCACTGTTTCAATGTCTATGAACTCAAATAAGGTTCCATAAGTCTTTGAATAGATTTTTAACTCAAATGAGTGAAAATATATCTCTCCTAGGGGATACCTGTGTATCTTTCTCTGGAAAGTTTCTGCATGAATTCTCCATCACTTTTTGTGACTTCTCTCCTTTGTGTGAATTATATATGCTAAGTGTTAGCTAACTAGAGAACTGTCCACATTCCAGAATCAGGTGTTACCCACCCCGTTACCCTGCCTTCAATGACTCAGCAACAATGCCTTCCCATCACTGAGGGCCAATGTGACACATTTCCACTGTCCCCGCCTTACCTGAATTTTCCCTAGGTGCATGCTCCATATCCCAACACCCCCATAAGGCTTGCTCTCTGGTCTTCCACTGTCTCTACCCCGACTCAGAGTTAGCCATTTCTCAGTTGTGTGAGGTCTGTTGCATGGTGTGATCATTGTGGCATTCCTGGGACCCCCATCACCAAGGTACTCCTTGATCAGAAACCCTTTCATAAAGAGATGTAGATAAAGGGCAATGATCTCAATGATTCCTCTAGCTATCCAAAGATTTCCTCTTTCTCACCTGGACCTACTTAGGAATTATCTTCCTCCTCCTCCCTTGTGGACCTGTTGCCATGGAATCTTTCCAGTTAATCCTGGCGTGAACTTTGGAGGCAGCTCTCTGTCTAGAATTTCAGGCCTTTTCTCCAGACAGCCTATCACACTGTCCTCTTTGCAGTGAAAAGTGGAATTGGCAGCTAAATTTTTGGAGTTGGAGAGATTTTGCTCCTTTTTTTGGGCATCTCTTCATTGATACTTCCTGCTCTGAACTTTTTCTGGGTTATACCAAGAAGTACAAACCTGGCAACTGACTACAGTGCCAATATCTGGGAGAAACTTTTAGACCAATGGTGTAAAAGGGACCCACAGAACAGGCACAGCTAAAAAGGACCTGCAACACTCTTTTGTTCTGCTGCCTAACTCTTGAGGTTATAGCGAAACAAAGAGATTTGTACAGGAACAACTTGTGTTATGGAAGGGAGTTGGGAGCAAACTGCATGAGATTTCAACGAAAATGCAAGCTAGATAGGATAAAACTACACTGTAAATAATTTCCAAAAAGAATATATTTAAACTCTCAAACAATATCAATATTATTTTTTTCCTTTTGAAAGAAAATGGACCAGTATATCAGAATATGTTATCATAGTAACAAAACATGAAACCACGATAATCTTATTAATTTAAGTAAAGGAGTTGTCTCTTCATCTGTGAAATTAGCAGGTGTTGTTTACTGGGCACTTCCTACTGACCTGGGGACTCTGAGATCCTTTGTTCCTTGATATTTACATTTCAAAGACTCAACAACAGGAAGAGTTAAGAAGGGTGGTAGATCTTTCTCTCTCTTTCTCTTTCTCTCTCTCTCTCTTCCTCTCTCTCTCTCTCTCTCTCTCTCTCTCTCTCTCTAGTGTGTGTGTGTGTGTTTCATGTGTAAATTGAATGTCTTGATCCTGCCTCAAAATCTGTGTGTTTGTGTGTGTGTGAGAGAGAGAGCAGTAAAGGGAGACGGAGACACACAGACACCACAGACACAGACACAGACACACATGGGAGAGAATAGAGGAGTGAGAGAGAGAGAGTGTGTGTGTGTGTGTGTGTGTGTGTGTGTTTGTGAGTCTGTGTGTCTGTGCATATGTAATGAGGGCAGGGGAAGGATCCCTGTATGTATGCTGACACAGAGGCTGCAACCTTATGGAACCAACCCACTGGAAGTGTCTCACACCGTATGGGAGTTTTTTCTAGCTAATTCCCCGAAGTCTTTGTAGGGTTAGTGGTGAAGTAGTCTGGAATTGAGAATGGTATCATTCCCGAGAGATGAAGGCTTGTGGTGCTTACCCAGACCTTCTGTCAGGAGCTTTGGGTGGAAGGGATAGGGTTGGTAGGTGGGCCTCGAGGAACCCAAGGGGAGAGTGGACAAGATCTCTGAAGCAGGAGCCAAGGCCCCACAAGCAGCATTGCCTGTTAGCAGTTCCACTGTCCTGAGATTTTTCACATGAATAACACTGGTAGCCATCCATATTTCCAGGGGTCGGTCATAAGTGGGTGACAGACTGCCCTGCAGGAGGAGGAAACTAACTCCCTCCCTCCTTTGCTCAGCTGAAAGGAAGGACACTAAATCTTGGCCACACTCAAGAGCACTAGCAGGAGGCAGTCCCATACCATGCTTTTGTAAGGTTCAGCATCCCAGCTGTGCTGCCCCAACTCCAGCCCCACCCAGCATCCCTTACCTTAGGAAAAGCTCATGCTTTCCACATACTAATGAAATCAGTGACAGGCACATCAGTCCCCTGCCTCTCTAACTTCAAGGCACACCCAGCATGTTATGAAGTTTGAGACTCCTGGAATCCATGTTCTTCCATCTGAGGATATCTCAGAACTCCCGTTTACCCTCTCAGCAGTTTTCAAGTAAATTATGTCTAAAGCCCCCAGCCCCCATCCTCCATTCCCCACTCCTGCCCAGTGTTTTATTGCTCTCCTTCTCCATGACACAGAGTTAGAGGGCCATCCTGACCCAGGGCAAAGGCTTTGGAGGGAAAGATGGAGGCAGATGGCCTGAAAAGCCTAACAAGTAACTAAAGAGTAGACAGTAGATGTCAAAATGAGTACGCAGACTTGGTGCAGCACTAATAATAAAGGCAGACCAAAGGGTTAAGGGAAGATGTCCCAAGAACAAAATGATGATCCTATCTCAGTTAGGGATGCAGGCTTGGAGATCCAGAAGAAACAGCAGCATTAGGACTCTTCAGATTTTATCTCCTTCCTTCCCAGCTGTGAGCTGTGTTAAGTTTGGGCTCTGGGCCTGCTTGTAAACTTATAACCTGGAGCTCAGTGGAAAAGGAGAGAAGGCTTAAAACGACCTGGAGATTAAATGATTTTAAATGATTAAAATGAAAGGAGAGTGGGTGGGGGTAAAAGTAGGGAGCTAACATAGGGAGGGTCCTCAGACTCTTTGCCTTTTGGCAGGTGGCCATGTCAGAGGAGAAGCAGGTTGCAACTGACTTCAGGACATCAGCCTCCCAGGAAGCAAATCTCTGAAGGGTGAATTTTGGTCAGGCCATCTCTTGCATCTGATGTACGTTTACGTTTGTTGCTACCTTTTTTCTCTCCTATCTAGCATGGCGTGAATGGGTGTGGAAAGATTCCCACTGCCTTAAATGTGGCATGATTATCTCATGGAAATACCCCATTTTACTGGGCATTTTTACCCATGGATTATCATAGAGATGATTTCCTCCTGAGCTGTACTGTTTAGCTGAAGCAATGACTCTTATACAATAATAATGATAGTTTAAATAGGATTTTGATGATTGACAGTCCTTAGTAAATACAGCGAGGGACAGTGATGGGAGGTTCGCTAACTAGGAAAACTAAGAGAGGTAAAAGCAAGATGGGATGTCGTTCCCATTCTTGATAAAACAGGGGCTGAGAGGATACAAAATTAGAACAAAAAAATGACACACAGCTAGTATTCCTGGGGAGCCATACAGACTGTGGCTTAGGTTACTGATTAAGAAAATCAAATGAGTCCCAGAAGCCCAGCGAGCTCGGGTTCTTTTAATCTTAATGTTGGAAGATGTCTTCACAGGTTTTGCAGTGCATCATAGCTGAAATATAGCTATAAAGAAGGACTTAAGGTTAACATTTTTTGTTAATGGCTTTGATGTTAAAAAACAAAGTCTTGGAAAATAATTTAAAGCATACTTTGATAGCTTACTGAGGATTTTAAGGTCCCTCTAGATTAGGGAACAGGAAGGGATAATGGCAACCTAGCTACTGATGGCTAATGTGCCTTTCTTGCTAGGATGGCTTGGTGACCAAAAGGGAGATGATGAATTCCTTGTTCCCTGTTCTGATGAGTGGGTAACCTGAGGGGCCAAGGTGGAGATGACCCATCATTTTCCATTAATAAAAGCTCAGACTTCGAACCTTTAAGGACTTCTTTGTAACATTTCCTTTGAGATAAAAAATAAGGTAATTGGTACTTTCTTTGTAGCCTCAGGGTGGTTAGGGAACTGAAAACAAAATAGTTTGCTTGCTTACACTGTTAATCTGTATCAAGTTACTTGGGTATGAATGTATGTGGGTTCTTGAGACAACTTGTTTTTTCCCTATTATATTAAAGAGTCTAAAGGATAAGGAAAACATGCTGCTATTATTTGTATTCAGCGTAGTCATTGACTTGTAAAACAGACTGCAACTACATTATACTTTTAATACTGCTTGAAACATTTCCTGCATGTATAAGCTGTAGGGGAAAAATAAAGTTAGTTGGTAGACATTAGAGAGAGACAGAAGCAATACATCTGGGGTCAGGTAAAAAGGGAAATAAAGCATCCCTCTCTAGAGAGGGATGACAGAAAGACCCTAATGGTAGGTGTGGGTTTTTCCCTGTTATGCCAGCACCAGAGGGTTTAGTTTTGTCCCCTTTGGCATGCCCTAAAGAATTGTTTTATTTCCTCAGATTGAAAAGTCAAATGTGTGATGACATTGCCTACTCTGTGTCTTCCTCCCTCAATGCCTGAGCTTCTAAAGGCTTGTCCTTACAGCAGCTGTACCTTTAAGAAAGTTGTCTAGTTCTGCATCAACCTCAAAATGGGAAGTTTGAAACTAAGGATAAGGGTGGCGATTATCTGAGTACTTTGGTCAGATTTGGGTGAATAACTGAATGAGTTTGGAGGGCTTACAACTCAATAAGAGAGAGCTTTTAGAGTCCCTTTAAAACATTTCGTCTAAATTTGGAACGATAGGCAGGACTGGTAGACTGTAGTATCCTACTGCCCGAGGTGTCTAAATTAGCCCAATGGGCAGTCCCAATGCTCTTACAACTTGGGGGGAGTCAGTCAAAAAGTGGAAGGTTCTGAGAACCTCCAAGACTTTGTGATCCAGAGAAAAACTGAGAAGCTCCTGCAGTTTCTGGAGTCTAGCCCCCTGGGCATCTCTGAGTCATACCCAGAAGGAAACTTCATTGTGTGGAGGACTCCCATTCAACAGTGAAAAGGCTACTACTCCTCCTTGCCTGGGCCAGCACTCTCTGGAAGTTCCTGTATAGAGTGAAATCTTTTACCATCACAAATGTACCCATTACTGCAGACCACTCACCCGCCAGCCCATACCCATTCCTTGGTGTCAGTCTCCAAATCCTAGAAATACATCCTACTGGATACTGTCAGTGGTCACTCCTGTAAGGAATCGGAGGCATTCCTAAAGGTGACCACAGCTACCTCCCCCTCGTAAGATTGAGATATGGCAAAAGCAACAAAAGAAAAAGACATTCTAACAAAGACAAGAATAGACTTGTAAATCTGGAAGTATCTGAAACTCAGAGGCCTAGACGCCAAAATAAAAGCAATCAATGTAAGACAGGACAGTCAGTACCTCTCCATTAGAACCCAGAAACAGATCTGCATGAGTTGCCGAAAAATGCAGTCTGGGTGAAGGAAAAAAAAAAGAAGACAAGACTACCAATACATAACGGAATATGCTTAAGGCCCTTAAAGAGGATATGAAAAAAGATCCACACATCAAGCCTATAAAACCACAAACACAGAGAGACACGAGAGAGGAAAAATATTCAAGATGTGAAAGTAGAAATAGAATCACTAAGAAAACCCATCTTGAGGTAAAACTGGAACAAAAAATTTAGGAACCTGAACAGGAAATTCAGAGGTAGGCCTTGCCAACAGAATACGGGAGATAGAGGAGCATCTTGGGTACAGAGAAGACCTAAGAAATGGACAAATCAGTTTCAGAAAAGACCCTGGGCAGTGGAGGAGACGGTGCCTGAACTGGCCTTGTCCCGTAGTCAGGCTGGTGACTATCTGGAATATCACCCTAGAACCTTCCTCCGGCGACGGATGGAGAGAGAGATAGAGACCCACATCGGAGCACTGGACTGAGCTCCCAAGGCCCAGTTGAAGAACGGAAGGAGGGAGAATATGAGCAAGGAAGTCAGGATCACGAAGTAGTTGTTGGTCCACCCACTGAGACAGTGTGCCTGAACTAATGGGAGCTCACCAACTCCAGCTGGATTGGGAATGAACGAGCATGGAATCGAACTGGACCCTCCGAATGTGGTTGACAACTGGGGTAGACTGAGGGGGCCAATGATAATGGCACTGAGATTTGTCTCTACTGAATGTACTGTTTCTTGGGATCCTATTCTTTTTGGATGCACACCTTCCTAAGCCTGGATGGAGCGGGGGAGGGCCTTGGACTTCCCACAGGGCAGGGTGCCTTGCCCTCTCTTAGGACTGGAGAGGTGTGGAGGGGGAGGGTGTGGGGGGGGGGGAGTAGGAAGGAAGTAGGAGGAGGGGAGGAAGTGGGAATTTTGATTGGTATTATTTATAAAGTAATAGAAAAAAGAGGAAAAAAAAGAGAAAGGAGAAAAAAAACAGGCACAAAATAGGCAGGACATCTGGCACACTATGAAAGGACCAAACCTAAGAAAAATATGAATAGAGGAAGGGGAAGAATCACAACTCAAAGGCACAGAAAGTAATTTCAACAAAAGCATAGAAGAAATTTGCCCTGACCCATAGGGAGAGTCGCCCATTAAAGGCGCGAGAAGCATTCAGAACACCAAAGACACTGGACCCGTTACGTTAACAGTCAAAAACAGTACATGTAGGTAACAGAGAAAGAATATTAAAGCTGCAAGGAGAAAACACAAAAGCAGACCTATTAGGGCTACAGCCGGCTTCTCAACAGAGACTCTAAAAGCCAGATGGACCTGGACGCATGCGCTGAGACTGTAAGAGACCAGAGGTGTGGTGCCAGCCCAGACTACTATACCCAACAATCCTTTCAATCATAATTTTTAGAGAAAATGAAACATTCAGAAATAAAGACCAAGTTTAAGCAATGTTTATCTATAAAATCAGTCCTAAAGGAGCTTGAAGGAAAACTCCAAAAGATTGACACTGGGTATCTTCCTCATTCATGATTCACTTTCTAACATGGTGCAGGGTGTCCCATATGAACGTGGCAGACTCAGCCTGTCTGCCTACCCACCTTGCCCCAAAGATCCCTTATACCCAATGCTGGAATTGAGACACTGGCATTTACGTGTGTGCTGGGGATCTGAACCTGTCTTCACACTGGTGTGGCAAACACTTGAAGAACTGAGCCAGCTGCCTAGCCTTTCTTCTATATATTGTGTTTTCCCTTTCACTGCTGTTTGTCCCAGTTTACACCTTTCTGCTGTGCATTGTGTTTGATTAAACAAGATCAGGACCATATACAATCTAAAGCAGTTAAGAAGGACCGCAAAGGATAACTCGATGTGGTATTTACAACACTTTAACAAAAGCATACACTTGTAGGGAAGTGACAAGACAAAGGAAACTAGGCATCAAATTTGGGTTCTTTACTAGAATGGTGTGCTCTCATGCTCTTAACTGCAGAGCCATCTCGACAACATGGATGAACAAGAATAAGAGACATGCCAATGTGGACAGAAGAGTCCTTAACCCTAGACAAAGAACTACAGGCAACTGAGGAATGCTTGAGAATAGGAGAGATAGTCCTTCCCTAGGCTGAGCATACCAATTGTTTATCCAATATTAAGTGGATAAACAATTTTAATCTGAAGAAAACATACATGTAATATTACACAGACCGAGCAGGCTGTATACATGAATATATACAAACATAGACATATGATTTTATTTATATATATAGACACATATATATGCATACACATAAACATGTGTCTATAACAATATTTAATGAAAAACATGGCTGTGAATTTCAGAGAACAAGGAGGAATTTACTGGAGGGTTTAGAGGAAGGCAGGGGAAGGGGGAAGGGAATGATACCCCTATACTATTATCTCACAGAGAAGTAACCGTTTTAAAAGCTATGAGGTAGGGAGGTGTTTGCAGGAGGAGGACACACAATTGAAATGGATTGTAGGGAAATTTTTAATTAAAGAGAAAAACTGAAAAATGTGGGGACTACTGGATGAAGAGAGAGTACTGAAAGTTGCCAGAGGTAACTCACACAGGTATTTTCTTCAGAATTGCTTCAAGACTAAACTCCTAACAGCCTGGAAAAGATGCAACCAATGGTATGGTTCCACACCAAGAGGACCTAACTGCCAACCATATAACTGCACTGAGCAAAGCTGTCTTTTCAATCAATGTAAGTCTTCATAACATATTCCAAGATAAATATAGACAACAGCCATCCAGGAACAGGAAGAGGCCAGCACTGCAAGAAGAAAAAGGAATGCAATATACAGATGAGGAAGCAAGGCACCTGAAATCACAGCAGGTTGGGAACGGACGCTTTTCACCAAAGTGGACACTAGAAGAGCATCAAACATCCCAACTCAATAACCCCGAGTCACAAGGAGAATAGAGATAAAGAAATGCACATTAACTGTTCTGATTCAAGTAGGAAACAGCAATTGCCAGGGTTGGGGTTAATGTGTGGCTTACAAGAGACACACCCATGGTCCATCGAGTACCCTAACTGTCAAGTGCTCTCCCAACTAAAAGAGGCACATTAGAGGACTTCCTAGGCACAGACAAGAACAAACTGACAAAACCTCAGCCAGGCAAATACATATTCAATAATAATATGTGTGTCAAGCTGCAATCAACCTTATGCCCTTATTCCTAATAACAACCCTATATCCCTTTATTTCAGATGATCAATGGGCAGGAAAACAAGAGTTCAGGTACAGGATAAAGATAGGACATAAGGTCCCAACGCAGAGCAGCCAGGCCTACAGTCTTGCTTCCTTTGAACATCACTGTGCCTGGTGCGGGGTCGGGGAAAAGAAAGGGTACTAATGTTGGGTGGGGACTGACCTCACTATGGTCTTCCTGTCCCAGCCCTCACTTCTCCCTAAGCAGAAACACCAAAAGGAATGTCAGCATATGATGGAGGTGGGTCATCTGTCTATCTATTGCTTTCATTGGTTAATTAATAAAGAAACTGCTTGGCTCTCTGATAGGGTAGAATTTAGATAGGCAGAGTAAACAGAACAGAATGCTGGGAGAAAGAAGCTGAGTCAGAGAGTCGCCATGATTCTCCCACCAGACACAGATGCTGGTTAAGATCTTTCCTGGTAAGCCACTTCGTGGGCTACACAAATTATCAGAAATGGGTTAGATCAATATATAAGAGCTAGCCAATAAGAGGCTGGAACTAATGGGCCAGACAGGGTTTAAAAGAATACAGTTTCCATGTAATTATTTCGGGTAAAGCTAGCCGTGCGGGCGGTCGGGTACCAGGGATGCAGCCCGGCCGCCCTTATTGCTACAAGCATAACACAATTTATGAGAACAGTTGAAGCTTAATCCTCAGTATTGGATCTGAATGCTGGACAATGTCCATGCTGCTTCTGTGCAGCCAGACACTGTCACCATAACTTAGGCAGTTTACAATGAGGATTCCACTCCTTCCCAGGACTCCAGCACGCACGCCCTTGACAGGAGAGGAGGAGACACTACTTAGAGACTGAAAATTTATCAGTAAGAATTTCAGTTCTAAACAATGTAAAAAGCTGCATCAAAATGGTCTTAGAAACAGGGAGGTCTGGACTCAGGATTCATCATAACTGGAAGCGTTCTGACATAGGGAATAAGGGAATTGAAAAAACAGTCAGTGGTCAGTGGATGATGCATCGTATATAAGGAACCTCGACGTCCTCTCCACGCTCATTGTTGCAGCACAGCTCAAACACTAGGGTCTTTACATGATGGCTCAGTTTTCGCTTTGATACATGGCTCACAATCTCTGTCATCCTGAAATCAGGGAATAAAGAGTTAGGTGGGAAGAAAGCAAATATGAAGGCAAAGCTGGTGGCAGATTACAGAAAAAGAAAGTGAACTATGAGTAGCACAGTGGGAAACTGAGAATCCCACACAAGGCTTCCGCTCCCACCAGCCCAGAGAGAGTAACTCACAGCTGATCCAACCATTCCTTGAGCTTGGAGGCTGGCATAAAGAAGAAATAGAGCAAGGACACACCCCGGGACAGCATGTTGATCTCCAGCCTCAGTCTACAGAGGTCAGGAGACAAGGGAGTGGTGACTCTGAGATGGACAGTTCTAAATCAAATGTACAAGTCCCTGCATACAGGGAGATCAAGAAGGAAGGATCCCTACCTTAAAGTCACCTAGGAACTGCTTGAGGGTCATCTCCTCACTACTAGGTTGCAGTCCCTGTACATTAAAGCGATCCCACAATGCCCACTCTTGATCATAATACTGGAGGACAAAGATAAGTGCTAAGAAAGGGGCTACCCCAAACAGTCTTACCATGTATTAACCACAGCTCTTTTGTCAAAAACATTCTTGTGGCCTCATCTAAATGATGATCAGGCAGCAGGTGGAAACTTTGCAAAGAAAAGGACACACACCACGAAGACCTGGCTTTCTCCTTCCCCCATTTACCGTCCCTCACATCTGTCCACTAAATGTTTGCCTTAATGGGGACAGATGGACAGACAGTCAACCCAGGTACTCAGCTTCTCTGAATGGGAACCCCAACATATCCTACACCTGTAGGCCCCGTACCTGGTGATAGGCTGGTGACAGAGGTGCAGAGGAGCTGAAAAAGGGCAAAGCCAAGTTGATAAACCTGTTTTTGTAAGACTCCAGTTGTTGGTGTCCCTGAACCACCTTGTACAACTCCAGACACACAAGGCCAACTACAGCTGCTGTGGTGGTTGCAATGGCTGTGATCATCTTCCCCCACAACCAGCTTGCTCTGCAACAGACAGCGAACACCAGAGATTACTGCTTGAGGGGTGGTGGTCATCTACAGAAGACCCAAATGAAGGAAAAACAGCTTCAGCAAACGCCAATGGTAGGTAAAACTCCTATTACCTTATGCCGGTCTGCAGGGGAAACGCCATAATTTTCTGCCCTGAGGTTGGAAGCTGCCATGATGGAAGTCCATGTGGAGGTTGCTGTCGTCACCCTGTTTTCAGTAGAGTATTAAACTTAATGACTACTTGGAACACAACTGTCTCCCCGAGGTATGAGCCATAGAGTCTGTACTGTCTTTTACAAATCATTATATAATTATTATATTTTTCAAAAAGACAAATGCAGCTACGCCATTTCTCTCTTGCCTTTCGTCCTTCAAATCCCTCCCAACTATTCTAATACCTGCTTTGTCTTTTTAAATGCATGGCCCCTGCCCTGATATTTTTTCTTTTTTAAAATTTATTCATTAAAAATTTCCACCTCCTCCCCTCCGCCTTTTCCCTCCCACTGCCCCCACTCCCTCTTCCCCGTCCCTCTCCAGTCCTAAGAGCAGTCAGGGTTCCCTGCTCTGTGGGAAGTCCAAGGTCCATCCAGGTCTAGGAAGGTGAGCATCCAAACAGACTAGTCTCCCACAAGGCCAGTCCATGCAGTAGAATCAAAACTCAGTGCCATTGTCTGTAACAGCGTAAACGAATGCAGACCGATTGTAAATATATATATATATATATATATATATATATATATAGCCCCTATATATCTTTAATGTAGAAATAGACTTACAGAACCACCGTTCCCGCGGAGACCAGGAAAGCAGAAGTGATGGCTGGGAGCAAGCTCACCAAATTTATAGGCAGACATTAGCCCGAGGCGAACACGCCCCCCAAGGGGCGGGACTTATCCCTACAATTGTCCTTGGTTTCTCAGTCAGTCCTCATTGTCAGCCACATTCAGAGAGTCTGGTTTGAACACAGGCTCCATCAGTCCTAGTCCAGCTGGCCATGGTGAGTTCCCATTAGATCAGTCCCACTGTCTCAGTGGGTGGGTGTACCCCTCGTGGTCCCGACTTCCTTGCTCATCTTCTCTCTCCTTTTGCTCCTTATTTGGACCTTGGGAGCTCAGTCCAGTACTCCAGTGTGGGTCTCTGTCTCTATCTCCATCCATCGCCAGACGAAGGTTCTATGGTGATATGCAAGATATTCAATCAGTGTGGCTGTAGGATAAGGCCAGTTCAGGTCCCTCTCCTTTGCTGCCCACGGATCCAGTTGGGGAAATACCTTGGACACCTGGGCACCTCTCTAGTGCCAAGACTCTGGCCACACCTTCTTTATCCATTCTTCTATTGAGGGGCACCTAGGTTGTTTCCAGGTTCTGGCTATTACAATATTCCTGCTATGAACATATTTGAACAAATGCTTTGGTAGTATGTATGACTGGGTGTGTCTCGGGTATATTCCCAAGAGTGGAATTGCTGGATCCTGAGGTAGATTGACTCCCAGTTTCCTGAGAAACAGCCACACTGATTTCTAAAGTGGTTGCACAAGTTTGCATTCCCACCGGCAATGGATGAGTGTTCCCCTTACTCCACATCCTCTCCAGCAAAGGCTATCCTTGGTGTTTTTGATTTTAGCCATTGTGACAGGTGTAAGATGATATCTCAAAGTTGTTTTGATTTGCATTTCCCTGATTGCCAAGGAGGTTGAGCATGATCTTAAGTGTCTTTTGGCCATTTGAACTTCTTCCTTTGAAAATTCTCTCTTCAGTTCAGTGCCCCATTTTTTAATTGGGTTAATTAAGGGTTTTAATGTCTAGTTTCTTGAGTTCTCTATATATTTTGGAGATCAGACCTTTGTCTGATGTGGGCTTGGTGAAGATCTTCTCCCATTCAGTAGGCTGCCTTTTTGTCTTAATGACCATGTCCTTTGCTTTACAGAAGCTTCTCAGTATCAGGAGGTCCCATTTATTCATTTTCGCTCTTATCGTCTGTGCTACTGGGTTTATATGTAGGAAATGGTCTCTCTGTTCCCATGTGTCAGACTACTTCCCAATTTCTCTTCTATCAGGTTCAGTGTCATCAGATTAATTTTGAGTTCTTTAATCCATTTGGATTTGAGTTTTGTGCATGGTGATAGATATGGGTCTATTTTCATTCTTCTACAGGTTGACATCCAGTTTTTCCAGCATCATTTGTTAAAGATGCTTTCTTTCTTCCATTGTATAATTTTAGCTCCTTTTCAAAAATCAGGTGTTCATAGGTTTGTGGATTAGTATCTGGGACTTAAATTTGATTTCACAAGTCAACATCTCTGTTTTTGTGCGAAAGGCAGGTATTGAGACAAAGGGACTCCTGACAGCCCGGTTGCCCTCAAGACTCAGTCCCAGCACCCAAACAGGCTGAGCTGGGTGATGTTATGGGCCCAAAGAGGGGAGGGAGGCAGAAGGGCTTTAATTTCTTTCTTTATTTCTTCCTTGACACAGGGGTGTGGTTCAGTAGTTGACTGTTCAGTTTCCATGAGTTTGTAGGTTTTCTGGTGTAAAATAGTTGTTGAATTCTAACTTTATTACATGGTGATCCGATAGTACACAGGTGGTTATGACAATTTCTTTGTATATATGGATGTTTGCTTTGTTACCGAGTATGTGATCAATTTTTGAGAAGGGTCCATGAGAAAAAAGTATATTCTTTTCTATTTGGGGGAAATGTTCTATAGATGTCTGTTAAGTCCATTTGATTCATTACCTCCATTACTTCTCTTATTTCTCTGGTGTTTCTGTCTGGTTGACCTGTTCATTAGTGAGAGCAGAGTGTTGAAATCTTCCACTATTAGAGTGTGGGGTTTGATGTATGCTTTGAGTTCTAGTAATGTTTTCTTTACATATATGTTTGCTTTTATATTAGGGGCATAGATATTCAGGATTGAGGCCTCCTCCTGATATATTGTTCCTGTTATGAGTGTAAAGTGTCCATCTTCATCACTTTAAATTGATTTTAGTTTGAAATCAATTTTGTTAGCTATTATTATAGCCACACCCACTTCTTTCTTTGGTCCATTTGATTGGAAAACCTTTTCCCAATCCTTTACTCTGAGGTAATGTCTGTCTTTGAGTTTGAGGTATGTTTGTTGTAAACAGCAAAATGTAGGATTCTGTTTTCAGATCCATTCTCTTAACCTGTGCCGTTTTATAGGTGAATTGATTCCACTGATATTAAGTGATATTAATGTCCAGTGGTTGTTATATATGGTTATTTTTCTGGTGGTATTGTTTGTGTGTTTCCCTCTTTGAGTTGTGTTGGTGGAGGGTTGTCAGACGATTGTGTTATTATGTGTGTTGTTAGCTTCCTTGGTTTGTGATTTTTCTTCTAGTGTTTTCTGTAAGGCTGGGTTTGTGGCTACATACTTTTTTTTTGTCCTGGAATATCTTGTTTTCTCCATCAATGGTGAATGCAAGCTTTGCTCGGTATAGTAGTCTGGGCTTGCATACATGGTCACTTAGTATCTGCAACACATCCAAGACCTTCTGGCTTTCATGGTTTGCATTGAGAAGTCAGGTGTAATTCTGATAGGTTTCCCTTTATATGTTATTTGACCTTTTTCCCTTGCAGCTCTTAATAGTTGCTCTTTATTCTGTATGTTTTATGTTTTGATTATTCTATGGAGAGGGGATGCTTTTTTTTTTATATTGATCCAGTCTATTTGGTGTTCTATATGCTTCTTGTACCTTCATAGGAATATTCTTTTTTAGGTTGGGAAAGTTTTCTTCTACAATTTTGTTGAATATATTTTCTAGCCTTTGAGCTGTAATTCTTTTCCTTCTACCCCTATTATTCTTAGTTTTGGTCTTTTTATGGATGTTTTGTAGTAAGAATTTGTTGGATTTATTTTGTTCTTTAATCAATGAGTTTATTTCCTCTATAGTATCTTCAGTGTCTGAGATTCTTTTTTTTTTAATCTCTTGTATTCTCTTGGTAATGCTTGTCTCTTGTAGTTCCTGTTTGTTTACCCTGATTTTCCAGATCCAGCCTTCCCTTAGTTTGTGTTTTCATCATTACCTCCATTTCATTTTTCAAATCTTGAACTGTTTCCATTACTTGGTTGATTGCTTTTTCTTGGTTTTCTTGGATATTCTGAGAGATTTATTTCCTCTACCTTTTTGTTCATCATCTCCCTTTCTTTACAGCAGTTTTATATGTCCTTTTTAAGGTCCTCTATTATTTTCATATAGTTCCATTTAAAGTCGATTTCTTCTACTTTTTCTGGAGTAGGGTGTTCAATTCTTTTTGTTGTGTGATCCCTGGATTCTGGTGTTGTCATGTTGCCTTTCAGGTTGTTGGATGAATTCTTGCATGGACGTCTGCCCACCTCTTCTTTCAAATGCAGCCAGTAGAGTCTTGGCGTCTTTGTCCAATCTTTGCTGTGACTGACTTTCTGGGTGAATCTCCTCAGTGAAGGAGCAGGAACTGTTCCTGGGCCAAAAACCAGTCTGGATGGATCTCCTCAGCACATGAACAGGGACACCTGGTAGTCCAAGTACCACCACAGACAAAAGGGAAAACGTGGGGGAAGGGCAGGATAATGTGAAACAACGAAGACCCTGCAGCAGAAGCTGAAGGTTCCCTGAACTCCCTTGCAGGGATCTTCTGCCCTCCAGGCCAGCAGACACTCACCCCTCTTGGTGGGTAGCCTTAGTGAAGGAGCAGGAAATCTTCCTGGGCCAAGGAGCTTGCAGAAAATTGGGCAGGCTTGTGGGATGCAGGGTCCTGTGTAACAAAGAAGCCCCTGTATCAGGAGTTGAAGGGGCCCTGTGCTGCCTTCCCAGACTATCCGCCCGGGGATGGCATACACTCACCCACCTGGATGGAACTCCTCTGCACAGGAACAGGGACTCCTGGTAGTCCAAGGACCCCGCTGACAAAAGGGTAAACTTGGAGGGAGGGCAGTGTCATGTGGAACAAAGAAGACCCTGCAGCAGAAGCTGAAGGTGCCCTGCACTCCCTGATTGCAGTGTTTTAATGACTTTCAATGATTGCCAAGGAAAGTTTTCAGTGTATGGCCCACTATTGGTACAAAACCCAATGAACTGATTAATTTAAACAAAATCTTAGACAAGGAATTAACTAGTTGAAGGAAATTATCAGCTGAAAGTAAGAGAAAAAGACTGATGGAAGAAAAATTATAGAAGGTGATATGGATCATATGGATCTGAAGCTTAACAACAGTCTGGTCATATTACCATCCAAACATTCCCCTACTGTAATTATAATGCAAAGGGAACATATTATCTTAGAATGGATCTTTCTACCACAAAAAAATTAGAAACTTATGTGGAAAAGTGGCTTGGGAAATCCTTCTGTCTATGAGATGCTTTTATTGGTTAAATGAATAAAGAAACTGCTTTGTCCTGTCATAGTGTGGAATAGAGCTAGCCAGAGTAAACTAAACTGAATGCTGGGAGAAAAAAGGTGGAGGGGAGACATCATGTAGCAACAAAACAGGAAATTTACAAGATGTCAGCTGGAACCTTGTCAGTAGGTCACAGGCCTTGTGGTAAAATATAAAATAATGAAACTGTGTTAATTCTAGGTGTAAGAGTTTAGCTATCAATATGCTTAAGTGATTGGCCAAGCAGTAACTTAATTAACAGAGTTTCTGTGTGGGTAGCTGTGAATGAAGAAGAAGCCTCCCTCAATAGAAAAGCTCTCTGAATTAATTAAATAATGAAAGCTGAGACTTTATGCACGTATAAACCCAGTAGAAATTATAGTACCTTTAACAAATGTGAAACAAAAAAATTATAGGAAGAAAGTGAGCTCTAGGAGAGAGCTTGCAATGATTTCTTTTGGAGAAATTAACAACAAGTATCCCCAAAACAAGAGATGCCAACTTCTAAAGAGAACTAACTGAATCCTTCTTCACATTATATGGGACACACTCTAAATTCTATACTAATGCAAATTAAACAGGAAAGGAAGGTCACAAATCAGAAAATTTAAGTAGAGAGGAATGAAAGACCTTAATAATCTGTTCAAAACTCAGAATTAAATGTTATTCTCATGCTACTGAAGTATTTTAAGGAAGAGCTCAACATACTCACCTGATGTTGGGATTTCCCTCTGTATGCTATAAATATGTTTTATTAACATTGGTTAATAAAAAGCTGAATTGGCCTATGGCAGGGCAGAAAATAGTTAGACTGGAAAGAAAGATTAAATAGAGTGTTGGTGAAGTCATGGAGATGCTATGTACTGCTGAAGGAGACAGAACTCACTGGTAAGTCATGAGCCTCATGAAAATATACAAAATAGGAACTCCAGAGGAGTAAAACTGAGCCTGTGACCTAGGCCAAAGCAGGATTGGGACAGTGAACTCCAGGGGAGCAGGAGTAGATCCAGACTAGGGTTATTTATGGAAGCAAGACTGGGCCAGAAACCTAGGTCAGAGTAGGCCTAAGACTGCAAACTCCACAGAAGCAGGTACCAAAGAGCAACCACTAGCAAGTAGGCAAGAGCCAGAGACTGTTGTGGGTCTGGACATGAATCTGGGACCTTTGAGGGAGTAGGCAGGAACTAGAGATCTCTGCAAGTCCAGGCATGTATCTGGGACCTCTGAGGGAGTAGGTCTGAGCCAGGTCCTTTGCAGGTCTGGGTGCATCTAAGTCTAGGACCCCCAAGGAAGTAGATCAGAGCCAGAGACCTTTGCAGGACAAACCCCAAGCCAAGGACCTCTGCAGGAGCAAATCCAATCAGAGAAACAGGTCTGAGCTGATGACTTATACCAAAGAAGGCCTGAGACAAAAAAACTCCAGGGAAGTGGAACAATGCTTGGGAACAGTGAGCGACTTCTAGGAACATGGAGTGACAAATGGGGTAACTAGAACTGTGACACTGATTGTACCATGAGGAAAAACTATCTGAACCTTGGATTTATTGGCACCTAGAAGATTAATCACCAGAATCACAGACAGCCCGAATCACACCTATTAGAGGAAAGAATGAGTAGATAAGGTAAGAACACATGCAACACCACAAAGAGCAACATGTATAATCTAGAGAGCCCAAAATAGCAAGACTTGAACAACCAAAAATAGATGAAGTACTCAGGTCCTGATTCTGCCCCGGGAGGGAGCTGAGTCCCGGAGGGCGCCGAAAGCCGGAACTTCAGCCCCAGGTGAAAATCCAGGGCGGACGAATCATCCGAGTCACGGCACCAATCTTATTCTTTAAAAAATATCCCTTGGGGTCCCCCTGCCCCAGGGCGGACGAATCATCCGAGTCACGGCACCAATCTTATTCTTTAAAAAATATCCCTTGGGGTCCCCCTGCCCCGCAGCAAACTCCGGCGGGTGAGCAAGCGACTACAGTCAGCGGCGGTGGCGGCGGGTCAGACATATAAACACAGGAAATAGCCATAAATGTTTATTAAAAAGGGGAAGGGAGAGAGAGAGAGAGAGAGAAAGAGAGGGAGAGAGGGAGAGAGAGAGAGAGGAGAAGAGAGAGAGAAAAGAAGGGAGAGAGAGGAGAGAGAGAGGCAAAAGCCCCGTGTGAGAGGAAAAGCAGGAAGAGAGCAGGCAAGGCGGAGGTCAGGAGTTAAAAGGAGTGGGCGTGGCTAGGGCAGGGACCAAAAGAACAACAATGACTCTTTCAATGGCTTGGGCAGACTGACAGTTCTGAATCATCAATAATTTTACTGGTGTGTATTAGCAAAATTAACAGTTAACACAGCCACTTTTAACTGATACATATATTTAGATGCTTTCTTGAAATACATTGATATAATTAAGAGAAAGATCCACACATTCTCAAACTACCAATATGCTAATGTCAATGTTTTAGTCACAAGGGCTTGCCAAACAGCATTTAGAATTCAAGTCCAGCCCACTACTTATTAAATGTTGGTTTGTTTTTTTTCTTTAAAGTTAGTTTTCCTGAAGGGAGTCTCACTAGGGGAAAAAAACTATTCTCTTTTTTTCTAATTTAGTTAGCTTTATTTTATATGCATTGACATCCCCTGGAACTGGAGTTACAGACAGTTGTGAGCTGTCATGTGGATGCTGGGAATTGAATCTGGGTCCTCTTACCCACTGGGTTATCGCTCTCCATCTCTCCAGCCCCTATTTTATTTTACAATTACCTATATTGTAACACCCGATTTTGTGTTACACCCTTGGTACAGTTCGTGCGTCACTGTACCTAATGCGAGTAGAGCAAGGGCCTGGAGATTAAAAAAACACACAGAGGGACCAGGGTCATTCAAAAGGAGATCAGCCAAATGCCAGTTTATTCAGCATTGGGGGAGTCCTTATCTACCTAACTGCTGCACAAGGATCTCCGCCCAGGCAGGTGGGAAATTACCATATTAACAATGGAGTAAATGCCCTGCAGCTAACCACCAGGTGGGGCAGGGAGAGCACAGTAACACACAGGAAGCTTAGTTAGCTGATCATAAATGTCCCCTCGAATAGTGTAGGGACACCAGGGCCCTACACTATTTCAAACTCACTTCGTTCTCTGTGATGTTTTAAATTACCTTATGTGCCAATGATAGGTAACTTTCATATAAATTATTATAGTAAAACTGCTCTGTCTGCCACTCCATGTGCTTAATGTCATCACTGCAAGTTTTAAAACAACTAAACATGTATAAAACCGCATCGTGGCACAGAGCAGCTTCTTGCATTTGGGAGTGAATGTATAGTCTCCAGGAAATACCGTGAAAGGCTTTCTTCAGCTCCAGATAACAAACAAGGGGACTGTGAATGGCTTAATTCTCTTATGACATTAGCTAAGTCCCACAAATAAAGGCTAGTTTAGGGTAAAAAGTGATGTGTCTCTAGCTTGAAGAGTAGAAGGGCTCATAAGAGCTGATGAAATACAGGGTTGTGTCTTCAGAAGACAATTGAAGTTGTAAGATGCAGAGTTGGCGAGGAAGATTATCAGAAGGTACTGCTCTGTGAGTGTTCAGTAACTAGCCCGGTCACTAATGCGATCAGAAAGTATGATTCTTAACCTATAAAAATATCCTTAATCATGTTAACTTATCCAACACCACAGAGCTTTATTTCCACAGCAGAACAGTGAGAGCCAGACGGTCCTAGATAGATGTACTACAGAAACTAAGAGACCATGGATGCAAGCCCAGACTACTATATCCAGCCAAGCTTTCGTTCACTATAAATGGAGAAAACAAAATTTTCCAGGATAAAAACAAATTTAAACAATACACAGCCACAAATCCAGCCTTACAGAAAGTAATAGAAAATCACTAACCAAGGAGTCCAACAATGACCACAATATCACAGACATCTAGAGACCCTTCACCAGCGCAACTCAAAGAAGGGAAACACACAAACTCTACTACTAAAAAAGTGACCTGAGTTAACAACCAATGGTCATTAATATCACTTAATATCAATGGACTCAACTCACCTATAAAAAGGCACAGGCTAAGAGATTGGATAAGAAAACAGGATCCAACATTCTGCTGTCTACAAGAAACACACCTCAACCACAAAGACAGGCACTTACTCAGAGTAAAGGACTGGGAAAAGGCTTATCAAGCAAATGGACCTAAGAAACAAGCAGGTGTGGCCATACTAATTTCTAACAAAGTTGAATTCAAAGTTAAATCAATCAGAAAAGATGGAGAGGGACATTTTATACTCATAACAGGAACAATTCATCAGGATGAAGTCTCAATCCTGAATATCTATGCCTCTAATATAAAAGCACCCACGTACGTAAAAGAAACATTACTAAAACTCAAGGCTGCCATCAACCGCACACACTAATAGTAGGAGACTTCAACACTCCTCTCTGACCAATGGACAAGTCAATCAGACAGAAACCTAACAGAAAAATTAGAGAATTAATGGAGGTAATGAATCAAATGGACTTAACAGACATCTATAGAACATTCAACCCAAATAGGAAAGAATATACCTTCTCCTCTGCAGCTCATGGAACCCTCTCGAAAATTGACCACATACTCGGTAACAAAGCAAACATCCACAGTTACAAAAAAATATTGGTAACCTCCTGTGTCTTATCAGATCACCATGGATTAAAGTTAGAATTCAACAACAATGCTACACCCAGAAACTCATGGAATATGAACAGTCAACTACTGAACCACACCTGGATCAAGGAAGAAATAAAGAAAGAAATTAAAATCTTCCTTGAATTCAATGAAAATAAAGAAACAACATACTCAAACTTATGGGACACTATGAAAGCAGTCCTGAGAGGAAAGTTCATAGCACTAAGTGCCCACTTAAAGAAAACAGAGAAAGCACACTTTGGAGACTTAACAGCCCACCTGAAAGCTCTAGAAAAAAAAGAAGCAGACTCACCTAGGAGGAGTAGAAGACTGGAAATAATCAAACTGAGGGCTGATATCAACAAAATAGAAATACAGAAAATAATACAAAGAATCAATGAAACAAAAAGCTGGTTCCTGGAGAAAATCAACAAGATTGATAAACTCCTATCCAAACTAATCAAATGGCAGAGATAGAATATGCAAATTGATAATATCAGAAATGAAAAGGGGGACATAACCACAGACACAGAGGAAATTCAGAGAATCATTAGATCTTACTACAAAAGCCTATATGCCACAAAACTGGAAAATGTAAAAGAAATGGACATTTTTTTGGATAAATACCATATACCAAAGTTACACCAGGACCAGGTGAACAATCTAAATAGACCTGTTAGACGTAAAGAATTAGAAGAGGTTATCAAAAACCTCCCTACCAAAAAAAAAGCCCAGGACCAGATAGTTTCAATGTGGAATTCTACCAGAACTTCCAAGAAGAGCTAATACCTATACTCCTTAATGTATTTCACAATATAGAAACAGAAGGGTCATTGCCAAATTCCTTTTATGAAGCTACAGTCACTCTGATACCAAAACCACACAAAGACTCAACCAAGAAAGAGAATTACAGGCCAATCTCACTCATGAACATCAACGCAAAAATCCTCAACAAAATACTGGCAAACCGTATCCAAGAACACATTAGAAAAATTATCCATTATGATCAAGTAGGCTTCATCCCAGAGATGCAAGACTGGTTCAACATACGAAAATCTATCAATGTAATCCATCATATAAATAAACTGAAAGAAAAAAACCATATGATCATTTCATTAGATGCTGAAAAAGCATTTGACAAAATTCAACATCCCTTTATGATAAAGGTCTTGGAGAGATTAGGGATACAAGGGTCATACCTAAATATAATAAAAGCTATTTACAGCAAACCAACAGCTAACATCAAACTAAATGGAGAGAAACTCAAAAGCATCCCACTAAACTCAGGAACACGACAAGGCTGTCCACTCTCTCCATACCTCTTCAATATAGTGCTTGAAGTTTTAGCAATAGCAATAAGACAACATAAAGGGATCAAGGGGATTCGAATTGGGAAGGAAGAGGTTAAACTTTCATTATTTGCACATGATATGATAGTGTACATAAGCGACCCCAAAAACTCCACCAAAGAACTCCGAGAGCTGATAAACAGCTTTAGTAATGTGGCAGGATACAAGATCAACTCTAAAAAATCAGTCGCCCTCCTATACACAAAGGATATGGAAGCAGAGGGGGAAATCAGAGAAGCTTCACCATTCACGATAGCCACAAACAACATAAAATATCTTGGGGTAACTCTAACCAAGGAAGTGAAAGATCTATTTGACAAGAACTTTAAGGCATTGAAGAAAGAAACTGAGGAGTATACCAGAAAAATTAAGGACCTCCCTTGCTCTTGGATTGGGAGGATCAACCTAGTAAAAATGGCAATTCTACCAAAGGCAATTTATAGATTCAATGCAATCCCCATCAAGGTCCCATCAAAATTCTTCACAGATCTTGAGAGGACAATAATCAACTTTATATGGAAAAACAAAAAACCCAGGAGAGCCAAAACAATCCTATACAATAAAGCATCTTCTGGAGGCATTACCATCCCTGACTTCAAACTCTATTACAGAGCTACAGTAATGAAAACAGTGTGGTACTGGCATAAAAACAGAGAAGTCGACCAATGGAATCGTATAGAAGACCTGGATTTTATCCCACAAACCTATGAACACCTCATTTCTGATAAAGGAGCTAAAAGTATACAATGGAAGAAAGAAAGCATCTTCAACAAATTATGCTTGCACAACTGGATGTCAACCTGTAGAAGAATGAAAATAGACCCATATCTATCACCATGCACAAAACTCAAGTCCAAATGCATCAAAGACCTCAATATCAATCTGAACACACTGAACCTGATAGAAGAGAAAGTGGGAAATACCCTACAACAGATGGGCACAGGCAATCACATCCTAGGTATAACCCCAGCAGCACAGACATTAAGGGCAACATTGAATAAATGGGACCTATTGAAACTAAGAAGCTTCTGTAAAACAGAGGACACTGTCACTAAGACAAAACGGCAACCCACTTACTGGGAGAAGATCTTCACCAACCCCGCAACAGACAAAAGTCTGATCTCCAAAATATATAGAGAACTCAAGAAACTAGACTTTAAAATGTTAATTAACCCAATTAAAAAATGGGGCACTGAGCTGAACAGAGAATTCTCAACAGAAGAAGTTCAAATGGCCAAGAGACACTTAAGGTCATGCTCAACCTCCTTAGCGATCAGGGAAATGCAAATCAAAACAACTTTGAGATATCATCTTACACCTGTCACAATGGCTAAAATAAAAAACTCCAATGAAAGCCTTTTCTGGAGAGGTTGTGGAGGAAGGGGTTCCCTCATCCATTGCTGGTGGGAATGCAATCTTGTGCAACCATTTTGGAAAGCAATGTGGCGGTTTCTCAGGAAATTCGGAATCAACCTACCCCTGGAACCAGCAATGCCACTCTTCGGAATATACCCAAGAGATGCCCGATCATATGACAAGGGTATTTATTTGTTCAACTATGTTCATTTTTTTTTCTCATTAAACTTGTTTTAATGGGTCTCAAAATTCTGTGACAGATTTTTGGTCAAGTTGTTTCCATTAAAAAGTACTGATTTTGAAAACTAATAACTTAAAACTGCCACACACAAAAAAAAATGGTCCACAAAACATTCTCCTTTCCTTCTGAAGGTTTTACGATGCATTGTTATCATTAACCAGTCTTTTACTATTAACCTTAAATGGCCAATTGAGACAAACAGTTCTGAGACCGTTCTTCCACCACTGATTAAGACTGGGGTGGCAGGGGTTAGGGATAATATTCATTTAGCCTTCTGAGCTTTCTGGGCAGACTTGGTGACCTTGCCAGCTCCAGCAGCCTTCTTGTCCACAGCTTTGATGACACCCACAGCAACTGTCTGCCTCATGTCACGAACAGCAAAACGACCCAGTGGAGGATAGTCAGAGAAGCTCTCGACACACATGGGCTTCCCGGGAACCATATCAACAATGGCTGCATCACCAGACTTCAAGAATTTCGGGCCATCTTCCAGCTTCTTGCCAGAACGACGATCAATCTTTTCTTTAAGCTCAGCAAACTTGCATGCTATGTGAGCTGTGTGACAATCTAGTACAGGAGCATAGCCAGCACTAATTTGGCCTGGGTGGTTCAGGATAATCACCTGAGCAGTGAAGCCAGCAGCTTCCATTGGTGGGTCATTTTTGCTGTCACCAGCAACGTTGCCACGTCTAACATCTTTGACAGACACGTTCTTCACGTTGAAGCCCACGTTGTCCCCAGGAAGAGCTTCACTCAAAGCTTCATGGTGCATTTCAACAGACTTTACTTCTGTTGTCACATTGACTGGAGCAAAGGTCACCACCATGCCAGGTTTTAAAACACCGGTCTCCACTCGGCCCACAGGGACAGTCCCAATACCCCCAATTTTATAGACATCCTGGAGGGGCAGTCGCAGAGGCTTGTCAGTTGGACGAGTTGGTGGCAGGATACAATCCAAAGCTTCCAACAGGGTGGTTCCACTGGAACTACCATCTTTGCGAGTGACTTTCCATCCCTTGAACCAAGGCATATTAGCACTTGGCTCCAGCATGTTGTCACCATTCCAACCAGAAATTGGCACAAATGCTACTGTGTCAGGGTTGTAGCCAATTTTCTTAATGTAGGTGCTGACTTCCTTAACAATTTCCTCGTATCTCTTCTGGCTGTAGGGTGGCTCGGTGGAATCCATTTTGTTGACACCAACAATTAGCTGTTTCACACCCAGGGTGTAAGCCAGAAGTGCATGCTCACGGGTCTGCCCATTCTTGGAAATACCAGCTTCGAATTCACCAACACCAGCAGCAACAATCAGGACAGCACAGTCAGCCTGTGATGTGCCTGTAATCATGTTTTTGATGAAGTCTCTGTGTCCTGGGGCATCAATGATAGTAACATAGTACTTGCTGGTCTCAAACTTCCACAGGGAGATGTCAATAGTGATACCACGCTCACGCTCAGCCTTCAGTTTGTCCAAGACCCAGGCATACTTGAAGGAGCCTTTTCCCATCTCGGCAGCCTCCTTCTCAAACTTCTCGATGGTTCGTTTGTCGATTCCACCACACTTGTAGATCAGGTGGCCGGTTGTAGTGGACTTGCCGGAATCGACGTGTCCAATGACGACGATGTTGATGTGAGTCTTTTCCTTTCCCATTTTGGCTTTGAATTAGCGGTGGTTTTCACAACACCTGCGTTCTGACGGCAAACCCGTTGCGAAAAAGAAGCTCAACTATGTTCATAGCAGTATTATTTGTAATAGCCAGAACCTGGAAACAACCTTGATGCCCTTCAATGGTAGAATGGATGAAGAAAGTATGAAATATCTACACATTAGAGTACTACTCAGTGATAAAAAACAATGACTTCTCGAATTTTGCATGCAAATGGATGGAAATAGAAAACACTATCCTGAGTGAGGTACCCCAGACCCAAAAAGATGAACATGGGATGTACTCACTCATAATTGGTTTCTAGCCATAAATAAAGGTCAGTGAGTCTATAATTTGATATCCTAAAGAAGCTAAGTAAGGTGAACCCAAAGAAAAACATATAGCTAACCTTCTGGTTATGGGAAGTAGACAAGATTGCCGGGCAAAAAATTGGGATCTTGGGGGTGGGGTGGGAGGGGGTAAGGGAAGATGGGGAGAGAAAAGTGAGAAGGGGAGGATGGGGGGAACTTGGGGAAACGGGATAATTGGGATAAAGGAAGTTTGGATAGGGAAGCAGGGAAGCACATATCTTAATTAAGGGAGCCATCTTAGGGTTGGCAAGAGACTTGGACCTAGAGGGGCTCCCAGGTGCCCAGGGCGATGTCCCCAGTTAGTTCCTGGGGCAGCTGAGGATAGGGAACCTGAAATGGCCCTATCCTATAGCCATACTGATGAATATCTTGCATATCACCATAGAACCTTCATCTGGCGATGGATGGAGATAGAGACAGAGACCCACACTGGAGCACTGGACTGAGCTCCCAAGGTCCCAATGAGGAACAGAAGGAGGGAGAACATGAGCAAGGAGTCAGGACCACGAGGAGTGCAACCACCCACTGAGACAGTGGGGCTGATCTATTGGGAGCTCACCAAGGCCAGCTGGACTGGGACTGAAAAAGCATGGGATAAAACCGGACTCTCTGAATATGGCGGACAATGAGGGCTGATGAGAAGCCAAGGACAATGGCACGGGGTTTTGTTCCTACTTCATGTTCTGGCTTTGTGGGAGCCTAGCCAGTTTGGATGTTCACCTTCCTAGACCAGGATGGAGGGGGGAGGACTTTGGACTTTCCACAGGGCAGGGAACCCTGACTGCTCTTCAGACTGGGGAGGGAGGGGGAGAGGAGTGGGAGGAGGGGGAGGGAAATGGGAGGCTGGGAGGAGGCGGAAATTTTTTTTCAATAAAAAAAAATAAAAAAGGAAAAAAATAATATTTTTAAAAACTAAAGATGAAAAAAAAAAAGAAATAGACGTTCATTTCCGCATAATCCCATGGCAGCGAGAACTGGAGGACTAAATTAAGACCCTCAATTCCCTTGCGGTGGCAGACTGTCATGGCTTGAGAGTGACATACTTCTGAATTTATTTAGGAGAACTTTGAGGTGGTCATCTAGAAACTGCCTCTCTGGACAGGACAGCTTTAATAATCACATTCTCATAGAATAACAGATGAAAAGAGGAAGAAGGGGAGGAAGAGAAGAATGGAAAGGAGAGGAAAACCTTCCAATTTCGTACAAAGATAATTATTGAGTTTTTATGAACTTAGTTCCCATTTTTCTGACTTGATTCAATCATGGAGAATATGATAAGGAGATCTCAGACTTCCAAAGCCCCACATGAGAGACAGCAGGCCACAGTGAACAAGCTCTCCACTAAGAAAATCGGAATTCTTGGTAAACTGGGGCTGGGGCACAGCTCATGGGAAGACAACTTGCTGTGCAAACATAAAGACCTGAGTGAGCTTCAGGCTCAGTAAGAGACACTGCCTCAAGAAATAAGACACCCATTTTAGCGTCTGTCCTTCATACACACAAACACACACACACACACACACACCACCACCACCACCACCATCAACAACAAACAACACAAACACCACCAACACCAACAGCACCAACACCACCCCCTGAATAAACAGAACTCTTGGTAATATCATTTTCTTTTCATATACTAAAGTAAACAATCACCATGCCATTGTCCATCGAAGTTAAGCTAGCCTTAGAATTAAAGTTATAACCTCTGATTTTAACATGGACTTCCAATTATGGCATGACAGAAAATAGCATCTGAAACACAATGAACTACAGTGCATTCTCATGCCACCACAAGCAACAGGAACTCTGTTAAAGAGTTATTTTACTAGTTAATGTACAGAAGAGGTAAGAGACCTCAGAAAGTTCTGAGAAGTAAAAACTGGAGGGGGGAGGAAGGTAGAAAAAGAGAGCCGGAGGTAGGAAGGGGAGAGGGAGAAGAGAGAGAGCTTTCTCAGAAATTGGAATGTTGAAGGAACGACCTTCACACTGATGGTCTCTGCAGCACACTGGGCTCATCAAAGGGCATCTCCTGGTCTACAGAGAAAACCAGTCAGCCGTGGGAGCAATGTACCTTTGAAGAAAGGTTTCCCATTCATAATGTCTTTGGTCGCAAACCTGGGTCCTTGGGGACAGAGCTCCTCATACTCCAAAGTGTTCCTCACTGGACACTCCTCGCATTCTTCAGTGCCCCAGGCTGCCCCAAGCGAGAAGCAGCAGGCATCCATATGGTGATGGCCAGCGATGGGCAGGGTGCACTCCTCACGGTCGTACCTCAGGAAGCAGGTCTCCAGGCGGATGTCTGTCAGAGGTTAGGGAAAATATAACACATGCTAATTTGCTGTATCCATGACTGCAATTTTTTTCAGATGCAAACCAGTGTTATGTGATAAGCATTCCTGGGAAGCATATATTACAGATGATTTCACCTCCAGGGTCAAAGGCAAGAAACCAGACAGCTCTGGACTTTGTCCTAGCAGTGAAACTCTATAGCAGTGACCCTAGGAGCCAGGCAGACACCACAGCTAAGAGCCATGGAGCAGCCTTCTGAAGACTCTAAGTCTAGATTCTATGTCTAATCTCACCCGTGTCACTGGGAAGGGATGACTGAATGTGAAGTAACCCCTTGGACTCTAGCAGTTGGCATGGAGATTCCCATACAACAGTAGAGATAGCCCTGTTCCCTCCCTCCGTCTCTCTCTCCCCATCTCCTCCCTCTCCTGGGAGGGAGTGTTTCTGCTCCTGATATCAACATCGATTTCCCATAAGGACCTCTCTGACATGTTATAGCACAGGCCTAGAGGAAATGGGGTATTGTCTCCCATTGAGTGCAAATGCCCTTCTCTCTGCCACTCAGCATATGTCCTGCAGCTCATAGCAGACAGGCAACAAGGAAAGACTAGTCCCCTGGCTGCTTTCTAACTCCTTAGGAAGGCAGTTTGTCAGAACACCACCATAGAGCCTAACAGATGAGCTAAGTCTGTGTGTATGTGTGCGCAGGCGCGTGCGTGCATGCATGCGTGCGTGCGTGTGCGTGTGTGTAACAACTGCATCTTAATCATCCTTACCAAGGCAGATTCTTCCTGTGACATCCAAGGTCATTCCATTGGGACACTCGCACTTGAATGAACCCCTGGAGTTGACACACAGGCTGTTTTTGCACACTCCTGGGAACACTTCACATTCATTGATATCTGAAAAAGAAAGAAAGAAAGAAAGAGCATTAAGTCAATACATCTGTATAAGTTAATCCTAGCTTTCCCCACTCACAGATTCACAATGACTATCACAAAAACTTGAAAAGTTCAAAACACTAGCTTGCCTCCCAACGGTTCATAGGAACATCTCACGTGTCTAAATAGCAGCCAGAGGTCTGTTCACTAAAGCTAGGAGTCTCTCCACTGGCCTCTGGGAATAGCGTTGGAGTAGTAGGGATGGGGTCCAAGGGTTTAGGGGAACTGTTCTGGTAAGAAAGGCTCAGAGGGTTATTATAATTAGCATTAGGAGATTAGATGACTAAAAGCAGGCAAAGTGTGGCCTTCCAAATTATCAAAGAAGAAAAGGCTTGAGCTTAAGTTCTATAAAAATCAAATTCTGCTGTGGGATATGTAAGCGGATCCAGGAGTACTGAGCCTGGGTGGCTGGGTGGCTAGGTGGGGGAGAATCAACACACACGAATGTCCATTCATCATCCAACCAGGGCTGCCCAGACCTACTGATCCTCCCCCAGTTTGCCTCACGGGGCAGTGTGTTCTCTGAACTTAATTTGGAAAAATAGACATCATCGAAATAATCCAAAGAAAGTCAATCCAAATGCCAAATTGGGGAACCTTAGTTAGGAAACACACACATGCAAACACATACACACACACATACACACTGTGTCTATTCTAAAGAGGTCACCCTTTAAAGTCAAGAGCATAAAGGAAACATCCTACTGATGTTTCTTGAAGGAAAACTAAATGGAATTGAAGTCCAATCTCCATTTGCAGAGGGCTGATTCCTTGGGGGATTTTCCTCAACCATTTGTACACCAAAGTGTGCTGTTACAGCTCAGATAAGTTATGAACAGCTGGTCTGAACCAGAAAAAAAATATGGGACTAACTGTTGTTTTTTTTAAAAAAAAATATTTCAGCGGCTGTGTCATGTCAGGCTGTGTTAGTCACCATGACCCATATCTACTCAGGACTCTGTGAGAAAGAATCACAGCAAACTGGGGAGGTCCCACACAGACCCTGAAAACAGGGACAACTGCGTGCACCCCTCTAAGTCACCTGTGAATGTGATGCAAATAAACAAGGGGCAACAATAAAAATATGGGCTGACCGAGAATGCAAACTTTACAGTCTCCAAAAAAGGGACAGTCTTGCTTTTTTGCTCCTGATGTGCAAACTATGCATGGTCATCCTAAAGCATTTCCAGTCACACCATCCTTTGGCCATAGTGATGAGACACAGGCAACAGCCTGTGCATTTAACATCTGCTCTGTTCTCCGGTTCTCAGTGATTTCTTTTTCTCAGCAGCGTACTTCTCGCTGCCAAGTTCCTTTACTCCTTTATCCAGGGCAAATTAACACAAGCATTCTTCATACACACAAAAACGCACGGTTTATAGATAATAATAAATACCTTCACATTGTGTGCCTTTAATCCTTGAGAACCCTTTACCACATATGGGATCTGTGGGGGAAACAAAGCAACATCAACATCTATCCATACTTCCCAGGAACGCTAAGCATAAGAAACACGATAGAGTGCCTGGCAGGAGCTGATTCTGCTCCTATGAATGAGCATGGGATTGTGCAGATAAGGAAGAGCAGTAATGAAATGTCCCCACTAGCAAAGCCCAGCTGGCAGGAATTGGTGCTTCCGGGAAATCCTGCAAGCTAACCACATGAGCACATGGAGGAGCTAGGAAGTAGCGAACTGACCAGAATCACATAAAATGGATACTTCTCTGGCTTCCAGTTCAGGAACATGATTTTATCAAGATCATCTGTAAATTTCCCACGTGGGCCTAAATAAGCAGAGTAACCAGTGAGGTGGTGGCTTCTCTTACCAACTTGACAAATGGTACAGGGGCTCCCCCAGGCAGCACCAAGGGAAGAGCAGCATTCGGACTTCAAGGTGGCTCCATTGATGTTGATCTCACACCGCCCATCGATGACAGTCTGCCAGCAAGTGCCCTTGATGGTTTCTGCAGAAAGAGGGGAGTGATGGACACCAAACAGAATCGTATCAGAAATCCAACACATACACCAGAATTACAGCTTGACTAGCATTCTGAAACAGGTAACAGTGATTATTTTCAATGTCTGTCTTATAGCTAAACTTCAGTTGCCAACAAAGCAGCCATTAAGCATAGTAGCACTGAGTTAATTATTGATAAACACTGGAGAATCATTCTCAGAAGGAGGCGTACCTATGTAGATGGTTTTTGTTTGATCCAAAGTACTTTCGGGAGAACATTCACAAATAAAAGATCCAGGGCTGTTCTTGCACACTCCATTAATACACAGACTCGCTTTCATCGATGTCTGAAACAAAAGTCTCCATTACTACTGAAGGCTGGTATAGGCACAAAAGGCATGTTTTGACTTTGGCCTTGTTACCATGTACTCTTCATTAGATAGTAACACTGGCCTAGACAGGCTTTTCCAAACTAGACGGAATGCCAGAATACTAATTGAGCATATTTCTACAGTATAGAAACTGGCACAAGATTGAGTCTTCATATTCAGAAAAATCTGGAGAAAATTATGGATTCAGATTATGCAGGCACAATATTTTCTTCATCTATTAAGAGACAGCAAATAAAATGCCAGCTAGAGACAAATGAAAATGAACGCCTTAAACTACTATGAAAGGGTGAGCAAAATGCCAAATACGAGTATGTACATCTATGGCTAGAGTGTGAACAGGGTCATTTAGGAGAGACAATCTCAACAGAATTGGCTTGGCTATCTGAAATAGAAGAGACTTCAATTTACCCCTCAGGCTGTCTAAGAGCTTTCCCAGAGACAGTAAAGTACGCAATTTCAAAACAAAGGCACAGTTACCTTCACAGGTTTTTAGGTCAGGTTTGTACACAAATCCCTTGGGGCAGGTGCAGACAAAACTTCCAGGGGTGTTTCTACATTGTCCATTGTCACAAAGGAGACTGTTGAGTACACATTCATTAATATCTGGAAAGACAACAAATGGGAATGTTTGCAAGAGGCTGTCCCTAGCAGTCAACACCGTTCTCTTTTAGGTTAGGTCTCTAAGTTCCCAGTGGTATAATCAAGTCTACCAGAGGGGCAAGACTCTTGTTCCATTGCTTTTCCCCAAATAAGAAATATTCTGCTTGTCCAAAGTAGGTGTCTACAAAGCCTCAAGCTGCTGGATGCTAGTTAATTCAACTCTTGGATTCTCTGAAAGTTAGTAGTCTTTATTTTTGCGATGGCTTTAGAGCTTTAGAATTAAAAGGACTAATCTTACCAGTTTAAGGAATTGAATAAATAGAAAGCAACCTCAGCAATATGATGCACACCTTTAGTCCCAGCATCAGGAGATGAAGGCCATGTGGGATTACTCTAACCACAGCAGAAAATATACTTAAACAGTCAACACGTATGTATGTATGTATGTATGTATAGTATCTAAAATATAGTGTCTAATACATATATAATATATATAAGTTGTGTTTCTTTGAGTAAAGAGAATGTTGAAAGTCTACCAAAATAATACAAGGAACACAACTATTTCCCAAGAGTTCCAAACACCAGGAGGCTTCAAATAAGACTATGCAAATAAGACAGCCAATGGCCAGGGACATATGCAAAAGGGTTTTCTTCTCCTGGGTCAGAACTCATAGAGACCTGATGTTGGATGAGCAGCAGGAGAATCCAGCACACAACAAATTATTGATATCTGATATGTGTATGGCAACCTGGAAGAATGAACAGATGTTTATATCAATCTTGAATTTTTTCTGAAAAATCACTTGCTTCAAAGTTAGATCAGCTCCTTGGACAGGGGCCTTCCCAATTTTGGCTCTAAAATGTCACCAAGGCAAAAGCAAGCAGAAGTGCCTAACTCCAAATTAAAATACAGCCTCAGACTTTTCTAGTTTATCTTAAAGCTTATTCATTCCCATCATATCCCATAAAGGTGTATCTGCTTATATTCAAAATATATTTGTTCTTCCACTAAAAAGATGCCCCACTTCACAGTTTGTGCCCATCCTTTCCCCATAACTCTGAGTATCTTGTTTTAAAAGCCCAGCGTCAGGAAACACAAGGCTCTGTGTCACTCCAGACAGAAGAGATTTTCAGAAAATACTCTTTCAGGCAATTTAAGGACAATGGCAGGGGGTTTTGATCCTATTTAATGTGCTGGCTTTGTGGGAGCCTAGCCAGTTTGGCTGTTCACCTTCCTAGATATGGACGGAGGGGGGAGGACCTAGGACTTAACACAGGGCAGGGAACCCGGACTGCTCTGTGGACTGGAGAGGGAGGGGGAGAGGAGTGGGGGGAGGGGGAGAAGGGTGGGAGGAGGGGGAGAAGGGTGGGAGTAGGGGAAGGGAAATGGGAGGCTGGGAGGAGGTGGAAACTTGTTTTTTGTTTATGTTTTTTTTCTTCTTTTTGCAATAAAAAAATAGAAAAAAAAACTAAAAAAAAAAGCTGAAAAAAAAAAAGAATGCTAAAGAAAGAAATAATGCCGTAGGCTGACTGTTTTCTTACCAACTAAATGATTTACTTGGTTTCTGGTTTCTTCCTTAATTAAAGATTGTTATCACATGGAAAAGGGTGCTCATTAAAATTAACATAAAATCATTGTTACTGAAAACAAACTGCTTTCTCTGCTTAAATCTAAGGAGCGGCTGGGAGAACGGTTTAGCAGAGATAGGAGTCGCTCTGCAGTCAAGTCACCAAGGCTCCCAGCACTTGTGTTTCTTCCACCTAACAGATTTCTCTTCTACCAAGGGAATCTGCCATGATTCTTCAAAGCTGTCAAGAGATGTCTCAGAAAGCAAGCCGAGCTTACCAACACAGTTTTTCCCAGTTATATCTACTTCATATCCCGAATTGCATATGCATTTGTAGGTTCCACGGAGATTTTCACAAATTCCATTCGGGCAGATATCAGGATCTAATGCACATTCGTTTATATCTACAGCACCAAAAATTCAAAGTTAATCACATTCTAAAACAAACATTAAATGAAAACAAACAATTCCAATATGTGCAACGACCTTAGGACTGCTCTCTGGGGTTTGAGTTCACATGGAAGAGAATATTTCATTCCTTTTGCTCACTGTAAGATAGTATGAGTCAAATCTCCCCCCATCCCAGACCCTGGAGGGAAGCGGGCATGTGAGCTGTGACCATATTGTCACCTACCACCCCTGAACTAAGCTGAAGAATAAGTCTTGGACTGTCTGCTCGGTGTTTTCCAGAGATGGGAAATGGAGAAATCAACTGAGCTTGCTACTTTTCCATTAAAAGCCATCTTAATAGAATCCTCCAAAGATGCTTTCTACCAAAAATAAAAACACAAAAGCCAGACAGAATTGATGGAGGAAGGAAAATGACCAATAGAAGGCAAAGGACTCTGTCATGCATCCCACTGTAGCCAGAAATCTAGTTTGATTATAAATTGTATCTTTGACTGCGCTGGCAAAATTTTTCCTTTCTGCAGCCAACACCCAGGCTGGCATCCCTGTCAGTATCAGCCTTGCTGGTCCCTCTGGGACAATTAGTGAGAGGCAGACATTAAAGGCCTGAAGGAGCATCACAGAGAGAAGAGAGAGGGATACAGGATGACTCTGATGGCAGCACTTGGTCAGCACAACACTCAAAGCCATAAGAACACAGTAAAATCTTTCTTAAGTGGAGTATTTTTCGTATCATATGACATTAGGTTCAGAAAAGCAATAGTGGAGATTTCGCCTACTGATATGACAAAGTCAAAAGAATACCCAAACTGAGTTGTGGAAAACAAGGATGCTTTGAAATGAGTCACTTTCTAACAACCCTTTTACAATACACAGCTAGAGTAGGAGACTATTTCCTTTCTTCTGACCTTAAGCTGAGGCAAATTGAGAGTGAAGCACCTCTGGATTTTATTTAGCTTGTATTGTTTGGCACAAAACACATCCCAATGGTCCATGGTTTCGTGTTCAGATTGTGTTTAAAAGAGCAGTTATATTTAAGAGCATAGACTCAGATTGGTGTCTTTGTTTCAAGCATCTTTTTGTTCAGGCAGAGCCCTACAGTACAACAGTGGAGAGTACCTTCTGAAGAGCAGCCTGGAGGCTTTCCAGTGGGACATAAAGTTCCCCAGTCAGCACAGGCCCTGCTGACGAGGCTTTCGGCAGTCATGAGTTTGCGGGTTCAGGATGACGGATGAAGACACAATCTCATTCCACAGCCAGAGGAGAAACAGGAGGTAAGCAAAAGCAGCATATGATGGCTGCTTCTTTTTCCCTCCTAAGTGTGTTTATCTTAGCTTTATATACTGGGGAGGGAGCAGGGGAGGACAATGGGGACAATCATATGGACCAATCTCTCTCCTCCTCCCTTTCTCTCTCTCTTCCTCCTTCCCACTCTCCGGAATGCAAAGTCCAGGTAAACCAGTGCAATTATTAGTTCTTCTACACAATTCAACAATCTATTTAAGATGCAATTTTCATGATGATCAATGGCTCTGGGGCCTCCATTTTTTATACTGTCCTCAGAAACAGCGTGATCTAACACCAAGAGGCTGTCATGTGGTCCCCCAGACCTTGGCATTTCAGATCTCAGCAATCACAGCCTTTCCTTTTCTTCCTCACAGGTACAAGCACAGCCTAATGTGCTATCCTACTGTAGAATGCTTCTGTGTCTCAAACCTTTCTTCCTCATGTCAGATCCTTCTGGAACAGAGTTCCATGTGTACAGAAACCCTACTTCAAAATTTGAAAAGCTCAACTGTTTGTTTTAAACTGAAGACAGACTGTGGCAGTTTGAAAGCAATTGGACCATAAGTTCACAGGGAGTGGCACTATTAGGAGGTGTGGCTTTCTAGGAGTAGTTATGGCCTTATTGGAGGATGTGTGTCACTGTGGGGGTGGCCTTTGGGGTTTCCTATGCTCAAGATACTGCCCAGAGTCACAGTCTATTTCCTGTTGCTGTCTGACCAAGGTGAAGCCAGCACCATGTTTGCTGGCATGCTCCCCACCATGATGATAATGGACTGAACCTCTGAACTGCAGGCTGCCACCTCAATTGCATGTTTTCTTTTATAAGAGTTGCCGTGAAGCCGGGCGGTGGTGGCGCACGCCTTTAATCCCAGCACTCAGGAGGCAGAGGCAGGCGGATCTCTGTGAGTTCGAAACCAGCCTGGTCTACACGAGCTAGTTCCAGGACAGGCTCCAAAGCTACAGAGAAACCCTGTCTCGAAAAAAAAAAAAAAAAAAGAGTTGCCGTGGTCATGGTGTCACTCACAGCCATTGAAGACATGGGTTTTCACAATATTATGAGTCATCAACATGAAGGTTTCAGGGAATGCAGGGAAACAACCAAGGACTGGATGCTCTTTAAAGCTTGGAGAAAGCACACCTTGCCAAGAACTTAAGGCTTTCTTCCATGGTACTTTAACAAGAGCTAAATTCTAGGGCCACTCAGAAGAGGCACCATGGTACTTGGTCCTGCCTTCCAGCATGCGGTGTTAAATTTGTGAAGTGAGAATGGCTAAAGGTAATGATCGAAAGATCCCAAGCCCTCTACCCAACTGTCCTTATCCCCCAGATGGAAGGAAAAGACAGAACATGGAAGGATCAGAAAGAGTGTCAGACTGGAGAGATCAATGCTTCAGCTCCTTAAATAACTATTCCTCAGTTGATTCCAGGCTGCTCTGAGAATAACCCTGTGTAGAATTCCTCAGGCTAGCTCATTAGCTGTGACTCTCTGGACGGCTGAACACAAGAAGGAATATCAGAGGCATTTGGGTTATTCTCAGAGCAGCCTGGAATCAACTGAGGAATTCTACACGGGGAGAATCTCAAGGAAAGGTGTAGAGTGAAGAGAAAGGAGGCAAAGATACATGTTTCTGATGCTGCACTCGTCCATGTCTAGAAACAGAGACACACGTTCTCTCGGTCAGGCAAGGAAGGCTGCCTGGATAGACGTAATTCATGCCTCTCTCTTATTTTCTGTCACTAATGCCTAAGGCTGATTTTCATCTAGATGATAAATACAAAGAGAAAACACAGGATGCGAAACAGGCATCTCAAGTTCAGGTCAGCTCAGCCAAGGTTAATGGGATTTTTCGATGTTTACCATCCACAGATGAAAAAGACAGCTACCAGCTTGGTGAGCTTAGTCCAGACTTAGTTCTGCTATACTAAAATATAACAAAATTAAGGCTACTGGGAATGAAAATGTATTTAGGCTAAATTTTGGTTCTTTTCTAAAATAAAAGACTATTGAGAAAAATAATATGAAGTTGGGTTGGTAGGGAGGTAAGGGAGGACCTGGGAGGGGTTGGTGGAGGGGAAAATACATTGTAGGAAAAAGTAGAGGAAAGCTTGAAAGCTTGTCATTTTAAACAATTTGAAGTAGATATTGCAAAGATGGATTTAGTAAGTGCTAAACTCGGCTATGGGATCCAGCTGAGCCGACTTATATTTAGAACCCTTTGATCACAGAGACAGTTCCTAATTTCGTGGGCATGCTGGCCTGCGAGCTATTGAAGCTATCCCAGGAGGCTCACACCTCTCAACATGACCTGTTTTCACTTGTAGGCTTTTATTCAGACTAAAGTAATTTACAATTTTTCTTTATTTCTTTTATTTAAAAAAACAGATTTTTACCCTAACTGGGAATTTTGGCCTCAAGTCTGTGGATTGAATCACTGAGATAATATTCTGCCAAACATGTTCCTAAGAACAATTTTGAAATTCTTTCAACATATTAGCAGATTCTTGGGCTCTCTGCTAAAGAAGTTGGAAAACATGATAAGAAGCAGCCTTAACTTTCTGCTAAAGCCCACGAAGTGTGAACTCTATCCACAGCAATCCACAGCAGTCACAGTGACTTTGCAAGGAAAAGCAGCTCCCACGATGAGTTCAGAAGTCAATATAAAAGGCTGCCTCTCCACGCCCCTGTTTCTCTCAAAGCAGTCTGATATGCCCAGACGCTGATCTGTGGGTCGTGTATGAGGCAGGTACTTTACACAAAAAGATTACAAGTGACTATAGAAGGTGTGGGTGTAAACGCGGTTCATTGTTGTTTTGTTTGTTGTTTTGTATAAAACTACATAATATGCAAGTCTTGGTTGCATAAAAATAGGAAGGAATGGTGCATCCTACAAAAGCTTCATCACCAACAGGTAACTCCAAGAACTCACGGCTGCTGGCACGAATAAATGCTATTTGACACATACAAATTGTGGCCATTTCCATCCATTTGCCTGCAAAGTTCGAGAAGTCATTGTTTTTTACCGCAGCGTAGTACTCTAGCGTGTATATATTCCATACTTTCTTCATCCATTCTTCCATTGAAGGGCATCTAGGTTGTTTCCAGGTTCTGGCTATTACAAATAATACTGCTATGAACATAGTTGAACAAATGCTTTTGTCATATGATAGAGCATCTCTTGGGTATATTCCCAGGAGTGGTATTGCTGGGTCCAGGGGTAAGTTGATCCCGAATTTCCTGAGAAACCGAAACACTGACTTCCACAGTGGTTGCACAAGATGGCATTCCCACCAGCAATGGATGAGGGTACCCGTTCCTCCACAGCCTCTCCAGCAAAGGTTATCCTTGGTGTTTTTGACTTTAGCCATTCTGACAGGTGTAAGATGATATCTCAAAGTTGTTTTGATTTGCATTTCCCTGATTGCTAAGGAAGTTGAGCACGACTTTAAGTGTCTTTTGGCCATTTGAACTTCCTCTGCTGAGAATTCTCTGTTCAGTTCAGTGCCCCATTTTTTAATTGGGTTAATTAGCATTTTAAAGTCTAGTTTCTTGAGTTCTTTATATATTTTGGAGATCAGACCTTTGTCTGTTGTGGGGTTGGTGAAGATCTTCTCCCAATCAGTAGGTTGCCTTTGTGTCTTATTGACTATGTCCTTTGCTTCTGGTGATGGATGGAGACAGAGACAGAGACCCACACTGGAGCACTGGACTGAGCTCCCAAGGTCCCAATGAGGAGCAGAAGGAGGGAGAACATGAGCAAAGAAGTCGGGACCACGAGGCGTGCACCCACCCACTGAGACAGTGGAGCTGATCTACTGGGAGCTCACCAAGGCCAGCTGGACTGTGACCGAAAAAGCATGGGATAAAACCGGACTCTCTGAACATGGCGAACAATGAGGGCTGATGAGAGGCCAAGGACAATGGCACGGGGTTTTGATCCTACTTAATGTGCTGGCTTTGTGGAAGCCTAGCCAGTTTGGATGTTCACCTTCCTAGATATGGACGGAGGGGGGAGGACCTAGGACTTACCACAGGGCAGGGAACCTGGACTGCTCTGTGGACTGGAGAGGGAGGGGGAGAGGAGTGGGGGGAGGGGTAGAAGGGTGGGAGGAGGGGGAGAAGGGTGGGAGGAGGGGGAGAGAAATGGGAGGCTGGGAGGAGGTGGAAACTTGTTTTTTGTTTATGTTTTTTTTCTTCTTTTCTTAATAAAAAAAATTATTAAAAAAAAAATTGTGGCCATGACGGGGTGAAAATTTAGGCTTGCCTTTCAGACAGAAATATGTGCAACACATTGAACAGTTTGACCTTTCACCCGGCACCTGGTTCTGTCTTTTTTTTTTTTTTACCACACATTGATTTTTATATCTATGTGTGCATGAGGGTCAGAATCAAATCCATGACCCAAGGCTAAAAATGAGCACCAGTGGAATACAAGGCATTTGGGTTCCTCACCTTGTGCTTATTGTGGACTTCCCAGCTCTTGAAATTCCTTTGGCCTTTTCTTGCCTATTAACTTTTTTTTTAAATTTATTTATTTATTAAAGATTTCTGCCTCCTCCCCGCCACCTGGTTCTGTCTTGTTCAAGGCTCTGGCTGCTGAAATGCAATGGGGGAGGAGCCACCTTGGCTGCCGCTGTTACCTTCACAGTTCTTTCCATCCCGAGTGACGTGGAAGCCCTTGTTACACACGCAGTGAAAGCTGCCGTCCGTGTTGATGCAGCAGCCATTGTTACAGATCCGGCCATTCTGCAGACACTCGTCAATGTCTGGGGTTAAAGTGAGAAAGGATGAAGGTAACTTGGAGGACTTGAAATTATTTCCTTTCTCCTTCCATTTCCAAACTTAGGACCTTAATCTTGTATTTCAATTATTTGATAATACCCATCATCATATATATCATACCAAATAACAAGGAATGTGGGATCATCAGTATTAAAAGGAAATGAAACAGAAAGAAACCTTTACATGATTACATTCACTCCTACTTTCTTTAAGACGACTCAGACCTCAACTGTACAAAGTTTTCAGCATTTTTCTAGATAATTTATTGAGTAGTATATATGATTATTTATGTTGAACTTTGGTTGTTATAATTTCTAACATGATTAAAAGGAAACTCTTACAACAATATGAGAAATAATAACAGAAAATGCTATTTTTGAGAAATTTCTCAGTTTCTCCTAATAGTTCTCCACATAACTATGAGATGCTCATAGTTTCATCCATAGACATATAACTCTCATTCTAAACTTTATGACTATTCTGCCTACCAAGCAAAACATTGATTCTGTAGGGGATGTCCCCTCCTTCACTAATAATCATAATAATTATAATAGAACTAGAAATGTTAAAAAAATGACGTAAACTCAAATAACCTATATCTGATCTCTAATTTCATGATTAAATATCTAGCCCTAATGGACAACGGGTAGCCTGGGTCTGGTACTTCTGCTCCAAGAACTACAAAAGATGAACATCAAAGAGGCTAGGTAAGACAGCTTTGTCTCTGCAGCATGCAGCATGCCCACGCCTGTCCCCAGGAACATGGAATCAGGCAGAATCGGATGAGAGCAAGCCATGCATGTTGAGCAGAGGCCCTGAGTGCCTGAGGGTGAGCATCCTGCACACCCTAGAGAGGAATGGGCATTTACGTCTGTCCAGTTATCCTGTCTGCCCAGCGTCTGTGGTTGACCCGCCTACGCACTTTCTTTCCAGGCTGATCCCACTGGAGTAGTTGAAGCAGTCTGGGCTTTTCTTCTGTCTGATCTTTGTGGCAAAAATCTCTGATTTCCTTTTTTTTCCCTCCTCTTTTATTCCTAATGCTCACTAAAATCTATCTTCCTCCACAAAGAAAAATAGTAAAAAAAAAAAATCCACATATTCTTGAACCAATTTTAGCATTCTATAATTTTTTGAGATTAAAATAAATAAGAAAAATAATCCATCTTTCCTTCTCACTGTGGAATGCCATGAGGGATACTGTGTACTTCAAGCAATCTAGACAGCATGGAAGTTTATCACTCAAACGTGCCTTCCACTGTCTCTATCTTTTCTTCCCCTTTGTCCCAAGCTCATCCTCTAAGCCTAAGGTGCAGCCTTCTGGATCCAGCCAACCCTTTCTCAACGATCATTTCTCTGTGCTTATTCAGCAGCGAAGTCTCTTAACAGTGGTTTCTTCTATTGAAAAATGTCCAGTATACGACTGACATGTGAATTGTTTTAACTAACAACTAAAGCATTAAGAAGACTCTCCGCTGAATACTCAAATTATTCAGATTTATAATTCGGGTTGTAGGCTGTTAATAGAGTTATGAAGAAATAATGTGCTTCCAGTTTTTTGTTTTCTCTTCTCAAAGTTGACATTATTGGGCAGTCTACCTAAACATAGCGATGATTATGAAAATAGTTCAGAGATAAACATCAAACCTGCTCAATTAACACAAAGGGCTTTTGCTAAAGGAGGCAAGTAAAATTATTTCACATTAGTAGATTGACATTTTTTATGTGGTCTAGACCTCTCTACCTGCTCACTTATTTTTATCTAGTTTTACTGGATTAATGACACAGGTCATTCTATGCTGAATGTCCAGATAAAACTTCCAGTTCTTGAAGAGTGGACACTGTATCTTATTCATTTCTGCCCCCAGAAACTTGCTGCACAAATGATATTAACCAAAAGTATATTGGACAGCTTAATAAATTATTTAAGAAATAAACCCATGACATACCACCAACATAAACAGGAAATCTCACAGGGCTCCGCCTCTACATGAAGAGCTACAGGCAACCAATGGCTGCTGAGAGATGGGGATTCAGTATAAGTCAGGGACTTACATAAAGCAAGCAGTAGGGGAGAGAGGTTAGCTTCATTGCCTTTATGTCTCACTGGATTTCTTCAAAGCAACGCCTTCATTTGGGGCAGATGCTTCCCGGTCCCCAGGAGCCCCTTACCTCTGCACTCGGTCCTGGTGAGTGTGCTCTGGTAGCCAGCTCGGCAGTGGCAGGTATAGGAGCCTGGGTATTGATGCATTCCCCACCAGTACAGGGGTTCTCACACTCGTCCACATCTGCAAAACACAACAGATCTTAGTGAGAACTTCAACAGCTTATATTTTAAGGCTTTGTGGGTTTCTCATGCATAAAACCTTTTTTCTTTAGCGTGAATAAAACAGCAAAGCCGGTCATGGTGGCACACACCTTTAATCCCCCAGCATTTGGGAGTCAGAGGCAGTGGATGTCTAATGAGTTCAAGGGCAGCCTGGCCTACATATTGAGTTCCAGGTCAACCAAGGCTGCCTAGTGGGACCCTTTCTCAACAAAACTCGAAACAATAAAGAAAGAAATTGCATAATCAAAGTGTTTTTCTCTCTTCCCACAGACAATATACCGTGTCTACCCACTGTGAGACCATGAAGCAGTTCACCTCTGTTCTTTTCTCATGTCATTTTCAGAGAATATGAATATGCTTTCAGATAATAAACATTTTTTTTCTTCTGTGAGTCTGGTCTAAGAAAATCAAGCAGACATGAAAGCATAGGGCTGTTATTTCAGGAGGATTACAAGTGTAAGGTTTGCCTAGACAACCTAGTAAGACCTTGTCTCAAAAATTAAAAAAAAAATGAAAAGAAGAAGAGCAATAGGGTGTTGAGTGGTAGGGCACCAGTCTGACTCACATGAGATTCTGGGTTCAACTCCTGGCACTGAGAAAAAACTGTCAAAGAGACAGTTCCTTCAGAGGTGGTTGTATTTGTTGTTGTTGTTTTAATACAGAAAAAGTCTGCCTCGTGTCTAAGCATCTCCTGCTGTTCTATTAAACCTGTGAGAACAAAACATGAAGGCCACATGGCTGTTTGCAGGGGTTCTCAGTACCACCCATGCAGGTGGTCTTGGTAGCCTTAGTCCCAAAATGCTACAGGCTCATTAAAAACTCAGTACCAGGGCCCGCCCATCTACATTGCCGTTTCTGAGGAAAATAAGGCTCAGCGAGGCTTATTGGTCCAAATCTCTTGGGGACAGAGTCAGGCCTAACACTGAGCCACACATCCCTTCCCTCTCCTCTAGAACAGTGCCCATGTGAGCAGGAAACAAAAGGTTTTGAGAAAACAAGAACTAACAGAACTAAGAAACCAATTTATCTGAAGACAAAAGAGCACATGCCCACTGGGTGTTGTCAGATTCAACTGTCCAGTGGTCTTGTGCTGGACTGCTGAAGACGCTGCCCTCCTGACTGTATAGACGCCAAAAAGCCATGAGACTTGGCCTCCAGAGTCTGAGACATACTAACGGTAAGGAAGTCCTCTCTGATGTTCTGACGACACACCCTACCAGCGTTTAAGCCCTGTATAGGAAGCCAAAGATAATAACAAGTTCTACTGTTTGGAGACACTGTTAGAGGCGATTTGTTACAACAACAATAGAAAACCAATATTAACTGTGGTGGTTTGAGAAGGAATGGCCTCCATAGACTCATATTTGAATGCTTGGTCATTAGGGACTGGTGCTACTTGACTGGGATTAGGAGGTGTGGCCTTATGATAATAGACTAGAACTCTGAAACTGTAAGCCAGCCCCAATTAAGTATTTTCCTTATAAGAGTTGCTGTGCTCATGGTGTCTCTTCACAGCAACAGAACAGTGACTAAGACACAAACAATGAAATAGAATTGCAACATCTCCCAGTGTCAATCAAGCGATAAATTGCTTACCAATGCACTCCCCACGGATGTCCAGCTGGAAGCCCTTGTTGCACTCACACCGGTAGCTGCCCGGGGTTGGAATGCAGCGCCCATTTTGACAGAGATAGCGGACCAATTGACAGTAGTCGGTAATGTTGAAAGGCAGCACCCCTAGGAGGACAGCATTGAACCCCATTATTATAAGCTCTTTATCTACTAATAATGAACAAGATGCTAAGTCCTAGAGGAAGAGCCACCAAGGGTGAGCCAGCCACTAGAGCACAATCCCTTCAGCTTTCAGAGAGCACATTGTACCCCCGGCCTCTCTGCCTGCCTCTCCCCACCCCACCCACACCCTTACTCTAAAGCTTCCAGTTTCAGAAAATAACTATGCCAGGGAGGCATTGGCAGGTAACTACTTTGTACACTAAATGATCCAAAGAATAATTTCATACATCTTCTGCCATTAATACATTCTCTGAATCAGATTTTGGTCTTTCCCATACTGCTCCCACATTTAAATGAACATATCCATAACAAAAGCTTCCTTGTTATTTTTCTTGCATTAATCAAGTCATATTTTTGGTTTATTAAATATTTATACCAATTGTTAGATTAAAAAATTTTTACATTGTTTATGCATGTTTCTTAATTTTCCCATTTTATAAATAAGAATGGGAGCCTTGCGTGTTCTGTAGATGGCCCTGTAAAAAGATGGAGACACATAACCAAGTGCAAATGCCTATCGCTGTCCACACAAGTGGAGGGTGTGGTTCTCCAAGCCAAACATATCTCTGTACAGTCTTACACACAATCAAGTTGTGAAAAGTAAATAATATTTGAAATATGCTTCTCATTTAAAATGAGATATGTGGAAATGGCATGTGTAAAGTAAAGACATTTCCACAGTCAAAACCCCATCCTTACGTGCCATGAATGTGACTATTAAGCATCACGTCTTGCCACAGAGGGTCACCCACATACACTTGTTGTCTGAGTCATTCTTACAAAGCCTTCAAATACTGATGGCTTTATTGATGAGACACTAAAGATAAATATGCATAATTTAGGAACATTTACCTTATTTTAAGCAAAGAAGGGTAGGCCAACCTAAACAAACCCTAAAAGACTGAGCATCACAGACACAGGGCGATTTTGGAGTGGTACTTCTACCCCCAGCAAGCACAGACATAATTCCCAGAAAGTGTTGGTCCTGGTTCCTGTACTTCTGGACAGCTGGCTCAGCAAGAATGGGTCTTCTACCAACCAGATCCAGGGAGAAGTCTGCGGGTGTGCAGACAAACCTGCCCTGTGAAGCCCTTGGAGGGTTGCCTCTGCAGGAAAATGGTGGGAAAATTTCTGTCTTCATGCAAGCAAAACACCAAAACCGGTAAGAGTAGAACTGCCATGCCTGAAGTGTGTGCATGTGTGTGTTTGTGTGCGCGCATATGGGTGCATGCATGTGCTGCCTTACCTGCAGTATGTATGTATATATGTAGGTACTGACATGGCTGTAGTGTATGTATAATCAATGGACACAGATCAAAGATTACTAGTTTCTGTGTCCTGATGAAAAATACCTGAGATGTTTGAGCAAGAATGTTATTTAACCAAATCACTATTTTAGGAAGGTAGATCGGACAAAGTAGATCATATAGAAGCCAGATCAATTAAAGATTATTACGAGATGTCAGACCTAAATTAGCATAGATTCTGGGAAGTTACTAAAGGTGGCCATAGAGAGACAACACAGCTAAAGGCAGTCATAGAGAGACAACTGAGCCTTAACTCATGTGCTGAGGACATCGGCAACAAATCCATGAGCAAGGACACAAGATGCCACTACCACCCAACAGGATGCTCCATGGCTGAATGCATTTCCACAAATGCTCATCTTCCCCTCAACTGCTCCCATTAGCAAACTTATCCTCATGGAGGAGACCAGTGGCCTCAGGCCCTAGCAGCTGATCTACTTTGGCCTTTATAGCACCCAAGATATTTCTTAAGGGATTTCCTTAGGATTAGTATGTGGGGAAAAGAGGGAGAAATGGGCAGAATGTGAGGACAGATTGGGTACATCCCAGGAGCAGTATCAACTGATGGCAGAGGCTGCTGTGGCAAAAGTGTCCTAGGTGGTGTGGAGTCAAGTAGCCGAAAGATCTCTACTGATGCGTTGAGATGACCAGACTTTTAGCCATCTTCCATGATTTCCTGTTAGATATGGGGTACCCTGGATCCACAAGTATGAGGGAGGGGGGGATGGAAGAGAACCTGGGAATGGTGTGGCTTTTGAGACCTCAAAGCCAGTGACACACATCTTCCAACAAAGCCACACCTCCTAATTTTTCTCAAACAGTTCTGCCAACTGGGGACCAGGTACACAAATCTATGAGTCTGTTGGGGGCCACTCATTCAAATCACTACAGTGTCTTCCTGTCATTAAGTGAGGTTTGAAGTTTTGCATCAGACTGATTCTGTGCTCAGAAAGACAGAGCTGTTGTAAGGAGTAATTTGCAGAAATAACTGCTGACTTTGTTTGTGCACTCCCCGCCATCGCAGATTCTGGGAATGGTGCTGTACTCGTCAATATCTGCAATAGAAGGGAGCTCCCGTTACCTGGAGTTGGAATGATAGGAGCTGCGTGGTTACACTTACTTGTGGATCCAGCTGCTACTCTAGTACTGTGTCTGTCTGCTTGCTGCCATGTTCCCCATGACTCCAGACCTCTGAAACTGTGAGTCACAAATTCTGTGTTTTCCTTTATAAGCTGCCTGTCATGGTGATTGGTCGTGGCAATTTCCCAGGATGTCCTTCTAAAGGGTCCTCAAATGCAAGCATCACATATGCTTAACGAAGGTCACGTGATGATCTGCTAAAATAGCTTTCCAGCCTGTTAACAGAGACAAATGCTAGCATTGTTGGTTAAGCCACTTAGCATAATACATCAATATCCAAAGAGATTAAGATACCAGAATGATCAGGAAATGTTATTTTGAAAATGTAACTAACTTTGACAGGATGTGGTATTCCACCTGCCAACCAGTGACAATGGCATCATCTGTTAAAAATAGCAACAGTGATGACAATGAGAGTTCCAGTGTGCTGAGAGCCAGGGCATGTTGAAAATCTTAAAGCAACGAATCCTCGCCATGTTGGTGTGGTTATGGGACCTTACTTCCATATGCCTGATGCTCGGGTGTGCTAGTCTCACACAGAAAACTAACAAGAAATAAAGCTTGAAGTAGGAAAAGATTCAGGCCTACGGGGGTGGACCTTTCTTCCCAGCTATTTGGGAGTCAGGGGAAGAAGACTCAAGGGTTAAAAGCTAGCCTAGGCTACAGGCCAAATTCAAGACCAGTTGGGCAACCAGGTAAAATCATGCCTCCAAAATATCAGTACCCCTGATATGCTTAGGCCAAGGTCAAGCCAGGGGGCGAAGGGAAGCAAGCAGGTTCATCATTTGCAGTGATGGTAAACCCAGCTGGCTAGGGTTGGAGAAGTCCAGCTTTGCCGTATGTCCTCAAATGCTACCAGTCAGGAGCTCTAGTGGAACATACATCCTAATGTTCACTCTCCAAGGTGAAACAGGAGGAGACAAAACTGTCACATGCAAAGGCAGCATGCAAATACTTTTGAATTCCTGAACGTCCCGCCCCCAATGAATCACTTTGATCTTAGTTGCATGGTTTCAGAATAAGAATGGGGTTGGGGGTAGGGGAATTGTGATCTCATCATCAGATGGGGTAGAAGTACCTTAAGGGACAGGATGTGTGCAAAGCATCTTCACTAGTCATAGGCTAGCCCTCTTCTTCCTGGTACACTATCTTCCCAGACTCCTATAGCTCTACACTTCTCTCCTTTTAGCAGAATTTCAGGTATCCCAAGAAACAGAATCTAAAACCAGTGTTTTGAGTATGGTTCCCATAAAGCAGTCTTTATCAAATGCCAGTCATGAATGGACAACAGTTTGGGAGGCCTGCTGGGTGCAGCGGGGACTGGCAGGCAAGAGCTACTTCTGCAGCCTGGACACCTCTCCAAGTCTCCTTAAGGCTGGAACTGAAAGGCATGGCTAACTGATGAGAAGCTCCCCTGACTGCTATGCTAGCCACAATAGCTGTCGGCAGTTCCCTCCTCCTCACCGGGCTGCCAGTCCTCTGGCCTGTTCTCCTTCTGCCTCACCTGCTGTCACCAGGCTTTTCCCCCTCCTTACTCCACATGCCTATCCCTGGCTCTGCAGGGAAAGAACAGACTTGATGGCATCTGCCTGTCTTGGCACCAAGGAAGATATTCCTAGACACTCGGGTGTCCAGAACTCAGTCCACAAGAATGGCTTGACAAGAGAGCCAACTACCTGATCCTAGATGTCTCCATTACTGCCCAGGTGGGAGTAGGGGAGCAGTCAAAACACTGTAGCAGGTGACACTACAGATTTATGCACCCGTGAACTTGGTTTTACTGTACCAATGCAGCCTATAATAAACCTTCAATTGACAAGCAGACAGTCAGTGCTGCTTTAGCCACACAATGATACCAGGAAAGAGTAAGTGGAGAGGCAGAGTCTGGGTTACAGAACTGAAAAGGGCCTCCATCAGCTTGTTGGCAGAGTTGACACCTGATGTAACTAAGACCATAAAGAGAAGTAGAGCTTTAACAGGCCTGGGCCCAGGCCCACTTCACTCACAAGGCTCTTTAGTCTATACCACACTACTCCATTAACTGTACAAGGGAATAACAATGCTGGGTGGAAAGGTGAGCACAGAAACCAGGAATTCCACCTGTGGTTATGGGTCAAACAGCCCCAGGGATGCTCAATGGTGTCCAAGATGACAGGAAATCCTAAAGCAAGTTGCCATTAGGTAAATATGATATGAGTGTCATAAAGAGAAGTCCCAAGCTTTTTAACACACATGTCAGGGAGTGGAACGCTGGTAGCTGGCATCTTGGGAATTTGCTAACACCCGCTGGACAGAAGTGGCTTTATTATTTTTAAGGTACTGTAAGAACTGCACGATTTCTTCACTTCTAAGTCAAGGGAAAGCACAGTTTAAAGGCCAGCCACAGTGCCAGGGCCATGCTCAGCAGGTAAGGGCATTTACTGCCAAGTCTGAGACTGAACCCCAGGACCCACACAATGGAAGGCAAGAGCCTACTCCTGTCTACTCTTCAGACCTCCACATGTGTGTCACGGGTACAGGACACATACATACACGTAACCCTTTCCTCCTCTTAAGCTGATGGCCTCTAATAATAACAACAGCCATGATAATTTATACCTTAAGTACTGAATTTTTTATTTAATTAGTACCTAAAATGTCATAAAATGCAACTATTGAGGATTAAAAATTTAATTAAACAATATGTGTATTTTACTAATAAAAAAGAGAGACAATGCTACAGGGACTCCTTCCAAAGTCTCGTTTCTAACCATTTAAATATGATAGCACATAGACTACAAGTATGTATAAACATACAGGAACTATATAGTCAATCTGGTTTAAATTAGGTAGGTTTTGGTTATATTAGAGATATTTTTCATTATGTACCTTCACTCCATTAAGTCAAACTATATTCTTGATTACTTAATTTTAGATATAGTAATCTATGTTACATGTAAATGATATCTCAGCTACAGAGGGGTCTACAAGAGCTACTTCTAGAACGGGCCCCAAAAGCTACAGAGTAACCCTATCTCAAAAAACCAAAACCAAAAAAAATAATAATCAATTTAGATCTAGATCATGATGCTAAATTGTTTTAATATGATCCAGCTGTCTCTCTCCTGAGACTCTCTCTCTCTCTCATCTCATTTATTACAGATCTTTGAAACAGCCTTCTTAGCTATGAGGAACCTTGCAATATTTGATATGTGAACTCTGAAGGCACAAAATATGATGCTTGGGCAATAGGAGAAACTGTGAATGAAAAGCTCTTGAAAAGAATCTGTGTCTTCAGAGACTAATTAATGACTGGACTTTCTTTTTTTTTCCATTTTTTTATTGAGAAAAGGAGAGAAAAAAAAACAAGTTTCCACCTCCTCCCAGCCTCCCATTTCCCTCCCCCTCCTCCCACCCTTCTCCCCCTCCTCCCACCCTTCTCCCCCTCCTCCCACCCTTCTCCCCCTCCCCCCACTCCTCTCCCCCTCCCTCTCCAGTCCAAAGAGCAGTCAGGGTTCAGTGCCCTGTGGTAAGTCCTAGGTCCTCCCCCCTCCATCCATATCTAGGAAGGTGAACATCCACACTGGCTAGGCTCCCACAAAGCCAGCACATTACGTAGGTTCAAAATCCCGTGCCATTGTCCTTGGCTTCTCATCAGCCCTCATTGTTCGCCATGTTCAGAGAGTCCAGTTTTATCCCATGCTTTTTCAGTCCCAGTCCAGTTGGCCTTGGTGAGCTCCCAATAGATCAGCTCCACTAATGACTGGAATTTCAATACTGCGGGTAGATTGGAATGTTGCCTGCCCAAAGTCTAGTGACTTTACTTTGGACTGGGTCTGGTCCTCCAGAACAACCATTCCTTGTCTACTTCTCTGTTAGAATTAACACCCTGTGACTAATGATAAAAACCTCTTGGAATCTATTAACATCTCAGACCATTGACTTTCATCAACCCAAAAGCTCAGGTAGCATCGTGGGTCTATAGAAAAGCTTCCCCTATTTTAATGTACCTGCCTCTTTGATGTGCCCTCAAATGTGCTTTAAACTTGTCTTGACTTATGACTATATTTGTTATGTAAACTTCATGAAGCTGATTCCACATTGGAACATGGAATTTGGGGCAATGTCAAGATGGTTTCCCAGACCACAGTCCCTCAAAATGGCTCCCGAATAAACTATTTTATTTCTTTTAAGATAAGATCTGTGGTGTTTGCACTGACAATCTGAATACAAAATTCTCAAATGAAGAAATAAAATAACAACAAAGAAGTGCTTGTAGAAATGACTCGCTGGCTACGATCATTGCCTGGTCTTGCAGAGGACCTGGGACCTCTTCCTAGCACCCACATAGCAGCTCACAGCTCCAATGCCCTCTTCTGGCTTCCATGAGCATTGCACACACACACACACACACACACACACACACATTGCCCACAGCTATGCATACAGGCAAAATACACAAACACATAAAAAATGACCAAGAAATAGTTTAAAAACATCCTCAGCAATTAGAGAAAGGGAAGTTAAATCTACTTTGAGCTCTTGTCTTACCCGAGTCAGAATGACTAAGACCCAGAAAACAACTGACAACACATCTGACAAGGAGCTGAGGGAAGTTTCATCCATTATACCGGAAAAATATGGCTGCCTAGATAAGACCAGAACAAGTGCAACCACTGCCATATTTTTAAAACGTTAGGGGCCCCATTAACTTACAGTTCTCTGTCCCATAAACAAAACCCTTCTGCAAACTAGCCATATAGACAACCTCACCTTTTTTTTTCCTCATTATAATTGCTATTTGTATCAGTGTTTATACTATTCTCTCATTGACCAATGTAAAATGCTGACTTATTTTTATTCACTGATAAAAATTTGTTTTGTTTTGTTTTAGCACAGGCTACTCTACCAGGACCTACTCTCTACATATACAGATTGTGACTATAACTAGATTTGGGGTAGTAATTGGCCTTTTCATTTCAGTTCTTTGTTAAGTCATGAAAGTGTTGGTAACTTTCATCTGTTCAGAATAGGAGTTGTGGCTCTCAGTTTTTCACTATGTTAGCAAATACATGTAAAAACAGGAAAGCTTCCAAAGTTTCAATCCATTGGGAGCTGGACTGATTTCTTTAGGCCCAAAGCAAGACAAAATATGGTAGCAAATATCATGGCAGCATATGTGGTAAAGTGTGTTCATCTTATAGATGACAAAAAGAAACATAAGAAGAGCCCAGGGACAACATATAGTTTTCTAGGTATACTTCCTCCAACTGGGCACAATTTACACTTAAAGCCATTATATGATGAATTTACCAAGAGGTTAATCCATTGATTATATCAGAAAGTTAAAGATCCAGATACTTTCCACAAATGTGTTAGCTTCCAATTAATCTCCCAACACATGAGTCTTTCTGTGCATGCAGGAACACTTTGTATCCACACTATAATAAAAGATAATCTCCAAAATCTTTGTATTTTAGAGTTAAATCTATAATTATTCACCAAGTTTCCTTGTAAGGGCTTATACAGTATATATTTTCAGCTTTGTGAGACATATGAAATCAAGGAAGCAATGAGCTATTTTCCTTAATTACAATTCAAAAATGATCATATCTAATGCTTTCAGTAAGAATTATAAAAAAATCACAAGCACTTGGGATTCAAAAATTGTACTCTTAAAGAAATTAGAAGATCTTCCACCACCTCCAAGTCCCCTCTGAGCTGTATCCAACCTCCCCATGCAGTCAGATTTTCTACACCCTTTTCCAGGTTCTAACCTGGACTGAAAATGCTCCCTTGAAGAGCCAAAGACATACAACAAATCCCTCAACACCATACTAATCAAACCTTCTCTTAGTTTTGGCTGTTGGTGTGTTAGAGCTGGCAAAGAGAATCCCAGTACTTGCTATTTCCTTGGTTGTCTCCCAGAGGTGGAAAGTGAGTTGCTACAGCTGTAGACACAATGCATTTCAGACACAGAACCTAGAGGTCCATGAGCTGGAACTGAACTGAAAGCCTTCTCCCTGAAGACTATATTTCATGGTATCAGAAGATTACATGCAGGCTTTGAAAGGAGGGAAGCAACTGACATTCTTACTCAACTATGATGAGTATGAACCACAACAACCAACATGTCATGATAATCCTGAGAATGTATCAGTGCTGTTGGTTAACAACAGCTCATGATTGGGCTTAAGACCTTCTCAACAAGAGGAAAATCACTCCTGGTTCTGAAAACCTAGTGGACTGCTCAGTACTCGTAAAATGATGGATTTTCAAAGAAAACCTACAACTACCACTTTATTAATCCAGCATAACACCTAACTAAATATTTATTTTTATATTCACAAATAAATGTAGTCTACACCCTTCATCAAGGAGGCTTTTCTTTGCAAAAAGGAATATCATAGAAACCACACCCAAACAAAAGCAGACCTACAGAACCATTCCTAGTGAGTCCATCCACAAAACCCTCCCATAGCCACAGTTTGGTAACATTTCAGAAGATAGAAAGCTTACTAAGAACCAGAGGATCAGGTGTTTGCTGTGAAACACCTTGAGATTCCAGAAGCCATACCCATTAAGTCTCAACACCATAACTTCCTAAATAAACAAGAGCTGAACAAGAGCAACAACAATAGATATGCAAAAGTGGACAGGGGTGGGGAGGAAGCCATGAGGTCTCAATCCTGTGCAATTAACTGCAAGAAACTAAGAAATTCTAAGAGTTGGAGAAGTTGTCTTCTCCTGTGAATAACAAATCAATGTATTATTCAATACAAAGTGGTTAGTCTTGAAAATACACATACAGTTAACCTTACTTAGACTCATCAGGCTGTATTTAGGGATGTATGCATACATTAACAATGACTACTAATAATAAAGATACTATGAATCTGAAAGACAGCAAGTAGGGGTATATGGAAGAGTTCAAAGGGAAGGGGGAAAGGATGTAATTTTTATTATAACCTTAAAATAAAGGAAATAATAAAAATAAGTCAGCATCTTTACAAAATAAGAGGTCTTCACTGATTTGAAGTTGAAACTATGTATTTATTTCCATAAATTAAACTAAAGAACACAAGCAAATGTATAATTTTTAGCTGACTACAATAGTATATATGTTTTAACAATGAGGTAATCAATTTATAATTTTCATTATACATATTACAATTATTCAGTGCCTAGAGTAAAAACATAATATTTTATGAAATCATCCATAGAACAACTTTTCTAAATACTCATAGATGTTTCACTGTGAAACACATGAAACATTCACAAACAGTTCTCTCTGTATCTAAAATCCTTACCATACCTAATATTGCAAATTGCAAACACACAAAAAAAATGATCCCCACTGTTGAATAGTATTGAATTAAAATATTTTATGTATGCAATGAATTTGCTCTCTTCCAACTCCACAGACCTGGATTCCACTTTGATTTATTGCTCTTTAACTTCTGGGAGCTAATCTATCTTTCCTGACATTACCTAAATCCTGTATTACTTATTCATTACCTCAACAATTAGTTCTAGTCGATAAAAAATATAAAGGTAGATGACAAGTGCTATATTTGCAAATGAATCTCTACTATCTGTCTAGTTGAGGCAGAGTGACTTCAATGACTACTGTCACATTTTATCCATGTTAAAGTAAAGAAGAGAGATGCACATACAATAGCCATAACAGTTTCAGAATTCGATGTCTAAAAGATCTAGATTACTGGAAGGGAGATGACAGTCACAAAAGTGTCTGCTGTACTAGTGTGAATACCTTAGTTCTGAACCACCGTATTCAAATAAGAAAAACAGAAACAGACATGCAAATTATTACACATCTGTAATCTCAGTGCTGGTCAATATGTTGAAGGTGTGGAAGATGTGGCAGATTTTTGGAGGTCTTTCCAAATCAATGAGCTCGAAGTTCAGAAAAGACTCTGCCATGAAGAAAAATAACACAGAGAATGAATAAGTTACCCAATATAGACCTCTGTCCTTCACTTGCACATACACACATCTGCACATTCACTCATATGAACATGTGCACATAGCACACACATAACAAATAAATTAAATGGATTTCCTTTTATCCAATGTCATTAAAATTTTGACTTATTAGGATTGGATATTATTGTTAAGCACAATATTGATTTAAATTATGTCATCTTATTAATTAGCCTGGATGTGTTGAACTTTTCCTCTACATGCGATAATTTTTTATGTCTTCTAATGAAGGTAAGGTTTCAAATGCTTATTCAGATGTTTCTTACCAAGAACAACAGCTTCTACCTTTTTCCCTATATCTTCAGTAGACAATCATTATTTAGTATCAGAAGGATATGGAAAGTATGCAGAAAATGACAAGGGATAAGATTGGAGAATATAGACACATTTGAATATGTGAGTTTATCTCCTTGGTCATAGTTAACTCTATGACTAGATACATGCTTCGTCAACCACACTTTTCCTGGGAATTTAGAATTAGAACTGGAAAAGATAAATTATCATTTTCAAGTTCATAAAATTGTAATATGTAAACCAAAGAGTTTTATTGTAGTTATTTTGAGTTATTGTTGTGAATAGGAGATTTAGATAGTTGACCCTGAGAGGGAAAAAGAGGACAAATAGGTGTGACTGCTTTTTTCAATTGAACTCTTCTCTTATACAATACATTCTAACCACAGTTTCTCCTCCTTCCATTTCTCACAGCTCCCTCCACTTCTCTCCCCACCCCCACCCCCCAGATTTACTGCCCCTATATTTCTCTTCAGAAAAGAGCAGGCCTCCAAGACACAACATGCAAACTCGAAAAAACAAGATTCAATAAAACAAGACAAAAACCTTCTTTTACAGGCTGAGCAGGGCAACCCAGTAGGATGAAAAGAGTCCTAAGAGCAGACCAAAGAGTCAGAGATTTACCCACTCCACTATTAGGAGACTAACAATAACACCAAGCTAACAGTCATGAAAGATATACAGAGTACCTGGTACAGACCCATGCAGGACCCATGCTTGCTGTTTCAGTCTCTGTGAACCCATGTTAGCCCTGCTTAGTTGGTTTAGTTGGCCATCTTCTCCTAGTGCCTTCCATCCCCTCTGACTCCAGCCTGATTTCCGCAATCTTTTCTTCCCCTCTTCCACAGAGTATCCCAAGCTCTGAAAAGAGGGACCTGATCGAGACCTAAATATAACACCAGTAGCACAGACACTGAGAGAAACAACTAACAAATGGGACTTCCTGAAACTGAAGAGCTTCTGTAAAGCAAAGGACACAATCAAAAGACAAAATGGCAGCCTACACAATGGGAAAAGATCTTCAATAACCCCACATCAGACAGAGGAGTGATCTCCAAAATATACAAAGAACTCAAGAAATTGGTCATCAAAAGAACAAATAATCCAATAAAAAAAAAAGGAGTATAGACCTAAACACAGAACTCTCAACAGAGGAATCTAAAATGGCTGAAAGACACTTAATGAAATGGTCAACATCCTTAGTCATCAGAGAAATGCAAATCAAACATCTCTGAAATTTCATCTTACACCTGTAGAATGGCCAAGATCAAAAACACTGATGACAACTTATGCTGGAGAGGTTGTGAGGTAAAGGGAACACTCCTGCATTACTGGTAGGAGTGCAAGCTGATACAGCCTTTTTGGATATCAGTATGGCAATTTCTCAGAAAATTAGGAAACAACCTTCCTCAAGACCCAGTAATACCACTTTTGGGAATATATATCCAAAGGATGTTCAATCGTGCCACAAGGACATGTGTTCAACTATGTTCATAGCAGCTTTGTTTGTCATAGCCAGAACCTGGGAAACAACCTAAAAGCCCTTCAACCAAATAATAAATAGGGAAAATGTGGTGCATTTACGAAATGGAGTACTACACAGCAAAAAAATAAATAAATAAATAACGACATCTTGAAATTTGCAGGCAAATGGATGAGTCTAGAAAACATCATATTGAGTGAGGTAACCCAGACCTAGAAAAACAATTATCATATATATATTCACTCATCAGTGGTTTTTAGATATAAAACAAAACAAAAAAAATAAAAAACAGCCTACAATTCACAATCCCAAAAAACCTAGATAACAATGAGTTCCCTAAGACAGACATACATAAATCTATTCTACATGAGAAGTAGAAAAAGACAAGATCTCTGAGTAAATTGGGAGCATGGAAACCATGGGAGATGGTCAAAGCGGAGGGGAGAAGAAGGGAGGAGCAGAAAAAAATGTATAGCTCAATAAAATTAATAAAAAAAAGATACCTCCAATTTAGACACTTTCTCTGCATAATGTCTGGCTGTGGTTCTCTGCACCTGTCCCATCTGCTTCTGAAGGACTGCTTCTGATGACTGGACAAGGCACTGATCTATGAATATAGCAGAACATCATTAGGAATCATTTCATTGATTATTTTGGACAGTCATATTTGGGTCTACCATCCACTAGAATGGTAACTATTTAATAAGTAACCAATATTGGTGAAAATATGGAAAAATTAGAACTCTCAGGTATTATCAATCTGATTGGAAAATAGCACAGCCGTTGTAGAACAGAAATATGGTGACTGTCCATAAAACATCAAATTGTCATATGAGAATTTTTAAATGAGAGATCCCATTTGGAGATATATGCCCAAGATAATCTATAGCAAATTCTTGACAAAATGTGCACTCTGGTTTTCATAACATTCATAACAGCTTTGGTCATAAAGGATAAAACCAACTCAGTATTTTATCTATGGATAAAAACTAGTATATATAATATGTGTGTATGTGTACACAATGCAACATTCTTCATTCTTAAACAAGGAGGAAAGTCTGACACAGTTTATAAGATTTAAGAACATTATACTAAGTGAAAAGATCCAGACACAAAATGAGTAATATTATTATGTTCCAATCTGTATGAGGTATCTAGAATAGTCATATTCACAAAAAGAATATGGACTAAAGGCAGTAAACAACTGAGGGAAAGGGGACTTGGAGAGTTGTCTAATAGATACAAAATTTCATATTTTTTTATTTTTTTAATGTATTTATTTATTAAAGATTTCTGTCTCTTCCCCACCACCGCCTCCCATTTCCCTCCCCCTCCACCAATTAAGTCCCTCCCCCCAGCCCGAAAAGCAATCAGGGTTCCCTGTCCTGTGGGAAGTCCAAGGAACCCCCACCTCCATCCAGGTCTAGTAAGGTGAGCATCCAAACTGCCTAGGCTCCCACAAAGCCAGTGCGTGCAGTAGGATCAGAAACCCATTGCCATTGTTCTTGAGTTCTCAGTAGTCCTCATTGTTCACTATGTTCAGCTAGTCTGGTTTTATCCCAGGCTTTTCCAGACCCAGGCCAGCTGGTCTTGGTGAGTTCCCAGTAGAACATCCCCATTGTCTCAGTGTGTGGGTGCACCCCTCGCGGTCCTGAGTTCCTTGCTCGTGCTCTCTCTCCTTCTGCTCCTGATTTGGACCTTGAGATTTCAGTCCTGTGCCCCAATGTGGGTCTCTGTCTCCTTCTTGAATTTTGCATGCAAATGGATGGAAATAGAAAACACTATCCTGAGTGAGGTAAGCCAGACCCAAAAAGAGGAAAATGGGATGTACTCACTCATATTTGGTTTCTAGCCATAAACCAAGGACATTGAGCCTATAATTCGTGATGCTAGAGAAGCTAAATAAGGAGAACCCAAAGAAAAACATATAGGCATCCTCCTGAATATTAACCTTCAGCAAGAGATGAAAGGAGACAGAGACAAAATTTCATATTTTTAAGGTGAAAATTCTTCTGGAGATAACAGTAACATAAATGTACTCAATATTGAGCTGTACACTTAAACTCAGCATGCTAGGTAAGAGAGAAACAAGAAATTTCTCTTTTTCTTTACATTAAATAATGCCTTGTGCTAGTTCTTCATTTACATAAATTTAGTCAGCAGTTTAAAAACATTACATTGGAGCAACTCATTATATTTTCTATAAATTATATACAGTAGCTATCATTTGGGGACTATGAGAGTGATTTCCCCCTGCACTCATGGGTAATTTATTTTTAAAATTAAGTTTAAGTTTAGAATATAAGGAAATGGGTTTCATTGAAACATTTTCACATATACTTTTTTCTTTTTGAAATTATAATTAAACTATTTCCTCTTCCTTTTTCTCATCCAAAGCCTCCAATATACCTCTCCTCTCCTCTTCAAATTTATGCCTCTTTTTTCTCTAAGCATATATATATATATATGCTTAGAGAAAAAAGATATATATAAAATTTATATATAAGATATATATAAAATTTATATATAAAAATTTACATTAATTTTCCTAAATATAACCTGCTCAGTCAATGTCATTTGCATGTATGGCAGGTATGAGTTCAGGATGGTTTAGTTGCCATTCCTCACTGCTCTCCCCCAAATCCCTGCCTTCCCTTGCTGGTCCCATGTTCCTCCAAATAACTACCTTCTGCTTGCATTGCAGGTGCATCCCATCACTCTCTCTTTTCTTCCTCCCTCTCCCTTTCCTTAACATGTATTTCTTTCCCTTTGCAGTCTCCATTTCTGTTTCATGACCTGCCTACACACACATACACACACACACACGGTAGGAGGGACTTAGCAGACTGAAAGCAGACTTTCTCTATACTTTAAAGAAAGTTCAGCTTCATTGAACAGAATCTTCAGAAAAAGAACATATAGAAACAGAATCATGCTATTTCCATGCTGCCATGTTTCTTAGAAGCCCCGACCTAGGAGCAGAGCCACAAATTATTAAAGAAAGAATAATTGTTAGGTTTTATTTTCTGTACAGTTTTCAGCATAGCAAGTCATAAAGATAAACATAATAATATATTATAGTCTCTACTTGTCATGCCTTACTCAAGAGTTGGTGAAACCATTCATTAAAATTTGGTTTTCTGGATGCCATTTACCACAGCATTGTTCTGTTCTCGGCTTTCTACATAAATGGGGCTAGAGAATGTTGTCATGGAAAAACAACTCAAGACTGTTCAAGAGGAGTCTTGCTCTGCCTATTACCCCAATTAAGTTGTCTCAGTACAAAAAAAAAAACAGGCCCGTGGAGAACACTGTAGACAAGTATAGACTTCTAAGAATCCACAATGGTAAGTGAAGCTTTGAGTAGCTTATCTAACCTGAAGAAACAAACAACAAAAAACTTCTCAATTTCCAAACAGTCACTTTGATCACATAGTCAAAAAGAAAACAAAAACTCACTTAGAACCTTGCTGTTCCCACTTGCCAACTTCTAGCTCTTCACATCATTTTTCAGTGCCTTTGCCCTCTTTGTAACCAGGGGCCACTCTCATAACAACCTTCTTGTAGCCACCCTGAAGAGTAATGAATGGAAATGAGTAATAAATATAAAATGGTGTATAAATCTTTTAGCACCAGAGACTTGGGATGTTTTAAATACACAGGATAATAAGACTATCAATCCTGTCTCCAATGTATAGACATTTACAAAGTATGATCCTATTCATCTCTGACTCTTAAAGCCTCGGTTTAAAAAAACAAAATCTCTATGATTTCCATCAATGCAGAGAAGTATGATCCTTTGCCTTTCTTTGTAGGGCCAATTAATAAATTTTCCTGTATGTGCCAAGACCATGTCAGATAGGTTTACATTTTCTCTCCAGTGGAGTTGTGAACTCATTAAGGACTGCTTTCTTAGTTCAGGGGATTTGGTGTTCCACTTCTCCAATAGCATCTAGATACATTACATTGGGGTGAGGGAATTTTAATGGCACAGTTGTCTGAATATTATATTAGCTAAAATACTAAAATAAACACAGTTCAAATATAAAGGAATCAAGACTGACAGTTTTAAAACCTTCTGAGACACTATTTCCAATTGTGTTAATGTTAATACTGAATAACTTGGTTTTCCCTCAGTCCCCAATATGTTTTGCTGAAAACTTTTTTCATATAATATATTCTAATTCATTTCCCTTTCCCTACCTCCCTCCAAGATCCTCCCCACTTCCCTATCCATTCAACTCTTCTCTCTTTCTCTCTCACTTTAGAAAAAAGAAAGAATGGAAGGGTAAAAAAGAACCATACACATGATCCCCACAAAAACACAAAATCAAAACCATAACATACAAGCAAAAGACCAGTAAAACAAAAGCAAACCAATATGAAACAAAAACTCTACAAAAAATACCACTGAGGTTGTGTTGTGTTGGCCATCTACTGCCAGACATGGGACTTTCCTTTACATGTGGTTGTGTGGTTAATGTGCCCAATGGGACCCCATTGCGTAAAATTGATTTTTTCTTTCCAATTGGTTGTCATTTTCAAATAGTTTCTTGGTTAGGAATGGGAACCCATTTCCACTTCCAACTTTTTCAATGCTGTAAGACCACCTTGCTTGGACCTACAGCAAGCCCTGTGCTTGCTGCCACAGTCTGAGTGAGTTCATATGTCCCACAGTCCAATTGTGTCTGGTAGACACTGTTTCCTGGAAGTCATCCATCAACACTGCCTCTTCAAAATCTTTCTCCATCCTCTTCAGCATAGCTTGTTGATCCCTTAGAGGAGCAGGTAGATGAACACCTCCTATTTAAGACTGATTTCAGAAATCTCTCACTCTGTGCCATTGTCAAATTGTGGGTCTTTGTGTTATATCCCATCTACAACAAGAAGTTTCTATGATGATGACTGAGTGGCAATGATTTACCGTATAAGAGAATGTTAGGAATTATTTAATAGTAGTATTTGGTTTTCCCCTGGTCCCATGGCCTATCCAATGTTATAATCCTGGCCACCAAGCACTCTCAAGTATGAGTACCATCTTCCTGAATGGTCCTTAAATCTAATCAGAGTGGTTTTTCACTCCCATAATGTTTGTGCCACGATTGGACCAGCATATCTTATAGGGAAGTTACAGCTATAGCTTGCAGCCTTTGTAGCTGGGTTGATAATTACCTGTTTCCTCTGGTAGCATGCAGAGTACCTTCAAGTACCATGAACATTAGTCAATAGGAGTGAAGCCTCTAGGTAGATACTTAATGGAAGAGAACAGATCTTTGTTTAACATGACTCGATCAACTGAGCAAAATTTTAAAAAGGTACAGGGTGATGTTAAGGAGAAATTCATTACTATGGAAGAGGGAACAGCTGATTTGGATGGTAAGCTTCAGTCCCTTTCTGTAGGAACTGAAACATTAGTGGCTGATACTTAAGCTTAAGCTTAAGCTTAGGTAGATACTTAAGCTCAACTTAATGGTGTTCAACGAGATAACTAATTGGTATCTTTAGCAATAGAGTTTTACCACTGGACTGTGAAGAGCAACCAAAAGCCTTGACAATAGGTTGAGATATTGGGAATTTCCACAGAGTACCCTTGGCCAACAACACAACTAGATGTAAACTGTTCCTGGCACTGGAGGCTTCATTTAGCAGTGTAAGATGTCTAGTTGAGGCATCATCTCCCTATTAATTGGTGACTCCATTTAGATGTCTTTTACTTACGTATGAATTTTAGGAAGCTTCAACAGTAGAAAGTTTAGACATGGCCTCTCAAATGGCCCTTAATGTTGTTTTTTCTTCCCCATATCCACAGCCTTAGCCCTGTCCTGTCATCCCTCCCCATTTAATCCCCCTACTCCAATTTTCTCTCTGTCTCTCTAGACTATATATTTCCCCTTCATTGAGAATCCTCCCCTCCCCAGTAGTCCCTTACTGGATACTTAACCTGAGAAGATACATGGATTATAACACACATATGGAAGGCTTAAAAGTTAGCATCCACGTAAAAGAAAAAACACAATATGTGTCTCTTGGAATCTGAGTTACCTTACTCAGGATGACTTTTTTCCATCTCCATCCATTTACCTGCAAATTTCATAATTTCATTTTTAAAAGCTGAATAATATTTCATTATATAAATGTGTCATACTTTTCACTATCCATTCATCAACTGATAGACAAGTAGATTGTTTCCAATTTCTGGGTATTATGAAGAAAACAGCAATTTACATGGTAAAGCATGTGTTTCTGTGGTCAAATATATGGAGTCCTTTGGGTAGATGCCTCAGGGTTGTATATCTGGATCTTGAGGCACAACAATTTTCAGTTTTCTGAAACTCCTACATTGATTTGCACAGAAGTTATACAAATCTACACTCCCACCAGCAATGGATAAATGTTTCCCCTTTTCCACATCCTTATCAACATGTTTTGTAATTTATTTTATTGAACTTTGTCATTCTGGCTGTTGTAAGATGAAATCTAAAAGCAATGATGATTTGAATTACCCTGATGATTATGGATGTTGAACATTTAAGCGTTTCTCAGCCATTTGTGTATTATCTTATGAAAACTCTGTTCAGTTCAACAATAATTTTAATTATGCTGTTTGTTTTTCCCACTTCAAGATTTTATTTTTAGGTTTTTTAGTATATTTTAGATACGAGGCTTCTATTGGATGCACAACTGGTAAAGATCTTTTTCTCATTCTGTAGTGTGCCACTTTTTCCTAAGTGGTATAGCTGCATTGAGGTACATGACGGTAGGACCCAATATTTTGATTTATATTTGTCAGAGTGTTCTTAAAATAGGACAGTTTGGGCTATTTTGAAATAATGAGATACCTTCAACTTTGTCCAACTCTGCATATGTAATTAAAAGACAACAATCTATAGGCTATTAACTTTTAATACTTTATGCAAAAGAAATTAATATTAAAACGGGATTTGCCACCTGGCAGTGGTAGCACACGCCTTTAATCCCAGCACTAGGGAGGCAGAGGCAGGAAGATCTCTGTGATTTCAAGGTCAGCCTAATCTACAAAGTGAGTTCCAGGAAAACCTGAACTACACAGAGAAACCATATCTTGAAAACAAAAAACAAAAACAAAAAACCTAGGGGGAAGGACCTTTGTATAGATCCTTCAGGCACAGAATTATGTATTTTAAAAAAGCAGTTAGCAAGAAGTTGTGAAAGAAAAAGTGCTGATCTTATCAACTGGAAAATTACCATGCTGATGCAATCAATGCATTAATGATGTGGTCTCAAATATTCAGCATAAGATTTTGGAGAAATAATGGTCAGGAAATACAGTAGTAATGTAGTAAAGTTGGTGCCATTACACTCTAAATTTATCTCCTTCTCAATCTCTCTGTCCCCCTCTCATTCCTTTTCTGGTTTTTTATTTCTTCCTTTCTTTCTTCCTTTTCCTTTCTTTTCTACAGTGCAATATCACAGAAAATGTCCAAATCCTCTGGCTCTTGCAACCTCTACACCCTTTCTACAATGTTCCCTGATCCTTAGGTACCTGAGTGCTTTGTAAATACAAGTGCTTGAACTGTTCTCCACAACTCTGTTGTAAAGAGCAGTTTCATCAATGAGGCGTGAAAGAGGTGGGAAGTCTGAATATAGCACTCAATCTTCCTCTCTTATTCCAGTCCTGGTTTCATAAAGAAGAGTGTCTTAGCTGTTTAATAAGAAGATTCTACAAAAGCACTTTTCTCTTCATTTTCCTTTATGGGTCTGAGAAACAATCTCGCTAATACACTCTTGTTAGGTGCAGAAGGAATAGGATAAGTTCTCTCTTTCTCTCTCTCTCTCTCTCCCTCTGAAAATAAAAAATTGAAGTGATGAATGTGATTTCCAAAAGGAGTAAGCTATTATTGAATTCTACTCTTTCTGTCCAATGTTCTTACTTCTTCCTGACCTAAGTAACTGGTATACTTGAAAGAATATGTGTATAAAGCACATATTATATATTAACTGTATTTAAGGTTCATCATTTTAAAGGCTAGTCTTCTTTCTGCTATCAAGTTGAGTCACCTTTTCAATTGGGTCAAATCTAATCAGACCCAATACAATCACAAAGGAATTAACTATAAACATTGCACTTTTTTAGATTTTCCACCAGAATGACAGAAAATCAACTTTCATGAAAAGTATCAAAGGCCATTCTTAGGGAAATATACCTAGCTGTCATTTCCCCAATTCTGTCCACATCACCACCCATATAAAGTGGTCTAATTCCCACTGATTCATGGGGATTTTTTTCTGGCTTAAGAGGTTCCATGATCCCTATAAAAATATTTTCTACTTCTTAATGATTAAAAATAAACTTGGCATTTGAAAAACACCACTACCATTTCTTGTTAAGATATTTTGTCTCTAGTAATTCTCAATAGAAAAGGCATCAATGGAAATGCTCAGACACACATTAAACAGAAACCTTACTTGAGAAATAATATGTGTTCCAAAGACACTTCTGGATAAACCTTAAGAAATTTTTCTTTTAAAAAGGCAGAAACCAACCTGAAAACCTCAATTTCAGCTGCCATGGGTTGTTTCCTTCTTTTCTAGACAAATTAAATGTGCCAGTACCATCTACAAAGGCTCATCACATTTATTTTTACCAAGAACATGCCTCCTGTTTTCATAGCTTTGAAATGTTTTCAAGACATCATACAGTGGTTCTGAAGAAGATTCCTTTGAGGAGCAATAAGGTATGATTCTAAGCCAAAAATTATTTCACCTTCTGAAATTCAAGTCTTTGTGACATGCCACAGAAATCTGGCTTTTTCCCACAGCAGTTTATGGTCAGTGAAAACTGAATTATTCAATGACCTGGGTTTAGAAATCTTTCCCTGTCATTTCAGGGAGGGAAGAATGCCAGGACCACAAGTTGTATCATTTGAAATGCTGAACATGACACTGGTTTCATAGGATTTGGATAATGCTGTAGGGCATAGATGCCAGGAGCTTTTTTTCTCTTTCATTTGTGCTTTCACCGTACCTTAAAACCATTTTTCCTTCCCATTTAATGTCTTTAAAAAGAGCCGTTCCCCAAAGTCACTCAAGAGAAGGAAGAAGTGTGGATTCCTTTGATCATTTCACGTCCCTATTCTTAAACTTGTGTCTCCTTAGCTAGCACCCTATAGTGGCCTTGAATCTGTGTTTATTGGTCTACTTTGAAGACACACTATTTGGGAACATGTGGTTTAAGACAAGACATTTTGCTCAATGAGGCTCACAAACAAATTCTACCCTTTTCTGTTGTAAAGAGGCCAACTTGTTCTTTTCCTGGCAGCCCAGACTCCCAAAATAACCACACAGAAACTGTATTAATTAAATCACTGCTTGACCAATTACTTTACATATTGCTAGCTCTTACATCTAGAATTAACCCATCTCCAGTATTTTATATTTTCCCATGAGGCTCATGGCCTACTGGCAAGGTTTCAATGTGTCTATCTCTGGAAGCAGCTCCATGGCTTCTCCATGACTCCACCTTCTTTCTCCCAGCATTCAGTTTAGTTCTCCTGCTCTATTCTTCTCTATCATTGGCTCAAGATAGTTTCTTTATTAACCAATGGTATTCACAGCATACAGATGGGAATCCCACATCACTTTTCTGTACAGCCCTTGCTCAATTCCTTTACTCTATCTACCCTACACACAGATTTAGCCACAATCAGCTCCTGAATCCTCAGAGACAGAAAGACAGAGAGATCTTAAGATTTGTATGCTATATACTCCTTTGGAATATTGTGAACATGTATCAATGGCTCCTAAATTCACAGAATAAACTATGGGGGGTTCTCTAAGGAAAAGAGTTGCAATGAACTATATTTGGAAACATGGATTTTATATAAGCATATATTTCTATGTACTTGTGTAAAGATTCAAGATAGTTCTGTTCTTACTTTACTTCCCCTAGGAGGCAGTGAGACTTGTAAGTAAATCATGATTTTTACCCAACTGCAGATTCCAGAGTTCTTCAGGCTTCTCAGTACCAAAATAAGAGTAAAGATTCTGTGTTAATAGGGGGAATCATTATGGGACTCATAGCTGTTCTCTTTTTATGTATTTCTTCATTTCACCCATTTTGTGCATAGAAATGTTCTCCTCAACTTGTGTCAGATATTTCCTGGACAGATATAAGATTTATTCTATCCTTGTTTACTGTGATTTCAATCTTTTTCAATATTTTCTTCAGTCTGCCTCATCACACCTAAGGTTCACTGCCTAAAGCCTTCCCTCTTATGAACACAGTATCTTTAATGATGCCTATAATAGTTTTCTTACACTGATATTTATTGATTGTATATAGTATGAACATTATAAAGACAATGCCTCTCAAGTTTATCACTTACTTTGATCACATTCACCATTCATATCCTCCCTTTTTCACCATCTTTATCCCTCTAGCACCTCCTTTTCCTAATCTTCCTTTTGTTTCAAACCATATGTGAATAGGTATGTATATGTGTATTATCCATATATCCATATAATTATATAGATCTATAGGTTCAACAAATAATTGGTGACTTTTGTCTTTCTGATCTGTCTTACTTTTGTTAATATTATATCTCCAGATACATCCATCTTACAGAAAATAATGCAATTCCCTACTTTTTATACTTTAATAAAACTCACTCATGCCTATATATAACATTTTCTTTATCCCTTAATCTGTTGATGGATACTTAAGTTGATTCCACATATATACCCTGAAGTGTTATAGTTGGGCCATAGTAGTTTAAATTTTCATTTTTTAAAGGCTTTCCCTTCTGGTAACTCAGGAAACAACATCAAGAAATAACAAAAATCCCAACCAACAAACCAATCAATACTTGGGTCAATGAAATGAAAAGATGGCTCTCAAATGGCCAATAAATATATGATAGAAACTGTCCAAAATCATTAGTCATTGGGAAAAATGCAAAATAAAAATACACCGAGATTCAGGCATTTGCAAAAAAAATTAACAAAGACTTTATTATATAAATCTATTGCTTTTACTCAAGCCTTAGGAGAAAACAGTGACTGTAATCAGTAATCCATATTCGAGGAATGATGAGGAACAATAAATAAGAAAAATCACACTGGAGATGGTGTCTACATATATATCTACTATCTTTCCCTTTCATCAACACTAAAACTTTACTAATTAGTATAATTAATAGAAATGGATTTATATTGGTGAAATTGTAGCTTGGTAATCAGGGTAGGAAAAGTTACAAGTGGCTGATATAGATGAAGTTAGTGGTATTCCAAATGTATTTATTGGCTAAGGTACTAGCAAGTCACAACCAATCTTTAAATAAGTAGGAAAATGTAAAAAGCTTTTTGTATTTTTCCATTAGGTTTTTCACATTCTATTTAACTGCTAATTCAGAACAGAGATGTTCAGAATATTCTTGATCATATTTCTATAGTTGGTGGTTTGTCAAAGTCTACCACTATAATAATATTATTTTGTTTTAAGTAAACACTTTATGCAAGTACTAGCAAAGAAATATTTCTGTTCTTTGGAATCATATAGCTCTTCTTGAAATCCTGCTTATAAATGCCTGCTATTTAACAATATTTGACTAAATTCTATAAAGTTGTGGAGTATATGTGCCAACTTGGCCTATCTCTGTACATTTATCTTCAATATGAGCATATGAACTGTGACAATCAGTTTTTCACCCCTGCATCTTATGCCTTAATCACAGATCCTTAGTTACAGTATAGTATAGACTTCTAATTAGGTACAAGACCATCGTGCTGATACCATAGTGTTGCCATCCTCTGTTGTTCTCTCCATTTGACTTCTCTGGTCCCCATCTCTGGTCTATGGTGAGTCTGTACTATCCCTCATTTTGTCTCCAATGATAAGTTTTGTCCTTGTGATAGCTGGTTCTTGTTATTACTGGTATTATATTCATTCATCCATTCATTCACCAATGAAGAATTAAACATCATTTATGTACTTAAGCGATATTCTCAACACAGGAGTTTTCAGCTTTTCAATATTTCTCTGTGATATCTGTCATACCATGAGTAATGATGATAAATAAAAGTGTGAAATTTGTATAGGATAATTTCATACAATATGTCATGAAATGTGCATTTTCTGTACAACAGGTACTTTGGAAATGATGGTTAAGAAAACCCTCAGAGCGATAAAAAAACAAACTATGCAGAGATCTTATAGTGCTCTCCACTGAGCCTTCCATTATTTTAGTGGGATTAGTAATCAGTGCGATTTACAATAAAGCTGACTCCAAAGACCGGACAAGTTCATTTTGAACCTTTTATAACAGCCAGTTCCTCCTCAGTGCTATACCTCATCTCTTTAATCAAAAGACGCCTAATCAAACTGTAAAAAAATCCCTAAGAAACCAAGATCTGCTTAGCTTTCTTGAGGCAATATAACGCACAATTACCACTTTTGCTTGTTTCATTGAATTGATCAATTGGATCAGCTCGTATAAACTGATTACTTTTGTTTAGTATTTTGTAGTCATCACAAATAGATCAGAAATTCAGCAAAAACCCAGCTTAATTTAATTAGTATTGATGAAGCACTAAGGATCATAAAACCTGAGATTCAGAAAAAAAAGAAGTCCTACAAAATTAACCTCAAAATTCTCATGCACACTTTGAATATTCAAAGTCCTTCTGTTGATATTGCTACTTAAGTATAAACATTTTAACTATAAGATTATTTGTAATGAACTATTCTTAATTATAAATATATAAAACACTAAAAGTAAAAATAGGGTTAAAAATCACCCACTATTTTATTTAATCTCTCATTTCTGGTGCCTAAATATTTACGTTGTTTTAGAACTAGAAATTTATAAATTTATTTTTCTTTTTTGACATTCATATTCATTAGCATACAAATAAGTATTTAATCATTACATTTTTTTCAAACAATTTTTTTCTTATTTCTCTACCTGCTCTTCTCCCTTTTCTTATGCCCTCCCACCACTACCTTTCTGTCTTCATGTCCCATATGCCCTATTGTTCAGCTCCTTTTAAAAACACCTACAAATATCGAAAGTTTAACTTCTTCCTTTCCAATTCGAATCCCCTTGGTCCCATTATGTTGTCTTATTGCTATTGCTAGAACTTCAAGCACTGTATTGAAGAGGTATGGAGAGAGTGGACAGCCTTGTCGTGTTCCTGAGTTTAGTGGGATGGCTTTGAGTTTCTCTCCGTTTAATTTGATGTTAGCTGTCGGCTTGCTGTATATAGCTTTTATTATATTTAGGTATGACCCTTGTATCCCTAATCTCTCCAATACTTTTATCATAAAGGGATGTTGAATTTTGTCAAATGCTTTTTCAGCATCTAAAAAAAATGATCATATGGTTTTTTCTTTCAGTTTATTTATATACTGGATTACATTGATAGATTTTCGTATGTTGAACCAGCCCTGCATCTCTGGGATGAAGCCTACTTGATCATAATGGATAATTTTTTAATGTGTTCTTGCATACAGTTTGCCAGTATTTTGTTGAGGATTTTTGCATCGATATTCATGAGTGAGATTCTGTTTCTTGGTTGAGTGTATGTGTGGTTTTGGCATCAGGGTAACTGTAGCTTCATAAAAGGAATTTGGCAATGATTCTTCTGTTTCTATATTGTGAAATACATTAAGGAGTATAGGTATTAGGTCTTCTTGGAAGATCTGGTAGAATTCCGCATTGAAACCATCTGGTCCTGGGCTTTTTTTGGTAGGCAGGTTTTTGATAACCTCTTCTAATTCTTCGCGACTAACAGGTCTATTTAGATTGTTCACCTGGTCCTGGTTTAACTTTGGTATATGGTATTTATCTAAAAAACTGTCCATTCCTTTTACATTTTCGAGTTTTGTGGCATACAGGCTTTTGTAGTAAGATCTAACGATTCTCTGAATTTCCTCTGTGTCTGTGGTTATGCCCCCCTTTTCATTTCTGATCCTATTAATTTGCATATTCTCTCTCTGCCGTTTGATTAGTTTGGATAGGGGTTTATCAATCTTGTTGATTTTCTCCAGGAACCAGCTTTTTGTTTCATTGCTTCTTTGTATTGTTTTCTGTGTTTCTATTTTGTTGATTTCTGCCCTCAGTTTGATTATTTCCAGTCTTCTTCTGCTCCTAGGTGAGTCTACTTCTTTTTTTTTTCTAGAGCTTTCAGGTGGGCTGTTAAGTCTCCAATGTGTGCTTTTTCTGTTTTCTTTAAGTGGGCACTTAGAGCTATGAACTTTCCTCTCAGGACTGCCTTCATAGTGTCCCATAAGTTTGAGTAGGTTTTTCTTTATTTTCATTGAATTTGAGGAAGACTTTAATTTCTTTCTTTATTTCTTCCTTAATCCAGGTATGGTTCAGTAGTTGACTGTTCAGTTTCCATGAATTAGTAGGCTTTCTGGGGGTAGCACTGTTGTTGAATTCTAACTTTAATCCATGGTGATCTGATAAGACACAGGAGGTTACCAATATTTTTTTGTAACTGTGGATGTTTGCTTTGTTACCGAGTATGTGGTCAATTTTCAAGAAGGTTCCATGAGCTGCAGAGAAGAAGGTATATTCTTTCCTATTTGGGTGGAATATTCTATAGATGTCTGTTAAGTCCATTTGATTCATTACCTCCATTGCTTCTCTTATTTCTCTGTTAGGTTTCTGTCTGATTGACCTGTCCATTCGTGAGAGAGGAGTGTTGAAGTCTCCTACTATTAGTGTGTGCGGTTTGATGGCAGCCTTGAGTTTTAGTAATGTTTCTTTTATGTACGTGGGTGCTTTTATATTAGGGGCATAGATATTCAGGATTGAGACTTCATCCTGATGAACTGTTCCTGTAATGAGTATAAAATGTCCCTCTCCATCTCTTCTGGTTGATTTAAGTTTGAAGTCAACTTTGTTAGAGATTAGTATGGCCACCACTGCTTGTTTCTTAGGTCCATTGCTTGATAAGCCTTTTCCCAGCCCTTTACTCTGAGTAGGTGCCTGTCTTTGTGGTTGAGGTGTGTTTCTTGTAAACAGCAGAATGTTGGATCCTGTTTTCTTATCCAATCTCTTAGCCTGTGCCTTTTTATAGGTGAGTTGAGTCCATTGACATTAAGTGATATTAATGACCAGTGGTTGTTAACTCCGGTCACTTTTTTAGCAGTAGAGTTTGTGTTTTTCCCTTCTTTGAATTGCTCTGGTGAAGGGTCTCTAGATGTTTGAGTTATTGTGGGCATTGTTGGCCTCCTTGGTTAGTGATTTTCCTTCTATTACTTTCTGTAAGGCTGGATTTGTGGCTACGTATTGTTTAAATTTGTTTTTATCCTGGAAAATTTTGTTTTCTTCATTTATAGTGAACGAAAGCTTGGCTGGGTATAGTAATCTGGGCTTGCATCCATGGTCTCTTAGTTTCTGCAGTACATCTATCCAGGACCTTCTGGCTTTCATGGTTTCCATAGAGAAGACAGGAGTAAGTCTGATAGGTTTACCTTTATAAGTAACTTGGCCTTTTTCCTTTGCAGCTCTTAATATCTTTCTTTATTCTGTATGTTTAGTGTTTTGATTATTATACGGCGAGGAGATTGTTTTTTTTTTTTTTGGTCCAGTCTATTCAGTGTTCTATAAGTTTCTTGAACCTTCAAAGGAATATCTTTCTTTAGGTTGAGAAAGGTTCTCTTCTATAATTTTATTAAATATATTTTCTGTACCGTTGAGCTGTACTTCTTCTCCTTCTTCTATCCCAATTATTCTTAGGTTCGGTCTTTTTATTGTGTCCCAGATTTCCTGAATGTTTTGTGATGAGAATTTGTTGTTTTTGCTATTTTCTTTGATCAGTGTGTTTATTTTCTCTATGGTATCTTCAGTGTCTGAAATCCTTTTTTCTATCTCTTGTAATCTGTTGTTAGTACTTGTCTCTGTAGTTCCTGTTCATTTACCCAGATTTTCCATCTCCATCCTTCCCTTGGTTTGTGTTTTCTTCATTACTTCCATTTCATTCTTCATGTCTTGAACTGCTTCCCTTACCTGTTTGATTGCTTTTTCTTGTTTCTCTTGGTTTTCTTCTATCTTTTTTTTTTTTGATCTCTAATTGTTTATGGCAGTTTTTCACCACCTGTTTAAGGTCTTCTATTATTTTCATATAGTTCACTTTTGAGTCGATTTCTTCTAATTCTCCTGGAGTAGGGTGTACAATTCTTCTTATTTCGGGATCCCTGGAATCTGGTGATGTCATGTTGCCTTTCAGGTTGTTGGAGGAATTCTTGCATTGGCGCCTTCCCATCTCTTCCTTCAAATGGAGACAGGAGAGGCCTGGTATCTTGGTTCAGTTTGCTGTGACTGACTCCCTGGGTATATCTCTTCAGTGTAGAAGCAGGAACCGTCCTGTCCAGATGAACTCCTCAGCACCAAAACATAGACGCCTGGTAGTCCAATGACCTGTGGACAAAAGGGAGAACTTGGGGGACAGGGCGGGGACGAGTAGAACACAGGACACCCTGCAACTAAAGCTGAAGGTGCGCATGCTCCCTTTCGGGGGTCCTTGAGGCCTGCCCGGTAGGCAGGCACTCACCGCTCTGGGTGGGTAGCCTTAGTGTAGGAGCAGAAAACTGTTCCCAAGCAAAGGACCCAGCAGAAAACGCAGGCTTTGGGGGGGGGGGGTCGTGTGCAAGAAAGACAGCCCTGCAGAAGGAGCTGGGGGAGGGGGGCTGTGCTCTCTTCCGGGACAATCCGCCCCTGGATAGCACACACTCACCCGTCCAGATGGAACTCCTCAGCACCTAAACAGGGCCGCATGGTAGCCCAACGACCAGGGACAAAAGGAAAAACGGGGCAGGCAGGACGAGATCCAGGAGAGCACAGGCACCCCTGGAGCACAAGCCACCTGCAGGACCTGTGATGTTATGTCTGTGGTGTCTCAGGACCCACTGCCTCCTGCCTGCCACTGCTCAGGAACCCTCAGGACCTGTGTTGTAGTCTCGGGACACACTGTCTCTTGCCTCACGCTGCCCAGGAACCCTCACACCTGTCATGTCATCTCAGGACACATTGTCCCTTGCCTGCCATTACTCTGGAACCCACAGGACCAGTGGTATTGTCTCTGGACCTCCTGCCCACTGCAGACTTCTAAGGAACCTGCAAAACCTGTGATGTTGTCACGGGACCCATTGCTCCTCAGCCAGCCTGCTGCTCAGGACCTGCAGGACCTGTGCTGTTGTCTAAGAATCCCCTGTCTGCCCCTGCTCAGGGAACAGCAGGGCATGTGCTGTCGTCTAGGGACCCACTGCTCCCTGCAGGCTGCTCAGGGACACTCAGGACCTGTCATGTCATCTCCGGAACTCCTGGCCCCTGCCTGCCACTGCTCTGGTACCCGCAGTCCTGTACTGTAGTCTAGGAACCCACTGCCCCCTGAAGGCTGCCCAGAGACCCGCAGGACCTGTGTTGTTGTCTCGGGATTCACTGCTCATTTTCTACCACTGCTCAGGGACCAGCAGGACCTGTGGTGTCACCTCAAGACCGCGTGCCCCATGCCTGCCACTGCTCAGGGAACCACAGGACCTATGGTGTCATCGCGGAATCAACTGCCCCCTGCCTGTCACTGCTCATGGACCCGAAGGACCTGTGCTGTTGTCTCGTGGCCCTCTGCCTCCTGCTGCTCAGGGTCCGGAAGGACCTGTGATGTTGTCTTCGGACCCACAGTCCCCTGCATGCTCCTGCTAAAGGTCTGGAAGAACCTGTGTTGTCATCTCAGGACCCACTGTGCACTGACTGCCTCTGCTCAGGGACCTGTAGGACCTACTGTGTCGTCTCTGGACCCACTACCACCTGCCTACCTTGATCAGGGACCAGCAGAACCTGTGGTGTCATCTTAAGACCAACTGCCCACTGCCTGCCGCTGCTCAAGGACCCTAAGAGCATTGGGGTCCTCTCGGGGACTACTGCCCCCTTCCTGCCACCTGTTCAGGGACTTGCAGGACCTGTCTGTCATCTTGGTACCTACTGTGACCTGCCTGCTACTGCTGAGACACACAGGACCTGTGTTGTCATCTCAGGATCCATTACCCACTGCCTACCACTGCTGGGGGACCCAAGGCACCTGTTTTGTTGTCTCGGGATTCCCTCCCACTTATAGGCTGCTCGGGGACTCGCAAACCTGTGTTGTCTTCTGGCGACCCACTGGCCCCTGCCTGCCACTGCTAAAGGACCACAGGACCTGTGGTGTTTTCACAGGTCCCCCTGCCCCTGCAGACTGCCTAGGACCTCAGGACTGTGGTGTTGTCTCAGAACCCACTGACCTCTTCCTGTAGCTGCTCAGGGACCATCAAAACCTGTGGTGTTGTCCCGTGACCCACTGTCCCCTGCCTGTGCTGCCGTCTCAGGATAACCTGCCTGCCGCTGGTCAGCCACCTGCAGGACCTGTGATGTTGTCTGAACTCCCTGTCTCCTACAGGCAGCTCAGGCCCCCGCAATACTTGTGGTGTTGTCTCGGAGCCCTCTGCCCACAAAGGCTGCCTAAGGAATTGCAGGACCTGTGGTGTTGCTTTGGTACCCCCTCACCCTGCCTGCCACTTCTCTTCTGTGGTGTTGTCTCAGGGCCCACTGCCCCCTCCCTCACTCTGCTCGGGGGCCTGCAGGACCTGAGCTATCTTCTCAGGACACCCTGGCTGCCAGTGCTCAGGCACCTGCAGGACCTGTGCTCTAGTCTGGGGATCCCTGTGTGCCACTGCTCAGGGAAACCCGTGCTGTCTCCAAGGGTCCCACTGTCCCCTGCCTGCAGGAGCTCAGAGTCCCACAGGACCAGTGGTGTCATCTCAGGACTCCCTGCCCCATGTAAGGACCTGTACTGCCATCTAGGGTTCTACTGTCTCCTGCAGGCTGCTCAGGGACCCGCAGGACATTTGCTGTGTTCTCAGGCCCCACTAAGCCTGCAGGCTGCTCAGGGACCCACATGTCCTGTGGTGTTGTCTCGGTGCCCTCTCCCTCCTGCAGTCTGCTCAGGGAACCGAAGGACCTGTGCTGTTGCATCTTGACGCACTGCACCCTGCCTGCCTCTGCTCAGCGAGCTGCAGGTTCTGTGGTGTTGTCTCGGGACCCACAGCCTGCCACTGTTCAGGGACCCACATGACCTGTGATATCGTCTAGGCAACCACTGCCCCCTGCAGGCAGCTCAGGGACCGGTTGGACCTCTGATGTTGCCTCAGGACCCACTGCCACATGCCAGCTGCTGCTCAGAAACCTGCAGGACCTGTGCTGACATCTTAGGATCCACTGGAGGCTGCACAGGGACCCACAGGACCTGTGGTGTTTTTTAGTGACCCACTGCCCCTTGCCTCTCTCCTGCTCTGGGACCCTAACCACCTGTGCCGTTTTATCGTGACCCACTGCCCACTTCTTGCCTCTGCTCAGGGACCTGCAGGACATGCGGTGTTTTTCCGGACCTCAGGCCTCCTGCCTGCTGCTGCTCAGGGACAGGCAGGACATGAGGTGTCTCATTGGGATCCCCTGCCCCCTGCCTGCCACTGCCCAGGGACCCGCCTGACCTATGCTGTTGTCTCGGGACCCCCTACCCACTGCCTGCCTCTGCACAGGGACCTGCAGGACTTCCGATGTCAGCTAGGACTTCCTGTCTGCTGTTGCTCATGGACCCGCAGGTCCTGTGGTGTTATCTCGGGATCCCCCGCCCTCTGCAGGCTTCTAAGTGACCCGCAGGACAAGTGGTGTCGTCATGGGACCCATTCTGTCTGCAGCTGCTCAGGGACCTACAGGTCCTGGGCTTTTGTCTATGGACCCCCTGCCTGCCGCTTCTCAGGGACCCCCAGGACCTGTGGTGTTGTCTCAAGGCCCACTTCCCCCTGCATGCTCCTGCTCAGGGAACCACATGACCTGTGGTGTTGTCTTGGACACCACTGCCCCTTGTAGAATGTTCAGGGACCGGCATGACCTATGGTGTCCTCTAGGGAACAGCTACCCTCTGCTGGATTCTCAGGGACCCGTGGGACCTGTGCTCTCTTCTAGGGACACCCTGTCTGCCACTGCTCAGGGACACCCGGACCTGTGCTGTCGTCTCGGGTCCCACTGCCCTTTGCAGGCTGCTCAGGGACCCAAAGGTCCTGTTCTGTCCTCTCTGGAAACACTGGCCCTTGCATTCTGCTTAGGGACCACCAGTAACTCTGCTGTCATCTGGGGACCCACTGCCCCCTGCAGGCTGCTCAGGGAACTGCAGGAAGTGTCCTGTTTTCTCGGGAAACACTGCCCCCTGCAGGCTGATCAGGGAACTGCAGGAAGTGTCCTGTTTTCTCGGGAAACACTGCCCCCTGCAGGCTGATCAGGGAACCACAGATCTGGGGTGGTGTTTTGAGACCCACTGCCCACTGCCTGCCACTGCTCAGGGACCCGAGGGACCTGTGGAGTCATCACTTGACTCCCTGCTCCCTGCAGGCTTCTCAGGGACCCGCAGGACCTTTGCTGATATCTCCAGACATACTACCCCTGCCTACCAATGCTCAGATACTAGTAGGACCTGTGGTGTGGCCTCGGGATCCCCTGCCCCCAGCTTGCCGCTCACAGAGACACGCAGGACCTTTGCTGTTGTCTCAAGACCCACTGCCCCCTGCCTGCGGCTGCTCACGAACACACAGGAACTGTGGTGTCATCTCAGCACCCAGTGTCCCCTGCCTGCGGCTGCTCAGCCAACCCCAGGACCTGTAGTGTCGTGTCAGGACCCACTTCCATTTGCCTGCAGATGCTCAGGGACCTGCAGGACCTGTGGTGTTTTCTTGGTTCCCACTGCCCCCTGACTGCCACTGCTCAGGGACCTGCAAGACCTGTCTTGTTTTCTGTGAACTCACTGCCCCCTACCTGACACTTCTCAGGAATCCGCAGGACCTGTGGTGTCATCTCGGGACCTCTGTCCTCTGCCTGTCTCTGCTCAGGGACCCACACGACCTGTCCTATTATCTCGGGACCCACTGCCCTCGACTGCCTGCTCAGAGAGGTGTAGGACCTGTGCAGTCATCTCCGGTCCACTGCCTCCAGCCTGCCGCTGCTCAGGTACCATCCAGACCTAGGATGTCATTGCAGAACACAATGCCTACTGCTGCTCAGGGAACCACAGGCACTGTGGTATTGTTTCTGGGACACACTGCAGAAGCCAGTGGGTACCTAGAAGACACCACAAGTCCTCTGGGTCCCTGAACAGGCGGCAGGCTGGGGGCAGTGGGACCCGAGATGACTCCAAAGGTCATATTGGTCTTTGAGCAGTGGCAGGCAGGGGCAGGTGGTCTTGAGAAGACACCACAGATCCTGCAGGTCCCTGAGCAGTTGCTGGCAGGGGGCAGTGGGTCCTGAGATGGCACCTCACGTCTTGTGAGTGCCTGAGCAGCGTGCAGAGGGCAGTGTGTCCTGAGACACACCACAGGTTTTGTGGGTCCCTGATCAGTGGCAGGAAGTTGGCAGTGGGTCCCGAGATGACATGACAGGCAAGGGTCTATGGGTTCTGATGTAACACCACAGGTCCTGCAGTCCTGAGCAGCCTGCAGGGGGAGGGGAACCTGAGATATCACCACAGGTCCTTCGGGTTCTTTAGCAGTGGCAGGCAGGGGTCTGTGGGTCCCAAGACGACATGACAGGTCCTGCTGGCCCCTGATCAGGCAATAGTCAGGACGCAGTGTGACCAGAGACGACAGCACAGGTCCTGCAGGTCCCTGAGAAGCCTACAGTGATCAGGGGCTACCGAGACAACAACACAGGTTCTGCAGGACCCGAGCGGAGTCGAGAGGAGCCGAGGAGAGCTGAGCTGAGCTAAGGGGAGCCGAGCGAAACCGAGGGGAGCCTAGCAGAACCGAGCGAAGATGAGCAGAGCTGAGCGTTTAATTACAGCAGTTGAGAGGCCCAGGCAGGAAGATCACTGTGAATACAGTGCCGACTCTACTCTGTCTCCTCCAGCCATGGATGCACAGTGAGACCCTGGTCGTCCTGAAAAGTTTCCTATAAAAGAGACGAAAGCGGGTTCCGAGACCGGCTCCAGAGCTGCAGAGAGACGGCGTCTCGGAGAGATATGAAATAAATAAAAATGAATAGACAAATAAATGAAGGGAGAAGCTGGGAAAGAGAGAGAAGCTGTAGTAGGGGGAGAAGCTGGAACAGGGGAATAAGCTGGGGCTGAGGGACAGGGGGAGAAACTGAAGGACATGGTGAGAAGCTGAGACGGGGATAAGCTGGAGCTGAAGAACAGGGGAAGAAGCTTGGATAGGGTGAGAAGCTGAAGAACGGGGAGAAGCTGGGACAGAGGGAGTATATGGAAGAAGGGGAGGAGCTGGGAAAGAGGGAAAAGCTGGGTCAGGGGTGTCATCTCGGTACGCATTGCCCCCTGCAGGCTGCTCAGGCACCCACAGGACATGTGCTGTTTTCATGAAACCACCTGCCGCCTGTTCAGGGACACGCAGGACCTGTGATGTCATTTCAGAACCCATGGTCCCCTGCCTACCCCAGCTCAGGGAGGTTCAGGACCTGTGGTGTCATCTTGGGACTCACTGCCCCCTCTCTGTCGCCTGCTCAGGGATCCGCAGGACCTGGTCTCTTTTCTTGGGAACCACTGCCCACTGAAAATAAACCCGCAAGACCTGTGTTTTTTTCGGGACCTCTGCCCACTGCCTGCCACTGCTCAGTTTACCACAAGACATGTGATGTTGTCACAGGTCCCATAGCCCCCTGCCTACAGCTGCTCAGGGAACCTGAAAACATGTCTTATTGTCTTAGGACCCCCTGGCCCCTACCTGTCGCTGCTCAGCAGGACCTGTGGAGTCATCTTGGCACTCAATGCCCTCTGCTCAGCAGGACCTGTGGAGTCATCTTGGCACTCAATGCCCTCTGCTCAGCAGGACCTGTGGAGTCATCTCGGCACTCAATGCCCTCTGCTCAGCAGGACCTGTGGAGTCATCTTGGCACCAAATGCCTGCTGCCTGCGCTGCTCAGGGACACAGAGGACCTGTGTTGTCACCTCAGGACCCCTTGCTCCTTGCCAGGTGGTGCTCAGTGTCCGGCAGGACCTGTGGTACTGTCTCCTGACCCATTGCCCCCTGCCTGCCTCTGCTCAGGGACCAGCAAGACCTGTGGCGTCATCTCTGGACCCACTCGACCATGCTGGTCGCTGCTCAGGGACGTGTAGGACTTGTGGTGTCAACTCAGGACACACTGCCATCTGTTGCAACAGAACACATAGGACCTGTAGTGTCGTCTTGGGTCTCACTTCCCACTGCCTGCCAAAGCTGTGGGACCCAAAGGACTTGGGATGTCTTCTCAGGACACACTACCCTCTGCCTGCCTCTGCACAGGGACCCTCAGGACCTGTGGTGTCGTCTCAGGACCCTCTGGATGCAGCTGCTCAGAAAACCGCGGGACCTGTGTTGTTGTCTCCAGAACCACTGCCCCCTGCCTGCAGCTGCTCAGGGATGCGCAACCTGTGGGTGTCATCTCTGGACCACCTGCTCCCTGCCTTCCACTGCTCAGGGACCTGCTGGACCTCTGATGTTCTATAGGGACCCACTGACTCCTGCCTGCTGCTGCTCAGGGACCCGCAGGACCTGTCTTATTGTCTAAGAAACCACTGCCCTCTGCCTGCCACATGCTCAAGACCTGCAGGACATGTGCTGTTTTCTCGTGACCCAGTGCCTCATGCCTGCTGCTGCTCAGTGACCCACATGACCTGTTGTGCCTTCTCAGGACCCACAGTTCTCTGCAGGCTGCTCAGGGACCTGCAGGACCTGTAGTGTTGTAAGAGACACACTGCCCCCTGCATGCTGTTCAGGACCTGTGCTGTCATCTCAGGACCTGCAGGCTGCTCAGGGACACAAAGGAGCTGTGGTGCTATCTCTAGACACACTGCCCACTGCCTGTCGATGCTCAGGGACCCCAAGGTTCTGTTGGGTTGTTTCAAGCCCCTCTGCCCATTGCAGTCTGAACAGGGAATCGCAGGACCTGAGGTGTCTTTTCGTGACCACTGCCCACTGCCTGCCCCTGATCAGGAACCTGCAGGTGGTGTCATCTCGGGACACACTTTCCACTATCTGCCTCTGATCAGGGACCCCCAGGACCTGTGGTATTGTCTTGGGACCTACTGCCTGTCACAGCTCAGAGACCCGAAGTATTTGTAGTGCTGTGTCGGAACCCCCAGCTCCCTGCCTACCTCTGCTCTGGGACTTCTATAACCTGTGGTGTCGTCTCGGAACCTACTGCCTCCTTCCTGCCTCTACTCAGGGATATTCAGGAAATGTAGTGTGTTTCGGAACCTACTCCCCACTGCTTACTGCTGCTCAGAGACATTCAGGACATGTAGCATCCTCTAGGAACCAACTGCCCCCAGGCTTCCACTGATCAGGGACCAGCAGGACCTGTGGTGTTGTATTGGGACCCACATCCTCCTGCTGTTCAGGGACCTGCATGACTTTGATGTTGTCTCGGGACATCTGCCCCTGCCTACCTCTACACAGGGACCTGCAGGTCATGCGGTGTCATCTAGGGACTCCGAGCCCACTCCATGATGCTGATCAGGGACCAGCAGGACTTATGGTGTCGTTTCAGGACCCCCTGCATGCAGCTGTGTAAGGAACCTCAGGACCTGTACTGTCGTCTTGGGACCCCCTGTCCCCTGCCTGAGGCTGATCAGGGATCTGCAGGAATTGTAGGGTTGTCTCGGGATTCAGTGTCGGTACTGCTCAGGAACCCACAGGACCCGTGATGTCGTCTGAGGACCCACTGCCCCTTGCAGACTGCTCAGGGAATTGCAGGACCTGTGGTGCTGTCTCTGGACCCACTACCCCCAGCCTGCCCTGCTCTGGCTCCCACAGAACCTGTGCTATCCTGTCAGGACCCTGTGCCCCCTGAGGGTACTTAAGGATGCTGCTGCTCTGGGACCCGTAGGACTTGTGTTGTCTTCTCAGGACCCACTGCCTCCAGCCTCCAGATGCTCAGGTACCAGCAAGACCTGTGGTGTCGTCTTGGAACACAGTGCCCTCTGCTTTCTGTGCTCAGGGACCATCCAGACCTAGGGTGTCATCTCAGGACACACTGCCCCCAACTTCGGCTGCTCAGGGAGCCTCAGGATCTGGGTTGTCATCTCGGGACACACTGCTCCCTGCCTGCCACTGCTCAGGGAACCACAGGTACTGTGGTATCATTTTGGGGATCATTGCCCCCTGCCAGCAGTGTCTCAGAGACCGGGGGCAGTGGGTCCGAGAAGACACCACAAGTCCTTTGGGTCCCCGAGCAGGGGAGGCAGAGGGCAATGGGTCCCAAGACAACACCTTAGGTCCTGCAGTTTACTGAGCAGGGGCAGTGGGTCCAGAAGAAAACCACAGGTCCTGCGGGTCCCTGAACAGGGGCAGGCAGTGGGAAGTGGGTGGGCTTTTGGTCCTGAGAGAACACCACAGTTACTGCATGACCTTGAGTAGCAGCAAGAAGTGGGTCCAAAGAAAAAAATCACAGGTCCGGCAGGTCCCTGAGCATCAGCAGGCAGGGGTCAGTGGGTCACAGGACAACACCACAGGTCTTACAGGTCCCTGAGCAGCGACAGGAAGAGGCCAATGGGTTCTGAGACAACACCACACTCCTGAGGTCCTGAGCAGCCTGCAGGTGCAGAGGGACCTGAGAAAACACCACAGGTCCTTGTGGTCCTTTAGCAGTGGCAAGCAGGGGCCAGTGGGTCGCGAGAAGGCAACACAGGTTGTGCGGGTCCCTGAGCAGCCTGTAAGGGGGAAGGAATCCCGAGACAACAAAACAGGTGCCTTGGGTCCCTCAGCAGTGGTAGGCAGGGGGTAATGGATCCCGAGATGACAACATAGGTCCTGTGTGTCTCAGAACAGAAGCAGGCAGATCACAGTAGTACCAAGATGACAGACAGGTCCTGCAAGTCCCTGAACAGGTGGCAGGAAGTGGGCAGTGGTCCCCAAGAGGACACCAAAGCTCTTAGGGTCCTTGAGCAGCAGCAGGCAGGAGGCAGGTGTTCTTAAGATGACAACACAGGTTCTACAGGACCCTGAGCAGGTGCATGCAGGGGGCAGTGGGTCCCAAGACAACAACACAGGTCCTCAGGCTCCCTGAGCAGTGGCAGTCAGGGAGCCCTGGGTCCAGTGAGGACACCACAGGTTCTACAGATCCCTAAGCAGGCAACAGGAGGTCCCAAGACAACAGCACAGGTCCCGCTTGTCCCTGAGCAACAGCAGGCAATGGGTCCCAGGAAAAAACTACAGGTCCTGCTGGTCTTTGAGCAGTGGCAGACAGGGGGTCCCGAGACAACAGCACAGGTCCTGTGGGTCCTGTGCAGTGGCAGGCAGGGGGCAGTTGGTTTTGTGACAACACCAAAGGTCCTGTGGTTCCCTGAGCAGCGGCAGAAAAGGAGCAGTGAATCCCGAGACAACACCACAGGTCCTGCGGGTCCTGCGCAGTGGCAAGAAGTTGGCAATGGGTCCCGAGACGACACAATAGGTTCTACGGGTCCCTGACCAGTGGCAGGTAATGGACAGTGAATCCCGAGACAACAACACAGTTCCTGCGAGTCCCTGAGCAGGGGCAGACAGGGGATTCTTAGACAACAGCACAGGTCCTGCAGGTCCTGAGCAGCAGGCTGGCTGAGGAGCAATGGGTCCCGTGACGACACCACAGCTTTTGCAGGTTCTTTAGAAGTCTGCAAGGGCAGGGGGTCCCGAGACAACACCACAGGTCCTGTGGGTTCCAGAGCAATGGCAGGCAAGGGACAATGTGTCCTGAGATGACATGACAGGTCCTGCTGGTTCCTGGGCAGCGTGAGGCAGGGGACAGTGCATCCCGAGACAACACAGGTCCTGAGGGTTCCTGAGCAGCTGCAGGGAGGAGGCAGTGGGTCCTTAGAGGACACCACAGGTCCTGCAGGTCCCTGATCATCCTGCAGAGGGCAGTGTGTCCCCAGACGATGCCACAGGTCCTCCAAGTACTGCGGGTCCCTGAGTCTTGAACCCCCTGCCCCCTGCCTGCCTCTGCTCAGGGACCTGCAGGACATGCGGTGTCATCTTGTGATCTGCTGCTGCTCTGTAACCAGCAGGACCTGTGGTGTCGTCTCAAGACCCCTTGACTGCCGCTGATCAGGGACATGCAGGATCTTTCTTGTCGTTTTGGGACACCCTGCCTACCACTGCTTGGGTCCCACTGCCTCCTTGCAGGCTTCTCAGGGACCTGCAGGACCTGCGATGTAGGCTTTGGAACCACTGCCACCTGCAGCCTGCTCAGGGAGTCGCAGGACCTGTTCTGTCCTCTCAGGACATCCTGCCTGCCACTGCTCAGGGACCCACAAGAATTGTGCTGTTGTCTTGGGACCCACTACCCTCTTCAGGCTGCTCTTGGAACTGCAGGACCTGTGCAGTCGTCTGGGGACCCACTGCACCTTGCAGTCTGCTCTGGGACCTGCAGGACCTGTGGTGCTGTCTCTGGACACACTGCCCCCTGCCTGCCACTGCTCTGGGTCCCACAGGACCTGTGGTGTCATCTTGAGACACTCTGGCCCCTGACTGCTGCAGCTCAGAGATGTGCAGAAAATGGGGTGTCTTCTCAGGATGCACTGTCCCCTGTCTGTAGCCGATCAGGGACCTCTGAGATCTGAGGTGTTGTCTTGGGAGCCACAGCCCCCTGCCTGCCACTGCTCATGGACCCTCAGGGCCTATGGCACTGCCTGCCGCTGCTCAGGGACTTGCAGAACCTGTGCTGTTGTCTCTGAACCCCCTGCTGCCTGCTCAGGGACCCACAGGACCTGTGTGATCATCTGGGGTCACTGCCCCCTACCTGCCACTGCTCAGCGACCTGCTGGACCTGTGGTGTCATCTCGGGACCAACCGCCCCAAGACAGCTGCTGCTCAGGGACCCGTAGAACCTGTGTAGTCATCTCCAGTCCACTGTCTCCTGCCTGTTTTGTTCAGAGACCAGCAGGACCTATGGTATCGTCACAGGACCCCCTATCTGCAACTGCCTAGGGCCGATCAAAACCTGTCCTGTCGTATCAGGATCCAGTGCCCCCTGAGGGTGCTTACGGATGCTGCTGCTCAGGGACCCGCTGGACCTGTGGTGTCGTCTCAGGACCCCCTGCCTGCTGCTGTTCATGGACATGCGGTACCTGTGGTTTCACCTCAAGACCACCTGGCTGCAGCTGCTCAGGGACAAGCAGGACAAGAGGTGTCACATTGGGATCCCCTGCCCCTGCCTGCCACTGCCCAGGGACCAGCCTGACCTATGCTGTTGTCTCAGGACCCCCTAACCACTGCCTGCCTCTGCACAGGGACCTGCAGGACTTTCTATGTCTGCTAGGTGCCATCAGCATCCTGTCTGCTGTTGTTCCGGGACCTGCCAGACCTGTGTTGTTGTCTCGGGATCCCTGCCCTCTGCAGGCTTCTAAATGACCAGCAGGACCAGTGGTGTCGTCATGGGACCCATTGCCCCTCTGTCTGCCATTGCTCAGGGACCCACGGGACCTGTGCTTTCGTCTAAAGATCCCGTGTCTGCCACTGCTCAGGGAGCCTCAAGCCTGTGGAGTCATCTCGGGACCCACTGCCCCCTGCCTGCCAATGCTCAGGGAACCACAGGTACTGTGGTATCATTTAGGGGATCATTGCCCCCTGCCAGCAGCATCTCAGAGACCAGAAGGACCTGTGGTTTCTTCTCGGGACCCACTTCCCCCGGCCTGCAGAAGGCAGTGGGTACCTAGAAGACACCACAAGATGTTTGAGTCCCTGAGCAGCGTTAGGCAAGGGTCAGTGGGTCCCAGAACAACACCACAGGTCCTGCAGTTCACTGACAGAGGGCACTGCATCCAGAAGAAAACCACAGGTCCTGCGGATCCCTGAACAGCGGCAGGCAGGGGGAAGTGGGTTCCAACACAATACCATGGTCCTATAGTTCACTGAGTGGCTGCAGGCAGTGGGTAGTGAGTTCTGACAACACAGGTCCTGCATTTCCCTGAGGAGCGGCAGGCACTCGGCATTGGGGCCTGAGAGAACACCACAGTTACTGCATGTCCTTGAGTAGCAGCAAGAAATGGGTCCAAAGAAAACATCACAGGTCCTGCAGGTCCCTGACAATCGGCAGGCAGGCGACAGTGGGTCATGGGACAACACCAAAGGTGTTGCTGGTCCCTGAGCAGCGACAGGTAGAGCCAGTGGGTTCTGAGACAACACCACAGTCCTGAGGTCCTGAGCAGCCTGCAGGTGCAGAGGGACCTGAGAAAACACCGCAGGTCCTTGTGGTCCTTTAGCAGTGGCAGGCAGGGGCCAGTGGGTCGCGAGAAGACAACACAGTTTCTACGGGTCCCTAAGCAGCCTGTAAAGGGGAGGGAATCCCTGAGCAGCGGCAGGCAGGAGGTAGGAAGTCTTGAGACAACACCACAGGTCCTGCGGGTCCCTGAGCAGTGACAGGAAGGTGGCAATGGGTCCCAAGACAACACCAAAGCTCCTATTGGTTTCTGAGCAGCAGCAGGCAGGAGGCAGGTGGTCTTTAGATGACACCACAGGTTCTGCTGGTCCCTGATCACTGGCAGGCAGGTGGCAGTGGGTCCAGAGACGACACAGTAGGTCCTACAGGTCCCTGAGCAGAGACAGTCAGGGGGCCCTGAGTCCTGAGATGACAACACAGGACCTTCAGGACCCTGAGCAGCAGCAGGTAGAGGGCCACGAGACAACAGCCAGGTCCTGCGGGTTCCAGAGCAGTTGCAGTCAGGGGGCCCTGGTTCCCAAGAGGACACCACAGGTTCTACAGATCCCGAAGCAGGCAACAGGAGGTCCCGAGACAACAGCACAGGTCCTGCAGAGCCCTAAGCAGAGGCAGGTAGAGAGTCCTGAGATGACAGCACAGGTCCTGCTTGTCCCTGAGCAGCGGCAGGCAATGGGTCCCAGGAAAAAAACTACAGGTCCTGCTGGTCTTTGAGCAGCGGCAGACAGGGGGTCCCGAGACAACATCACAAGTCCTGTGGGTCCTGCGCAGTGGCAGGCAGGAGGCAGTTGATTTTGTGACGACACCAAAGGTCCTGTGGTTCCCTGAGTGGCGGCAGGCACGGGGCACGTGGTCTAGAGGTGACACCACAGGTACAGCTGGTCCCTGAGCAGTGGCAGAAAAGGAGCAGTGAATCCCGAGACAACACCACAGGTCCTGCGGGTCCCTGAGCAGTGACAGGAAGGTGGCAAAGGGTCCCAAGACGAAACAATAGGTTCTATGGCTCCCTGACCAGTGGCAGGAAGTGGACAGTGGGTCCCAAGGTAATAACACAGGTCCTGAGGGTTCCAGAACAGCAGACAGTGGGAAGTGAGTCTCAAGACAACACCACAGGTTGTAAAGGTTCCTCAGCATCTGCAGGCAGGAAGTCATGGGTCGCAAAATGACACCATGTGTCCTGCAGATGCTTGAGCAGCAGCAGGCAGGGGGCAGTAGGGCCCAATACAACACTGCAGGTCCTTCAGGTCCCTGAGGTGAGCCAGGCAGAGGGTACCAAGATGACACCAAAGGTCTGCAGGTCCCTGAGCAGCAGCAGACAGGGTACAGTGTGTCACGATGCAATAGCACAGGTCATTCGGGTCTCTGAGTAGATGGCAGGCTGAGGGAAGAGGGTCATGGAACATCACCACAGGTCCTTTGGTTCCCTGAGCAGACTGCAGGGGCCAGAAGGCACCGAGACAACACCACAGGACATGTGGATTCCTGAGCAGCCTGCAGGCTTAGTAGGGCATGAGAACACAGCAAAAGTCCTGTGGGTCCCTGAGCAGCCTGCAGGAGGCAGTAGAACCCTAGACGACAGCACAGGTCCTGCAGGTCCCTGATCAGCCTACAGGGGGCAAAGAATCCCGAGATGACACCACAAGTCCTACAGGCCCCTCAGCAGCAGCAGACAGAGGGCAGAGAGTCCCGAGTTGACACCACAGGTCCCGCAGGTTCCTGAGCAACGGCAGGCAAGGGGAAGTGGGTCCCAAGACAACACCAAAGCTCCTGCTGGTTTCTGAGCAGCCTGCCAGGGCAGTGGGACCCAAGACAACAGCATATATCCAGTGGGTGCCAGAGTAGTTGCAGGCCGGAGGCAGGAGGTTCAAGACTCAGGGACCCTCAGTACTTGGAGGACCTGTGGCATCGTCTGAGGACACACTGCCCTCTGCAGGCTGCGTAGGGTCCTGCAGGACCTGTGGTGTATTGCTGACCCACTACCTCCTGCCTCACGCTGCCCAGGAACCTGCAGGACCTGTCATGTCATCTCAGGACACACTGTCCCTTGCCTGCCATTGCTCTGGAACCCACAGGACCTGTGGTGTTGTCTCTGGACCCCCTGCCCTTGCAGACTTCTAAGGAACCTGCAAAACCTGTAGTGTCCTCACGGAACCCACTGTCGCCTTCCTGCCACTGTTCAGGGACCCTCAGGACTTGTCATGTCGTCTCTGGATCCACTGGCCCCTGCTCGGGGACCCGCAAGACCTGTGTTGTTGTCTCAGGACCCCGTGTAGTCTGCAGGCCTGTAAGGGACCAGCAAGACCAGTGTTGTCCTCTCGGGACCCATTGGCCCCCCACCTGCTGCTGCTCAGGAACACGCAGGACCTGTGCTGTCCTTTTGTAACCTACTACCCCCTGCCTGCCTCTGCTCAGTGAACCACAGGCCCTGTGGTGTCATCTCGGGATTCCCTGCTCCCTGTAGGCTGCTCAGAGACCCCTAGGACCTGTGCTGTCTTCTCTAGAAACCCTGTCAGACAAAGCTCAGGGATCCTAAGTGCTGTGCTGTGGTCTCAGGTCCCACTCCCCCTGCCTGCCACTGCTCAGGGACCTGCTGTACCAGTGGTTTCCTCTCGGGACTCCCTGAACCTGTAGCCTGCTCACGTACCACCAGGGCCTGTGGTGTCATGTCAGGACACCCTGTCTGCCACTGCTCAGAGACACGCAGAACCTGGGGTGCTGTCTCGAGATTCACTGCCTGCCTTTGCTCAATGCCCCCTGCAGGCTGCTCATGGATACAAAGGACCTGTGCTATTGTCCCGTGACCCACTGCGCCCGGCCTCCCCACCGCTCAGGGACCTTCAGGACCTGTGGTGTTGTCTTGGGACCCACTTCTTGCTGCTACTCATGCAGTAACTGTGGTGTTCTCTCAGGACCCATTGCCCAGTGCCTGGCGCTGCTCAGGGACTCACAGGACATTTGGTGCCATTATTCCAGGCACTATTCCCTAAAGTTTAAAGGGCATTACCTTCCCAAAAACATAGGTGAGTCTCTATTCCAAAAATTACTCCCTAAGGTCCAACAGCACTCCTATTCCCTAAAATTCAACTGAGTCTCTATTCCAGGCACTATGTCCTAAGACTCAGCTGTACCTCTATTCTAAGCACTATGCCCCGAGGCCCAACAGCACTGTTATTCTCTAAAAACAAGAAGCACCATCATTCCCTTTAAACCTGGGTGAGTGGCTATTCTCAAAGGCCCAATAGTGCCACTATTCCCTAATACCAAGCTGAGTCTGTATTCCAGGCACTATTACCTAAAATGCAGGTGCACAGCTATTCAAGGATGCTCCTTACTAAGGCCCAACAGCCCCGCTATTCTCTAAAACACAGATGAGGCACTATCCCAGATACTATTCCCTAGCTCCAATAGTACTGCTATTCCTTAAAACACAGGTGAAACTCTCTTCCCTAGAGCCCAACAGTGGCACTATTCCCTAAAATCAATGTTAGCCACTATCGCAGGCACTATTACCTAACGCCGAAAAGCACATCTATTTCTCTAAAACCCACATAAGCCTTTATTCTAGGCACTACCCCTAAGGCCCAACAGTGCCACTATTCCCTAGAACCCAGCAGAGCTTGTATTCCAGGCACTATTTCCTTAGGGCCAATAATACCTTTATTGCCTAAAACCCAGCAGAGCCAGTATTCCAGGCACTTTCTCCTAAAGCCCAGCAGAACCACTTCCAGGCACTATTCCCTAAGGCCCAACAGCACCATTATTGCCTAAAACCCACCTGTGCCAGTAATCCAGGCAGTATTTCCTAAAACTTAGTGAGGTGCAATTCCAGGCACTATTTCCCTAAGGCCCAATAGCACGACGATTGCCTTAAATTCATCTGAGCCACTATTCCAGGCATTATCCCCTAAGACCCAACATCACGTTTATTTCCTAAAAGCCAGCTGAGTAGCTCTTCCAGGCAATATATCGTAAAACCTGCTGCCCTGATATTCCTGGCACTTCTAAGGCCCAACAACACTGCTATTCTCTAAAACCCAGCTGTGTCATATTTCAAGGCACTATTCCATAAAATCTGCTGCACCACTATTCTAGGCACTATTCCCTAAATCCCAATAGCATCTCTATTGTGTAATACCCATCTGTGTTGCTAGTCCACGTTTAGGATTCCCTAAATCCTGCTGTACTGCTATTCCAGGCACTGTTCCCTAAAACCTGCTGCACCTCTATTCCAGACACGATATCCTAAGGCCAAATAGCATTGTTATTTCCTAAAACCCAGCTGAGCTGGTTTCCAGACAGTATTCCATAAGGCTAAAAAATACAGGTATTTCTATTCCCTAAAGCCAAACTGCACAGATATTGCCTAAAACTGCTGCGCTGTTATTCCAGGCTGCTATTCTCTTAGACCTGAACAATACTGTTATTCCCTTAGGCCCACTATTGCTGCTATAAAAATAGGCCCAACAGCACTGCTCTTCCCATAAGCCCAGCTAATGCCGTCCTCTCTGGGCCAAATAATCAACAAACCTAAGAAGGAATTGTGCCTTATAAACTAGCAAGAGAGTTAGGTAAAACCGTGGCCTTCAAAAACAGGCTTCTAAATTCACACTAGGCCGCAACGCAAAGGCCATACCCAGGACTCATGAGGACAATGTGTTGTTGGTGCTGGTAATGATGGTGGGTAGCTACTGTACGCTGACCTTTCCTCAGAGCACTGGACCTGGTGTGGCAGGCTGAGGGAAGAAAGAGGGGCCTAACAGAGTAGCTGACAAAAAGAGACCGAACTCCCGGACCCTGGGCGATTACTATCAACACCTAACCTCAGCAACAAAAAGAATCCGGACTTCCGGATGCTGACATTACTGTTAACACTGAACCTCAGCGTCATGCAAACACTGCAAAATGTTTAAGGGCCAAATTAGGTTCACTTACCGGTCCTTCAGTTCTTTCTCTCCTCCACGCCCCTCTCCGTCAAACGGCAACGGAGAAGGCACGGCTGTGTACGCATGCGCGAGAACAAGACAGCATGTGCACGCGAGAACAAAGTACAGAGCGTGACAGCGCGAGAGTGGGTTCTCTGTCTTGAATCTCACTGAAGGGATTTCCTCGGGGCTAGTTTTTCTGTTTTTCTGGAGGCTTAGACCGTTCACTGAACTCGGCATGGAAATCTAGAGGTCTTTCTGTTCTGGTTGAGGCCAAAATTTATAGATTCTCTGACTCCTGCCAGCAATAAAACCTTTTTATTTCCTCGAAGCTTCCGCAGATTTATGTAAGGCTCTGCCTTTTTTTAATTTCATAAATAATCTTTTTGAAAATGAAAACAAAAAGCATGTTACCCTAGAAAAACTGTTCAACTTCTTTGAAATTTAAATGATAGTTTTTACAGTTTGAGACTACCAAGGAAAGAAAACACAAGACAAAACATTTTTCAGTTCAAAGATGTAAAGCAAGTTTTTTTCTTTGTTTTTCCATACAATGTTGCAACAAACAGCCTCCTTCCCAATCTGATAGTGTGATAGTTAATGTTATATTTAGGCTTCCTACGACTGTTTTCAATTGAAATATAAAAAACAACTCTTTTGTTTGCTTATTTTTCATGTAAATGTTGCAACAAAGAGCCTCCTTTCCAATCTGATACTGTGATGTTTAACATTATATAACATTATATTTAGGCTTACTATGAGACACCAAAACCAAAACTGACTCTAACATGTAAACCCATAACTTGTAGAAGCTATACCCTAACAGCACACTTCCTTTTCTTCCCTGATGTTAAAGACTATTCTTAAATAGATGGGTCATGTAAAATGTGCTTTTCTAGCAAGACAATAGGTCATACCACTAATTGCTATTTTCTGACTTCGTAATCAAACTTGTTTACTCTGCTCAATGACTAGGACAACTGCAAGACATTTGATCAAATTAGAGCATGCCTAAGCATAGATTAAAATACAGGTGATTTTGTGGGTTACACATTCTAAACCCTAGACTGATATGACTAGATGCTGCTTCATCTTGGGAGCACTCTTGAATGCAGTCCTGGTGCCATGGCTTTTCAGTGCCAGTATTTAATAAAATCTTTAGTTGACTGAAATCTAAATGTGAGTCAAACTGGTGAGTCTTTGTACAATCCTAGACTCACAGTATTCCCGATTCACAGTAAGAACTACTTCAAAGGGAGAAGAAAGAGACTAGAGTTTTACAGGCACAAACCCAAGTTGTCTCAACACGGCATTTTTCTGCTATGTGATGAATTATGTTTTTATTTGTTTTTCTGTACAATCAGTGGCTCACTGAAATACAGAAGCATAATTATTATCTGGTTAATATTTTTAGATAACAATTACACCATAAGTGGAAGAGGTTCTGAAATGAGTCTTCTAGATTGCTGTCAAGATTCACTTGCTGACGGAATGACTTAGATTATACTCCAGGCATCCTGTGACTAACAATCGTTAGAATGAGAAGAAGGTCCTGTTGACTTCTAAGTTTTTCTTTTTTAGACAGTAACTTAATTTGAAACTCAGTTTGAAATGGAGCTATTTTTTTAACCATTACCTTCCCTACTAGTCATCCAAATCAAATCATCAACTTTCTGCAACCAGTACTCATGGCAATTTTGAAGCAGTTTGTAAGCTGCATGTGATTCTTTGTTGTCTGTAAACTAAGTAAAAATCTGCTGGGATAAGCTATAGACTAGAGACAAAAGTTAAATTTAAGGAACTTGAAGAATAATCTTACTCTTAGAACTTCCCCTCAAGAATAAGGAAGGTTAAGCTGTTAATTGATACGATAGCAGTGCTTGCCTGATATTTTGATCTGTGACATACGGGTTCAAGTTATGACTTCTTGAAGTTTACATAATTTTTTAAAGTTACAAAAAGAGTTCATTACTATTATTTATTATCTTTACTGAAATCATCATGTATAATACTGTGGAATAATCCTTCTGTTCAATGTGAATATGTATTATTCTCATTGGTTTATAAGGAAGCTGATTGGTCTATAGCAAGACAGGTTAAAATTAGGCAGGCCAATCAAACTTGAGAATACTGGGATGAAGAAGGGTGAAGCCAGATGCAAAGGGAGCAGGAGATGAATTGGCATGTTAATAAAGGTACCACCATGTAGTAAAAGGAGCGGCGGGGCTGCATCCCCAGCTCCCCGGCTGCCTGCTAGCTTATGCCCCGAAATAACAACACACAAACTGTATTCTTTTAAACACTGCTTGGCCCATTAGCTCTAGCCCTTACTGGCTAATTCTGATATCCCGATCAACCCATCTCTCATAAACTGTGAAGCACCGGTCTTACCGGGAAAGATTCAGCATGTCTGACCTGGTGGCTGGCTGCATCGCCGTCTGCCTCAGAGAGCAGAGCTATCGCATCTGCCCAGGAGAGAGGAGCATGGCATCTCTGAGCTCACTTCCTCTTCCTCCCAGCATTCTGTTCTGTTAACTCCACCCACCTATGTTCTAACCAATTAAATGGGCCAAGGCAGTTTCTTTATTTTTTAACCTTCCGCCATCACCACCATATGGCAGAGCATAAATAATAAACACAGGTTAACTTAAAATGTAAAAGGTGGCAAGGTATATGCCTGGGATGTTGGTTAAGCATTTATAAATAATATTAAGCCTCTGTATGGGCTTGGTATTAGTCACAAAAATGGGCAGTTCTTTTGAGAGGTCCTGCTGCCAAACACTTAAAATGTTTATGAGCAGAGGGCAGCATGTTCCTCAGCGGAGAAGTGGACCCCAGTGTAGGGATGGTAAATATGATTTTTAGAGCTGGCAGTAAACATACCTCTGTCATGAGACTAGAATTTCAGGGAACAAAGAGGGAGTCATCAACACTAGTACCAGCATGCCATGATCTAAGTTACACAGCAGGCTTTTTTGATCATGCAGACAGAAAGATACCGATACACAGTAAGAACAGATTCAGATGGAAAAACCTCTAAATGGGTTACAATGTGTGTGTGTGGGGGGGGGGGGGGCTTGAGAGAATTCGGAGAGAGAAGAGAAAGAGTACATACAGTCTTAGATTAAAAATATAGTTTTAACATAATAAAAAAGTCCTTAAAGGGGGGAGTAAAGTAACATGAAGTAAGTAAGCCACATAAAGATGGGAAATACACAGAGAGTCTGGACTGTGCATTTTATTGTCTTGTCTTTAAATTTTTGACTGCTAAGAGAGCTTGCATTGTGGAAACCTCCAGATTAAATCAACCTAGATATTTTAAATTATCTTGATTTCAAAATTTAAATCAAAGGATATGTTACTTTTGGGGAGAGGTTATGCTTTTGTTTCCACAAGAAAGGAGAGGCTATGGATTTATTCCAGATTAAGACAAGTCAGGTTTAATTGAGAAAGAGACTTTGAAATACTGACTAAAGACATAACTTATGTTCATACATAAAAAACTACAAAAACATAACACATATTTCACCTGCTCAAACACATAAAAATCATCTTTGACTGACTTTTGTACAACACACAGTCTAGATTTGTATTAATACAGATATGCATATTACTTTTGAAAGATTGTGTATTTTCAGAGCTAGGAAACCAGACACCAATAAAAAAACTAGTGGTCCAGGTGATCCAATATTTCAAAATGCCGCTGGTACAGTCTCCTCAGAATTCTGCATCTAGAACAGTATCAAGGCAGGAGACCCACCTTCACCAATTCGAGTAGGACACGCCCCCTTCCTGAAGCACAGGTCCCACTGCACTCACTAGAGGAAAATATGAGCAGACGGCAATGAAAGAACACATTTAACAACATAAAGCATGTAAATCCCAGTCTCTGGCCTTCATCTTTGGAGGCCCTGCCCTGTGCCCCTTGCACCTTGACCATGAGTTGACCCTTTCCCCATGGAGAGTCAAGGTAGCCTGCCAAGCCTTGACTCCTTCCCAAAGGAGGGTCAAGGTAGCCTGCCAAACCTTGACTCCTCCCCAGAGGTCAGGAGTCTATTTAAACTTCCCCAGTCTATTTAAACTTCTCCCCAGAAAGTCAACTCATGGTCTTTTCTCTACTCCCCCCCCCTCCGGTGGTCATGTTAGTAGCTTCCAGGTTTGCCTTGGAACCCAAGAGCACAGCAGTCCTGTTAAACCTGGATATCTTTTAATTCAGCTTGTTTTGATTCAGCATGACTGGGTTTTTTGCATCGACAGAGAATTCCTGTTAGAAAATATTTCTGACAAGGAGCAGTATGGTACCTCCAGAAACTAGTGATTCTATACCAGCAAGACCTGAATATCAAAATACACATGAAGCAGAAGGAAATAATTTTAAAAATAACTTTATAAATTTGATAGAGGACCTGAAAGAGGAAATAAAAAATTCCCTTAAAGAAATGGGGAAAAATACAAACAAAAAATTGGAAGTAATCAACAAATTCCCTTAAGGGAAAGCATTGAAAGCCAAGGGAAAGCAATTAAACTGGTGAAGACAGTGGTTTAAGACTTGAAAATTGAAATAGAGGCAATAAAGAAAACACAAACTGAGAGAATTCTGGAAATGGAAGATCTGGGTAAATGATCAGAAACTACAGATGCGGCCGGGCGGTGGTGGCACACGCCTTTAATCCCAGCACTCGGGAGGCAGAGGCAGGCGGATCTTTGTGAGTTCGAGACCAGCCTGGTCTACAAGAGCTGGTTCCAGGACAGGCTCCAAAACCACAGAGAAACCCTGTCTCGAAAAACAACAACAACAACAACAACAAAAAAAAAAAAAACAGCAACTACAGATGCAAGCCTAACCAACAGAATACAGAAGATGGAAGAGAGAATCGCAGTTGTTGAAGATACGATAGAGGGAATAGATTAGTTGGTAAAAGAGAATGTTAAATCCAAAAAATATTTAACACAAAGGAAATCTGGGACACCATGAAGATCGAACCACAGAATAATAGGGATAGAAGGAGAAAAACTCCAGTTCAAAGGCACAGAAAATATATCAACAAAATAAATAGGAAATAAAACTTTCCCAACCTAAAGAAGTATATCCCTATGAAGGCACAAGAAGCTTACTAAACACTAATTAGTCTGAACCAAAAAAAATGTCCCCTCAGTAATAATAATCAAAACACTAAACATACAGAAAACTAATATTAATAGTTGCAAAGGAAAATAGCCAAGTAACATATAAAGATAGACCTATCAGAACTACACGTGACTTCTCAATGGAAACTGAAAGCAAGATGGTCCTGGGTAGATTTTCCGCAGAAACTAAGAGAACACAAATGCCAGACCAGACTACTATGTCCAGAAAGGCTTTCAATTATGATAAATGGAGAGAACAAGTCATTCCATGAAAAAACCAGATATAAAAAGTATCTATTCACAAATTCAGCCTTATAGAAAGTATAAGAAGTAAAACAACAACCAAAGGAAGTTATTTATACCTACAAAAACACACCCACACCAAAAAAAACCCCAAAGAAAGAAAATACAGACAATACCAGTGCAAACAACAAAACCAAAAATAACAGGTGCTAACAATCACTAGTTCTTAAATCTCTTAAAATCAACAGTCTCAATTCACCAATAAAAAGACACAGGCTAAAACAATGGATATGAAAACAGGATCCATTCTTAGGCTGTATAGAAGAAAAACACCTCAACCACAAAGACAGATGAAAGCTCAGAGTAAAGCATTCGAGAAAGATTTGCAATGAAATGTATGTAAGAAACAAGTGGGTGTATTATCCTAATATCTAACAAAATGACTTCAAACTAAAATTAATCAAAAGAGATAAAGAAGAATAATCATCACAGGAAACATCCATTAAGATGAAGTCTCAATTCTGAACATTTACGCCCAAATATAAGGGAACACACATTTGTAAAAAAAAAAAAATTACTAAAATTTAGATTGCACCTTAAACCCTACACATAGTTAGTAGGAGACTTCAACACTCCACTCTCATGACTGAACAGTATTGTTACAGAAACTAAACAGAAATAAAGGAAATAACAGATATCATGACTCAAATGGACTTAATAGACATCTATACAAAAACACAAAAGAATATACCTTTTTCTCACCACCTCATGGAACCTTTACAAAATTGACCATATACTCAGTAACAAAGCAAACCTCAGCAGATGCAAAAAAAAGAAAAGAAGAGAAAGAAAGAAAGAGAAATAGGGGGGTTCCCTGTGTCTCATTAGATCAATATGACATAAAGTTAGAATTCAAGAAAAACACTAATTGCAGAAAACCCACAAACTCATGGAAATGAACAAGGCTCAAATCTACTGCCCCTGGGTCTAGAAAAAAAATAAAGAAATTACAGACTTCCTAAAATTTAATGAAAATGAATACACAATATAATCAAACCTCTAAGACACTTTAAAATCATTGCCAAAAGGGAAGTTCATAGCATTAAGGGTCCACATAAAGAACATGGAGAAATCTCACATAAGCAACTTAACAGTATATCTGAAAGATCTAGAACAAAAAGAAGCAAACTCATTCAGGAGGACTAGATGCCAAGAAATAATCTAATTGAGTGATGAAATCAATAAAATAGAAACAAAAAAGCAATACATAGAATCAGTGAGAGATATGATGTAGGATTACCTTCTGGATGCTGCAACTATGTTTTATTATCATTGATTAATAAAGAAACTGTTTTGACCTGTGGCAGAGCAGAATAGAACAAAATGCTGGAAGAAAGAAAGTGGAATCAGAGAAATGCCATGTAGCTGCTGAAGGAGACTGATGGAGGAAGGTCATTGGCTAATAAAGGAACTGCCTTGGCCCATTTTATTGGTTCAAAGATAGGTGGGAGGAGTAAACAGAACAGAACGCTGGGAGGAAGAGGAAGTAAGCTCAGAGTCTCGACAGCTCTGCTCTCTGGAGCAGACGCCTGAGAGAGATGCCATACTTCCGGCTCCCGGGCAGACACACGCCATGAAGCTCGACCTAGGATGGACTAGGCTAGAATCTTCCCGGTAAGACCAGTTCTCACAGATTATTAGAGATGGGTTGATCGGGATATCAGAATTAGCCAGTAAGGGCTAGAGCTAAAGGGCCAAGCAGTGATTAAAAGAATACAGTGTCCGTGTAATTATTTCGGGGCATAAGCTAGCCGGGCAGGCGGATGGGGTGTTGGGGACGCAGCCCAGCCGCTGCCCTTATTACTTCAGGAGACAGATGCCAGAACTTTATCTGGTAAGCCACAGCCTTGTGGAAATACACAAAATAATAGAAATAGGTTCATTTAAGATATAAGAACTATCCAATAAGAAGTAAGAACTGTTAAAAATGCTTTCTTTTTTCCATTGTATAATTTTTGCTTCTTTGTCAAGAATAGGTATATATATATATATATATCATTATATATATAATTTTATGTGTATATATAGTTAGACATTAAAATTCTAAATAACTCAATTAAAAATGGTGTACTGAACTAAACAGAGACTCTCAACAGAATTTCAAATGGCCAAAAGATACTTAAGGACATGTTCAACTTCCTTAGCTATCAGGGAAATGCAAATCAAAACAAACTCTGAGATACCATCTTACTACTGTCAGAATGGCTAAAATCAAAAACAATGATAGCCTATGCTGGAGAGGATGTGGAGTAAGGGGTACACTCATCCATTGCTGGTGGGAATGCAAACTTGTGTGACCACTTTGGAAATCAGTGTGGTGGTTTCTCAGAAAATTGGGAGTCAACCTACCTCAGGATCCAGCAATTCCACTCTTGGAACATACCCAAAAAATGGTCAATCATACTACAAAAGCATTTGTTCGACTATGTTGATAGCAGCATTATTTTTAATAGCCAGAACCTGGAAACAACCTAGAACTGAACTGAAGAATGGATAAAGAAAGTGTGGCACATATACAATTTAGAGTCCTACTCAGTGGTAAAAGACAATGACTTCTCGAATTTTGCATGCAAATGGATGGAAATAGAAAACACTACCCTGGGTGAGGTAACCCAGACCCGGAAAAATGATTTGGTATGTACTCACTCATAAGTGGATTCTAGTCATAAACAAAGAGCATCGAGCCCACAGTTAATGATCCTAGAGAAACTAAGTGATAAGGTGAACCCAAAGAAAACATATAGAACCTCCTGGAAATGGAAACAGACAAAAATTTGGAAGCACTGGGACAAGAGTAGAAAGGAGGAGAGGGTTGAGGAGAACTTGAGGGAATGGGATAGTTGAGATGGAGGAAGGACAGATATGAGAGCAAGGAAAGAGATATCTTGACTGAGGGAGCCATTATGGGGCTAGCAATAAACCTGGTTCTAGAAAAATGCCCAAGAACCCACAGGGATGAACCCAGCTGAGACGCTATGCAGTAGAGGAGAGGGTGTCTGAACTAGCCTTACCCTGTAGTCAGACTGATGATTATCTTAAATATCACCAACAACAGATGGGAACAGAGGCAATGACTCTCATCGGAGCTCTGGACTGAGTTTCCAAGGTCCAGTTGAAGAGTGGAAGGAGTCAGAGTCTTAGCAACGAATTCAAGACCATGAGGAGTTCATAAAACCTTAGAGACCTGTCTGGGCACTGGGTCCGAATCCTCGGGGCACTCAAGTGGGCGGGACTCCCTTTGTTTCTATCGCCTGCCTGCACCAAGCAGGGTAGGCGCTTTGTTTGCGACCTGCCCACAGCACAGAGGCCTGATCTCTCGGCGCCAGGAGAGTCAGCATTGGGGTGAGTGTCTGGCCCCGGGGCGCCAGCCTCGGAAGGGGAGATCAGAGGTTCCTTGGTCCCCTATACTTCTTGGGCTCTCTGCAGGGCCTCCACTCCCTGCATACCTCCTCTTTCTTCCTAGCCACCAAGCTCCCATCCAGAACCCTCCCCACTTCGGCCCCACTGTCCTCTTTCTGCAAATAACATCACCCAGCCCAGCCTGTCTGGGCACGGGGTCCGAATCCTCGGGCCACTCAAGCGGGCAGGACTCCCTTTGTTTCTATCACCTGCCTGCATCAAGCAGGGTAGGCGCTTTGTTTGCGACCTGCCCACCAGCAGGGAGGCCTGATCTCTCGGTGCCAGGAGAGACAGCATTGGGGGTAGGCTTTTTGGCTGCAAGCTGCCCAACCAGCACGGAGACCTGATCTCTTGGCGCCAGGAGAGCCAACGTTGGGGAGAGCCAGCGTTGGGTAGGAAAGGAGACCTGATCTGGTAAAAGAAGATTCATAAGGGAGCATTTGGAAGAAGAGATGGGCAGACGCCAAGGCAAGAATTCGCCCAACAAGCTGAAAAGCAACATGAAGCCACCAGAAACCAGCGACCTCACAACAGGAGGACATGAACACCTTAATCAAGAAGAAGTAGAAAAGATTGACTTCATGAAAGTGATTGATGCCCTTAAACAGCATGTAAAAAACGCCCTTATAGAAATGGATGAGAAATATAACAGAAAGTTTGAAGAATTGAATAAATCAGTGAATGATACCCTAGAAAACCAAGGAAAAACAATCAAACAGATAATGGAAACAGTTCAAGACTTGAAAACTGAACTGGAGGCAAAGAAGAAAACACAAACAGAGGGCCGGCTGGACATGGAAAATTTAAGTAAACAGAGTCTACAGAAACAAGCATAACCAACAGAATACAAGAGTTAGAAGAAAGAATCTCAGATTCTGAAGATACCATAGAGAAAATAAATGCACTGATCAAAGAAAACAGCAAGTCCAACAAACTCTCATCACAAAATATTCAGGAAATATGGGACACAATAAAAAGACCAAACCTAAGAATAATAGGAGTAGAAGGAGAAGAAGTGCAGCTCAATGGTCCAGAAAATATATTTAATAAAATTATAGAAGAAAACTTTCCCCACCTAAAGAAAGATAAACCTATGAAGGTACAAGAAGGATACAGAACACCGAATAGGCTGGATCAAAAAAAACCATCCCCTCGCCATATAATTATCAAAACACAAGGCATACAGAATAAGGAAAGAATATTAAGAGCTGCAAAGGAAAAAAGGCCAAATTACTTATAAAGGTAAACCTATCAGACTTACACCTGACTTCTCCATAGAAACCATGAAAGCCAGAAGGTCCTGGATAGATGTACTGCAGAAACTAACAGACGATGGATTCAAGCCCAGATTACTATACCCAGCCAAGCTTTCGTTCACTATAAACGGAGAAAATAAAATTTTCCACGATAAAAACAAATTTAAATAATACGCAGCCACAAATCCAGCCTTACAGAAAGTAATAGAAGGAAAATCACTAACCAAGGAGTCCAACAATTCAGACATCTAGAGACCCTTCACAAACACAAATCAAAGAAGGGAAACACACAAACTCTACTACTAAAAAAATGACCGGCGTTAACAACCACTGGTCATTAATATCACTTAATGTCAATGGACTTAACTCACCTATTAAAAGGCACAGGTTAAGAGATTGGATACAAAACCAGGATCCAACATACTGCTGTTTACAAGAAACACACCTCAACCACAAAGACAGGCACCTACTCAGAGTAAAGGACTTGGAAAAGGCTTATCAAGCAAATGGACCTAAGAAACAAGCAGTGGTGGCCATACTAATCTCTAACAAAGTTGACTTCAAACTTAAATCAATCAGAAGAGATGGAGAGGGGCATTTTATACTCATAACAGGAACAGTTCATCAGGATGAAGTCTCAGTCATGAACATCTATGCCCCTAATATAAGCACCCACATACATAAAAGAAACATTGCTAAAACTCAAGGCAGCCATCAAACCGCACACATTAATAGTAGGAGACTTCAACACTTCTCTCTCACCAATGGACAGGTCAATCAAACAGAAACCTAACAGAGAAATTAGAGAATTAATGGAGGTAATGAAGCAAATGGACTTAACAGACATCTATAGAACTTTTCACCCAAATAGGAAAGAATATACCTTCTTCTCTGCAGCTCATGGAACCTTCTCAAAAATCGACCACATAGTCGGTAACAAAGCAAACATCCACAGTTAGAAAAATATTTTAGTAAACACCTGTGTCTTATCAGATCACCATGGATTAAAGTTAGAATTCAACAACAATGCTACTCCCAGAAAGCCTACAAACTCATGGAAACTGAACAGTCAACTACTGAACCATACCTGGATTAAGGAAGAAATAAAGAAAGAAATTAAAGTCTTCCTGGAATTCAATGAAAATAAAGAAACAACATACTTAAATTATGAAAGCAGTCCTAAGAAGAAAGTTCATAGCACTATGTGCCCACTTAAAGAAAACAGAGAAAGCTCACATTGGAGACTTAACAGCCCACCTGAAAGCTCTAGAAAAAAAAGAAGCAGACTCACCTAGGAGGAGTAGAAGACTGGAAATAATCAAACTGAGGGCTGAAATCAACAAAATAGAAACACAGAAAACAATCCAAAGAATCAATGAAACAAAAAGCTGGTTCCTGGAGAAAATAAACAAGATTGACAAACCCCTATCCAAACTAATCAAACGTCAGAGAGAGAATTTGCATATTAATAATATCAGAAATGAAAAGGGGGACATAACCACAGACACAGAGGAAATTCAGAGAATCATTAGATCTTAATACAAAAGCCTATATGCCACAAAACTGGAAAATGTAAAGGAAATGGACACTTTTTTAGATAAATACCATATACCAAAGTTACACCAGGACCAGGTGAACAATCTAAATAGACCTGTTAGTCGCGAAGAATTAGAAGAGGTTATCAAAAACCTCCCTACCAAAAAAAGCCCAGGACCAGATGGTTTCAATGCGGAATTCTATCAGAACTTCCAAGAAGAACTAATACTTATACTCCTTAATGTATTTCACAATATAGAAACAGAGGAGTCATTGCCAAAATACTTTTATGAAGCTACAGTCACTCTGATACCCAAATCACACAAAGACTCAACCAAGAAAGAGAATTACAGGCCAATCTCACTCATGAACATCGACGCAAAAATCCTCAACAAAATACTGGCAAACCATATCCTAGAACACATTAGAAAAATTATCCATTATGATCAAGTAGGCTTCATCCCAGGGATGCAAGGCTGGTTCAACATATGAAAATCTATCAATGTAATCCATCATATAAATAAATTGAAAGAAAAAAACCATATGATCATTTCATTAGATGCTGAAAAAGCATTTGACAAAATTCAACATCCCTTTATGATAAAAGTATTGGAGAGATTAGGGATACAAGGGTCATACCTAAATATAATAAAAGCTATATACAGCAAGCCGATAGCTAACATCAAATTAAATGGAGAGAAACTTAAAGCCATCCCACTAAACTCAGGAACACGACAAGGATGTCCACTCTCGCCATACCTCTTCAATATAGTGCTTGAAGTTCTAGCAATAGCAATAAGACAACATAAGGGGATTAAGGGGATTCAAATTGGAAAGGAAGAAGTTAAACTTTCGTTATTTGCAGATGATATGATAGTGTACATAAGCGACCCCAAAAACTCCACCAAAGAACTTATACAGCTGATAAACAGCTTTAGTAATGTGGCAGGATACAAGATCAACTGCAAAAAATCAGTCGCCCTCCTATACACAAAGGGTATGGAAGCAGAGAGGGAAATCAGAGAAGCTTCACATTTCACGATAGCCACAAACAGCATAAAATATCTTGGGGTAACTCTAACCAAGGAAGTGAAAGATCTATTTGACAAGAACTTTAAGGCATTGAAAAAAGAAACTGAGGAGTATACCAGAAAATGGAAGGACCTCCCTTGCTCTTGGATTGGGAGGATCAACATAGTAAAAATGGCAATTCTACCAAAGGCAATTTATAGATTCAATGCAATCCCCATCAAGGTCCCATCAAAATTCTTCACAGATCTTGAGAGAACAATAATCAACTTTATATGGAAAAACAAAAAGCCCAGGATAGCCAAAACAATCCCATACAATAAAGCATCTTCTGGAGGCATTACCATCCCTGACTTCAAACTCTATTACAGAGCTACAGTAATGAAAACAGTGTGGTACTGGCATAAAAACAGAGAAGTCGACCAATGGAATCATATAGAAGACCCGAATTTTAACCCACAAACCTATGAACACCTCATTTTTGATAAGGGAGCCAAAAGTATACAATGGAAGAAAGAAAGCATCTTCAACAAATGGTGCTGGCATAACTGGATGTCAACCGGTAGAGGAATGAAAATAGACCCATATCTATCACCATGCACAAAACTCAAGTCCAAATGGATCAAAGACCTCAATATCAGTCAGAACACATTGAACCTGATAGAAGAGAAAGTGGGAAGTACCCTACAGCAGATGGGCACAGGAGATCGCTTCCTATGTATAACCCCAACAGCACAGACATTAAGGGCAACATTGAATAAATGGGACCTCCTGAAACTGAGAAGCTTCTGTAAAGCAAAGGACACTGTCACCAAGACAAAAAGGCAACCTACTGACTGGGAGAAGATCTTCACCAACCCCGCAACAGACAAAGGTCTGATCTCCAAAATATATAGAGAACTCAGGAAACTAGACTTTAAAATGCTAATTAACCCAATTAAAAAAATGGGGCACTGAGCTGAACAGAGAATTCTCAACAGAAGAAGTTCAAATGGTTAAAAGACACTGAAGGTCATGCTCAACCTCCTTAGCTATCAGGGAAATGCAAATCAAAACAACTTTGAGATATCATCTTACACCTGTCAGAATGGCTAAAATAAAAAACTCCAATGAAAGCCTTTGCTGGAGAGGCTGTGGAGGAAGGGGTACCCTCATCCATTGCTGGTGGGAATGCAATCTTGTGCAACCAGTTTGGAAATCAGTGTTTCGGTTTCTAAGGAAATTCGGGATCAACCTACCCCTGGACCCAGCAATACCACTCCTGGGAATATACCCAAGAGATGCCCGATCATATGACAAGAGCATTTGTTCAACTATGTTCATAGCAGTATTATTTGTAATAGCCAGAACCTGGAAACAACCTAGATGCCCTTCAATGGAAGATTGGATGAAGAAAGTGTGGAATATCTACCCATTAGAGTACTAGGCTGCAGTTAAAAAACAATGACTTCTCGAATTTTGCATGCAAATGGATGGAAATAGAAAACATTATCCTGAGTGAGGTAACCCAGACCCAAAAAGATGAATATGGGATGTACTCACTCATAATTGGTTTCTAGCCATAAACAAGGGTCACGGAGTCTACAATTGGTGATCCCAAAGAAGCTAAGTAAGAAGGTGAACCAAAGGAAAAACATATAGTTTTCTTCTTGGCTACGGGGAGTAGACAAAATTGCCGGGGAGAAAATTGAGATCTTGGGGGTGGGGTGGGATGGGGGTAAGGGGAGATGGGGAGAGAAAAGGGAGAAGGGGAGAATGGGGGGAACTTGGGGAAAAAGGAGGATTGGGATAAAGGAAGGTTGGATAGGGGAGCACGGAAGCACAATTCTTAGTTAAGGGAGCCACCTTAGAGTTGGCAAGAGACTTGAACCTAGAGTGGCTCCCAGATGCCCAAGGTGATGTCCCCAGTTAGTTCCTTGGGCAGCTGAGGATAGGGAACCTGAAATGACCCTATCCTAGAGCAATACTGACGAATATCTTGCATATCATCATAGAACCTTCATCTGGTGATAGATGGAGATAGAGACAGAGACCCACACTGGAGCACTGGACTGAGCTCCCAAGGTCCCAATGAGGAGCAGGAGGGAGAACATGAGTAAAGAAGTCGGGACCACGAGGGGTGCACCCACCCACTGAGACAGTGGAGCTGATCTATTGGGAGCTCACCAAGGCCAGCTGGACTGTCACTGAAAAAGCTTGGGGTAAAACTGGACTCTCTGAGCATGGCGAACAATGAGGGCTGATGAGAAGCCAAGGACAATGGCACGGGGTTTTGAACCTACGTAATGTGCTGGCTTTGTGGGAGCCTAGCCAGTTTGGATGTTCACCTTCCTAGAAATGGACGGAGAGGGGAGGACCTAGGACTTACCACAGGGCAGGGAACCCTGACTGCTCTTTGGACTGGAGAGGGAGAGGGAGAGGAGTGGGGGGAGAGGGGAGAAAGGTGGGAGGAGGGGGAGAAGGGTGGGTGGAGGGGGAGGGAAATGGGAGGCTGGGAGGAGGTGGAAACTTGTTTTTTTTTCCTTTTCTCAATAAAAAAAATGGAAAAAAAAACCTTAGAGAGCTTTAAAAGGAATTCTAGACACAAAATAATGGTATTTTTCAAATGGGTTCTGTTTTCTGGTGGTGAGCAGTGTACCTACAGCTTCTTTAAGAGAGGTCTTCCAGACTCAGCATTGGCAGAAAAGGTTGCACGGCTTTTTTAGGATAGGGCTTCATGGTTTGTGTTGGCAGGAAAGGTTCTTGATCTTTTGGGAGGTCTGGTTATGGAGCATTTGAATGGGTTTTATGAGCAGAGAGCTACAGGTTGATTAATGGCAAAGTAAACCTGTTGCATCCCTGGAGTGGGGGAAGAGAGTATGGCTTATAGAGTGAACAATAAACTTACCTCTGCCATGTTGTACTGGGTGGAACCAAAAGGCAAAGCAGTCTTAGTCCTAGTCATACCCACTGAGTATTAAATCAAAAGGTTCTCCTGGCCAGAAAATGATTATCGATATGCAATTAAGTCAAATTCAGACTGAAATAAAGCTCTGAATGGGTCATAGTATGTTTAATAATGTATATAGGTTTAAGAGAGAAAGGAAAAAGAGTATGAACAGTTATTAAAAGAAGTAATGTTTTTGAAGAGACAGTAAAAGTAATATAAAAGAGTACAGAGAGTTATAGACTAAAGGAGAAAAAACATAGGCCACACAAAAATGGAATATACATACAGAGTTTGGGTTGTGATTCTTTCAAATTTGACTGTGAATGAGCTAAGTACAGAGAGACATTTGGTCCTGGGTACTGTTAAGCTAAACCAAGATATATTTTTCAAAATTTGGGTCTAAGGATATATTTCTTTGGAAAAGAAGTTCCGCCTTTTTTTCCACAGAGAATGAGACCCTGTGGCTTCCTTCCAGACTAATGATGGACCAAAACCCCCAATAAGTCTCTATAAACCCCTGAAAAATTTTGCCCAACAGAAAGCAGGAAGCAGTTTGGACAGAACTAAGCTCAAATTCCCAAATATTAGTTATAAAAGTTTGTTTACATTTAAAGGGGGTATTATATAGAGATGCATTCTTTGCATTCGTCTTGGTCTACTGATACAAATTTAAGGTCAATTTTGTTATATGTATATTTCTGCTCTTGATTAAGATATTGTGTTCATGCAGCTCATTTAAAATGTAATGTATAATTAAGAAATACAGATTAATAGATAGTCATCTATAATAGTCAAGCTTGTAGTCTTGTTAGTTAGGTTTTCTAGATGCACAAAGATATATTTCAGATAGGTAATCTTCCAACCTTTCGAAGACTAACAGAATATGGCATTTAAAATGTTTTAAGAACTAAGACTTTTCTTGACAGTGAGACAAGTCTGCTTCTGGCAACATCAATTACTTCAGAGAGGTTGATGGGCTTTGAATAAACTCATTATGGAATTTGCCTTCAGTGTGACAAGACTAGCTAGCTATTTGGGCAAGAAACTTACCTGGAGTATTGGATGGTATGCTATATGAACTACACATGCAGGACCCTTAGAAAATTGACTACTGAATTTTCCAAAAGATGAAATGATCCTTCAGGGTTCCTGTTTCACAGAAGAAACTGCCAGACATTCTGCAGGACACAAAGGAAAATAACTGACAAACTGCCAATATATAAAAAAGGAGTCTTTTAAATTTCCTGCTTTATGGAAAAATCTGCCAGATTCTATGTGCTGTAGACTGAAGATGGATGATACAGAAGAAATTTGGCAGCAAGGTATCTCTGTTAATTCTAGAGTTTTGGAAGTTGCCTACAATGCACTTCTTGTTTTCTTAGCAATGTTATCTCCTTCTGGAGTCTTTGATGGAGTTGAAGAAAGATAGTTTTAATTATAAACAATAAATTAGATATAAAATTTTAGACTCACAAAGTTAGAATAGATGATAAAGTGTTTTTCTTATTTTCTCAAATGTAAATTGTAACTTTATTTCTTGCTTCATAACTGTTTTGTTATATGCAATTTTATGATGTTAAATATAAAACTTTCCTTTATATTTAGACAGTAAAGTGGAGATGATGTGAGATTCCCCTCTGTATACTATGGATACATTTTATTATCATTGGATACTAAAGAAGCTGTTTTGAACAATGGCATAGAGTAAAGGCAGGAAGGAATCCAGAGATATAGAGATAGAGATAAAGTAGGCAGAGTCAGGGAGACATTATGTAACTGCTGAAGGTGGCAGATGCCAGAACAAAACTTAACCCAGTAAGCCACAACCTCATGATGATTCACAGATTAATAGAAATGTGTTAATTTAAGATGTAAGAGCTAGCTAAACATCTGCCTGTATCAAGCAGTGTTTCTATTTTTAAAATATTCTGCTAGGAAATTTCTTCTCACCCCTTTGAGAATAAGGGGTAAGGGTCTCACATTTTGTTTTTCCATATAAAGTTGATTATTGTTCTCTCAAGATCTGTGAAGAATTTTGATGGGATTTTGATGGGGATTTCATTGAATCTATAGATTGTTTTTGGTAGGATTGTCATTTTTACTATGTTGATCCTCCCAATCCAAGAGCAAGGAAGATCCTTCCATTTTCTGGTATCCTCCTCAATTTCTTTCTTCAAAGACTTAAAGTTCTTGTCAAATAGGTTTTTTTTTACTTCTTTGGTTCTTGTTACCCCAAGATACTTTATGTTATTTGTGACTTTTTTTTTGTGGTTTTTCGAGACAGGGTTTCTCTGTGGCTTTGGAGCCTGTCCTGGAACTAGCTCTGTAGACCAGGCTGGTCTCGAACTCACAGAGATCCGCCTGCCTCTGCCTCCCAAGTGCTGGGATTGTTGTGAAAGGTGAAGTTTCTCTGATTTCCCTCTCAGTTTCTTTCTCCTTTGTGTATAAGAGGGCGACTGATTTTTTAGCAGTATTATTTATAATAGCCAGAACTTGGAAACAACCTAGATGCCCCTTAATGGAAGAATGGATAAAGAAAGTGTGGAATATATACACAGCAGAGTATACTCAGAGGTAAAAACAATGACATCTTCAATTTTGCATGCAAATGAGTGGATGTAGAAAACACTACCGTGAGTGATGTAACCCAGACCCAGAAAGATAAATATGGGATGTACTCACTCATAAGTGGATTCTAGCCATAAAAAAGGACACTGAGCCTATAATTCATGATCCTAGAGAAGCTAAATAAGAAGGTGAACCCAAAGAAAAACATACACACACACACACACACACACACACACACACACACACACACCTGGATATGGGAGCATGGAAGAAGATATCTTAATTGAGGGAGCCATTTTGGGCTCTGGAGGGTTCCCAGGACCCTGAGCAGTGGAGGAGAGGGTGACTGAACTGGCCTTGTCCTGTAGTCAGAATGAAGAGTATCTTTTTTTTTTTATTTTATTTTATTGAGAAAAGGAGAAAAAAAAACAACAATTTTCCACCTCCTCCCAGCCTCCCATTTCCCTCCCCCTCCTCCCCGCTTACGCCCCCTCCTCCCACCCTTCTCCCCCTCCCCCACTCCTTTCCCCCTCCCTCTCCAGTCCAAAGAGCAGTCAGGGTTTTCTGCCCTGTGGTAAGACCTAGGACCTCCCACCTCCGTCCATATCTAGGAAGGTGAACAACCAAACTGGCTGGGCTCCCACAAAGCCATCACATTACGTAGGATCAAACCCCCGTGCCATTGTCCTTTGCATCTCATCAGCCCTCATAGTTCGCCATGTTCAGAGAGTCCAGTTTTATCCCACGCTTTTTCAGTCACAGTCCAGCTGGTCTTGGTGAGCTCTCAATAGATCAGCTCCACTGTCTCAGTGGGTGGGTGCATCCCTCGTGGTCCCGACTTCTTTGCTCATGTTCTCCCTCCTTCTGCTCCTCATTGGGACTTTGGGAGCTCAGTCCAGTGCTCCAGTGTGGGTCTCTGTCTCTATCTCCATCCATCACCAGATGAAGGTTCTATGATGATATGCAAGATATTCGTCAGTATTGCTCAAGGATAGGGTCATTTCAGGTTCCCTATTCTCAACTGCCCAAGGAACTAACTGGGGACCTCAGCTTGGGCACCTGGGAGCCCCTCTAGGGTCAGGTCTCTTGCCAACCCTAAAGTGGTTCCCTTAACTAAGAATTGTGGTTCCGTGCTCCCCTGTCCAACCTTCCTATATCCCAATCCTCCTGCTTTCCCAAGGCTCGACCTCCTTCCCTTCTAACTTTTCTCTCCCCATCTCCCCTTTCTCCCAACCCTCCCCACCCCAAGATCCCAATTTTATCCCCGGCACTTTTGTCTACTTCCCTTAGCCAAGAGGATAACTATATGTTTTTCCTTGGGTTCCCCGTCTTTTTTTTTTAATAATTTTTTTTATTAAGAAAAGAAGAAAAAAAACATAAACAAAAAACAAGTTTCCACCTCCTCCCAGCCTCCCATTTCCCTCCCCCTCCTCCCACCCTTCTCCCCCTCCTCCCACCCTTCTACCCCTCCCCACACTCCTCTCCCCCTCCCTCTCCAGTCCACAGAGCAGTCCAGGTTCCCTGCCCTGTGGTAAGTCCTAGGTCCTCCCCCCTCCGTCCATATCTAGGAAGGTGAACATCCAAACTGGCTAGGCTTCCACAAAGCCAGCACATTAAGTAGGATCAAAACCTCGTGCCATTGTCCTTGGCGTCTCATCAGCCCTCATTGTTCGCCATGTTCAGAGAGTCCGGTTTTATCCCATGCTTTTTCGGTCACAGTCCAGCTGGCCTTGGTGAGTTCCCAGTAGATCAGCTCCACTGTCTCAGTGGGTGGGTGCACGCCTCGTGGTCCCGACTTCTTTGCTCATGTTCTCCCTCCTTCTGCTCCTCATTGGGACCTTGGGAGCTCAGTCCAGTGCTCCAGTGTGGGTCTCTGTTTCTGTCTCCATCCATCACCAGATGAAGGTTCTATGATGATATGCAAGATATTCGTCAGTATTGCTCTCAGATAGGGTCATTTCAGGTTCCCAATCCTCAGCTACCCAAGGAACTAACTGGGAACCTCATGTTGGGCACTAGGGAGCCCCTCTAGGGTCAAATCTCTTGCTCACCCTAAAGTGGTTCCCTTAACTAAGAATTGTGGTTCCGTGCTCCCCTATCCACCTTTCCTTTATCCCAATTCTCCTGATTCCCCAAGTCCCCCCTCCTTCCCTTCTACCTTTTCTCTCCCCATCTCCCCTTACCCCCATCACACCCCACGCCCAAGATCCTAATTTTCTCCCTGGCAATTGGGTCTACTTCCCTTAGCCAAGAGGATAACTATATGTTTTTCCTTGGGTTCACCTTCTTACTTAGCTTCTTTAGGTTCACCTATTGTAGACTCCGTGGCCCTAATTTATGGCTAGAAACCAATTATGAGCGAGTACATCCCATGTTCATCTTTTTGGGTCTGGGACACCTCACTCAGGATAGTGTTTTCTATTTCCATCCATTTGCCTGCAAAATTTGAGAAGTCATTGTTTTTTACCGCAGCGTAGTACTCTAGCGTGTATATATTCCATACTTTCTTCATCCATTCTTCCATTGAAGGGCATCTAGGTTGTTTCCAGGTTCTGGCTATTACAAATAATACTGCTATGAACATAGTTGAACAAATGCTTTTGTCATATGATAGAGCATCTCTTGGGTATATTCCCAGGAGTGGTATTGCTGGGTCCAGGGGTAAGTTGATCCCGAATTTCCTGAGAAACCGAAACACTGACTTCCACAGTGGTTGCACAAGATGGCATTCCCACCAGCAATGGATGAGGGTACCCGTTCCTCCACAGCCTCTCCAGCAAAGGTTATCCTTGGTGTTTTTGACTTTAGCCATTCTGACAGGTGTAAGATGATATCTCAAAGTTGTTTTGATTTGCATTTCCCTGATTGCTAAGGAAGTTGAGCACGACTTTAAGTGTCTTTTGGCCATTTGAACTTCCTCTGCTGAGAATTCTCTGTTCAGTTCAGTGCCCCATTTTTTAATTGGGTTAATTAGCATTTTAAAGTCTAGTTTCTTGAGTTCTTTATATATTTTGGAGATCAGACCTTTGTCTGTTGTGGGGTTGGTGAAGATCTTCTCCCAATCAGTAGGTTGCCTTTGTGTCTTATTGACTATGTCCTTTGCTTTACAGAAGCTTCTCAGTTTAAGTAGGTCCCATTTATTCAATGTTGCCCTTAATGTCTGTGCTTCTGGGGTTATACATAGGAAGCGATCTCCTGTGCCCAGCTCCTGTAGGGTACTTCCCACTTTCTCTTCTATCAGGTTCAGTGTGTTCGGGCTGATATTGAGGTCTTTAATCCATTTGGACTTGAGTTTTGTGCACGGTGATAGATAAGGGTCTATTTTCATTCTTCTACAAGATGACATCCAGTTGTGCCAGCACCATTTGTTGAAGATGCTTTCTTTCTTCCATTTTATACTTTTAGCTCCTTTATCGAAAATCAGGTGTTCATAGGTTTGTGGGATAAAATCCGGGTCTTCTATACGATTCCATTGGTCGACTTCTCTGTTTTTATGCCAGTACCACACTGTTTTCATTACTGTAGCTCTGTAATAGTGTTTGAAGTCAGGGATGGTAATGCCTCCAGAAGATCCTTTATTGTATAGGATTGTTTTGGCTATCCTGGGTTTTTTGTTTTTCCATATAAAGTTGATTATTGTCCTCTCCAGATCTGTGAAGAATTTTGATGGGATCTTGATGGGGATTGCATTGAATCTATAAATTGCCTTTGGTAGAATTGCCATTTTTACTATGTTGATCCTCCCAATCCAAGAGCAAGGGAGGTCCATCCATTTTTTGGTATCCTCTTCAATTTCTTTCTTCAATGCCTTAAAGTTCTTGTCAAATAGATCTTTCACTTCCTTGGTTAGATGTACCCCAAGATATTTTATGCTGTTTTTGGCTATTGTGAATGGTGAAGCTTCTCTGATTTCCCTCTCTGCTTCCATATCCTTTGTGTATAAGAGGGCGACTGATTTTTTGGAGTTGATCTTGTATCCTGCCACATTACTAAAGCTGTTTATCAGCTGTATAAGTTCTTTGGTGGAGTTTTTGGGGTCGCTTATGTACACTATCATATCATCTGCAAATAACGAAAGTTTAACTTCTTCCTTTCCAATTCGAATCCCCTTGATTCCATTATGTTGTCTTATTGCTATTGCTAGAACTTCAAGCACTATATTGAAGAGGTATGGGGAGAGTGGACAGCCTTGTCGTGTTCCTGAGTTAAGTGGGATGGCTTTGAGTTTCTCTCCGTTTAATTTGATGTTAGCTGTCGGCTTGCTGTATATAGCTTTTATTATATTTAGGTATGACCCTTGTATCCCTAATCTCTCCAAGACTTTTAACATAAATGGATGTTGAATTTTGTCAAATGCTTTTTCAGCATCTAATGAAATGATCATATGGTTTTTTTCTTTCAGTTTATTTATATGCTGGATTACATTGATAGATTTTCGTATGTTGAACCAGCCCTGCATCTCAGGAATGAAGCCTACTTGATCATAATGGATAATTTTTCGGATGTGTTCTTGGATTCGATTTGCCAGTATTTTGTTGAGGATTTTTGCGTCGATATTCATGAGTGAGATTGGCCTGTAGTTCTCTTTCCTGGTTGAGTCTTTGAGTGGTTTTCGTATCAGAGTAATTGTGGCTTCATAAAAGGAGTTTGGTAATGACCCTTCTGTTTCTATCTTGTGGAATACATTAAGGAGTATAGGTATTAGATCTTCTTGGAAGATCTGGTAGAATTCCGCATTGAAACCATCTGGTCCTGGGCTTTTTTTGGTAGGGAGGTTTTTGATAACCTCTTCTAATTCTTCGCGACTAACAGGTCTATTGAGATTGTTCACCAGGTCCTGATTTAACTTTGGTATATGATATTTATCTAAAAAAGTATCCATTTCCTTTACATTTTCCAATTTTGTGGCATATAGGCTTTTGTAGTAAGATCTAATGATTCTCTGAATTTCCTCTGTGTCTGTGGTTATGTCCCCCTTTTCATTTCTGATCTTATTAATTTGCAAATTCTCTCTCTGCCGTTTGATTAGCTTGGATAGTGGTTTGTCAATCTTGTTGATTTTCTCCAGGAACCAGCTTTTTGTTTCATTGATTTTTTGTATTGTTTTCTGTGTTTCTATTTTGTTGATTTCAGCCCTCATTTTGATTATTTCCAGTCTTCTACTCCTCCTAGGTGAGTCTGCTTCTTATTTTTCTAGAGCTTTCAGGTGGGCTGTTAAGTCTCCAATGTGAGCTTTCTCTGTTTTCTTTAAGTGGGCACTTAGTGCTATGAACTTTCCTCTTAGGACTGCTTTCATAGTGTCCCATAAGTTTGAGTATGTTGTTTCTTTATTTTCATTGAATTCCAGGAAGACTTTAATTTCTTTCTTTATTTCTTCCTTAATCCAGCTATGGTTCAATAGTTGACTGTTCAGTTTCCATGACTTTGTATGCTTTCTGGGGGTAGCATTATTGTTGAATTCTAACTTTAATCCATGGTGATCTGATAAGACACAGGTGGTTACTACTATTTTTTTGTAACTGTGGATGTTTGCTTTGTTACCGACTATGTGGTCGATTTTCGAGAAGGTTCCATGAGCTGCAGAGAAGAAGGTATATTCTTTCCTATTTGGATGGAATGTTCTATAGATGTCTGTTAAGTCCATTTGATTCATTACCTCCACTAATTCTCTTATTTCTCTGTTAGGTTCCTGTCTGATTGACCTGTCCATTGGTGAGAGAGGAGTGTTGAAGTCTCCTACTATTAGTTTGTGCGGTTTGATGGCTGCCTTGAATTTTAGCAATGTTTCTTTTATGTACGTGGGTGCTTTTATATTAGGGGCATAGATGTTCAGGATTGAGACTTCATCCTGATGAACTGTTCCTGTTATGAGTATAAAATGCCCCTCTCCATCTCTTCTGATTGATTTAAGTTTAAAGTCAACTTTGTTAGAGATTAGTATGGCCACACCTGCCTGTTTCTTAGGTCCATTTGCTTGATAGGCCTTTTCCCAGCACTTTACTCTGAGTAGGTGCCTGTCTTTGTGGTTGAGGTGTGTTTCTTGTAAACAGCAGAATGTTGGATCCTGTTTTCTTATCCAATCTCTTAGCCTGTGCCTTTTTATAGGTGAGTTGAGTCCATTGACATTAAGTGATATTAATGACCAGTGGTTGTTAACTCCGGTCATTTTTTTTTTAGTCGTAGAGTTTGTGTGTTTCCCTTCTTTGTTTTGTGTTGGTGAAGGGTCTCTAGATGTCTGAGTTATTGTGGTCATTGTTGGACTCCTTGGTTAGTGATTTTCCTTCAATTACTTTCTGTAAGGCTGGATTTGTGGCTGCGTATTGTTTAAATTTGTTTTTATCCTGGAAAATTTTATTTTCTCCATTTATAGTGAATGAAAGCTTGGCTGGGTATAGTAATCTGGGCTTGCACCCATGGTCTCTCAGTTTCTGCAGTACATCTATCCAGGACCTTCTGGCTTTCATGGTTTCCATGGAGAAGTCACGTGTAAGTCTGATAGGTTTACCTTTATAAGTAATTTGGCCTTTTTCCTTTGCAGCTCTTAATATTCTTTCCTTATTCTGTATGCTTTGTGTTTTGGTAATTATATGGTGAGGGGATGTTTTTTTTTGATCCAGCCTATTCGGTGTTCTGTATGCTTCTTGCACCTTCATAGGAAAATCTTTCCTTAGGTTGGGAAAGTTTTCTTCTATAATTTTATTAAATAGATTTTCTGGACCATTGAGCTGCCCTTCTTCTCCTTCTTCTACTCCTATTATTCTTAGGTTTGGTCTTTTTATTGTGTCCCATATTTCCTGAATGTTTTGTGATGAGAGTTTGTTGGACTTGCTGTTTTCTTTGATCAGTGTGTTTATTTTCTCTATGGTATCTTCAGAATACGAGAGTCTTTCTTCTATCTCTTGTATTCTGCTGGTTATGCTTGTTTCTGTAGTCTCTATTCGTTTACCTAGATTTTCCATGTCCAGCCGGCCCTCTGTTTGTGTTTTCTTCTTTGCCTCCATTTCAGTTTTCAGGTCTTGAACTGTTTCCATTATCTGTTTGATTGTTTTTCCTTGGTTTTCTAGGGTATCATTCACTGATTTATTCAATTCTTCAAACTTTCTGTTATATTTCTCATCCATTTCTATAAGGGCGTTTTTTACATGCTGTTTAAGGGTGTCAATCACTTTCATGAAGTCAATCTTTTCTCCTTCCTCTTGATTAAGGGGTTCTTGTCCTCCCGTTGTGAGGTCGCTTGTTTCTGGTAGCTTCATGTTGCTTTTCAGCTTGTTGGGCGAATTCTTGCCTTGACGTTGGCCCATCTCTTCTTCCAAATGCTCCCTATGGATCTTCTTTTACCGGATCAGGTCTCCTTGCCTACCAAACGCTATCTCTCACCAATGTTGGCTTCTGGCGAGGAGAGATCAGGCCTCCGTGCTGGTTGGGCAGCTCGCAAACAAAGCACCTACCCCGTTTGGTGCAGGCAGGCCACAGAAACAAAGGAACTGCTGCCCGCCCGGGAGCCCCGAGTACTCGGACCCAGCGCCCAGATAGGCTGGGCTGGGCGATGCCACGCGCCAAATAGGGCAGTGGGGGCGAAGTGGGGAGGGCTCTGGACGGAAGCTGGGTGGGCCAGGAAGAAAGAGGCAGCACCCGAGGAGTAGAGGCCCTGCAGAGAGCCCAAGCAGGACAGGGGGGAAAGAAACCCCCGAGCTCCCCGTCCCAGGCTGGCGCCGTGGGCCAGAAACTCACCCCAATGCTGGGTCTCCTGGCGCTGAAAGATCAGGCCTCCGTGCTGGTTGGGCAGCTCGCAGACAAAGTGCCTACCCCGCTTGGTGCAGGCAGGCCACAGAAACAAAGGAACTGCTGCCCACCCGGGAGCCCCGGGTACTCGGACCCAGCGCCCAGATAGGCTGGGCTGGGCGATGCCACGCGCCAAAAGAGGGCAGTGGGGACGAAGTGGGGAGGGCTCTGGACGGAAGCTGGTTGGGCCAGGAAGAAAGAGGCAGCACCCGGGGAGTAGAGGCCCTGCAGAGAGCCCAAGCAGGACAGGGGGCCAAGAAACCCCCGAGCTCCCCGTCCCAGGCTGGCGCCGTGGGCCAGAAACTCACCCCAATGGTTTGTTGTCTCTTAAGGGTGCTAGGAAATACCCGTGTTCCTGTCAGCCACCTGTGAAGACTGGGCCCTCCCACAGGAAGCCAGATCTTTGAAACTGCCACTGGTGGCAAAGAAATTTCCATCCTCCCTAGGCCCTACTCTAGATTTTGGATGAACAGAGGCATGGTTTGGGCCCTTAAGGGTGTTCCTCTGAGGGAGATGACTGTGACTGTCACTCTCCATGGGAACCAGGCCTAACGGCAAACTGGAGAAAGCAATAGGAGAGGCTGTCCCATCCTAAAGATGTTTCCCCTCTCCTGATGCCTGAGCCTTAAGTGAAGAGGACGGGATGGTCCATTCTAGTGTCAGCTGTTGGTGCCGGGGCTATTACAACATTTGTGTTGTCTTTAAACATGGATGTAGAGTGGTCCATTGTCCTCTGCCTAAGGCCAGGGTGGCGGTGATAACAGACACACCAGGGAGTCTGTATTCCAGGGTTACATTTAAGGGTGAGGAGTCCATTTGGTCCCCTCAATTATAGCTCTCTGAGAATTCAGATGGAGTCATAGTAAAAGTCTTGACATCAACAGACAGCGGAAGACAAAACACTGACCACAGGATGGATGGTATTTCTAAGAACAGGGAAACCATTAGCTGGCCAGGGGGCATGGCAATGCTCCTCCTAGGCATGGGCTCCTCCTTAACCATGCCTCTTAGCTTGAGTTTTAGGTTTTTTTTCCCATTAATTTGAGACAGTGTCTCACTATGTAGTCCTGGCTGGCTTTAGAATTCACTGTCAGATTCGCTCAAAATCACAGCCATCTACCTGCCTTTGCCTCCCCAGTGCCGGGACTAAAGGCCTCCCAAGTGCTGGCATATTATTTTCAGATGCACTTCCTGTTACCGCTGCTGGGGTACCCTCACTGGGTTACTCCTACCCTTTATGACTGAATAATGCACATTTGCTTGTCCCTGGAAGTATTCTCTCTCCTTCCGACATCGGACCGTGGCTGTTCTCCTGGGGTTCAGCTTTAGGACTAAGACTGGGCCTATGGATCTGAGACTCCAGCCTCAGGTCACTGGGCCAGTCCTGGTCTAGAGAAAGAAGCAGTACAAAGGGGGATGAGAAAAAGGCAGAAGTCCGCACATGTCTGTCAATGCACTCTGAAATTGCCACGGCAGTTTTGTCAACTTGGTGTGACCTCAGAGTCACTGAAGAAGTTTCTATGGGAAGTGCCTAGATCAGACTGGATCAGACTAGCCTTGGGCAGGCCTGGGATCAGGGTTTTCTCGCTGGCCTCCATTGATGTGGGAAGGCTTACTTAACAGAGGACCCACACTATTTCCTGAGTTTGGGTCCTGACTTGTATGATAGAAAAAGCTTGTGAGCAGGCAGCACACACGCGTTCGTGTCTCTCCACTTCTGCCTGTGGATGCGATGGGACTGGCAGTGTCAAGTTCCTGGTGCCCAGCTTTCCGTGCAACAGCAGACTCTGACCAGGAACAGTGAGTGATCAACCCTTCCTCCCCAAGCTGCTTTTTGCCAGGGTGTTTGATCACAGCCGTAGCCATCGGTAAGCGGAAGAGCTGGCAGCGACAGCACAAGGATCAATTCCACCTAAGCACACCCTTTCCTGGACAGGTTACTAAAATGAGGCTGTCTTTACGTAAATCATCTTTTATGTGAAGATTGGTGCTACAGTTAGATGTCTGTCATCCACCAAAAAGATTTGGGGGACCTGGGGTGTAGCTCAGCTGGGCAAGTGCTGGCCTAGCGTGTGTGAAAGCCTGCATGTTCTAGTCCAGCTCTACAGAAACAGGTGCAGTGGTGCACACCTGCACTCCCAGCACCAGGGAGGGGGAAGCAGAGGTCTGGACTACACGAAACTGCTTCAAACAAAAAAGAAAAAGGAGGGCAGAAGGGGTCAAGGGTACCTGCTGCTGCTCTTCCAGAGGACTTGGGTTCAATTCCTAGCACTTCTCTGGTAGCTCACAACTGTCTATAACTCCAGGCACAAGAGATCTGCCCACTTCTGGGCATCTAGCATGCATATGATACACAAACATACATGTAAGCAAAACACTAACACAGATACAAATAGAAAAATTTTAAAAGAAAATAGTAACACAAGAATTAAAAAAAAGATTTAAAAATTTACTCAGGTTGTTAAAATGTGGTTATCATTTACTATTATTTGTTATAGAACAATGGATGACTGGACAATCATTAACATTTTATTAATATAGACATTTGCAAACAAAGTGAATGGTAGTAGAATTAATAGTCTTCTGGTAACTTCACCTTTTCATGTACAATACTGAAAATTATTTCATTCATGTTTACTCCAAATTCCCATTTTTAAACATGAATCACAGAAAAATAGGCTTCTAAAATATTCTGGAACCATACTCTATCACAAAACTATATTTCATGTTGTTGGACAATTTCATTTATAGTAATATATATATATATATATATATATATATATATATATATATAGTACTATCACCTTAAAAGCCAAATAACTCCAATAAAAGAATTGCTTATTATGCTAACTATGGCCGATCACTGAAGCAGAAAGGCCCCGACTTCTTTCTGAGGACTCAGGGAAGCAGAAGGGCACCGACATCTTTCTGAGGATGCAGGGAAGCAGAAGGGCCCCAAAGTCCTTCTGAGGACTCAGGGAAGCAGAAGGGCCCCAACTTCCTTTGAGGATGTAGGTTTCTTTGTTTAATCATCAAAAACTTCCCAGAATGACTTGTATGGCCCCAAATCAGTGTCAGGAGCTGTTCTTCCAAATTCCATCTCTCTGCTGTCTGGAGATGGACTGGTTCCTCTCCACCCACTTTGGTTTCCTCCTAGGTACCCAACTCTGTGCTCAAAGTGATTAGGCAAACCCGAGAGCCCCAGATATGCTGAAGGAGAGAACGACAATCTCATCAACTCCTGTCTCGTCATTTGCTAAAGCCCCAAGGAACAAACTTCAGATACCTCATTATCAAAGGGACCCCAAGATGGGAAGTTGGGTTCCCAAGACAGTAATTTGAATTCTTATGCTGCTGAAAAGTCTCTAGGGAGTCTGGGTTAGGACACCATGGAGAGTTTATGGGAACTTACCTTTTCAACTTGTGACCAGAGAACAAACCAGACGTGAACTCTTAAGAACTTTTGTTTTCTAAGACAGGGTCTCTGTGTAACAGCCTGTCCTGGAAATCGTTTTGTAGCCCAGACTGGCCTCAGACTCACAGAGATCCACTTGCCTCTGCCTCCCAAGTGCTGGGATTAAAGGCATGCACTACCACTGCCCAGCTGATTGTAAAGATTTTTGCCCCCTCTAAAAGTTAAAAAAAATACATTCAAACACTTTAGCATTGGAACCTATTTTTAGAACTTTTAAATCAACTAGTTTAAGATTAACTTCTGTAGCCAGTGGATCTAAAGTTAGCTCCTGTACTTACTTGGCTGTTTCTTTGTCTAGTGCCCACAGGGAAGGTCTTTGTAAATACCAGAGTCCCAGCAGGCTATTTCCTGACCTCAGTTTTCCTCCGTCCAGCAGGTGATTCAAAAGTTTTTAACCTGGCAGTGGTGGCGCACGCCTTTAATCCCAGCACTCGGGAGGCAGACGGATCTCTGTGAGTTCGAGACCAGCCTGGTCTACAAGAGCTAGTTCCAGGACAGGCTCCAAAATCACAGAGAAACCCTGTCTCGAAAAACCAAAAAAAAAAAAAAAAAAAAGAGCAGCAAGGACTAAGCACTCTCAACTCCTGCCCCTCCCCCGCTGTTTCTCCATCCCCCTCTTTTTTTTCCTTGAGATTTTTAAATTTCATTTGGAGACTTTAGTTGGTTAAATTGCATTAACTTCTTCAAAGATGTATTTCAAAAATACATCTTTTGGTTTTGTTGTTTAAATAACTACATTTAGAAATGTCGACAGCAACTGCCTTTGAGTTCCTAGAGCTTCAAAGGGCACTGAGGCTTCAGGAGCACCCCAGCGAGTCGAGGATCTGAGTCTGTCCTACCCATCACTGCAGACTGGCCTGACTCAACCTTCCCTTCAGATGGCGGACCTTTTCTTGCCACAACCTTATTTATAGCAATGCTATAAATTTTCTCTCAAGTTGGTTTCTTATGTTTTTTCATCTATCACCAGGGGTGTGTTTAGTTCTGTAAACACTAAAAAGGCACACAACTCTCAGGTCCTTGGGGTACAACAACCAATCTCAGGTTCTACAGCTGCTGTCAGGGCAACTCAAGACTGACCAGAGCAGGAATGACCGTGAATGTCAAAAGAGTCAAATTTTAATGAATTTCCACAAAGTCAACCAGTTTAGAAAGCCTGTCTTGACTCTGGGCGCTTTCTCTTCTTCCTGGCTAACGTGGACTGGCTTTTCATCTGTGCTTTCATTTGCTTCTATGAAGGCCTCGTACATTTTCTGGACTCTGATCACTTCCTTCTGGGCATCAAAATGGACTTTCTGCCTGGTGAGGATGGGAACAATCAAGTTGAAATCACTGATTCGCTTGTTTAGCTTTTGGATGTTGCCTTGAAACTGCTCACAGGCTTGGTTCCACTGTTTCTGTCCTTCGGGTGTCAGAGGGTTCCCAAGTTTCTTCCTAGATACTAACGGTCCTTCTCGAAGTTGCTCAATGGTATCCTTGATTTCTTTCTGCATCAGAATCCACTCTGGTTGGTATCCATTATCTATCAATATTCTGTTTAAGTTGTGAGTCATGGGATCAATATATGAACAGCCAGAAAATTTCTTCAGAGGTTTTCCTTTTCCGGTGAGGTTGTCAAAGTCTCCTCTGGCCATCGATTCCTGGATGAGGTCCTCCACCAGGCGTTCTATGGCTTGAGTTATCTTTTATTCTTTGCTCTGTCTTACGTCTTTGACAGTTATGCTATTGGCAAAGTGTTCCCTCTGAAGTTTCTGTTTTTGATATTCCATCACATGCTCCGTAGCACGGTCTGCCCTAAACTGTCTGTACTGTTTCTCTCGCTGACTTGGTGTCCCAAAGCCAACGCCTTCGAAGCTTAAGTAATGCCGGTGCTGAGGTGTACTGTATTTGAATTTGTCCTCCTCTTCTGTGTCTTCAGCTTTGTTTTGTCTGGCCTGTCTTTGCTCTATCACGTGTGAAAGCACATTCCGGATAAGCTTCTTCGATCTTTATAAATGTTGCAGAATCAGCCTTATTTGAGCCACTGTCTGGATGATACTGTCTGGCAAGCTTATGAAAAGACTCCCTGACGTCATCTGCAGAGCATCCTTCATCTAGATTCAGCAGCCTATCTTCTTCTTCTTGGATTTATGGGTTGAGATCATCCTAGATCCAGAATCTGACAGCATCTTTACCCTGTGAGGAATCAGTGAAGCATTTATGAGATGTGGTCTTAAGATCTGAGCCATCTTCACGCATACTGTGTTTATCATTGTATTCAGAATTCTTCCTAACCATGACCTACAAAACAGCAATGAGCAACAAACCTGTATTATCAGTAATTTTCTTTCTTTTTTTTCAATAACAAAGTAAATTAAGGTGTGGGTTACATGTTCTTAGTAAGTGTCAGTTGTTGGGGGCAAAGAGAGTAGACTGAGGTTTGGTGCCAACACACAGATGGCAGCTAGCAAATGTCCCTAACTCCAGTTCCAGGGAGTTTAACACCTCCTTCAGGCCTACTCAGGCATTGGATGCATGTGGTGCTTAGACATACATGTAGGCAAAACACCCATATGCATATAAAAAATAAAAAAAAATAAAAAGTTAGTTCTTTGTAACAAAGTTGCTATGCAAAAATATATACTTTTTTTTTCTTGGTTTTTTTGAGACAAGGTTTCTCTGTAGCTTTTGTGCCTGTCCTGGAACTAGCTCTTGTAGACCAGGCTGGCCTCAAACTCATAGAGATCCACTTGCCTCTGCCTCCTAAATGCTGGGATTAAAGGCGTGTGCCACTACCACCTGGCAATATATACATTTTTATATTTATTATTTTACTGATGTTAGCTAGAAGGTGGACATTGATGTTTAGCAATTACATATTGTGAAACAATCTGAATTCTTCTACCCACCAAGCATATAATGTTAGACCTAGAAGGGTCTTAGAATTCACCTAATGCAGTTTTCTCATTTTATAAGAAAAGCAGGTCCTGAAAGAAGGTTAAGCAACTCAGTCAAATCACGTTAAAGGTATGACAAACGACTCAGGGTTCAGTCAAGACTTGGCTTGACTGATTTTTGTTTGTCTGTTTGAGACAGGTTTCTCTACACAGTTCTGGCTGTCCTGAAACTAAGTATTCTGGACTGGCCTTGAACTCAAGGTCAGCCTGCCTCTGTCTCCACAGTTGGTTTAATTATATGCTCAGCAAATTGCAAATTTTCCCCAAGTACCATTTCATTTTATTTATTTTTGGCAGATACTGTACAGTGGCCGTCACGAATAACTTGCTGCACATCAGAGACAGGTACTAAGTGTGATACTAGATTGAACAGAAAGAATCAAGCATGCAACCGACTTTACCCTCAGCACCTCACAGTTGGCTAAGTGCTGGGGGGGGGGGATGGGCAGGATGGTGAGCGAGCACCTGCCATATTAAAAACGCATGGTCCTGAGGAGAAAGACACTGAACACTGACATAAGGCAATGAAAGAAGTACTAGAGGATTACTAGATGGGAATTACTGGACGTTTGATTGTAAGGCGCGTTTTAGAAGTCATGGGAACCCCGATGTCATAAGCTAGGCGTCAGTGGATATTAGAGCTGTCTGGAATGCTGGTAGTTACGCTCACCGTGGCTGGCAGGGAGCTGTCAGTGCCGATGCACCCCCTTACTCACCTTCACAGACCGACGGGGCTCAGCGGCTCGCGGCCCCCGGCTGCGTCTCTATCCTGGCACGCTCGCCCCGCTTCGGCTGCCTCTGCCGCGCTACACTGCGGAGCCCTTCATTATTCCTCGCTGCGACAGGCCGCCTCCCTCATCAGGGACACCAACCTCTTTTTACAGAATCATAACCCAGGGGGCAGAGGACAAACACCCGGGACGCCCGTTGTACCCAGGGGGCAACAGGCTCCGCCTCCACCCGCTTTCGAGGGCAGGGTTTGGACGGTTGGGATTATGGGAAATGTAGTTCTACAGCAGGTGCGGCGCGGGGGTGGGGGAGGTGGGGGCTTGGGGCCTCCAGAGGAGTTGCAGCACCGAATGATGGGTTCGTGACTCGACCGTGTATGTGATTTGGAGAGCACCCGCCCTCGATAAATTGTTCTGGACGGAGGAAGATTATTAGGCTGCCCCTGTGGTACACCTGCACTGTCAGTAGGCTTCTTTAGGCCTAGAAAGATGGTCTTTCTTTCTGCTAGTCTTTCGGGTTGGTTGGAAGTTTGTTAGGTTTTTTTTTTTTTTGTGGCACGCATCATCTCGCTTAGCCCGGTGGCCTTACACTCACTGTCTAGTAGAGGAGGACATTGAGTTGCAGGCCTCTGCCTCCATCTAACAGTCCTTCTTCCCTTTTTTCATAGGTTGCTGGGGGTAGAAAGCCAAGGGCTTGTGCATTCTAGGCAAACACTCTCGGAGCTCTGTCAACTGTGCTACATCCCATGCCAGCAGCAACAACAGTCAGCGCTGCACATGGCCAGGCACTGGAATGGGGAGGAAAAAAATGAGAGGTCTGTGGCTTTAAGTTCAATCATGGGCGGAACTAAACAAGCTCCCCTCCCACCTGGTATAGCAATTTCTTGATTATTATTTAACAGCCCCCCCTTTTCTACTTGATGTAAATGGATGTTTTGCCTGCTTGTATATCTTTACACCGGGTGTATGCCGTGCTCGTGAGGACTAGAAAAGGTTGTTCTGGGGTCATGGTGGTGGCGCAGGGCTTTAATTCCAGCACTTAGGAGGCAGAGACAGGTGGATCTGAATTCAAGGCCAGCCTGGTCTACAGACCTAATTCCAGGACAGATGTGGCTACACAAAGAAAAACAAACAAACAAAGCAAGCAAGCACATAGCAGCAGCAGCAGAAGAAGAAGAAGGAGAAGAAGAAGAGGAAGAGGAAGAGGAAGAACAAGAAAACAAGAACAAGAAGAACAAGAACAAGAAGAACAAGAACAATAAGGTGGTTGTTCCTCAAATACAGTGTGAGCTGCCAGGTGGCAGATGGGCTGGGACTCAATCCCTCTGATCCTCTGCAAGAATAAGGGCTCTTACCGGGCAGTGGTGGCACACAGCTTTAATCCCAGCTCTGTGAGTTTGAGGCCAGCCTGGCCTGCAAGAGTTAGTTACAGGACTGGCCCCAAAGGCTATAGAGAAACCCTGTCTTGAAAAACCAAAATTGATCTTTCGGCGCCAGGAGACCCAGCATTGGGGTGAGTTTCTGGCCCACGGCGCCAGCCTGGGACGGGGAGCTCGGGGGTTTCTTGGCCCCCTGTCCTGCTTGGGCTCTCTGCTGCCTCTTTCTTCCTGGCCCACCCAGCTTCCGTCCAGAGCCCTCCCCACTTCGCCCCCACTGCCCTCTTTTGGCACGTGGCATCGCCCAGCCCAGCCTATCTGGGCGCTGGGTCCGAGTACCCGGGGCTCCCGGGTGGGCAGCAGTTCCTTTGTTTCTGTGGCATGCCTGCACCAAGCGGGGTAGGCGCTTTGTCTGCGAGCTGCCCAACCAGCACGGAGGCCTGATCTTTCGGCGCCAGGAGACCCAGCATTGGGGTGAGTTTCTGGCCCACGGCGCCAGCCTGGGACGGGGAGCTCAGGGGTTTCTTGGCCCCCTGTCCTGCTTGGGCTCTCTGCAGGGCCTCTACTCCCCGGGTGCTGCCTCTTTCTTCCTGGCCCACCCAGCTTCCGTCCAGAGCCCTCCCCACTTCGCCCCCACTGCCCTCTTTTGGTGCGTGGCATCGCCCAGCCCAGCCTATCTGGGCGCTGAGTCCGAGTACCCGGGGCTCCCGGGGGGCAGCAGTTCCTTTGTTTCTGTGGCCTGCCTGCACCAAGCGGGGTAGGCGCTTTGTCTGCGAGCTGCCCAACCAGCATGGAGGCCTGATCTTTCGGCGCGAGGAGACCCAGCATTGGGGTGAGTTTCTGGCCCACGGCGCCAGCCTGGGACGGGGAGCTCGGGGGTTTCTTGGCCCCCTGTCCTGCTTGGGCTCTCTGCAGGGCCTCTACTCCTCGGGTGCTGCCTCTTTCTTCCTGGCCCACCCAGCTTCCGTCCAGAGCCCTCCCCACTTCGCCCCCACTGCCCTCTTTTGGCGCGTGGCATCGCCCAGCCCAGCCTATCTGGGCGCAGGGTCCGAGTGTCCGGGGCTCCCGGGCGGGCAGCAGTTCCTTTGTTTCTGTGGCCTGCCTGCACCAAGCGGGGTAGGCGCTTTGTCTGCGAGCTGCCCAACCAGCACGGAGGCCTGATCTTTCCGCGCCAGGAGACCCAGCATTGGGGTGAGTTTCTGGCCCACGGCGCCAGCCTGGGACGGGGAGCTCGGGGGTTTCTTGGCCCCCTGTCCTGCTTGGGCTCTCTGCAGGGCCTCTACTCCCCGGGTGCTGCCTCTTTCTTCCTGGCCCACCCAGCTTCCGTCCAGAGCCCTCCCCACTTCGACCCCACTGCCTTCTTTAGGCGCGTGGCATCGCCCAGCCCAGCCTATCTGGGCGCAGGGTCCGAGTGTCCGGGGCTCCCGGGCGGGCAGCAGTTCCTTTGTTTCTGTGGCCTGCCTGCACCAAGCGGGGTAGGCGCTTTGTCTGCGAGCTGCCCAACCAGCACGGAGGCCTGATCTTTCGGCGCCAGGAGACCCAGCATTGGGAGAGCCAACATTGGGGAGAGTCAGCGTTTGGTAGGCAAGGAGACCTAATCCGGTAAAAGAAGATCCATAGGGAGCATTTGGAAGAAGAGATGGGCCGACGTCAAGGCAAGAATTCGCCCAACAAGCTGAAAAGCAACATGAAGCTACCAGAAACAAGCGACCTCACAACGGGAGGACAAGAACCCCATAATCAAGAGGAAGGAGAAAAGATTGACTTCATGAAAGTGATTGACACCCTTAAACAGCATGTAAAAAACGCCCTTATAGAAATGGATGAGAAATATAACAGAAAGTTTGAAGAATTGAATAAATCAGTGAATGATACCCTAGAAAACCAAGGAAAAACAATCAAACAGATAATGGAAACAGTTCAAGACCTGAAAACTGAAATGGAGGCAAAGAAGAAAACACAAACAGAGGGCCGTCTGGACATGGAAAATCTAGGTAAACGAATAGAGACTACAGAAACAAGCATAACCAGCAGAATACAAGAGATAGAAGAAAGACTCTCATATTCTGAAGATACCATAGAGGAAATAAACACACTGATCAAAGAAAACAGCAAGGCCAACAAACTCTCATCACAAAACATTCAGGAAATATGGGACACAATAAAAAGACCAAACCTAAGAATAATAGGAGTAGAAGAAGGAGAAGAAGGGCAGCTCAATGGTCCAGAAAATCTATTTAATAAAATTATAGAAGAAAACTTTCCTAACCTAAGGAAAGATTTTCCTATGAAGGTGCAAGAAGCATACAGAACACCGAATAGGCTGGATCAAAAAAAAACATCCCCTCGCCATATAATTATCAAAACACAAAGCATACAGAATAAGGAAAGAATATTAAGAGCTGCAAAGGAAAAAGGCCAAATTACTTATAAAGGTAAACCTATCAGACTTACACGTGACTTCTCCATGGAAACCATGAAAGCCAGAAGGTCCTGGATAGATGTACTGCAGAAACTGAGAGACCATGGGTGCAAGCCCAGATTACTATACCCAGCCAAGCTTTCCTTCACTATAAATGGAGAAAATAAAATTTTCCAGGATAAAAACAAATTTAAACAATACGCAGCCACAAATCCAGCCTTACAGAAAGTTATTGAAGGAAAATCACTAACCAAGGAGTCCAACAATGACCACAATAACTCAGACATCTAGAGACCCTTCACCAACACAAAACAAAGAAGGGAAACACACAAACTCTACAACTAAAAAAAATGACCGGAGTTAACAACCACTGGTCATTAATATCACTTAATGTCAATGGACTCAACTCACCTATAAAAAGGCACAGGCTAAGAGATTGGATAAGAAAACAGGATCCAACATTCTGCTGTTTACAAGAAACACACCTCAACCACAAAGACAGGCACCTACTCAGAGTAAAGTGCTGGGAAAAGGCCTATCAAGCAAATGGACCTAAGAAACAGGCAGGTGTGGCCATACTAATCTCTAACAAAGTTGACTTTAAACTTAAATCAATCAGAAGAGATGGAGAGGGGCATTTTATACTCATAACAGGAACAGTTCATCAGGATGAAGTCTCAATCCTGAACATCTATGCCCCTAATATAAAAGCACCCACGTACATAAAAGAAACATTGCTAAAATTCAAGGCAGCCATCAAACCGCACACACTAATAGTAGGAGACTTCAACACTCCTCTCTCACCAATGGACAGGTCAATCAGACAGGAACCTAACAGAGAAATAAGAGAATTAGTGGAGGTAATGAATCAAATGGACTTAACAGACATCTATAGAACATTCCATCCAAATAGGAAAGAATATACCTTCTTCTCTGCAGCTCATGGAACCTTCTCGAAAATCGACCACATAGTCGGTAACAAAGCAAACATCCACAGTTACAAAAAAATAGTAGTAACCACCTGTGTCTTATCAGATCACCATGGATTAAAGTTAGAATTCAACAATAATGCTACCCCCAGAAAGCATACAAAGTCATGGAAACTGAACAGTCAACTATTGAACCATAGCTGGATTAAGGAAGAAATAAAGAAAGAAATTAAAAGTTCATAGTCTTTGGACTCCGAGTGTGTGAGCACCTAAGATGCCGCGTGGAAGCCGAAGCCGCTCTTCCCGGGTGGCCCCTCCGGCCAGCCGGGCCCCTCAGATGAGACCTGCTCCCAGACAAGCGCCTGCAGCTCATCCTCCAGCAACAGCGACTGCACCATCTGCAGTTGGCTCACCTGCTGCTGCACCCCGGCAGCCAGGCCTGATGGCCCAGATGGCGACCACTGCAGCCGGTGTGGCTGTGGGCTCTGCAGTGGGCCACACCCTGGGTCATGCCGTCACTGGGGCCTTCAGTGGAGGTGGCAGTGCTGAGCCTGCGAGGCCTGACATCACTTACCAGGAGCCTCAGGGAGCCCAGGTGATGAACCAGCAGTCTTTTGGACCTTGCTCTCTTGAGATCAAACAGTTCCTGGAGTGTGCCCAGAACCAGAGTGACGTCAAACTCTGCGAGGGCTTCAACGAAGTGCTGAGGCAGTGCAGAATTGCAAATGGTTTAATGTAATCAAGAAGTTTAAACTGAAGAAATTCAAGTGGGCCCTACATAATAGTGCATGTGTGGACCCTGAGCAAACTTATTCCTAACAGCTCCATTAGGAGTTCTAACTGTATAGATATTATTCCCTGAGGCTCATAGTGTTGGGGATTGGGCAAGTGTTGGCCTCCTTGAACCAACTGTATTGGTTTTTTGTGACTTAACGAAAATAAAACTTTTATTCTGAAAAAAAAAAAAAAAAGAAAGAAAGAAATTAAAGTCTTCCTGGAATTCAATGAAAATAAAGAAACAACATACTCAAACTTATGGGACACTATGAAAGCAGTCCTAAGAGGAAAGTTCATAGCACTAAGTGCCCACTTAAAGAAAACAGAGAAAGCTCACATTGGAGACTTAACAGCCCACCTGAAAGCTCTAGAAAAAAAAGAAGCAGACTCACCTAGGAGGAGTAGAAGACTGGAAATAATCAAAATGAGGGCTGAAATCAACAAAATAGAAACACAGAAAACAATACAAAAAATCAATGAAACAAAAAGCTGGTTCCTGGAGAAAATCAACAAGATTGACAAACCACTATCCAAGCTAATCAAACGGCAGAGAGAGAATTTGCAAATTAATAAGATCAGAAATGAAAAGGGGGACATAACCACAGACACAGAGGAAATTCAGAGAATCATTAGATCTTACTACAAAAGCCTATATGCCACAAAATTGGAAAATGTAAAGGAAATGGATACTTTTTAGATAAATATCATATACCAAAGTTAAATCAGGACCTGGTGAACAATCTAAATAGACCTGTTAGTCGCGAAGAATTAGAAGAGGTTATCAAAAACCTCCCTACCAAAAAAAGCCCAGGACCAGATGGTTTCAATGCGGAATTCTACCAGATCTTCCAAGAAGATCTAATACCTATACTCCTTAATGTATTCCACAAGATAGAAACAGAAGGGTCATTACCAAACTCCTTTTATGAAGCCACAATTACTCTGATACCAAAACCACTCAAAGACTCAACCAGGAAAGAGAACTACAGGCCAATCTCACTCATGAATATCGACGCAAAAATCCTCAACAAAATACTGGCAAATCGAATCCAAGAACACATCCGAAAAATTATCCATTATGATCAAGTAGGCTTCATTCCTGAGATGCAGGGCTGGTTCAACATACGAAAATCTATCAATGTAATCCAGCATATAAATAAACTGAAAGAAAAAAACCATATGATCATTTCATTAGATGCTGAAAAAGCATTTGACAAAATTCAACATCCATTTATGTTAAAAGTCTTGGAGAGATTAGGTATACAAGGGTCATACCTAAATATAATAAAAGCTATATACAGCAAGCCGAAAGCTAACATCAAATTAAATGGAGAGAAACTCAAAGCCATCCCACTTAACTCAGGAACACGACAAGGCTGTCCACTCTCCCCATACCTCTTCAATATAGTGCTTGAAGTTCTAGCAATAGCAATAAGACAACATAATGGAATCAAGGGGATTCGAATTGGAAAGGAAGAAGTTAAACTTTCGTTATTTGCAGATGATATGATAGTGCACATAAGCAACCCCAAAAACTCCACCAAAGAACTCCTACAGCTGATAAACAGCTTTAGTAATGTGGCAGGATACAAGATCAACTCCAAAAAATCAGTCGCCCTCTTATACACAAAGGATATGGAAGCAGAGAGGGAAATCAGAGAAGCTTCACCATTCACAATAGCCAAAAACAGCATAAAATATCTTGGGGTACATCTAACCAAGGAAGTGAAAGATCTATTTGACAAGAACTTTATGGCATTGAAGAAAGAAATTTAAGAGGATACCAAAAAATGGATGGACCTCCCTTGCTCTTGGATAGGGAGAATCAACATAGTAAAAATGGCAATTCTACCAAAGGCTATTTATAGATTCAATGCAATCCCCATCAAGATCCCATCAAAATTCTTCACAGATCTGGAGAGGACAATAATCAACTTTATATGGAAAAACAAAAAACCCAGGATAGCCAAAACAATCCTATACAATAAAGGATCTTCTGGAGGCATTACCATCCCTGACTTCAAACTCTATTACAGAGCTACAGTAATGAAAACAGTGTGGTACTGGCATAAAAACAGAGAAGTCGACCAATGGAATCGTATAGAAGACCCGGATTTTATCCCACAAACCTATGAACACCTGATTTTCGATAAAGGAGCTAAAAGTATAAAATGGAAGAAAGAAAGCATCTTCAACAAATGGTGCTGGCACAACTGGATGTCATCTTGTAGAAGAATGAAAATAGACCCTTATCTATCACCGTGCACAAAACTCAAGTCCAAATGGATTAAAGACCTCAATATCAGCCTGAACACACTGAACCTGATAGAAGAGAAAGTGGGAAGTACCCTACAGGAGCTGGGCACAGGAGATCGCTTCCTATGTATAACCCCAGAAGCACAGACATTAAGGGCAACATTGAATAAATGGGACCTACTTAAACTGAGAAGCTTCTGTAAAGCAAAGGACATAGTCAATAAGACACAAAGGCAACCTACTGATTGGGAGAAGATCTTCACCAACCCCACAACAGACAAAGGTCTGATCTCCAAAATATATAAAGAACTCAAGAAACTAGACTTTAAAATGCTAATTAACCCAATTAAAAAATGGGGCACTGAACTGAACAGAGAATTCTCAGCAGAGGAAGTTCAAATGGCCAAAAGACACTTAAAGTCGTGCTCAACTTCCTTAGCAATCAGGGAAATGCAAATCAAAACAACTTTGAGATATCATCTTACACCTGTCAGAATGGCTAAAGTCAAAAACACCAAGGATAACCTTTGCTGGAGAGGCTGTGGAGGAACGGGTACCCTCATCCATTGCTGGTGGGAATGCCATCTTGTGCAACCACTGTGGAAGTCAGTGTTTCGGTTTCTCAGGAAATTCGGGATCAACTTACCCCTGGACCCAGCAATACCACTCCTGGGAATATACCCAAGAGATGCTCTATCATATGACAAAAGCATTTGTTCAACTATGTTCATAGCAGTATTATTTGTAATAGCCAGAACCTGGAAACAACCTAGATGCCCTTCAATGGAAGAATGGATGAAGAAAGTATGGAATATATACACGCTAGAGTACTACGCTGCGGTAAAAAACAATGACTTCTCGAATTTTGCAGGCAAATGGATGGAAATAGAAAACACTATCCTGAGTGAGGTGTCCCAGACCCAAAAAGATGAACATGGGATGTACTCGCTCATAATTGGTTTCTAGCCATAAATTAGGGCCACGGAGTCTACAATAGGTGAACCTAAAGAAGCTAAGTAAGAAGGTGAACCCAAGGAAAAACATATAGTTATCCTCTTGGCTAAGGGAAGTAGACCCAATTGCCGGGGAGAAAATTAGGATCTTGGGGGTGGGATGGGATGGGGGTAAGGGGAGATGGGGAGAGAAAAGGTAGAAGGGAAGGAGGGGGGACTTGGGGAATCAGGAGAATTGGGATAAAGGAAAGGTGGATAGGGGAGCACGGAACCACAATTCTTAGTTAAGGGAACCACTTTAGGGTGAGCAAGAGATTTGACCCTAGAGGGGCTCCCAAGTGCCCAACATGAGGTTCCCAGTTAGTTCCTTGGGTAGCTGAGGATTGGGAACCTGAAATGACCCTATCCGAGAGCAATACTGACGAATATCTTGCATATCATCATAGAACCTTCATCTGGTGATGGATGGAGACAGAGACAGAGACCCACACTGGAGCACTGGACTGAGCTCCCAAGGTCCCAATGAGGAGCAGAAGGAGGGAGAACATGAGCAAAGAAGTCGGGACCACGAGGCGTGCACCCACCCACTGAGACAGTGGAGCTGATCTACTGGGAGCTCACCAAGGCCAGCTGGACTGTGACCGAAAAAGCATGGGATAAAACCGGACTCTCTGAACATGGCGAACAATGAGGGCTGATTAGACGCCAAGGACAATCGCACGGGGTTTTGATCCTACTTAATGTGCTGGCTTTGTGGAAGCCTAGCCAGTTTGGATGTTCACCTTCCTAGATATGGACGGAGGGGGGAGGACCTAGGACTTACCACAGGGCAGGGAACCTGGACTGCTCTGTGGACTGGAGAGGGAGGGGGAGAGGAGTGTGGGGAGGGGTAGAAGGGTGGGAGGAGGGGGAGAAGGGTGGGAGGAGGGGGAGGGAAATGGGAGGCTGGGAGGAGGTGGAAACTTGTTTTTTGTTTATGTTTTTTTTCTTCTTTTCTTAATAAAAAAAAATTATTAAAAAAAAAAGAGAACAAGAGAAGATGGGGTGCCCAGCCCCAAATGACATATCTAAATGTAACCACTAAAGCTATGGCTCAGGAATATCAAACAGAAGGCAAAATCTACATAGAGAGTACAAAAAAGACAAGATTGCCTGAGTAAATTCGGAGCATGGAGATCATGGGAGATGGGAGAAGGGTAGAAGGGAAGGAGTGGAGAAGAAAATATAGCTCAATAAAAACAAGAAAAAATAAATGTATAAAATTATAACTTCCTCTGTATTTGCCCACAGGATCATGAATGGATGAATGGTAATAAATAAATACACCATAAATTTAAAAAAAAGAGAGAGAGCTAAAGGACCAGGATACCTGCTGCAATATAGTGTCTTCTAGACCCTACAGGGAAGCTGCACCCATGAAATCTCAGCAACATGATTGTGTAAACAAGCCTTGCACAATGGCAATACCAGATGACATGCCAGTGTGCACAGGGGCGGTCTCACACGTCCCCACCACTAGATGAAGAGCTTCAGGCAACTCAATGACTACTGAGAGAATCATTTTCTAAGGGAGGAGCCCCTGATGATAGGTCAATCGCAAATGCTCATCCTGAGCACATATACGTACAAGCAGCACTAAAGCAACTCCAAAGGTTTTATATATTCTGGTGCTTTGAACGAAAATGGCCTCCATAGGGAATGACACCATTAGGAGATGTGGCTTTGTTGGAATAGGGGTGGCCTTGTTGGAGGAAGTGTGTCACTGAGGGGCAGGCTTGGAGATCTCATATGCTCAAGCCATGTCCAGTGTGGTACACAGACTCCTTCAGCTACCTACAGATCAAGGTGTAGAACTCTCAGGTCCATGTCTGCCTGCTCACTGCCATGCTTCCCATCCTGATGATCATAAACTAAAACTCTGAAACCATAAGCCAGCCTCAACTAAATGTTTTCATGTATAAGGGTTGCCATGCACAGGGTGTCTCTTCACAGCAATAGAAACCTTGCCTAAGGCCACATACACACACACAACACACACACATACACACACAACATATATACATACACACACAGAACACAGACATACACACACAGAACACACATATAACACACACACACAACACACACATACACACACATAGCACGCACACACACACACACACTGGTTTAAGATCCCAGTTTTAGGGCTAGGATATAAACGAACCGAGTGAGACTCACTCGGCCTTATTCTCTAAGATCCACTTGCCTAAACCCGAAGGTACATCCTTCTTTAAACACTGTGGGTTCAGGACCTCCCCACAATACTACCCTTGTCCTGCAGGGTCGTTTACTAACTGGCTTTAGACCAATCACATAATCTTGGCCTTCTCATCTACAGACAGGAATAAAGACAGTACGCTTGGTGCACAGGACCACTGTGGACACCAAGTGAGGGAATGACCAGGGACACTTTGGACCATGCTAGCCGTGTGGCCCCTTGCCACCATTAAAGCTGCAAATGAAGTTCAGATTAGAGGGTACCATACCCCCACAACAAACCCTTTTTTAAAAAGAAAAAAAAAGAAAAAAGAAAAACCAAAATTGAAAACATAAAAAATAAAAATATAAAAATAAGGGCTCTTTTTAATAATTAAATAAATTTTAAAAAAAGGAGAATAATAATAAAAAAAAAGGGCTCTTCACCACTGTGTCAATTCCCCAGCCATTATTTATCTATGTATTTATTTATGTATTTATTTAGACTTTACGTGCATGGGTGTTTTGCCTGAACGTATGTATACCTTTGCACCAGGTTGAGCTATAGATAGTTGTGAGCCAAGTATGTTCCCAGGACTGAACCTGGGTTTCCCAGAAGAGCAGTTAGTGCTCTTATCAACTAATTCATTGCTGGGTGATAGTGACACACACTTTTAATTCCAACACTTAGGAGACAGTGGCAAGTGGATCTCTGTGAGTTCGAGGCCAGCCTCGACTACAGAATTCCAGGACAGCCAGAGCTACACAGAGGAACCCTGTCTCAAAAAAAAAATTTTTTTTTCATTTTCAAGTTCACTCTCAATTGTTTTGAAGAAACAAATAAAAACTTCTTGAGTTGAAAATCCTACTTTAGGAGTACCCGGGGCTCCCGGGGGGCAGCAGTTCCTTTGTTTCTGTGGCCTGCCTGCACCAAGCGGGGTAGGCGCTTTGTCTGCGAGCTGCCCAACCAGCACGGAGGCCTGATCTTTCGGCGCCAGGAGACCCAGCATTGGGGCACGTGGCATCGCCCAGCCCAGCACATCTGGGAGCTGGGTCCGAGTATCCCGGGCTCCCGGGCGGGCAGCAGTTCCTTTGTTTCTGTGGCCTGCCTGCACCAAGCGGGGTAGGCGCTTTGTCTGCGAGCTGCCCAACCAGCACGGAGGCCTGATCTTTCGGCGCCAGGAGACCCAGCATTGGGGCACGTGGCATCGCCCAGCCCAGCACATCTGGGAGCTGGGTCCGAGTATCCCGGGCTCCCGGGCGGGCAGCAGTTCCTTTGTTTCTGTGGCCTGCCTGCACCAAGCGGGGTAGGCGCTTTGTCTGCGAGCTGCCCAACCAGCACGGAGGCCTGATCTTTCGGCGCCAGGAGACCCAGCATTGGGGTGAGTTTCTGGCCCACGGCGCCAGCCTGGGACGGGGAGCTCGGGGGTTTCTTGGCCCCCTGTCCTGCTTGGGCTCTCTGCTGCCTCTTTCTTCCTGGCCCACCCAGCTTCCGTCCAGAGCCCTCCCCACTTCGCCCCCACTGCCCTCTTTTGGCGCGTGGCATCGCCCAGCGCAGCCTATCTGGGCGCTGGGTCCGAGTACCCGGGGCTCCCGGGCGGGCAGCAGTTCCTTTGTTTCTGTGGCCTGCCTGCACCAAGCGGGGTAGGCGCTTTGTCTGCGAGCTGCCCAACCAGCACGGAGGCCTGATCTTTCGGCGCCAGGAGACCCAGCATTGGGGTGAGTTTCTGGCCCACGGCGCCAGCCTGGGACGGGGAGCTCGGGGGTTTCTTGGCCCCCTGTCCTGCTTGGGCTCTCTGCAGGGCCTCTACTCCCCGGGTGCTGCCTCTTTCTTCCTGGCCCACCCAGCTTCCGTCCAGAGCCCTCCCCACTTCGCCCCCACTGCCCTCTTTTGGTGCGTGGCATCGCCCAGCCCAGCCTATCTGGGCGCTGAGTCCGAGTACCCGGGGCTCCCGGGGGGCAGCAGTTCCTTTGTTTCTGTGGCCTGCCTGCACCAAGCGGGGTAGGCGCTTTGTCTGCGAGCTGCCCAACCAGCACGGAGGCCTGATCTTTCGGCGCCAGGAGACCCAGCATTGGGAGAGCCAACATTGGGGAGAGTCAGCGTTTGGTAGGCAAGGAGACCTAATCCGGTAAAAGAAGATCCATAGGGAGCATTTGGAAGAAGAGATGGGCCGACGTCAAGGCAAGAATTCGCCCAACAAGCTGAAAAGCAACATGAAGCTACCAGAAACAAGCGACCTCACAACGGGAGGACAAGAACCCCTTAATCAAGAGGAAGGAGAAAAGATTGACTTCATGAAAGTGATTGACACCCTTAAACAGCATGTAAAAAACGCCCTTATAGAAATGGATGAGAAATATAACAGAAAGTTTGAAGAATTGAATAAATCAGTGAATGATACCCTAGAAAACCAAGGAAAAACAATCAAACAGATAATGGAAACAGTTCAAGACCTGAAAACTGAAATGGAGGCAAAGAAGAAAACACAAACAGAGGGCCGGCTGGACATGGAAAATCTAGGTAAACAAATAGAGACTACAGAAACAAGCATAACAAGCAGAATACAAGAGATAGAAGAAAGACTCTCGTATTCTGAAGATACCATAGAGAAAATAAACACACTGATCAAAGAAAACAGCAAGTCCAACAAACTCTCATCACAAAACATTCAGGAAATATGGGACACAATAAGAAGACCAAACCTAAGAATAATAGGAGTAGAAGAAGGAGAAGAAGGGCAGCTCAATGGTCCAGAAAATCTATTTAATAAAATTATAGAAGAAAACTTTCCCAACCTAAGGAAAGATTTTCCTATGAAGGTGCAAGAAGCATACAGAACACCGAATAGGCTGGATCAAAAAAAAAAAAACCATCCCCTCGCCATATAATTACCAAAACACAAAGCATACAGAATAAGGAAAGAATATTAAGAGCTGCAAAGGAAAAAGGCCAAATTACTTATAAAGGTAAACCTATCAGACTTACACCTGACTTCTCCATGGAAACTATGAAAGCCAGAAGGTCCTGGATAGATGTACTGCAGAAACTGAGAGACCATGGGTGCAAGCCCAGATTACTATACCCAGCCAAGCTTTCATTCACTATAAATGGAGAAAATAAAATTTTCCAGATAAAAACAAATTTAAACAATACGCAGCCACAAATCCAGCCTTACAGAAAGTAATTGAAGGAAAATCACTAACCATGGGTTCCCCTTCTTACTTAGCTTCTTTAGATTCACCTATTGTAGACTCCGTGACCCTTATTGATGGCTAGAAACCAATTATGAGTGAGTACATCCCATGTTCATCTTTTTGGGTCAGGGATACCTCACTCAGGATAGTGTTTTCTATTTCCATCCATTTGCATGCAAAATTCGAGAAGTCATTGTTTTTTACCGCTGAGTAGTACTCTAATGTGTAGATATTCCATACTTTCTTCATCCATTCTTCCATTGAAGGGCATCTAGGTTGTTTCCAGGTTCTGGCTATTACAAATAATACTGCTATGAACATAGTTGAACAAATGCTTTTGTCATATGATAGGGCATTTCTTGGGTATATTCCCAAGAGTGGTTTTGCTGGGTCCTGGGTAGGTTGATCCCGAATTTCCTAAGAAACTGAAACACTGACTTCCATAGTGGTTGCACAAGATTGCATTCCCACCAGCAATGGATGAGGGTACCCCTTCCTCCACAACCTCTCCAGCAAAGGTTATCGTTGGTGTTTTTGACTTTAGGCATTCTGACAGGTGTAAGATGATATCTCAAAGTTGTTTTGATTTGCATTTCCCTGATTGCTAAGGAAGTTGAGCATGACCTTAAGTGTCTTTTGGCCATTTGAACATCTTCTGTTGAGAATTCTCTGTTCAGATCAGTGCCCCATTTTTTAATTGGGTTAATTAGCATTTTAAAGTCTAGTTTCTTGAGTTCTCTATATATTTTGGAGATCAGACCTTTGTCTGTTGCGGGGTTGGTGAAGATCTTCTCCCAGTCAGTAGGTTGCCTTTGTGTCTTAGTGACAGTGTCCTTTGCTTTGCAGAAGCTTCTCAGTTTTAGTAGGTCCCATTTATTCAATGTTGCTCTTAATGTCTGTGCTTCTGGGGTTATACATAGGAAGCGATCTCCTGTGCCCGTCTGTTGTAGGGTATTTCCCACTTTCTCTTCTATCCTTTTCAGTGTGTTCGGGCTGATATTGAGGTCTTTAATCCATTTGGACTTGAGTTTTGTGCACGGTGAGAGATATGGGTCTATTTTCATTCTTCTACAGGTTGACATCCAGTTATGCCAGCACCATTTGTTGAAGATGCTTTCTTTCTTCCATTGTATACTTTTAGCTCCTTTTCAAAAATGAGGTGTTCATAGGTTTGTGGGTTAATATCCGGGTCTTCTATACGATTCCATTGGTCGACTTCTCTGTTTTTATGCCAGTACCACACTGTTTTCATTACTGTAGCTCTGTAATAGAGTTTGAAGTCAGGGATGGTAATGCCTCCAGAAGATGCTTTATTGTATGGGATTGTTTTGGCTATCCTGGGCTTTTTGTTTTTCCATATAAAGTTGATTATTGTCCTCTCCAGATCTGTGAAGAATTTTGATGGGATCTTGATGGGGATTGCATTGATTCTATAAATTGCCTTAGGTAGAATTGCCATTTTTACTATGTTGATCCTCCCAATCCAAGAGCAAGGTAGATCCATCCATTTTTTGGTATCCTCTTCAATTTCTTTCTTCAATGCCTTAAAGTTCTTGTCAAATAGATCTTTCACTTCCTTGGTTAGATTTACCCCAAGATATTTAATGCTGTTTGTGGCTATCGTGAATGGTCAAGCTTCTCTGATTTCCCTCTCTGCTTCCCTATTCTTTGTGTATAAGAGGGCGACTGATTTTTTGGAGTTGATCTTGTATCCTGCCACATTACTAAAGCTGTTTATCAGCTGTAAAAGTTCTTTGGTGGAGTTTTGGGGGTCGCTTAAGTACACTATCATATCATCTGCGAATAACGAAAGTTTAACTTCTTCCTTTCCAATTCAAATCCCCTTGATCCCATTATGTTGTCTTATTGCTATTGCTAGAACTTCAAGTACTATATTGAAGAGGTATGGAGAGAGTGGACATCCTTGTCGTGTTCCTGAGTTAAGTGGGATGGCTTTGAGTTTCTCTCCATTTAATTTGATGTTAGCTGTCAGCTTGCAGTATATAGCTTTTATTATATTTAGGTATGACCCTTGTATCCCTAATCTCTCCAAGACTTTTAACATAAATGGATGTTGAATTTTGTCAAATGCTTTTTCAGCATCTAATGAGATGATCATATGGTTATTTTCCTTCAGTTTATTTATATGCTGGATTACATTGATAGATTTTCATATGTTGAACCAGCACTGCATCTCAGGAATGAAGCCTACTTGATCATAATGGATAATTTTCCTAATGTGTTCTTGGATTCGGTTTGCCAGTATTTTGTTGAGGATTTTTGCATCGATGTTCATGAGTGAGATTGGCCTGTAATTCTCTTTCCTGGTTGAGTCTTTGTGTGGTTTTGGTATCAGAGTAACTGTAGCTTCATAAAAGGAATTAGGTAATGACCCTTCTGTTTCTATTTCGTGGAATACATTAAGGAGTATGGGTATTAGCTCTTCTTGGAAGTTCTGGTAGAATTCCGCATTGAAACCATCTGGTCCTGGGCTTTTTTTGGTAGGGAGGTTTTTGATAACAGCTTCTAATTCTTCGCGACCAACAGGTTTGTTTAGATTGTTCACCTGGTCCTGGTGTAACTTTGGTATATGGTATTTATCTAAAAAAGTGTCCATTTCTTTTACATTTTCCAGTTTTGTGTTATACAGGCTTTTGTAATATGATCTGATGATTCTCTGAATTACCTCTGTGTCTGTGGTTATGTCCCCCTTTTCATTTCTGATCTTATTAATTTGTGTATTCTCTCTCTGCCGTTTGATTAGTTTGGATAGGGGTTTATCAATCTTGTTTATTTTCTCCAGGAACCAGATTTTTGTTTCATTGATTCTTTGGATTGTTTTCTGTGTTTCTATTTTGTTGATTTCAGCCCTCAGTTTGATTATTTCCAATCTTCTACTCCTCCTAGGTGAGTCTGCTTCTTTTTTTTCTAGAGCTTTCAGGTGGGCTGCTAAGTCTTCAATATGTGCTTTCTCTGTTTTCTTTAAGTGGGCACTTAGTGCGATGAACTTTCCTCTTAGCACTGCTTTCATAGTGTCCCATAAGTTCGAGTATGTTGTTTCTTTATTTTCATTGAATTCCAGGAAGACTTTAATTTCTTTCTTTATTTCTTCCTTAATCCAGGTATGGTTCAGAAGTTGACTGTTCAGTTTCCATGAGTTTGTAGGCTTTCTGGGGGTAGCATTGTTGTTGAATTCTAACTTTAATCCATGGTGATCTGATAAGACACAGGTGGTTACTAATTTTTTTTGTAACTGTGTAAGTTAGCTTTGTTACCGAGTATTTGGTCAATGTTAGAGAAGGTTCCATGAGCTGCAGAGAAGAAGGTATATTCTTTCCTCTTCGGGTGGAATAATCTATAGATGTCTGTTAAGTCCATTTGCTTCATTACCTCCATTAATTCTCTAATTTCTCTGTTAGGTTTCTGTTTGATTGACCTGTCCATTGGTGAGAGAGGAGTGTTGAAGTCTCCTACTATTAGTGTGTGTGGTTTGATGGCTGCCTTGAGTTTTAGTAATGGTTCTTTTACATACGTGAGCGCTTTGATATTCGGGGCATAGATATTCAGGATTGAGACTTCATCCTGATGAACTGTTCCTGTTATGAGTATAAAATGTCCCTCTCCATCTCTTCTGATTGATTTAAGTTTGAAGTCAACTTTGTTAGAAATTAGTATGGCCACACCTGCTTGTTTCTTAGGACCATTTGCTTGATAAACCTTTTCCCAGCCCTTTACTCTGAGTAGGTGCCTGTGTTTGTGGTTGAGGTGTGTTTCTTGTAGACAGCAGAACGTTGGATCCTGTTTTCGTATCCAATCTCTTAGCCTGTGCCTTTTTATAGGTGAGTTGAGCCCATTGACATTAAGTGATATTAATGACCAGTGGTTGTTAACTCCGGTCACTTTTTTAGTAGTAGGGTTTGTGTGTTTCCCTTCTTTGAGTTGTGCTGGTGAAAGGTCTCTAGATGACTGAGTTATTGTGGGCATTGTTGGACTCCTTGGTTAGTGATTTTCCTTCTATAATTTTCTGTAAGGCTGGATTTGTGGCTACGTATTGTTTAAATTTGTTTTTATCCTGGAAAATTTTGTTGTCTCCATTTATAGTGAACGAAAGCTTGGCTGGATATAGTAGTCTGGGCTTGCATTCATGATCTCTTAGTTTTTGCAGTACATCTATCCAGGACCTTCTGGCTTTCATGGTTTCCATACAGAAGTCAGGTGTAAGTCTGATAGGTTTACCTTTATAAGTAACTTGGCCTTTTTCCTTTGCGGCTCTTAATATTCTTTCTTTTTCTGTGTATTTTGTGTTTTGATTATTATATGGCGAGGGGATTTTTTTTTTTTGATCCAGCCTATTTGGTGTTCTGTATGCTTCTTGAACCTTCATAGGTACCTCTTTCTTCAGGTTGGGAAAGTTTTCTTCTATAATTTTATTAAGTATATTTTCTGTACCGTTGAGCTGCACTTCTTCTCCTTCTTCTACTCCAATTATTCTTTTTTTTTAATAATTTTTTTATTAAGAAAAGAAGAAAAAAAACATAAACAAAAAACAAGTTTCCACCTCCTCCCAGCCTCCCATTTCCCTCCCCCTCCTCCCACCCTTCTCCCCCTCCTCCCACCCTTCTACCCCTCCCCACACTCCTCTCCCCCTCCCTCTCCAGTCCACAGAGCAGTCCAGGTTCCCTGCCCTGTGGTAAGTCCTAGGTCCTCCCCCCTCCGTCCATATCTAGGAAGGTGAACATCCAAACTGGCTAGGCTTCCACAAAGCCAGCACATTAAGTAGGATCAAAACCCCGTGCGATTGTCCTTGGCGTCTCATTAGCCCTCATTGTTCGCCATGTTCAGAGAGTCCGGTTTTATCCCATGCTTTTTCGGTCACAGTCCAGCTGGCCTTGGTGAGCTCCCAGTAGATCAGCTCCACTGTCTCAGTGGGTGGGTGCACGCCTCGTGGTCCCGACTTCTTTGCTCATGTTCTCCCTCCTTCTGCTCCTCATTGGGACCTTGGGAGCTCAGTCCAGTGCTCCAGTGTGGGTCTCTGTCTCTGTCTCCATCCATCACCAGATGAAGGTTCTATGATGATATGCAAGATATTCGTCAGTATTGCTCTCGGATAGGGTCATTTCAGGTTCCCAATCCTCAGCTACCCAAGGAACTAACTGGGAACCTCATCTTGGGCACTTGGGAGCCCCTCTAGGGTCAAATCTCTTGCTCACCCTAAAGTGGTTCCCTTAACTAAGAATTGTGGTTCCGTGCTCCCCTATCCACCTTTCCTTTATCCCAATTCTCCTGATTCCCCAAGTCCCCCCTCCTTCCCTTCTACCTTTTCTCTCCCCATCTCCCCTTACCCCCATCCCATCCCACCCCCAAGATCCTAATTTTCTCCCCGGCAATTGGGTCTACTTCCCTTAGCCAAGAGGATAACTATATGTTTTTCCTTGGGTTCACCTTCTTACTTAGCTTCTTTAGGTTCACCTATTGTAGACTCCGTGGCCCTAATTTATGGCTAGAAACCAATTATGAGCGAGTACATCCCATGTTCATCTTTTTGGGTCTGGGACACCTCACTCAGGATAGTGTTTTCTATTTCCATCCATTTGCCTGCAAAATTCGAGAAGTCATTGTTTTTTACCGCAGCGTAGTACTCTAGCGTGTATATATTCCATACTTTCTTCATCCATTCTTCCATTGAAGGGCATCTAGGTTGTTTCCAGGTTCTGGCTATTACAAATAATACTGCTATGAACATAGTTGAACAAATGCTTTTGTCATATGATAGAGCATCTCTTGGGTATATTCCCAGGAGTGGTATTGCTGGGTCCAGGGGTAAGTTGATCCCGAATTTCCTGAGAAACCGAAACACTGACTTCCACAGTGGTTGCACAAGATGGCATTCCCACCAGCAATGGATGAGGGTACCCGTTCCTCCACAGCCTCTCCAGCAAAGGTTATCCTTGGTGTTTTTGACTTTAGCCATTCTGACAGGTGTAAGATGATATCTCAAAGTTGTTTTGATTTGCATTTCCCTGATTGCTAAGGAAGTTGAGCACAACTTTAAGTGTCTTTTGGCCATTTGAACTTCCTCTGCTGAGAATTCTCTGTTCAGTTCAGTGCCCCATTTTTTAATTGGGTTAATTAGCATTTTAAAGTCTAGTTTCTTGAGTTCTTTATATATTTTGGAGATCAGACCTTTGTCTGTTGTGGGGTTGGTGAAGATCTTCTCCCAATCAGTAGGTTGCCTTTGTGTCTTATTGACTATGTCCTTTGCTTTACAGAAGCTTCTCAGTTTAAGTAGGTCCCATTTATTCAATGTTGCCCTTAATGTCTGTGCTTCTGGGGTTATACATAGGAAGCGATCTCCTGTGCCCAGCTCCTGTAGGGTACTTCCCACTTTCTCTTCTATCAGGTTCAGTGTGTTCGGGCTGATATTGAGGTCTTTAATCCATTTGGACTTGAGTTTTGTGCACGGTGAGAGATAAGGGTCTATTTTCATTCTTCTACAAGATGACATCCAGTTGTGCCAGCACCATTTGTTGAAGATGCTTTCTTTCTTCCATTTTATACTTTTAGCTCCTTTATCGAAAATCAGGTGTTCATAGGTTTGTGGGTTAAAATCCGGGTCTTCTATACGATTCCATTGGTCGACTTCTCTGTTTTTATGCCAGTACCACACTGTTTTCATTACTGTAGCTCTGTAATAGAGTTTGAAGTCAGGGATGGTAATGCCTCCAGAAGATCCTTTATTGTATAGGATTGTTTTGGCTATCCTGGGTTTTTTGTTTTTCCATATAAAGTTGATTATTGTCCTCTCCAGATCTGTGAAGAATTTTGATGGGATCTTGATGGGGATTGCATTGAATCTATAAATATCCTTTGGTAGAATTGCCATTTTTACTATGTTGATCCTCCCAATCCAAGAGCAAGGGAGGTCCATCCATTTTTTGGTATCCTCTTCAATTTCTTTCTTCAATGCCTTAAAGTTCTTGTCAAATAGATCTTTCACTTCCTTGGTTAGATGTACCCCAAGATATTTTATGCTGTTTTTGGCTATTGTGAATGGTGAAGCTTCTCTGATTTCCCTCTCTGCTTCCATATCCTTTGTGTATAAGAGGGCGACTGATTTTTTGGAGTTGATCTTGTATCCTGCCACATTACTAAAGCTGTTTATCAGCTGTATAAGTTCTTTGGTGGAGTTTTTGGGGTCGCTTATGTACACTATCATATCATCTGCAAATAACGAAAGTTTAACTTCTTCCTTTCCAATTCGAATCCCCTTGATTCCATTATGTTGTCTTATTGCTATTGCTAGAACTTCAAGCACTATATTGAAGAGGTATGGGGAGAGTGGACAGCCTTGTCGTGTTCCTGAGTTAAGTGGGATGGCTTTGAGTTTCTCTCCGTTTAATTTGATGTTAGCTGTCGGCTTGCTGTATATAGCTTTTATTATATTTAGGTATGACCCTTGTATCCCTAATCTCTCCAAGACTTTTAACATAAATGGATGTTGAATTTTGTCAAATGCTTTTTCAGCATCTAATGAAATGATCATATGGTTTTTTTCTTTCAGTTTATTTATATGCTGGATTACATTGATAGATTTTCGTATGTTGAACCAGCCCTGCATCTCAGGAATGAAGCCTACTTGATCATAATGGATAATTTTTCGGATGTGTTCTTGGATTCGATTTGCCAGTATTTTGTTGAGGATTTTTGCGTCGATATTCATGAGTGAGATTGGCCTGTAGTTCTCTTTCCTGGTTGAGTCTTTGAGTGGTTTTCGTATCAGAGTAATTGTGGCTTCATAAAAGGAGTTTGGTAATGACCCTTCTGTTTCTATCTTGTGGAATACATTAAGGAGTATAGGTATTAGATCTTCTTGGAAGATCTGGTAGAATTCCGCATTGAAACCATCTGGTCCTGGGCTTTTTTTGGTAGGGAGGTTTTTGATAACCTCTTCTAATTCTTCGCGACTAACAGGTCTATTGAGATTGTTCACCAGGTCCTGATTTAACTTTGGTATATGATATTTATCTAAAAAAGTATCCATTTCCTTTACATTTTCCAATTTTGTGGCATATAGGCTTTTGTAGTAAGATCTAATGATTCTCTGAATTTCCTCTGTGTCTGTGGTTATGTCCCCCTTTTCATTTCTGATCTTATTAATTTGCAAATTCTCTCTCTGCCGTTTGATTAGCTTGGATAGTGGTTTGTCAATCTTGTTGATTTTCTCCAGGAACCAGCTTTTTGTTTCATTGATTTTTTGTATTGTTTTCTGTGTTTCTATTTTGTTGATTTCAGCCCTCATTTTGATTATTTCCAGTCTTCTACTCCTCCTAGGTGAGTCTGCTTCTTATTTTTCTAGAGCTTTCAGGTGGGCTGTTAAGTCTCCAATGTGAGCTTTCTCTGTTTTCTTTAAGTGGGCACTTAGTGCTATGAACTTTCCTCTTAGGACTGCTTTCATAGTGTCCCATAAGTTTGAGTATGTTGTTTCTTTATTTTCATTGAATTCCAGGAAGACTTTAATTTCTTTCTTTATTTCTTCCTTAATCCAGCTATGGTTCAATAGTTGACTGTTCAGTTTCCATGACTTTGTATGCTTTCTGGGGGTAGCATTATTGTTGAATTCTAACTTTAATCCATGGTGATCTGATAAGACACAGGTGGTTACTACTATTTTTTTGTAACTGTCGATGTTTGCTTTGTTACCGACTATGTGGTCGATTTTCGAGAAGGTTCCATGAGCTGCAGAGAAGAAGGTATATTCTTTCCTATTTGGATGGAATGTTCTATAGATGTCTGTTAAGTCCATTTGATTCATTACCTCCACTAATTCTCTTATTTCTCTGTTAGGTTCCTGTCTGATTGACCTGTCCATTGGTGAGAGAGGAGTGTTGAAGTCTCCTACTATTAGTGTGTGCGGTTTGATGGCTGCCTTGAATTTTAGCAATGTTTCTTTTATGTACGTGGGTGCTTTTATATTAGGGGCATAGATGTTCAGGATTGAGACTTCATCCTGATGAACTGTTCCTGTTATGAGTATAAAATGCCCCTCTCCATCTCTTCTGATTGATTTAAGTTTAAAGTCAACTTTGTTAGAGATTAGTATGGCCACACCTGCCTGTTTCTTAGGTCCATTTGCTTGATAGGCCTTTTCCCAGCACTTTACTCTGAGTAGGTGCCTGTCTTTGTGGTTGAGGTGTGTTTCTTGTAAACAGCAGAATGTTGGATCCTGTTTTCTTATCCAATCTCTTAGCCTGTGCCTTTTTATAGGTGAGTTGAGTCCATTGACATTAAGTGATATTAATGACCAGTGGTTGTTAACTCCGGTCATTTTTTTTTTAGTCATAGAGTTTGTGTGTTTCCCTTCTTTGTTTTGTGTTGGTGAAGGGTCTCTAGATGTCTGAGTTATTGTGGTCATTGTTGGACTCCTTGGTTAGTGATTTTCCTTCAATTACTTTCTGTAAGGCTGGATTTGTGGCTGCGTATTGTTTAAATTTGTTTTTATCCTGGAAAATTTTATTTTCTCCATTTATAGTGAATGAAAGCTTGGCTGGGTATAGTAATCTGGGCTTGCACCCATGGTCTCTCAGTTTCTGCAGTACATCTATCCAGGACCTTCTGGCTTTCATGGTTTCCATGGAGAAGTCACGTGTAAGTCTGATAGGTTTACCTTTATAAGTAATTTGGCCTTTTTCCTTTGCAGCTCTTAATATTCTTTCCTTATTCTGTATGCTTTGTGTTTTGATAATTATATGGCGAGGGGATGTTTTTTTTTGATCCAGCCTATTCGGTGTTCTGTATGCTTCTTGCACCTTCATAGGAAAATCTTTCCTTAGGTTGGGAAAGTTTTCTTCTATAATTTTATTAAATAGATTTTCTGGACCATTGAGCTGCCCTTCTTCTCCTTCTTCTACTCCTATTATTCTTAGGTTTGGTCTTTTTATTGTGTCCCATATTTCCTGAATGTTTTGTGATGAGAGTTTGTTGGCCTTGCTGTTTTCTTTGATCAGTGTGTTTATTTCCTCTATGGTATCTTCAGAATATGAGAGTCTTTCTTCTATCTCTTGTATTCTGCTGGTTATGCTTGTTTCTGTAGTCTCTATTCGTTTACCTAGATTTTCCATGTCCAGACGGCCCTCTGTTTGTGTTTTCTTCTTTGCCTCCATTTCAGTTTTCAGGTCTTGAACTGTTTCCATTATCTGTTTGATTGTTTTTCCTTGGTTTTTTATGGTATCATTCACTGATTTATTCAATTCTTCAAACTTTCTGTTATATTTCTCATCCATTTCTATAAGGGCGTTTTTTACATGCTGTTTAAGGGTGTCAATCACTTTCATGAAGTCAATCTTTTCTCCTTCCTCTTGATTAAGGGGTTCTTGTCCTCCTGTTGTGAGGTCGCTTGTTTCTGGTAGCTTCATGTTGCTTTTCAGCTTGTTGGGCGAATTCTTGCCTTGACGTCGGCCCATCTCTTCTTCCAAATGCTCCCTATGGATCTTCTTTTACCGGATTAGGTCTCCTTGCCTACCAAACGCTGTCTCTTCCCAATGTTGACTCTCCCAATGCTGGGTCTCCTGGCGCCGAAAGATCAGGCCTCCGTGCTGGTTGGGCAGCTCGCAGACAAAGCGCCTACCCCGCTTGGTGCAGGCAGGCCACAGAAACAAAGGTACTGCTGCCCGCCCGGGAGCCCCGGGTACTCGGACCCAGCGCCCAGATAGGCTGCGCTGGGCGATGCCACGCACCAAAAGAGGGCAGTGGGGGCGAAGTGGGGAGGGCTCTGGACGGAAGTTGGGTGGGCCAGGAAGAAAGAGGCAGCAGAGAGCCCAAGCAGGACAGGGGGCCAAGAAACCCCCGAGCTCCCCATCCCAGGCTGGCGCCGTGGGCCAGAAACTCACCCCAATGCTGGGTCTCCTGGCGCCGAAAGATCAGGCCTCCGTGCTGGTTGGGCAGCTCGCAGACAAAGCGCCTACCCCGCTTGGTGCAGGCAGGCCACAGAAACAAAGGAACTGCTGCCCGCCCGGGAGCCCCAGGTACTCGGACCCAGCGCCCAGATAGGCTGCGCTGGGCGATGCCACGCGCCAAAAGAGGGCCGTGGGGGCGAAGTGGGGAGGGCTCTGGATGGAAGCTGGGTGGGCCAGGAAGAAAGAGGCAGCAGAGAGCCCAAGCAGGACAGGGGGCCAAGAAACTCCCGAGCTCCCCGTCCCAGGCTGGCGCCGTGGGCCAGAAACTCACCCCAATGCTGGGTCTCCTGGCGCCGAAAGATCAGGCCTCCGTGCTGGTTGGGCAGCTCGCAGACAAAGCGCCTACCCCGCTTGGTGCAGGCAGGCCACAGAAACAAAGGAACTGCTGCCCGCCCGGGAGCCCCGGGTACTCGGACCCAGCGCCCAGATAGGCTGCGCTGGGCGATGCCACGCGCCAAAAGAGGGCAGTGGGGGCGAAGTGGGTAGGGCACTGGACGGAAGCTGGGTGGGCCAGGAAGAAAGAGGCAGCACCCGGGGAGTAGAGGCCCTGCAGAGAGCCCAAGCAGGAAAGGGGGCCAAGATACCCCCGAGCTCCCCGTCCCAGGCAGGCGCCGTGGGCCAGAAACTCACCCCAATGCTGGGTCTCCTGGCGCCGAAAGATCAGGCCTCCGTGCTGGTTGGGCAGCTCGCAGACAAAGCGCCTACCCCGCTTGGTGCAGGCAGGCCACAGAAACAAAGGAACTGCTGCCCCCCGGGAGCCCCGGGTACTCGGACTCAGCGCCCAGATAGGCTGGGCTGGGCGATGCCACGCGCCAAAAGAGGGCAGTGGGGGCGAAGTGGGGAGGGCTCTGGACGGAAGCTGGGTGGGCCAGGAAGAAAGAGGCAGCACCCGGGGAGTAGAGGCCCTGCAGAGAGCCCAAGCAGGACAGGGGGCCAAGAAACCCCCGAGCTCCCCGTCCCAGGCTGGCGCCATGGGCCAGAAACTCACCCCAATGCTGGGTCTCCTGGCGCCGAAAGATCAGGCCTCCGTGCTGGTTGGGCAGCTCGCAGACAAAGCGCCTACCCCGCTTGGTGCAGGCAGGCCACAGAAACAAAGGAACTGCTGCCCACCCGGGAGCCCCGGGTACTCGGACCCAGCGCCCAGATAGGCTGCGCTGGGCGATGCCACGTGCCAAAAGAGGGCAGTGGGGGCGAAGTGGGGAGGGCTCTGGACGGAAGTTGGGTGGGCCAGGAAGAAAGAGGCAGCAGAGAGCCCAAGCAGGACAGGGGGCCAAGAAACCCCCGAGCTCCCCGTCCCAGGCTGGCACCGTGGGCCAGAAACTCACCCCAATGCTGGGTCTCCTGGCGCCGAAAGATCAGGCCTCCGTGCTCTACTCCAATTATTCTTAGGTTTGGTCTTTTTATTATGTCCCAAATTTCCTGAATGTTTTGTGATGAGAATTTGTTGGACTTGCTGTTTTCTTTGATCAGTGTGTTTATTTTTTCTATGGTATCTTCAGTGTCTGATATTCTCTCTTCTATCTCTTGTAATCTGTTGTTAGTACTTGTTTCTGTCATTCCTGTTCGTTTACCCAGATTTTCCATCTCCATTCTTCCCTCGGCTTGTGCTTTCTTCATTGCTTCCATTTCATTCTTCATGTCTTGAACCGCTTCCCTAACCTGTTTGATTGCTTTTTCTTGTTTCTCTTGGTTTTCTTGCGTGTCTTTGAGCGATTTATTCATTTCCTCTACCTTTTTGTTTGTAATCTCTAATTGTTTATGGCAGTTTTTCACCTCCTGTTTAAGGTCCTCTATTATTTTCATATAGTTCACTTTTGAGTCGATTTCTTCTATTTCTTCAGGAGTAGGGTGTACAATTCTTCTTATTTCGGGATCCCTGGTTTCTGGTGGTGTCATGTTGCCTTTCAGATTGTTGGAGGAATTCTTGTATTGGCGCCTTCCCATCTCTTCCTTCAAATGGAGCCAGGAGAGGCCTGGTCTCTTGGTCCAGACTTTGCTGTGATTGACTCTCAGGGTATATCTCTTCAGTGTAGAAACAGGAACCGTTCCTGTCCAGATGGGATTCCTCCGCAACCGTCCTGATGGGATTCCTCAGCAACTAAACAGGGCCGCCGGTAGCCCAATGATCCAGGGCCAACAGGATGAATGGAGCAAGTGGGGGGGGTGGTATCCAGGAGCGCGCAGGAAGCCTGGCGCCAGAGCTGGAGGTGCCCGGCTCCCTTACAGGGGACCCTGAGGCCTGCCCGGCTGGCAGGCACTCACCACTCTGGGTGGGTCGCCTTAGTTTAGGAGCTTAAGACTGTAGTTGAGCACTGGTCCTAGCATACAGCAGGGCAGGGTTGGGGAGGGGTGCTGGGTCGTGCGAAAGAAAGACAGCCTGCAGAAGGAGCTGGGGGAGGGGGTTTGTGCTCTCTTCCGGGACAGTCCGCCCCTGGGTAGCACACACTCACCCGTCCTGATGGGATTCCTCAGTAACTAAACAGGGCCGCCGGTAGCCCAATGATCCAGGGCCAACAGGATAAATGGAGCAGGGGGGGGTGGTATCCAGGAGCGCGCAGGAAGCCTGGCTCCAGAGCTGAAGGTGCCCGGCTCCCTTACAGGGGACCCTGAGGCCTGCCCGGCTGGTAGGCACTCACTGCTCTGGGTGGGTCGCCTTAGTTTAGGAGCTTAAGACTGTAGTTGAGCACTGGTCCTAGCATACAGCAGGGCAGGGTTGGGGAGGGGTGCTGGGGGTGCTGGTCGTGCGAAAGAAAGACAGCCCTCTGAAGAGTATCTTGAATATCAGCACAGAACTTTCATTCAGTGATGGATGGAGACAGAGACCCACATTGGAGCACAGGACTGAGCTTCCAAGGTCCAGTTGAAGAGCAGGAAGAGGGAGAATATGAGCAAGGAAGTCAGGACCACAAGGGGTTGGTCCATTCACTGAGATGGTGGGACTGATCTAATGGGAGCTCACCAAGGCCAGCTGGACTGGGACTGATGGAGCATGAGATCAAACCAGACTCTCTGAATGTGGTTGACATTTGAGGCAGACTGAGGGGCCAGTGATAATGGCACTGGGATTAGTCTCTACTGCATGTACTGGCTTTTGGGGATCCTATTCTCTTTTGGGGATCCTATCCATCCTTGCTCAGCCTGGATGTAGGGGGGAGGGCCTTGGACTTCCCACAGGCAGGGTGCCTTGCCCTCTCTTAGGAATGGAGGGGGTGGAGGAAGGTTTGTGGAGGGGGCAGAGGGAAGTGGGAGGAACTGGGAATTATGTTTGGTATTATTTTAAAGTAATAAAAAAAACCCCAATGTTAAATTAAAGAAAAAAAAGAAATATGCAGGCAAACTGATGGAGCTAGAAAAAAATCACTGAGTGTGGTTACCCAAATCCCGATAGACAAACATGGTATGTACTCACTCATAAATTATATCAGACATAAAGCAAAGACATAAAGCCTGTAGTCCATAACCACAAAGAAGATAAGTAAAAAAGAGAACCCTAAGATTTTCCCCCTGGAAATTATTAAACAAGATGTCCCTAGTAACTTAGCAGCATGGGAAAAGAGGGAAGGAGGTTGGGAATGGATAGGAAAGAGGGGTTCAGGGAGGAGTATGTGAGGGATCAGGAAGGTTGCTGGGTGAAGAACAGACAGGGAGAGCAAGGAAAGAAATACCTTGAAAGATGGAGGCATTATGGGGTTAGTGAGAAAGTAGGCAGTAGAGAAATTACTAGAAACAAGTTGGAGCTCACTGACTCTGGACTGACAGGTGGGGAACCCTACACAAGGCCGAACTATGCCTTTTGAATGTGGGTAACAGTTTGTATGGCTTGGGAAGTTTGTGGGGCCACTAACAGCGTAATCACTTGCTCAGCCTAGATACAGGCGTGAGGGCCATGGCTCTGCCTCAAGTGATGCGACACAGCTTATTAACTCCCCATGGAGGCCTCATCCTCTTTGAGGAATATAGGGAGAACGGGGGGGGGCGGGGGAGAAGGTGGGAGACTGGGAGGATAGGAGGGAGATGGAACTGAAATTGGTATGTAAAATAAGATTGTTTTAAAAATAAAATAAGATAAACAAAGATATGATAGTTCACCAAGTAGATGGCTGCTTAATCTAAACAAACCTATAAAGCTAACAAATACTTTTTATTTACTCAGATATAACTTGCCATAAAAGAACCTCCTCAAAATTAGGGTTGGGGAGGGTTTTTTCTTTCTGGAGAATAAAGACATTCAGTTAAGGAATCTGAAGAGCACTGGACAAATGAGACTGAAGAAGAACAAATCATTTAGAAAAAACATCCCAAGAAAAAAATAAATTGGTTTATTGGTATATCAGATTTCCAATATGCTAGAATTTTATAAATCTTCCCAAATGTTTATTTCTGCTGTTTTCTACAGATGTGTAATGTAAATGATCTTTCTGTAATGATTTCAGCCACATAAGGCTAATACTTCCAGGTTTTAGGGGTGAAGACAAGCCATCAGGCAGAAGTACCTAATGGCCCTGGGAATGTTAAGCACCCCCCCCCCCGCAACCCACATGCAGTGTGGTTGCATCATCCATTTATAAGTCAGCTAAGACCTTGCACACATGCATAAGCCCTGTCATCTTTGTATGACATAATCACGTCAACCTCCTGTGCACATGCACTAGGTAGCTTTTAAAACCATCTCGCTCTGTCTCTCTGTCTCTGTCTGTCTGTCTCTCTGTCTCTCTCTCTGTCTCTGTCTCTCTCTTTCTCTCTACACACTTACTTCCCCAGGCCTGTACATGCCCCCTCTAATAAACTCATACCAGGTAATTTCACTTTCTAAAGACCCAGTCCAGTAAAAGATTAAAGATGATTTCTCTAAACCCAAGCACACTTATTAAAGTAAAATCCAAAATTTCTGTCTCATGTCAGAAGAGTCACCTTATAAGATACAGAAGATAAAAAAAAATTTAAGGACTATTATAATGCCACTAATTCCTTAATCTTTTGGTTCAATTTTGACTCTAACAACTTTTCTTAAGGTATAAATATTATCGATATATATATGAATCATACAGATTACTAACTAATTCCAGAAAAAGGCTTCATCTATCTTCCTGTGCAGGATTTTGGGTTTGAGTCTCTATCCATTTTCTGCAGTGAACCATGAGCACAGTGACATTTGAAGTTTCCAAAGGAAGGATGCAAAATATTTTATACTTTTATTGAGCTGTATATTTTTCACTGCTCCTTTCCCTTCCTTCCCCTTGGAGGGTAAAAGGGACAACTGCAGCAGGAAACCAACCAATCACTGAGCACCCTGACTCTGAACCCAGAGCTAGTGGAAGAAACAGCATCTTTATCCCTGAACCCAGGACCAAAGAAACATGCCCTGACTCGGAAACTGTCAAAGAAGCACATTATCCCTAGAATCAGAGCCAGTGAAAGAAATATGCCTTGGATCTAAGATTGGAATCAAAAAAGCTAAAAGGAACAAGAAAAAGATACAACATGAAGGCAGACCCATCTCTACCTCTGACCAGCTTAAACTGACCAATCTCCAAGCAGGGAAAAACTAACTAATCCCTCTTTTCCCCGGGAAACCTCGACCCCTAAGAAGTCCTATATAAGCCTCTCTGCCCCTTCAATTAAAGGAGCCTGTCCTTAATCCCTTCCTGGCAGAGGCAGTCACTCTCTTGGACTCCTCCTTTCCAAATAAATCTATTTTTCAAAAGAATCTTGGGTAACAACCTTCATTCGAAGGCACAGAATAGAAGAACCTGGCTGGGACATCTCCTAGGGGACTGAACTGACAAACCTTTCTGAGATACTCCCTAGGAAGCTTCAGCAAGGTGGAGCAGAACAGAAGAACCTTGTTACCAAGTTCATTAAGGTGGCCTAAGCAAGGCCAGGCAGAAAAAATAACTTTTTTTCTGGAGCTGGAGGCTATTGCTACATTTCTGCAGGGACTTTCCCTTTAGCAGGGTGTTAACAAATGAAGAAACATCTTGGTTGGGAGAAGAAGCAGATAGCTCTGCCAGGATGTTCCCTTTAGGGAACAGAGCAGAAGTCAGCTGTAGCAGCTCTTCAGAAGAAAAGCAGGATCACTGTCTATATCCTGTGGGGAGACTGTCCCCCACCACACCCCAGCTTCAGATGGCCTGGCTTCCTGATAGTCAGGACACCTGTCTTCCAGGGCTGAGCTGTTCTATTGCATCTCTAACCTCCAGGGCTGAGCTGTCCTATTGTGATTCCAGCTTCCAGAGCTGTCCAATTTCAGCTCTATCCCCCAAGACTGAGTTGTCCTCTTGTGGTTCCAGCTTCCAGAGATGTCCTACTGTGGCTCTGTCCTCCAAAGCTGAGCTGTCCTATTGCAGCTCCAGCTTCCAGAGCTGTTCTATTGCAGTTCTATTCTCCAGGACTGAGGTGTCGTATTGTAGTTCTAGCCTCCAGAGCTGTCCTATGGGGACTTTACCCCTTCAGACCTGTTCTATTGTGGTTCTTAATATTTTCTGGATTCCTGATAAGTTAGGATATCTCTGCAATAGTACTGCAAATATAAAACATTCCCCTACACCGTTCTACCCTCTTCAATGATCTCCATGCTCCCAATTTACTCAGGATATCTCATCTTTTTCTACTTCCCATGTATATTAATTAGATCCATGAATGTCTTTCTGAGGATTCTCTTTGTTTTCTATGTTCTCTAGGATTGTGAATTGTAGGCTGGTTTTTCTGTGTCTAAAAGCCACTTATGAGTGAGTGCATATTGTGTTTGTATTTCTGGATTTGGGTTACCTTACTCAATATGATGTTGTCTATATCCATCCATTTGTCCACAAATTTCAAGAAATTATTTTTTTCTGCTGTGTAGTAGTCCACTGCATAAATATACCACATCTTCTTAATCAATTCTCCAGTTGAGGGATGTTTAGGTTGTTTTCTGGTTGTGACTAACAAATAATGCTGTTATAAACACAGTTGAACACATGTCCTAGTGATATGATTGAATTTCATTTGGATATATACCCAAAAGTGGTATTGCTGGGTCTTGAGGTAGGTTGTTTCCTAATTTTCTGAGAAAACACCATATTGATATCCAAATATGTACCAGTTTGCAGTCCCACCAGCAATGTAGGAGTGTTCTCTTTACCCCACATCATCTCTAGCATTAAGTCATTAAGTTTTTTGATCTTCGCCATTCTTACAGGTATAAGATGGAATCTCAGATTTGTTTTAATTTGCATTTTTCTAATGGCTTAGGATGTTGAACATTTTCTTAAGTGTCTTTCAGTCATTTTAGATTCTCTGTTGAGAGTTCTCTATTTAGGATGTACTCCATTTTTTTTAAATTGGATTGTGTGTTATTTTGATGATAAATTTCTTGAGTTATTTGTTTATTTTGGAAATAAACCCTTTGACCAATGTGGAGTTGGTGAAGATCTTCCCCTATTCTGTCTGCTGTCATTTTGTCTTGTTGACCATATCCTTTGCTTTACAGAAGTTTCTCAGATTCAGGAGGTCCCATTTATTAATTGTTTCTCTCAGTGTCTGTGCTACTAGGGTAGTATGTAGGAAGCAGTCTCCTTGCCAATGCATTCAAGTGTACTTCCCATTTTCTCTTCTTATGTGGTTCAGTGTGGTTGGTTTTATCTTGAGTCTTTTGATCCATTTGAACTTGAGTTTTGTGCATGGTGATAGATATTGATCTATTCTCATTCTTCTACAGGTTGACATCCATGTAGAACAAATACACTTCTTTTTTTTCCATTAATATATTTGCTTCTTTGACAAAAATCAGGTGTTTGTATGAGTGTGGATTAATATCTAGATCTTTGATTTGGTTCCATTGGTACTCTCGTCTATTTTAATGCCAATACCAGGCTGTTTTCAATACTGTAGCTCTATAGTGGAATTTGAAGTCAAGAATCACAGTGCCTCCAGAAGTTCTTTTACTGTATAGAATTGTTTTGCCTATTGTGGCCTTTCACCCCATATGACATTAAGTATTATTCTTTCGAGGTCTGTGAAGAATTTTGCTGGAGTCTTCTTCAACTTCTTCAATTTCTTTCTACAAAGATTTAAAGTTCTTATCATACAGGTCTTCTACTTGTTTGGGTAGAGTGACTCCAAAATATTTTACGTTATTTGTAGCTACTGTAAGGGTGATGTTTCTCTGATTTCCTTTTTTTTTTTTTTTTTTTGATTTTTCGAGACAGGGTTTCTCCGCAGCTTTTGGTTCCTGTCCTGGAACCAGCTCTTGTAGACCAGGCTGGTATTACATAAAATTTGACTTTTTAGTGGGTGTCTTTTCATATAATAGAGTCTTTCTTTATCTATTAATATTTTTTTTCAAGTTTCGCTTGAAGTAGTTTATAGGAAATTATTTGAAGATAAATTTACATGCATATAGACCAGTAGTTTTTAATCTGTGGGTTAAATTTGAGGACCCAATGACCCTTTTTTCACAGGGATCACCTAGGACTATCACATAACACTGATGTTTACATGACAATTTGTAACAGTAGTAAATTACAGTTATGAAGTAGCAGTGAAAATAATTTTATGTTTGGGGGCCACTACAGCATGAGGAACTGTATTAAAGGGTTGAAGTATTAGAAAGCTTGAGAACCACTGATTTAAAAGTCTTGTTAGAATTTCAAATAAAACAAAAAACAAAAAAATACAATACAATTACTGGGAGTTGGTGGTACATGAGCAAATAGAAATAAAAGTGCTAAAGATGTTGGAAATGTCTGAATATTGAAATTTGAAGAATTTGATTTCTGTCTTTTAGCCTCCTGTAACTAAGCAGAACCCTTTAATAGGGGTTTCATGGTAATAATGTCATTTACTTTAGGGTATCTAGACAGCCTCAATATGGGTTTAACAGCTTAAAAGTCAAGTTATTAATGTGGTGCAGGGTTGACATTTTAATACTAGCCCAAGGGAATCTTGAAAATGATGTAATAAAAGTTACACTACAGAAAAACTCATGGACAACAAAATTAAGTAGACTGCAGATTGAACACGCTTGGAAGGTGAATACCACCAGACAGCGCATTGAATGTCCTGAGTCATTGGAAAAGTCTTTCAGAAGGAAGGTAACCTGCTGTGAAATGACGTGGACCAGAGGGCTTCTCGGCAGAACCTAAATCACGATGTTACTACTTTCAGTGTTCAGAACTGTAAGATTTGTAGATTTAGCCTTTCCACACATACCTTTCTATATTAACAACTAAATTATAGCATCTGTACTTCCTAGTTGAGAATGAAAAGAAAGATGATTTGGTTTTTTTTCCTTTCAGTTTGTTTATATGGTGGATTACACTGACAGATTTTCATATGTTGATCCATCCCTGCATCTCTGAGATGAAGTTCACTTGATCATGGTGGATGATATTTTTTATGTATTTTACTTTAAAATTTGCCATTTATAATTTTAACACTATTAATTATCTTAAGGGTAATTAGTTTGTAATTCCATATTTTGTTTGATATAGGTGTCAAGTGATCATGACTTTGTATAAAAGATTTTTGTTGTTCCTTCTGTTTATTTTTTATTTTAAGTTCCTTCTGTTTAATTTTTGCTTAATAGTTAAGGCATTAATTCTTTTTGAAAGTCTGCTTAAATTCTGCATTGAATCCAACTCTACTGCAGTTTTCTTCAGTTAGGAGATTTCTAATTCTTCAATTTTAGTAGAAGTTATAGTAGAAGTTAACTTTAGTACATGGTATATATCAAGATATTTATCTATTCCTATTTTAAGTGGACTGGTTTCAGTGCAAACTGGGCAAGGAAGAAAACATGTACCAGTGGGGAAAGAAGTTCATAGCTGTTGGGAGGTGAGGGAATAAGGAGTTAGTCTGGAGGCTTTGCTGGCTTATTATTTGGGGTCTTTCCTCAGGTGTGAGGCTTTTATCTGCCAGGCAGCTTCATTCTTGGAGCAGGATATCCATCCAGAAGAACACAACCTCCATTAGCTTCTTGTTGGGGAGTCCATAAGGACTCTTTCTGTGAGTGTAGGAGAGACCCAGCCAATCACCTTGCTAGCAGGGGGCGGGGTCCCCAGAGGATATTTTTAACTTATAAAGATTGCAGAGGTGCTCCGAACCGCCCCTTCTGCTTTCCTGTTCTCCGCAGGAACCTGTGGTTCTGTAAGTCTATTTCCCCATTAAAGCTTTATATATTAATACAATCTGTCTGCATTCATTTATGCCGCTACATGTGAGTCAGTCAGTTCTCCCTTCCCACTCTGTGTAATGTTTTCGAGTCCTGCAGCAATGCAACACATTTCTAGTGTAACTGTCCATGTTCAGTGGGTACTGCATGCCCCTACTAAGGTAATGGAGCAAGAGTTTACCTATTGATGGCATATTAGTGTGAGGATGGAGGTCACTGCATTCACAATGTGATATTCACACAATGTGATATTCACACAATGCTTCACCATCTCAGAGGCCATGTCAAATGAGGGTTAAGTTGCACATACTATCTGCCACTTGCCCTAGATCATAAAAACACATTCCCATATGCTTCAACAGGCTCAACATTTGTTAAAAGGCCTGTAGGGGAATCTCAATTAGGATTAGTGGTTGCTAGGATGGAAGGAGGGCTCTGCACCCTGCAAGCTAGACTATCTCCCTCTCAAGCCCCAGGATATGAGGAAACTGGCTCGAGCCAGTGTGGAGTGGTCTGTGCACTGTGACCATGTCACCTTCGGCTGCTGGCAGGAATCTCGGAGGAGACTCACATTTCTGGACAGTGTGTCCACAACTACCCAGGAGACAACAATCTGACTGAGCTTGTTTTTTTTTTTTTTTTCTGGATATCCTGCTCCCAGAAAGAGGCTGCATGGAGGCTTAAAGCCTCACACCTGAGGTAGCATCCTGCAGAGAGATGCAAGAGAGTCACTTGCCTCTCCTCTTCCCAGGCCATTGCAGAAGACCTGTGGCTGGATCCCATTAAGTACTTCTCTCAAACAGAACTGGTCTGGGAGAATCCCAGGGCTTCCAGGTAAGCTGCCTCACAAGGCAGAGCAGGCAGTCAGAGCTCCATCCAGCACATTACTGGATGGAGGAGTGGCATTGTGTATACAGGTGATGGTTGAGCTGTGTCAGTAAAGTCTGGAATAAGACAACAAGTACCAATGACCAGAGAAATTCTTAGTTCCTAGAAGACCTTCCTGCAGGGACCCCCAGTGGTAAAAAGGGGGTGGTGTAGGGAGCCTTAGGTGCCAACCCCCAGGTTAGGAAGAAAACCATGCTAATGAATACAGCTGATGAATTACTCAGACAGATTCCTAAGGGTCCATACCCTGTTCCCGTACATCTTCCATTTTCTTTTACGACCCTTCCAGGTGTTCTGGAACCTTCCATAAGACATATGTCCAATTTGTCCAGGAAGGAACTGGAGGGAATACAGGGGCCTTCGGCCAAACAGGGAGGTACAGAAATCTTGCAGGCATTCAGAAAATGCCAATGCAAGGTTACTTGAGGCAGATTGTTCTGCTTGCCATCCCTGCTCACACATAATCAAAAGTGAAGTCCTGGGCATAGGGCAAAACAAGTCTCCCAAACTCTGTGTGAGCATACCCAGTACCTATTTGTTCATGCCTGCTTACCCTAGGTCCAACCTTCAAGACCAAGAGTCTAAAGGGTACAGCTTATGTAGTAGTTGGCAGCTTGTTCATTTCGTACTACCCAGACTCACAAAATAACCACACAGAAATTTTATTAATTAAATCACTGCTTAAACAATTACATAAGCGTATTGCTGGCTAGGTCTTATATATAGAATTAACCCATCACCATTATTTTATATTATACTACCAAGGTGGTGGCCTACCAGCAAAGTTCCACTATATCTTTCTCTAGCCGCAGCTACATGGCTTCTCTCTGATCCTACTTCCTTTCTCCCATTATTCAGTTTAGTTTTCCCCACCTAGCTCTGCTCTACCCTATCAAAGGCCCAAAACAGCTTTTTTATTAACCATTATTATTCATAGCATACAGCAGGAATCCCACATTAAACCTATGTTTAATCAGCATGGCAAGATGGAAGACCTGGCATGATTCTTGTGATTCCCTAGGACAGGACCCCTTCCAATATGCTCAAGGAGACAGCTGTGTCCGAACAGGCAATGGGGAGATGAAACTTGGTTACCAAATGACAGCTGACATTTCTGTGTTCATGCTGTGAACCCAATAAAGACAATAAATGGCCTTGGCCTCTGTCTGCCTCTAATTCAGGAAGACTCCAGAGCAGAGAAACAAGTCCATGAGTCTCACTGGGAGGATTTTCTGCTGCATATCCTCAGGCCAGAATCCTTGTAGATCCCAAGTCCTCAAATTCCCTTCCAATCTGGGGAAAGAACACCATCACCGAACCAAGGAAATGGATTACCTGAGCAACAGTGGGCCTCTAGTGTGTGGGGGGGGGGGCGGGGAGGGAGGATGGAGGCATGTTTGGTTCTGTAATTGTGCTGACGCTTATACTGCAGCTGTCTGGGAGACAGAAACTGGAAAAAATTCTGTAATTAATACAGCTTCTGTGTGATTATTTCAGGTCTGGATGACTGGAATGTAGGAAAAGCCCTTACATCTCCCCCTGAGATTGGCTCATGGAAGGATACATCTTAGGAGCCAAGACCTAGGTTCCTGTCATTTGACACTCCCAAACCCTTGCATCCTCTAGGGGTTCTTGCATCGTTTTTTTATGTAGAACCCAACCCAGATAAAAGCCCAATCTCCTGCACTTGAAAGGGTTCATGCTAAACAAGTGCTAACTGGAGCAGACTTGCTGAATGGCATGTGTCAGAGGGCAAGTGTCTGGGGAGCTTTAGGTCCTCCAGCGTTCTCAAGCACTTGCCACAGTCATGTCTCTGGGGCATCCTCATGTAGAAAACCTGCTTTTCCTACAAGGCAGAGATCTGACCCCAGGACAAAGACCCCAATGCCAGGGTCAAAGCCAATTTAAACTGAAAAGTGCACTGTGTGAGAGCATAGCTACCCATAAGCTAGCACTGTGCCCTCTGCCTGAACCTTTTTGATTGGCCTCGGTTGTCCCACTGGCCACAGATAGCAAGGCATTCAACCTGCCTCATGGACAAAGAAGCTTTTGAAGGACATGAAGTTCAACACAACACACAGGAGGGAATATTAGAGTCCAACCAAAAACCCTCAAGAGCCTGTGTGTCTACAGCACTGTCCTCCTATTGTTGTTTTCGGTGTACTTTGGAGAAGCTGGCCTAGGGCAATGAACCAATATTCAAGAGGATATCTAAAAACTGAAAATGGGAAATCCATTAAGTAATCACACTTCCAGAACCCAGCACCCTCTTATGCTTATATGGAATATCCACTGGGTTCTGGCTTTTCAGGCTCCTCTCGTTATACTTTGTCATCTGCCTCCCGAGAACCTGGACAGTTTCCAAACTTATTTGTAGTTCCCAAGAAAGCAACTTTCATGTTCTTCCAAGAGACTGATAGCAAAAGAATAGCACTACTAATGTCATCCACCCACAAAACCAAATGTACCACAAAAGTCAACACAGCCCCTTCTAGCCCAATCACACAAAAGCCCCATGGAATATGTTCATGGGATATCCAACATACACACACTGACAAACAAGTAAAATACATTTGGAATAATGCACGCATGAAAGACACACAGACACATAAATACACACACATACACACAAACACATATACATTCCCCAACATATGCCTTCACAGCACACACACACACACACACACACACACACACACACACAGCAGGTGAGCAGCAGTAATATTTAGATAAGACAGGAACATACGCAGGAACACAAGCATCTCATGAACACATACACACAAACACACACATAGCAGGCGAGCAGCAGTAATGTTTGGATAAGACAGGAACACACACAGGAACACAAGCATCTCACTAACACACACACACAAACACACACACAGCAGGTGAGCTGCAGTAATGTTTGGATAAGACAGGAACACACGCAGGAACAAAAGCATCTCGCAAGCACACACACAAACACACACACAGCAGGTGAGCAGCAGTAATGTTTGGATAAGACAGGAACACAAGCATCTTGTGAACACACACACACACTTGTCCTCACTTTACTCCATCTTATAAGCATCCACATTGCCCTGGGCATTGGCCACATCACCCAGGTTTTGGAAGAAGTCACCATCACAGATGTGTTCTGTCTCAGGGCCCACTTGTTTCAGGTGGCTGAATACCCTGATGTGTGGATTTATGTCTCATACTGCAGCAGCAGCAGTCTCAGACTTTAATTTCTGGGTGGGAATAAGGAGAACAGAGCTTTTTCCCGGGCACCAACACACAAAACTTCACAGACAGATCCCGCGAAGGGATTTATGTCATGAAGCACAATGAAGGCTCAAAGAGAAGCAGGCTCCAACTATGTCTTCACCACAGGGTATTCTATTATGACAGCTGTCTTCCCATTATCCACAGGATTCTCTATTTGGCTTCAATGATTACAAAAAAAATGGGTCTGAGCATCCTGAAGTGGATCTAAGATCAGATTTGTGTGGGGAGAGGTGTGCATGCAGTTACATTTGGGCGCAAGTGTCTTCAGAGGTCCAAAGGTACATACAAAGGAAAACCGAAACCAGAAACAAGAGGTCTGAATGACCCAATAGCTACTGGTTTTTCAGTTAGTGGCAACCAGAATTACCCAAATAAAACCACACACACAAGAAATTTCTCTGAAAGACCGACTCACATGATACTTCTCAAAAACCTCCTCTAGTTACACTTTCCCTTGGGATATAAATGGGATGTAGTCTCCCTACACCTCAACTCACCACACAGCTCCAGTCAATACCTATCTTGACTACTACTACTACCTAGCTACTACTACCTTTGCATGGTCAGCTGTTCACCCTGATACCTGACTCATCACTAGAATGCCAACTTCCTAGGGGAAAGTCTTCATAAGAACTGAAAACCAGCCTCATCAGACATTGCTATTTGCTACTTCTGTTTCTGTTGCTTCTCTTACACATTTGAGACCCCATCCGAGTATGCACTGACCACAACAGAAACCAAACACGTGCAAAGAGCTTTTGTGATACAGGTCCCAGGCACCACAACTTCCCAAGCTGGAAATTTAAGCAGAATGTTTAAAATATTTAGACGAGTCCATTTAACACAGAATGTCAAGAACATACACGATAAACATTAAGCGTTTATCATGAAAAATACTTCCAATGGAGATTTTCCCTGAAGAGTCACTTTTTTTTTTACAAATACATTTTAGGTTATGACAGCTACAGTTTAATGTCCATGGCATTCCAAAACCTGTCTTGTATCATTTTAAAGATTTTGAGGGGGATCAACAAAAACAGAGTATTCTGCATCTCCTGAGGTTTTCTTCTTTGGGATCTATTTTGTTTCTTGTTCAATCCATATAAGGACACCAGGGTGTCTTTGGCTTCTCGTATTTGCTGTGTAGCCCAGGCTGGTCAAAATCTCTGGCTTCAGCCTCCCAATTATGGAAGTCTAACACTTTTTTGTGGCAAGTGCCAAAAAGCTGGCAAAGATAATTGTATTTGTTTCTTTTTTGCCATCTAAACCTAACCATCTCAAAAATAGCTTCACTGAAGAAATATGGAAGAAATTTCTCTTTTCCACTGAGCAATCTGGGCATGCAAAGACAAATAGAATTTAACACCATTTAAGTTTTTACTGAGTTTTGCTAACTCAGAAAATGTTACAGGAGGGAGACATCAAAATGCATCCAAGAAACTTGTCCCTTGTTCTGTATTAGAGAGGGCCAGAACATTTCTTTAGCAGACCATGTGTTTTCTAGGGTCTAGAATGGCTTAATGACAGAAGCCACTAGTGTTAATCACAAGGAAGTACTTCTATTTCTGCTTGCCAAGCTCCTCTTGGAGGTCTGATCCAAATACAGCCACTTGCCCATTGTAACAGTTCTGACGCTGTATTTATGTGAATAAAGACAGGTTAGGGATAGACTTCCCTCAAGATGTTCCCAAACTTTCCATTGTTCCCACTGACCTACTGGCAAGCATTTATCTTCCATGAAAGTCACGTTGTGCTCAGGGGGTCAAGGGCATCAAAGTTCAGCCACCTGCCTAATGGGCAGAAACTTCCCAGAAGAATGTAGTAATAGGGGCGGTGGGGCTGCGTTCCTAACACCCCAGCCGCCTGCTCAGCTAGCTTATGCCCCGAAATAACAACACACAAATTGTATTCATTTAAACACTGCTTGGCCCTTTAGCTCTAGCACTTACAGGCTAATTCTGATATCCCGATCAACCCTTCTCTAATAATCTGTGAGAACCGGTCTTACCGGGAAGATTCTAGCCTAGTCCATCCTGAGTCGGAGCTTCATGGCACGTGTCTGCCCAGGAGTGGGGCATGGCGTCTCTCTCAGGCGTCTGCTCCTGAGAGAAGAGCTGTGGAGTCTGACCTCACTTCCTCTTCCTCCCAGCATTTTGTTCTGTTTACTCCACCCACAGGGCCAAGCAGTTTCTTTATTGCTTAACCAATGAAATCAACAGATTGATATATGACACTCCCACATCACTTCCCCTTTTTCTGTTTAAACAAAAAAAAGAAGGCTTTAACTTTAACATAGCAAAATTACATATAACAAAACAGTTATCAAGTAAAAGTTACAATAATCTTCATAACTAAGGAAAACTATAACTATAACTAACTATTCTTAACTCCATCGAAGACTCCAGAAAGATACAATACTACCTAAGCAAACAAGAAAAAAGCAACTTTTAAAACTCTAGAAATGACAGAGACATCTCGCTGCCTGTACAGTCACCCAAAGTTCTTTTGTACCGTTGGGGCATCAATCTTCAGCCTTCAGGCCCATAGTATCCAGCAGACATTTCCATGAAGCAGGAAAATTCAAAGTCTGTTCAGTCACTACCTGTTGTGTCCTGCAGAATGTCTTGCAGACTCCTTCATGAATCAGGAACCCCGAAAGATCATCTCACCTGTAGGCAAGTTCAGTAGTCCTCTCTCTGTGGGTTCTCTGTTTCCAGTTTATGCAATAGTCCAGGCAAGAGCAGTTTCTTGCCCAAATGGCTATCAAACTCCATAAGGATCCTCTTCTATGCCCATCTTCCTCTTGAAGTACACTGGTGCTGCCAGGAGCAGAGTGTCTCATTGTCATGAAAAGTCCTCAGTTATTAAAACATTTAAAATGCCATATTCTATAATCTTTGAAAAATATGAAGAATGCCTATCTAAAATATATCTATACACATCTAGAAAATATTAACTAACATGACTACAAACTTGACTATTATTTATGATTATCCATCAACAACCTATATTTCCTAATTATACATTACATTTTAATAATGAACTACACAATCACAATACCTTAATAAAGATCAGAAATGCATATACATATAACAAATTTGACCTTAAATCTCTATCAATAAAGCAAAATCTATACTAATGCAAATTATTCATATCTATATCATATCTCCCTTTAAATGTAAAACAACATTTATAAACATTATTTGGGAATATGGGCGTAGTTATTTCTCTCCAAACTGCTTCCTGCTGAATGGGGGCGTCATTAATTAGGTCTTTCATATTATAACCTGTGTGCTAGTTTCTTCTCAGTTGACAGTTGAGCGAAGCAATTTTCTGAAGATGTTTACACCAACCCTTCAGGAGGGCATGGTCCATCATACCAAATCGGAATAGAAGAAATGAACAGCAACTCATCCTCTGTGAAAACAAAATAAGAAACTCCTTTCCAAAGCATCATGTCCTTAGATCCAAATTTCAAAGTCAAGGCATCAAAATATCTATGTTGGATCTATGCTTCAGTAGCATTTATAAATAAATATCTTTTAGCAGCTGTTGCTCCTTCCTCAGCATTCACACAATTCAAAGATAGCATAATAGCATACAGTATCAAGATTCTCTGTGTATTTTCCATCTTTGTTCATTTTATTTTAACCTCTATTTTGTTTATTTTTACTTTTAACTCTTTGCTTTTTGACACAGGTTCTCTGTATCTTTGACCTGAAGTAACTCTGTAGACCAGGCTGTCCTTGAACTCTCAGAGATCCGCCTGTCTCTGCCTCCAAGGCATTCGGGATTAAAGGTGTACACTACTACACCTTGAACTCACAGAGATCTGTTTGTCTCTGCCTTCTAGGCACTGGGATTAAAGGTGTGTGCTACCTCACCTTGAAGTCACAGAGGTCAATCTCCCTCTGCCTTCCAAGTGTTGGGATTAAAGGTGTGTACTACCACACACAACAACTCTCTTCCTTTTTTTTGTTTTTTTTTTTTACTTTAAGAACTTCAACTTTAGTCTGCATATATTTTTAACAAACTTTAAACCACTTAGAAATTTTCTTTGTCTTTGAATCTCTCTTTACTGTATATCTCTCTTTTTCTGACCACACGAGCCTTTAAATTACTGAACAATATGGGTAGGTTTAAAGGCGTGGCTTTGCCAGCTAGATCCAGTCCATTCCTTAGCTTTCCAGCCTCGCCTGTTTACTGCCACAACTCTATGGCATTTCAAGGTCCCTACCAGCAAACGAGATTCAGCAGCCTGTGCTTGCAAACCACACGAACCACCTGCGTAAAAGAGTCAGAGTTTGCCCTGGCAGGACAGCCCAGAAAGCCGGCATTTTTAAACGGCGCAGCTTTTTTCCTGCTACGGCTGAAAACCGAAAAGCATGCGTTCAGCTTTTCGTCAACACTGTTTAAGTGTTTCGTGGCAGGACCTCTTAATGAGCTGCAGGGTTTTGCAGCTAAAGCTGAGTCAGGAAGCCTCTATTAGATGAGGCGCTTGCTTGCCTCTAGCAAGCAGAGCAGAACTGAGAAATTATTGCTACCAAGAAACCAGGCACAATGCTTTCATTTTGTTCTAGAATTACTTCCCAAGCTGTCTCAGGCTTTATGTGGAAGCAGTTGTCCACGTGGGCGCCATTCTGTAGTAATAGGGGCGGCAGGGCTACGTTCCTAACACCCCAGCCGCCTGCTCGGCCAGCTTATGCCCCGAAATAACAACACACAAACTGTATTCATTTAAACACTGCTTGGCCCTTTAGCTCTAGCACTTACAGGCTAATTCTGATATCCCGATCAACCCTTCTCTAATAATCTGTGAGAACCGGTCTTACCGGGAAGATTCTAGCCTAGTCCATCCTGAGTCGGAGCTTCATGGCGTGTGTCTGCCCAGGAGTGGGGCATGGCGTCTCTCTCAGGCGTCTGCTCCTGAGAGAAGAGCTGTGGAGTCTGACCTCACTTCCTCTTCCTCCCAGCATTTTGTTCTGTTTACTCCACCCACAGGGCCAAGCAGTTTCTTTATTGCTTAACCAATGAAATCAACAGATTGATATATGACACTCTCACATCAGAAGAAGCCTGGGGAAAGAGCGTTGCCAGCAGTCACAGGTGCCGAGAGTGACAGCAACAAACAGGCAGTGATGGAATAAGAGAGGCACAGCGCTCCACACCCCTTCCCCCTCCTGCTGATCTTCATGAACTCCTGGGCAGCCAAACCACCAATGAAGGCATTCATGGGTGCCAGATCCCCAGCAGCTACATATGCCAACTTCCGGACGAGGCCCATGTCCAAGCAATCCTGCTGAGCTGCTGGCAATGCTTGAGCATCCACAGCTTGTGCCAAGGTCAGCATTTCTGCTCCATCCTCCGGGTTGGATACAAGGAACCGAGAGAGACCCTATCATGTCCTACTGGAGGAAGAACAGGCACAGGGAACAGAAAAGACAAGCCACAGTTTCCGGTTGCCTTCCCACTCACCCACCTCATTATGGGGCTGAAGACACCTGCTGTGTTGAGTACAGAACTGATGCAGGGCCTGGAAGCCAATGTGCAGCTGAGCAGGCCTACAACACTTAGCAAACTCGGTTACCACAAAATCTGGCTCTGACAAGAAGGTGAGTAAGGGTTTCTGTGGATAATGGAGCATCAACACCAGATATGAACACTCTATGATGGAGGAATGCCATTGGTTAAAAAATAAAGAAACTGCTTGGCCCTCATAGGTTAGAACATAGGTGGGTGGAGTAAACAGAACAGAATGCTGGGAGGAAGAGGAAGTGAGCTCAGACTCAATAGCTCTCCTCTCCAGGGCAGATGCGATGAAGCTCCGACCCAGGATGGACATAGGCTAGAATCTTCCTGGTAAGCGCACCTTGGGGTGCTACACTCATTATTAGAAATGGGCTAGTCCAGATGTGAGAGTTAGCCGAGAAGAGGCTAGATATAATGGGCCAAGCAGTGTTTAAAAGAATACAGTTTGTGTGCTGTTATTTCTGGTATAAAGCTAGCCTTGCAGGAGCCGGGCGGGACGAAAAGCAGACCCACAGCTCCCACAACAAATCTAGGCATCTCCAAGACAAAGGTTCATCTATTCACAGGCCCTCCCCACCTACACACAAAACTGATCTTCCGAGACACTTTCACTATATATTTTGTTTGAGGAGCTCCTCACAGTCTTTTCATTAATGATAGACGCAGGGGCCCAATGACGGGAGATATTGTGGAGCCCTCACCTGAACAGCACACCATACAGAGGTTGTAGAAACCGGCTCAAAATGGCATGGTACCAGGCACGAGGGGTGCACTCCACATGGCCTAAGACAGGGTGCCCTGTGATCTGCTTACTTTAAATCTCACTAGATACCTTTCATTTGAGGAGCTCCAAGGATGGGTGACTTGTGGCAGGAAATCCCCCAACCTAAGACAGGATACTGGAAACCTGGTCCCCACTCGACCTAAGAATCATAAGGCACCCCTCTGTTCCCAGGAGAGGTAAATTGCTTCACCATTCGAGAGGAGGGTCTCTCCTTGTCCCAGTCCCTTCTCCTTTAGATCTGACACCATGGTTGAACTCTGACCTGATGCCCTCCACTTAATAGCTACCTGTCTTTATAAAAGAAAGGGGGATCTGTTAGGAGCCAATTTCCTCCTAAAATCCTTACAGGAACCCTCACCCTGGGGAGTCTGCAGAGAACCCCACACCCATAATTGTGTTAGGAATCGTTCTATTGACAGAGCCTATCCCACACCCAAATTGGCTGTTAATGGAAAGCTATCTGTTAGCGGAACCCATCCCACATTCCAAACTATCTAAAGATCTAGGTGTGTCAACTCGTGACTTCTTGGCCTACAGTGACCTGACCGAAGGTAACCTCCTGGCTACGTGACCAACACAGACCATGTGACCAACGTGAACCACGCGGCAAGAGCCCAGGCCCCTGTGCCCACCCCCTAACTCTTTACCCTATATAAGTTGTACCCTGTCTCTAATAAACTGAGGCTTTGACAAGAACCCCCGCTTAGCCTCCTTCCTCTTTCCTAGCTCATATCTTCCAGGTAGTGCCTCTCCATGACCCTTGAATAACTGAACTGCTAGGTGGGTTACTAACCCTAGACTAAGTAACCCGCCAAGGCAATCAACAAGTCACAAGAGTGATTTCACATAAAGTCCTAGAGTGATACTGGTCATGTGGTGCAGACAAGTGTGCGATGGGGGCCCAGGTGATTCAGTCCTTAGTTCTAAAAGCATCAAGAGAAATTCAGAAATCCAGAGTAGATGTCAGAAAGAAATTTGCAGAGTGTCCTCTTTTATGGAAATGAAAATGGCCTAAAAAAGTGACTGCAGGATCTCCGCTCTTTTGCTCCATTTCTATCCTAATTAACAATACGAACTTAACAAATAAATAAAACCACAACAAATAAGTAAAAGCACTCTGTCTCACAGCCTATCTCTCTCTGCTGAGCAAACACACTACCTCCTTCTGCCCACCAGAATGCCTTAGAGGAGCATTCGTGGCTGAGGTCCGGCCCTGAGCTTTACTCCCTGAACAGCTAAGAGAAAGTACCTCCTACTTGCCTGTAGCCCTGAATCCAAGACTCTGAGGTGAAACTGAGCTCCTCCACCTGCTAAATCCTAGGCCTCCAGCACAAAGAAGCCGAACCCAGGTTTCTCCTGAGCTCCTGAAGCCTCCACCACGAGCAGTTTGTGCTGCCTACCCAGAGAACAAACCTGCCTGCCACTCTCTTCCATACTTCCTCTTCCTTGAGGACTCAGCCCCACACCCACACCGCTGCAGCTCCACCTTCAGGTCTCTGACCAGAAGAGTAACTGTAAGCTCCCTCCATTCGAGGAGCATCCTTCTCCTCAGTTGGGGAACAAGATGTCATCTGCCAGGAGGAAGCGGAAAGGAGGAGCCAGAGTCACAACCACCCACTCTGGAATCATTTCTGACATAAGCCGCAGGCAAGTATGACTCTGCTCTGCCAGGTATCGTCCAAACCTCTAGAGCGACAGCCTAGCTCCTTGCAGAAATGGCGATTGCTCCTGCTGGAAGCCGGACAAGAAACCATGGGGAAATCACCTGCTGGGAAAATGCTTGCCGTACAGACCGGTAACCAAATATGCCTTTACTGTGTATACTCCTAGTTACTTGCCCGTGCTGTGGAGCTTTCTTCCCCACCCCAGCGAATAGTAGTTTAGGCTGAGCTGCTGGCTGCACTCTCTCCCTCTTCTCTTACACAGAATCATCAGCCTTGGGGGTCTGAATGACGACTTCAATATGACTTGTACCCTTAAAGGCAAAGCTGACAGGAGGAGACCCCTAACCCAAGGAACAGTCGAGACCACTGGCTGCAATTAGCAAGAGGTTTATTGGGTGGGCACAGGTACCTGTGGGCGGCAAAGTCCTTTCGGAGGACTTGCGTGGCTGCAGGCTGGGAGAAGGTCTTTTTATAGGAAAAGGGTGGCAAAAGCAGGCATACAGAAGCAATGCATGGTTACAGTGATCTCATTGGTCAGTTCGAATGAGGTGATGGGTTCATTTAGGGCACAAGTTTCCCAGAGACATGAAGGTCTGATAATAATAGCAGACTTGGCCCTGTCTAGGGTACATGTAGTTTTTCCCAGAACTGTTCGTTCCCCTCCTAGGCCTGGTGTCTGACCACAGATATCCTGTTTTGGTCGCCTAGGAGTACTGACTTTACCTTGAACTTACATTTGTTTGTGTAAAGGCTTTGCGAGATGGCTTTACAGCAGCTAAGCTGGGGTCTTTCAGACACCATAGGTTTTGCAGGTTCCTTAGAAGTCTGTAGTGGGCAGGGGGTCCCGGGACAACACAACAGGTCCTGTGGGTTCCAGAGCAATGGCAGGCAAGGGACAGTGTGTCCTGAGATGACATGACAGGTCCTGCTGGTTCCTGGGCAGCGTGAGGCAGGGGACAGTGTGTCCCGAGATGACAACACAGGTCCTCAGGGTTCCTGAGCAGTGGCAGGCAGGAAGCTGTGCGTCAGCAATACACCACAGGTCCTGCAGGACCCTACGCAGCCTGCAGAGGGCAGTGTGTCCTCAGACGATGCCACAGGTCCTCCAAGTACTGCGGGTCCCTGAGTCTTGAACCCCCTGCCTCCTGCCTGCCACTTCTCTGGCACCCACAGGATATATGTTGTTGTCTTGGGTCCCGGCAGGCTGCTCAGAAACCCGCAGGAGCTTTGGTGTTGTCTTGGGACCCACTTCCCCTTGCCTGCCGCTGCTCAGGAACCTGCAGGACCTGTGGTGTCATCTCCGGACACCCTGGCTGCCCGCTGCTAAGTTACCCACCACCTGTGCTATTGTCTAGGGACTCACTTCCGCTGCCTGCTGAAGCTGAGGTACCCGCAGGATCTGTGCTGTCATCTCAACCAACTGCCCCCCTGCAGGCTGCTGTTGACAGGCAGGACCTGTGGTGTTGTCTCGAGACCCACTGTCCCCTGCCAGCCTCTGCTCAGGGACCTGCAGGACCTGTGGAACACGCAGGACTGTAGAACACTGTGAAACAATAAACCTTAGATTAAAAGAAACAAACGGGTGAGCATCACAGCACAGGACAAATTTTTACAGGTGAAAACTTCTCCAAACTGAGACAAAGAGAAGAAGCAGGCACACAGAACACCAAATTGACGGTCTGCTGCAAGTTTATCAATTTTGAGTGAGAAACAAAACATCTGGAAAAATGAAATATTTTATCTAACGGTTTCATTCTTCTCATTTAGCAAATATTAAAATTTGTACAGATTAATTCTGCAAGGCTTTAATTTTTTGAACAAATTATATTTGAAAAATAGTAATTTTTGCTTTGAGGTTTGGGGGCCTTAAGGAATTATCTATAAGAGGGGAGCCGAGCAGAGCAGTGAGGAGACCAGCGGAGCCGAGCGGAGCCGAACAGAGAGGAGCCGGGAGGAGACTAGAGAAGAGGAGCCTAGAGGAGTGGAGTCAAGGGGAGCCCAGCTGAGACCAGCGGAGCCAAGCAGAGAGGATGGAACCTAGCTGGGCTGAGCGGAGCCCAGGAACCGAGCAGAGCCGGACTGAGTCAAGAGGAATCAAGAGGAGCCGAGAGGACCCGAGAGGAGCAGAGAAGAGCCTAGGGAAGCCGAGAGGAGCCAAGAGGAGCCAGGGGGGGCCGAGAAGAGCCGAGAGGAGCATAGAGGAGCAAAGCGGAGGTTCCCCTGCCCCCTGCTGGCCGCTGCACAAGGACCAGCATGACCTGTGGTGTCTTCTAGGGACCAACTGCCCCTTGCTGGGTTTCGGGGACCCGTGGGACCTGTGCTGTCTTCTAGGGACTCCTTGTCTGCCACTGCTCAGGGACACGTGGGACCTGTGCTCTCTTCTTGGACACCCTGTCTGCCACCTCCTGACTGCCACTGCTCAGGGACTACAGGACCTGTGGTGTTGTCTCAAGACCCCCTTGCTGCATTAGCTCAAGGACCCTCATCTCCTGTGGTTTCATCCCGGGACTTCCTGCCCTTTGCATGCTGCTCAGGGACCCTCAGGACGTGTGGTGTCATCTCGGGACCTCTGTTCCCTACCTACAGATGCTCAGTAACCAGCAAGACCTGTGCATTTGTATCGGGACCCCCTGCCTGCCACTGCGCAGCAACCTCAAGATCTGTGCTGAAGTCTTGGGACCAACTGCACCCTGCAGGATGCTCAGGGTCACAGAGGACCTGTGCTGTCACCTAGGAACTCACTGTCTCCTGTGTCCCAATGCTCAGTATCCAGCATGATCTTTGGTGTCGTCTTGGGACACACTGGCCCTTGGCAGCCCCTGCTCAGGGACCCGCAGGTCCTGTTGTGTCGCCTCGGGATCCCCTGCCCTTGCTTGCTGCTGCTCAGCGACCCACGGGTCCTGTGGTGTAGTCTCAGAAGACAATGCTCCCTGCCTGCCACTGCTCAGGAACCCGCAGGACCTGTGGTGTCATATCCGGAACCCTGCCTGTGCTACTAAGTTACTGCTAAATTACCCACAGGACCTATGGTATTGTCTAGGGACTCACTTCCTCCGCCTGCTGAAGCTGAGGTACCCACAGTTTCTCTGCTGTCCTCTGAGGACAAACTACTTCCCCCTGCCTGTCGCTGCTCAGGCACCCCCAGTACCTGTGCTTTAGTCTCAGAACACACTGCCTGGTGCTAGACAGCGACCTGCAGGACCAGTGGTGTCATCTTGGGACCCACTGCCCTCTGCCTGCTGCTACTGAGGGACCTATAGGACGTGTGATTTTGTCTCGGGACTCACTTCACGCCTCCTGACGCTTCTTAGGTACCAGCAGGACCTGTGCTGTCCTCTCAGGACACACTGCCCTCTGCCTACCACTTCTCATGGACCCGCAGGACACTCAGGATTTGAGGTGTCATCTCGGGACACACTGATCGCTGCAGTCTGCTAAGGGACCTGAAGGAACTATGGTGTCTCCTCTGGACTCATTGCCGCCTGCCTGCTACTGATCAGGGATCTGTTGTCTTGGCACACCTTGCCTGTCAATGCTCATGTACCCACAGGACATGTTGTGTCATGTCGTGACTCCTTGCTCTCCTGCAGGCTGCTCAAGGACTCGCAGGACAAGTGTTGTCATCTCGGGACACATTGCCCACTCCCTTCCACTGCTTAGGGACCCTCAGCACCTGTGGTGTTGTCAGTAGGATGCTCAGGGACCCGCAGGACCTGTGTTGTTTTTAGTGACCTGCTGTCCCCTGCCTGCCCCATGCTCTGAGACCCTAAGCAATTGTGCCATTTTATCGTGACCCACTGCCCAGTTCTTGCCTCTGCTCAGGGAGCAGCAGGATCTGTGGTTTTGGCTGGGTACCCACTGCCCTGCCTACTACTGCTCAGAAATTGCAGGACATCCTATGACCTCTCAGGATCCACTGCCACCTGCAGGCTGCTTGGGGACCCACAGGACCTGTGGTGTCATCTTGGGACCCCCTGCGGGCCTCTGCTCAGAGCCAGGCAACACCTGTGCTGTCGTCTCAGGATAACCTGCCTGCCGCTGGTCAGCCACCTGCAGGACCTGTGGTGTCATGTCCGAACTCCCTGTCTCCTACAGGCAGCTCAGGCCCCCGCAATACTTGTGGTGTTGTCTCGGGGCCCTCTGCCCACAAAGGCTGCCTAAGGAATCGCAGGACCTGTGGTGTGGCTTTGGTACCCTCTGCCCCCTGCCTGCCACTTCTCTTCTGTGGTGTTGTCTCAGGGCCCACTGCCCCCTCCCTCACTCTGCTCGGGGGCCTGCAGGACCTGAGCTATCATCTCAGGACACCCTGGCTGCCAGGGCTCAGGGACCTACAGAACCTGTGCTCTAGTCTGGGGATCCCTGTGTGCCACTGCTCAGGGAAACCCGTGCTGTCTCCAGGGGTCCCAGTGCCCCCTGCCTGCCGGAGCTCAGAGTCCCACAGGACCAGTGGTGTCATCTCAGGACTCCCTGTCCCATGTAAGGACCTGTACTGCCATCTAGGGTTCTACTGTCTCCTGCAGGCTGCTCAGGGACCCGCAGGACATTTGCTGTGTTCTCAGGCCCCACTAAACCTGCAGGCTGCTCAGGGACCCACATGTCCTGTGGTGTTGTCTCAGTGCCCTCTCCCTCCTGCAGTCTGCTCAGGGAACCTAAGGATCTGTGCTGTTGCATCTTGACACACTGCACCCTGCCTGCCTCTGCTCAGCGAGCTGCAGGTTCTGTGGTATTGTCTCGGGACCCACAGCCTGCCACTGTTCAGGGACCCACATGACCTGTGATATCGTCTAGGCAACCACTGCCCCCTGCAGGCAGCTCAGGGACTGGTTGGACTTCTGACGTTGACTCAGGACCCACTGCCACATGCCAGCTGCTGCTCAGAAACCTGCAGGACCTGTGCTGACATCTTAGGATCCACTGGAGGCTGCACAGGGACCCACAGGACCTGTGGTGTTGTCTCCGGGCCCTCTGCCCACAGTAGGATGCTCAGGGATCCACAGGACCTGTGTTGTTTTTTAGTGACCCACTGCTCCTTGCCTGCCCCCTGATCTGAGACCCTAACCACCTGTACCGTTTTATCGTGACCCACTGCCCACTTTTTGCCTCTGCACAGGGACCTGCAGGACCTGTGGTGTTGTCCTAGACACACTGCCTGCCTCTGGTCAGGGACCTGTCTTACCTGTAATAATGTCTCTGGAAGCCCTACCCCTTGCCTGCCGATGCACAGAGACCTGGAGGACCTGTGGTGTCGTCCCAGGAACCAATGCCCCCTGCCTGCCTGTGCTTAGGGACCATGAGAACATATGGTGTCATCACTGGACGCCCATCTTTCTGCCTGCCACTGCTCAGGAACCCACAGGACCTGTGGTGTCGTCTTGGGATCCCCTCCCTTCTGCTGCTCAGGGACCCACAGGACCGGTGATGCTGTCTGAGGATAGTGGATCAGTGGCCCCTTGCAGACTGCCCAGGGATCTGCAGGACCTGTGGTGTCGTCTTGGGATCCCCTCCCTGCCACTGCTCAGGGACCAGCAGGACCTGTGATGCTGTCTGAGGATAGTGGATCAGTGGCCCCTTGCAGACTGCCCAGGGACTTGCAGGACCTGTGGTTTGGCATCGGGACCCACTGCCCCCTGCCTGCCTCTGCTCAGGGACCTGCAGGACATGCGGTGTCATCTTGTGATCTGCTGCTGCTCTGTAACCAGCAGGACCTGTGGTGTTGTCTCAAGACTCCCTGACTGCTGTTGATCAGGGACACGCAGGATCTCCTTGTCATTTTGGGCTTCTCAGGGACCTGCAGGACATGCGATGTAGGCTCTGGAAACCACTGCCCCCCTGCAGGCTGCTTAGGGTCCCTCAGGACCTGTGGTGGTGTCACTGGGCCCACTACACCCCTGTCTGCCGCTGATCAGGGACCAGCAGGACTTGTGGTGTCATCTCGAGACTCACTGCCACCAGCCTGCAGCTGCTCAAGAACCCTAGGATCTTGTGATGTTGTCTCGGAACACAATGCCCATTGGAGGCTGCTCAGGGTCCCACAGGACCTGTGGTGTTGTTTGGAACAGATTGAACCTGTCAGCCTCTGCTCAGGGACCTGCAGGACCTCGAGCCTCCTGCCTGCTGCTGCTCAGATATGAGCAAGACCTGTGGTGTTCTCAGGACCCCCTGCATGCCACTGCTCAGGAACGCGCAGAAGGTGCTGCTCAGGGACTCACAGGACATTTGGTGTCATCTCAGGTCCCACTGACCCCTGCCTGCCACTGCTCAGGCACCCGCAGGACCTGTATTTTGTTCTGGACACAATGCCTGTGCTCAGTGAACTGCAGGACCTGTGAGTCGCTGAGCAGCAACAAGCAGGGGGCAGGGAATCCCGAGGTGACACAACAGGACCTGCAGGTCCCTGAGCAGCGGATGTCAGGGTCAGTGGATATCGAGACAACACCAAAGGTCCTGCGGGTTCCTGAGCATCCTGCATGGGGCATTGTGTCCCTAGACGACACCACAGGAAATGTGGATCTCTGAGCAGAGGCAGGCAGGGGGCAGTGAGTCCCGAAACAATAGCACAGGTCCTTCAGGTCCCTGAGCAATGACAGCCAGGGTGTCCTGAAATGACAGCACAGGCATGTGGGTCCCTGATCAGCTTACAGGGCGCACATAGTCCCGAGATGACAGCACAGGTCCTTTGAGTTCCTGAGCAGCCTGCAAGGGGCAGTGGGTCCTGGGACAACAACACTGGACCTGCGGGTCCCTGAGCAGTGGCAGGCAGGGGGCAATGAGTCCAGAGAGAACACCACAGGTCCTTCAGGTCCCTGTGCAGCCTAAAGGGGGCGGTAGGTCACGAGATGAAAGAACAGGTCATGCGGGTGCCTGAGCAGCCTGCAGGAGGCAGGGGGTCTCAAGGCGATACCACAGTTCTTGCAGGTCCCTTAGCAGCAGCATCAGAGGGTAGTGGGTCCAGAGACTACAGCACAGGTTCTGCGGGTCCCTGAAAATCTTGTAGGGGTTAGTGGGTCCAGAGACTGGGGGTCCCTAGCCGACATCAAATGTCCTGTGGGTCCCTGAGCAGCGGCAGGCAAGGGGTTGGGGGTCCCAAGACCACAACACATGTCTCTCAGAATCCTGAGCAGAGGGAGGCAGGGGATAGATTGTCCTGAGGAAGAAGCGACTGGAAGGGGGCAGTGGGAAAAGAGAGGACACCACAGGTCCTGTGGGACCCTGAGCAGACCGCAGGGGGCAGTGGGTCCTGAGAAAACAACAAAGGTCCTGTGGTAAGGGGCCCTCTGACGACATCACATGTATTTTAGGTCTCTGAGCAGCAGCAGGCAGCAGACAGTTGGTCCCAAGGCCACACCACAGGACCTGAAGGTCCCTGTGCAGTGACAGGCAGGGTTTAAGGGGTCCCGGGAGAACATCACAGGTCATGCGGGATCCTGAGCAGAGGGAGGCAGAGGGCTGTGGATCCCAAGACGACACCAAGTGTCCGCAGGACCCTGAGCAGTAGCAGGCAGGGTGCAGTGCATCCCAAGATGACACCACAGGTCCTGCCAGACTCTGAGCTCCAGCACACAGGGGTCAGTGGGACCCAAGGGGACAGCATAGATCCCGTGTGTCCCTGAGCAGTGGCAGACATGGATTCCCTGACTAAAGCACAGGTCCTGAAGTTCTCTGAGCATTGGCAGGCAGGGTGTCCCGAGATGATACCTCAGGTCCTGCAGGTCACTGAGCAGCCTGCATGGAACAGTGTTTCTGGAGATGACAGCGGGCAGTGTCTCACGAGATGTCACCACAGATCCTGGGTGTCCTGCGGGTCCCTGAGAAGTGACAGGCAGAAGGCTGTGTCCTGAGAGGACAGCACAGGTCCTGCTGGTACCTAAGAAGTGTCAAGAGGCATGAAGTGAGTGCTGAGACAACATCACACGTCCTACAGGTTCCTCAGAGGCTTCAGGCACAGGGCAGTGGGTCCCGAGATGACACCGCAGGTCCTGCAGGTCCCTGAGCAGCACCAGGCAGGGAATCTCAAAATAACATCACAATTCCTGCGGATTTGTGTCCAGCAGCACGCAGGAGGTCCTGAGACAAGTCCTGCAGATCCCAGAGCAGGGGTAGGTAGGGTGGCCCAGGATGACACCACAGGTTTTGCAAGTGCCTGTCCAGCAGCAGGCAGAGGGCAGATGGTCCTAGGACAACACCACAGGTCCTACAGGTCCCTAAAGAGCAGCAGGCAGGAGGTAGGGGGTTCAAGACTCAGGGACCCGCAGTACTTGAAGGACCCCTGGCATTGTCTGAGGACACACTGCCCTCTGCAGGCTGCTCAGGGACTCGCAAGACATGTGGTGTGATTCAGGACTCACTGCCCCCTCCCTGCTGCTGCTCATGGAAGTGCAAAACCTGTGGTGTCATCTAAATACCACCTCCCCCATTCCTACTCAGGAAGCTGTAGGACCTGTGGAGTAGAACAGGATCCACTGGCCTCAGCCTATCGCTACTCAGGGACCTGTAGGACCTGTTGTGTCGTCTCGGGACCCACTGCTTCCTGCCTGCCACTGCTCAGGAACCCTCAGGACCTGTGTTGTTGTCTCGAGATGCACTGTCCTGCCCAGGAACCAACAGGACCTGTCATGTCATCTCAGGACACACTGTCCACTGCCCGCCATTGCTCTGGTACCCGCAGGACCAGTGGTATTGTCTCGGGACCCCCTGTCCACTGCAGACCTCTAAGGAACCTGCAAAAGCTGTGTTGTCGTCACGGGACCCATTGCTCCTCAGCCAGCCCGCTGCTCAGGACCTGCAGGACCTGTGCTGTTGTCTAAGAATCCCCTGTCTGCCCCTGTTCTGGGAACAGCAGGACCTGTGCTGTCGTCTAGGGACCTACTGCACCCTGCAGGCTGCTCAGGGACCCCCAGGTCCTGTAGTGTTGTCTTGGGACTCCTGCCCACTGCAGACTTCTAAAGAACCTGCACGACCTGATTGTTTGTCGGGACTCACTTCCTTCTGCGTGTTTTTCATGACACACTGCCTTCTGCCTTCCTCTGCTCAGGTACCTGCAGGACATATGGTGTCGTCTAAGGACCTACTGACCCCGGCCTGCTGCTTCTCAGGGAACCTCAGGACCTGGGTTTTCACCTTGGGACCCATTGTTCTCTGCCTGCCACTGGTCAGGGACCTGCAGGACCTGTGTTGTGTCTAGGACACACTGTCTCCTGCAGGCCACTGTTCAGGCACCCTCAGGACTTGTCATGTGATTTCTGGATCCTCTGACCCCTGCTCTTGGACCTGAAAGGCCTGTGTTGTTGTCTCGGGACCCCGTGAAGTCTGCAGGCTTCTAAGGGACCCGCAGGACCAGTGTTGTCCTCTCAAGACCCATTGGCTCCCTGCCTGCCTCTGCTCAGGAAACCACAGGCCCTGTGGTGTCATCTCGGGATTCCCTGTCCCCTGTAGGCTGCTCAGAGACCCCTAGAACGTTTGCTGTCTTCTCTAGAAACCCTGTCAGACAAAGCTCAGGGACCCGAAGTCCTGTGCTGTCGTCTCAGATCCCACTGCCCCCTGCCTGCCACTGCTCAGGGACCCGCAGTGCCTGTGCTGTCTCCTCGGGACCCACTGTTCCCTGCCTGCCGCTGGACAGGGACCCGCAGAAACTGTGTTGTTGTCTCTGGACCCACTACCCACAGCAGGCTGCTCAGGGACTTGCAGGACCTCTTGTGTTGTCTCGGGACACACTACCCACTCCTTGGCGCTGCTCAGGACCCGTGCTAGCATCTCAGGACACCCTGTCTGTCACTGTTCCTGGTCCCTCGCTGTCCCGCGCTACTGTCTCGCCAGCAAGAGCGATGCGGCACATTCAGGATCCTTCTGCAGAAAAGCTTTATGCGTCTTGAGAGGGAGAGCATAAGCTTACGGAGCGAAGACCTCAAGGGTCAAAAACCCGGCCCTTAACAGTCCTCGCCTCGGACGTGTCAAACTCTGACTGGCTGCAGCCTGTCAAACCCTATGACGCCACGGGAGAGGCAGAGAGCAAGGGATGGAAAGTTACTATGTGCATGCACACTGGCTTGAAAGGTAAACTGTCATTTACCATGCACATGCGCACTGGCTTGATTACAGTGGTGGTGCTGATGGTCAGCGTCATCTTGCAATGGAGTATGTGGGAATGGCTCCCCACACCTTGCGACCTCTGATTTCGTGTTGGGACCCATGGCTCTGTGCTGGCTGCTCAGGGATGCAGTGGACCTGTGGCATCACCACAGGACCGACTGCCCCCTGCAGGCTGCTCAGTTACCCACAGGACCTGTGTTATCATCTCAGGACCCACTGCACTTTGTCTGCTTCTGTTCAGGGAACCCCAGGACCTGTGGTATCTTAGGACCCATTGCCAGGTGCTGGACCTGTGGTGTTGTCATGGGACCAACTGCCCCCTGCCAGTCACTGCTCAAGGACCCATACTTCTTCTGCTCAGGGACGTGAAGATCCTGTGCTGTAGTTTCATGACTCACTGGCACCTGCAGGCCTCTTGGGGACCAGTATGACCTGGGGTTTCTTCTTGGGATTCACTGTCCCAAGCCTGTAACTGCTCAGAAACCTCAAGACCTGTGCTGTCGTCTCAAGACCCACTGCACCATGCTTGTCACTGCTCAGGGACGTGTAAGACTTGTGGTGTCAACTCAGGACACACTGCCATCCGCTGTAAAGGAACACACAGGACCTGTAGTGTAGTCTCGGGACCCCCTTTCCCTTCCTTGCTCAGGGACCCATGGGACTTGTGGTGTTGTCATAGGCCCACTGCCTCAAGCCTGCCACTGATCAGGGATGAATGCTGTTGTCTGTGTAAACCCTGACGCCTGCTCAGGGACCTGTAGGACCTGTGGTGTCATCTGGGAACACCCTGCCAACTGCTGCTCAGAGACTTGAGGGTCCTCTGCTGTCATACCGGAACTCCCCGCCCCATACAGGCTGCTCAGGCACCCTCAGGACCTGAGGTGTTGTCTTGGGACCTACTGCCTTCTTCCTCCCTCTACTCAGGGATGTTCAGGAAATGTAGTGTGTATTCAGAACTTACTGCCCACTGCCTACTGCGGCTCAGAGAACTTCAGGACCTGTAGTGTCATCTAGGAACTAACTGTCCCCGGACTGCCACTGATCAGGGACCAGAAGGACCTGTGGTGGTGTTTTGGGACCCAGTGCCTGCCACTGTACAGGGACCTGCATGACCTTTGATGTTGTCTCGGGACATCTGCCCCCTGCCTGCATCTACACAGGGATCTGCAGGTCATGCAGTGTCATCTCGGGACTCCGAGCCCACTCCATGATGCTGATCAGGGACCAGCAGGACTTATGTCGTTTCAGGACCCCCTGCATGCAGCTGTGCAAGGAACCTCAGGACCTGTGCTATTGTCTTGGGACACCCTGTCCCCTGCCAGCAGTGTCTCAGAGGCCAGGGGCAGTGGGTCCCAAGAAGACACCACATGTCCTTTGGGTCCCTGAGCAGCAGTAGGCAGGGGGCAATGGGTCCCGAGACAACACCACAGGTCCTGCAGTTCACTGAGCAGGAGGCAGTGGGTCCAGAAGAAAACCACAGGTCCTGCGGGTCCCTGAACAGCGGCAGGCAGTGGTAAGTGGGTCCCAAGACAACACCATGGTCCTATAGTTCACTGAGTGGCTGCAGGCAGGGGGTAGTGAATCCTAACGACACCACAGGTCCTGCACTTCCTGAGCAGCGGCAGACTCTGGGCTTTTGGGCCTTAGAGAACACCACCGTTATTGCATGTCCTTGAAAGCAGCAAGAAGTGGGTCCAAAGAAAACATCACAGGTCCTGCAGTTCCCTGAGCATCAGCAAGCAGGCAACAGTGGGTCACGGGACAACAGCACAGGTTTTGCGGGGCCCTGACCAGCGACAGGAAGAGGTCAGTGGGTTCTGAGACAACACCACAGTCCTGAGGTCCTGAGCAGCCTGCAGGTGCAGAGGGACCTGAGAAAACACCACAGCCAGTGGGTCGCGAGAAGACAACACAGGTTCTGCGGGGCCGTGAGCAGCCCATAAGGGGGAGGGAATCCCGAGACAACAAAACAGGTGCCTTGGGTCCCTCAGCAGTGGTAGGCAGGGGGTAATGGATCCTGAGATGACAACACAGGTCCTGTGTGTCTCAGAGCAGTAGCAGGCAGGTCACAGTAGGTACCAAGATGACAGACAGGTCCTGCAAGTCCCTGAACAGGTGGCAGGAGATGACACCAAAGCTCCTATTGGTCCCTGAGCAGCGGCAGGTAGGGGGCAGGTAATCTTGAGATAACACCACAGGTCCTGCGGGTCCCTGAGCAGTGACAGGAAGGTGGCAATGGGTCCCAAGACGACACCAAAGCTCCTATTGGTCCCTGAGCAGCAGCAGGCAGGGGGCGGTGGTCTCAAGATGACACCACAGGTTCTGCTGGTCCCTGATCACTGGCAGGCAGGTGGCAGTGGGTCCAGAGACGACATAGTAGGTCCTACAGGTCCCTGAGCAGAGGCAGTCAGTGGACAGTGGGTCCTGAGATGACGACACAGGACCTTCAGGACCCTGAGCAGCAGCAGGTAGAGGGCCACGAGACAACAGCACAGGTCCTGCGGGTTCCTGATCAGTTGCAGTCAGGGGACCCTGGTTCCCGAGAGGACACCACAGGTTCTACAGATCCCTAAGCAGGCAACAGAAGGTCCCGAGACAACAGCACAGGTCTTGTGGAGCCCTAAGCAAAGGCAGGTAAAGAGTCCTGAGACGACAGCACAGGTCCTGCTTGTCCCTGAGCAGCGGCAGGCAATGGGTCCCAGGAAAAAACTACAGGTCCTGCTGGTCTTTGAGCAGCGGCAGACAGGGGGTCCTGAGACAACATCACAAGTCATGTGGGTCCTGCGCAGTGGCAGGCAGAGGTCAGTTGATTCCGTGATGACACCAAAGGTCCTGTGGTTCCCTGAGTGGCGGAGGCATGGGGCACGTGGTCTAGAGGTGACACCACAGGTACAGCTGGTCCCTGAGCAGTGGCAGAAAAGGAGCAGTGAATCCCGAGACAACACCACAGGTCCTGCAGGTCCCTGAGCAGTGACAGGAAGGTGGCAATGGGTCCCAAGACGACACAATAGGTTCTACGGCTCCCTAACCAGTGGCTGGAAGTGGACAGTGGGTCCCGAGGTAACAACACAAGTCCTGAGGGTTCCAGAACAGCAGACAGTGGAAAGTGAGTCCCAAGACAACACCACAGGTTGTAAAGGTTCCTCAGCATCTGCAGGCAGGAAGTCATGGGCCGCAAGATGACACCATGTGGTCTGCAGATGCTTGAGCAGCAGCAGGCAGGGGGCAGTAGGTCCTGACACAACACTACAGGTCCTTCAGGTCCCTGAAATGAGCCAGGCAGAGGGTACCAAGATGACACCAAAGGTCTGCAGGTCCCTGAGCAGAAGCAGGCAGGGGGCAGGAGGTTCAGGACAACACCACAGGTCCTGCTGTTCCCTGACAAGTCACAGGCTGTGGGTCCCAAACAAAACCTCAGGTCCTGCAGGACCCTGAGCAGGCAGTAGGGAGCTAGAGACATCAGACAGGTACTGCAGGTCCCTGAGTTGTGCCAAAGAGGAGGTAGTGTGTCCCGAGACAACACAAGAGGTCCTGCAAGTCCCTGAGCAGCCTGCTATGGGCAGTGGGTCCAGAGACAAAAACACAGTTTCTGCGGGTCCCTGTCCAGCGGCAGGCAGGGAACAGTGGGTCCCGAGGAGACAGCACAGGCACTGCGGGTCCCTGAGCAGTGGCTAGCAGGGGGCAGTGGGATCTGAGACGACAGCACAGGTCTTCGGATCCCTGAGCTTTGACTGACAGGGTTTCCAGAGAAGACAGCATAGGTCCTAGGGGTCTTTGAGCAGCCTACAGCGGGCAGGGAATCCCGAGATGACACCGCAGGTCCTGTAGTTCTCTGAGCAGAGGCAGGCAGGGGGCCAATGGGTCTCGAGAGGACAACACTGGTCCTGCGGGTCCCTTAGAAGCCTGCAGACCACACGGGGTCCCGAGACAACACCACAGGTCTTTCAGGTCCCAGAGCAGGGGTCAGAGGATCCAGAGACGACATGACAAGTCCTGAGGGTCCCTGGACAGTTGCCGGCAGGGGACAGTGTGTCCTAGACACAACACAGGTCCTGCAGGTCCCTGACCAGTGGCAGGCAGAGAACAATGGGTCCCAAGGTGAAAACCCAGGTCCTGAGGTTCCCTGAGAAGCAGCAGGCTGGGGTCAATAGGTCCTTAGACGACACCATATGTCCTGCAGGTACCTGAGCAGAGGAAGGCAGAAGGCAGTGTGTCATGAAAAACACGCAGAAGGAAGTGAGTCCTGACAAACAATACAGGTTGTGCAGGTTCTTTAGAAGTCTGCAGTGGGCAGGAGTCCCAAGACAACACTACAGGACCTGGGGGTCCCTGAGCAGCCTGCAGGGTGCAGTAGGTCCCTAGACGACAGCACAGGTCCTGCTGTTCCCAGAACAGGGGCAGACAGGGGATTCTTAGACAACAGCACAGGTCCTGCAGGTCCTGAGCAGCGGGCTGGCTGAGGAGCAATGGGTCCCGTGACGACAACACAGCTTTTGCAGGTTCCTTAGAGGTCTGCAGTGGACAGGGGGTCCCGAGACAATACCACTGGTCCTGCGGGTACCAGAGCAATGGCAGGCAAGGCACAGTGTGTCCTGAGATGACATGACAGGTCCTGCTGGCTTTTGGGCAAGACAGTGTGTCCCGAGACTACAACACAGGTCCTGAGGGTTCCTGAGCAGTGGCAGGCAGGAAGCAGTGGGTCCCGAGATGACACAGCAGGTCCTACAGGTCCCTGAGTAGCGATAGACAGAGGCCAGTGGATCCTGTTCTACTCCACAGGTCCTGCAGTTTCCTGAGCAGGAAGGGGGCAGGTGGTATTTAGATGACACCACAGGTTTTGCACTTCCATGAGCAGCAGCAGGGAGGGGGCAGTGAGTCCTGAATCACACCACATGTCTTGCGAGTCCCTGAGCAGCCTGCAGAGGGCAGTGTGTCCCCAGACGATGCCACGGGTCTTCCAAGTACTGAGGGTCCTTGAGTCTTGAACCACCTGCCTCCTGCCTGCTGCTGTTTAGGGACCTTTAGGACCTGCGGTGTTGTCTTGGGACCCACTGTTCCCTGCCTTCCTCTATTCTGGGACCCGCAGGAACTAAGAAATTGTTCTTGGGACCCCCTGCCTGCAGCTGCTCAGGGACCAGAAGGACCTATGGTTTCATCTCGGGAACCACTGCCCCCTAATGCTGCTGCACAGGGACCCGTAGTACTTGTGGTGTCACCTCGGGACCAACTGCACCCTGCCAGCCACTGCTAAGGGACCCGCAGTCCTGTACCATCTTCTCGAGACTCCTTATCTCTGACTGCTCAGTGACCTGCACGTCCTGTGGTGTTGTCTCGGGACCACCTGCCTGCCACTGGTCAGGGACCTGCAGGACCTATGGTTTGATCTCAGGACACACTGCCCCCAGCCTGCTGCTGCTCAGAAACCCTCAGGACCTCTCCTATTGGTCCGGGATTCACTGCCATCTGCCTGCCACTGCTCAGAAACCCGCAAGACCAATGGTGTCGTCTCGGCACCCATTGCCTGTTGCAGGCTGCTCAGGGAACCACAAGACCTATCGTGTAGTCTCGGGAACCCAGCCTTCAGCTGCTCAGGGGCCTGCAGGACCTGTGGTGTTTTCTCAGGACGCCTGCCTGCAGCTGCTCAAGGACAACAGGACATGTAGTATCCTCTCGGGACCCACTGCCCGCTGACTGCCGCCACTCAGGCACCCAAAGACCTAGGCTGTCGTCTCGTGGACCCCTGCCCCCTACCTGCACCTGCTCGGGGACCCGCAGGACCTGTGGTGTCATCTCAGGACACATTGCCTCCGGCCTGCCGCTGCTCAGGGACATGCAGGTTCTGTCATGACGTCTCCGGGCACACGGCCCTCTGCCTGCCACTGCTCTCGGACCCACAGGACCTGTGGTGCCGTCTTGAAACCCACTTCCCCCTGCCTGCCACTATTGAGCGATTCATAGGAATTGTGCTGTTGTCTCAAAAAACCCTGGCTGCTGCTGATCAGGGACCTACAGGACCTGTGGTGTTTTCCTGGAACCCATTGCTGGCTACTCAGGGCACCGCAGAACCTGTGGAGTTGTCTTGGTACCCACTGACTTTTGCTGCTCAAGGACAGCAGGACCTGTGCTGTCGTCTTGGGATCCACTGCCCCCTGCTGGATGCTTAGGGACTCGCAGGACGTGTGGTGCTCTCTCTGGACACTCTGCCCCCTGCATGCCACTACTCAGGGTCCTGCACGACCTGTGGTGTCGCCTTGGGACCAAATGCCCCTTGTCTGCAGCTGCTCAGGGATCTGCAGGACCTGTGGTGTTGTCTCAGTACCCACTGCCCATTGCCTGTGACTCCTCAGGGAACTCAGGACCTGTGGTGTCTCCTCTGGAACCCCTGCCCCCTGCCTGCTGATGCTCAGGAACCCACAGGACCTGTGTTGTTGTCTCCAGACCCTCTGCCCCTGCCTGCTGCTGCTCAGGGACCCAAAAAACCTGTGGTGTTGTCTCAGGAACTCCCGCCTTCTGCTGCTCAAAACCAGCAGGACATATGCTGTTCTCTCAGGACCCACTGCCCCTGCAGGCTGCCCAGGGAACTGCATGACCTGTGGATTCTACTTGGTACCCACTGCCTTTTGCTGCTCAGCAACCCACAAGACCTGTGGTGTCATCTTGGGACCCACTGCATCCTGCATGCTGCTCAGGGAGCAGCAGGACCTGTGGTGTCAGCTGGGTACCCACAGCCCCTGCCTACTACTGCTCTGGAATTGCAGGACATCCTATGTCCTCTCAGGACCCACTGCCCCCTGCCTGCCACTGCTCAGGGACCATCAAGAACTGTGTTGTCATCTTGGGACACACAGCCTCCTGCCTGTGTTATCATCTTGGGACCCCATGCCTGATACTGCTCGTGCACACACAGAATTTGTCCTTTTGTCTTGGGACCACCTGCCTGCAGGTGCTCTGGTATCCACAGGACCTGTGGTGTCATCCCAAGACGCACTGCCCCCAGCCTGCCTCTTCTCAGGGACCTGCAGGAACTTTGGTGTCATCTCGGGATTCCCAGGCCCCTGCCTACCAATGGCTCAGCCACCAGCAGGACCTGTGCTGCTGTCTTGGGACCCACAGCCCCCTGCAGGCTTCTGAGGGTTCTGCAGGACCCGTGGTGTCATCGTGGGACTCCCTGCCCCCTGTAGGCTGATCAGGGACCCACAGTGCCTGTGTTATTGTCTCAGGACTCACTGCCCCCTGCCTGCCACTGCTAAGAGATCCACAGGTCCTGTGGTGTTTCTCGGGACACAATGCCCTATGCAGAATGCTCAGGGACCCGCAGAACCTGTGTTGTTGTCTTGGGACCCACTGCCGCGTGCCTGATGCTGCTCAGGGTTCCACAGGACTAGTGTTGTCATCTGGGGACTCCCTGCCCCCTGAAGGCTGTGCAGGGACACACAAGACCTGTGCTATATTCTCAGGACACCCTGTCTGCCACTGCTTGATGGAGGAAGGTCATTGGTTAAAAAAATAAAGAAACTGCTTGGCTGGCCCTCATAGGTTAAAACATAGGTGGGAGGAGTAAACAGAACAGACTGCTGGGAGGAAGAGGAAGTGAGCTCAGACTCAACAGCCCTCCTCTCAGAGGCAGACGCCTCAGAGAGACGCCATGCCCCGCTCCCGGGCAGACAGACACGATTCAGCTCCGACCCAGGCTAGAATCTTCCCGGTAAGCGCACCTTGGGGTGCAACACAGATGATTAGAAATGGGCTAAATTAATATGTGAGAATTAGCCTAGAAGAGGCTAGATAGAAATGGGCCAAGAAGTGTTTAAAAGAATACAGTTTGTGTGTTGTTGTTTCGGGGCATAAGATAGCCAGGCAGCCGGGGTGCTGCGAACACAGCCCCACTGCTCCTTATACAACAGAACGGCACCCAACGCTCCTATTACTACAACTGCTCAGGGACCCATAGGACTTGTGCTGTTATCTTGGAACTGACTGCCCCCTACAGGTTGCTCAGGGACACAGAGGACTATGGCATAGCCTCAGGACACACTGCCCCCTGCCTGCTGCTTCTCAGGGACCTGCAGGACCAGTGGTGTCGTCTTGGTACCTCCTGCCTCCTGCCTGACAATGCTCAGGATCCAGCAGGACCTTTGGTGTTGTCTCGAGACTCAGTGCCCCTTGTCAGACGCTGCTCAGGGACCCACAGGTCCTGTTGTGTCACCTCAGGATCCCCTGCCCCCTGCTTGTTGCTGCTCAGCGACCCACAGGTCCGGTGGTGTCCTCTCGGAACACAATGCCCCATGCCTGCCTCTGCTCAGGGACCAGCATGACCTGTGGTGTCTTCTCGGGACCAACTGCCCCCTGCAGGGTTCTCAGGAGCCCGTGGGACCTGTGCTGTCATCTCGGGACATCCTGGCTGCCATTGCTCAGGGTGCGGCAGTACCTGTGCTGTCGTCTCAAAACTCCCTGCCCCCTGCCTGCCACTGCTCAGGGATCTGCAGTTTTTATGCTGTTCCCTGGGGTCCCACTGCACCCTGCAATGCTGGTCAGGGACCTGCAGTACCTGTGCTTTCTTCTCGGGACAAACTGCCCCCCGCATGGTTCTCAGGGACCTGTCGGACCTGTGCTGTCTTCTAGAGACACCCTGTCTGCCTCTGCTCAGGGACACCCCGGACCTGTGCTGTCGTCTCGGGTCCCACTGCCCCCTGCCTGCCGAAGCTCAGGGACCTGCAGGACCTGTGGTGTCTTCTCAGAACACCCTGTCTGCCACTGCTCAGAAACCCACAGGACCTCTGCTTTTGTCTCAGGACACATTGCCCCCTGCAGGACCTGTGTTGTCACCTGGGGTCTCCCTGCCCCCTGTAGGCTGCTCAGGCACTCACAGGAACAGTGGTGTCATCTCAGGACTCCTTGCCACGTGTAGGCTGCTCAGAGACCCGCAGGACCTGTGATGTATTTCGGGAACACCCTGGCTGCCTCTGCTCAGGGACCCACATTTTTTGTGGTGTCGTCTCAGGACATAATGCCCCGTGAAGACTGCTCAGGGACACTCAGGATCTTGGTGTCTTCTCAGAAAACCCTGTCTGACACTGCCCAGGAACCCTCAGGACCTGTGCTATCATTTTAGAACTCATTGTCCCCCTGCCTACCACTGCTCAGGGTCCCACAGGAGCAGTGGTGTCAGCTCAGGACCCCCTGCCACTATAGGCTGCTCATGCACCCACAGTACCTGTGCTGTCATCTTGGGATGCTCTGCCCCCTACAGGTTGCTCAGGGACCTGTAGTACCTGTGCTATTGTCTCGAGACACACTTCCCCTTGCAAGCCTCTGCTCAGGGACCCGCACGACCTGTGGTGTCAACTTCGGACTCACTGACTACTGCCAACCACTGCTCAGTGACCCAAAGGCCTGTGATGTTGTATAGGGACACACAGACCCCTGTCTGCTGCTGCTCCTGGACCCACTGGACCTGTTGTCGCATGCCCCCTTCCATCAGCTGCTCAGGAACATGCAGGACCTATGGTGTCCTCTCACAACCCACTGCCTCCTGAAGATGGCTTAGAGAAGCACAGGACCTGAGGTAAGGTTTGGGACCCACTGTCACCTACCTCCTCAGGGACCGGCAAAACCTGTGGTGTCATCTCGAGACTCCCTGCCCCCTGCAGGCTGCTCTGGTACCATCAGGACCTGTGGTGTTGTCTCGGGGCCCACTGCCTACTGCAGGCTGCATAAGGACCCGCAGGACAAGTGGTGTTCTCTTGGTACCTACTGCCTGCTGTTGCTCAGGGACCTGCATGACCTGTGATGTTGTTTCAAGATCCCCTATCTCCTGCCTGCCACTGCTCAGGGATCTGCAGGACCTGTGGTTTAGTCCTGGGACCCCATGCCCCCTGCCTGCCATTGCTCAGTGCCCTGCATGACATGCGGCATCATCTCGGGACCTCCATGCCCTGCCTGCCACTGATCAGGGACCTGTAGGACCTGTGGTGTTGTCCCGGGACCCCTGCCTTCTGCTGCTCAGGGACCCGCAGGCCTTTTGTTATTGTCGTGGGACCCCCTGACAGCGCTTTGAGGGACCCGCAGGATCTGTGCTGTTGTCTCAGGATCCCCTGCCAGCTGCTGCTCAAGGACCCACAGGAACTTTGCTGTCGTCTCCAGACTCACTGCCCCCTGCATGCTGCAGAGGGACACAGAGGACCTATGGCATCGCCTCAGGACACACTGCCCCCTGCCTGCCGCTGATCAGGGTCCTGCAGGACCTTTGGTGTTGTCTCGAGAAGCAAAGACCTTGCCAGCCAGTCTCAGGGACCTGCGGGTCCTGTTGTGTCGCCTTGGGATCTACAGCCCGCTGCTTGCTGCTGCTCAGTGACCCACAGGTCCTGTGGTGTCGTTTCAGAACACAATGCCCCATGCCTGCCTCTGCGCAGGAACCCGCAGTACCTGTGCTGCTGTCTAGGGATCCACTGCCCCCTGTATGCTGCTCAGGGACCCACAGGTCCTGTTCTGTCCTCTCTGGACACACTGCCCCTTGCAGGTTGCCTAGGGACCACCAGTAAATCTGCTGTCATCTGGGGACACACTGCCCTCTGCAGGCTGCTCAGGGAACTGCAGGAAGTGTCCTGTTTTCTCGGGAAACACTGCCCCCTGCAGGCTGATCAGGGAACCACAGAGCTGGGGTGGTGTTTTGTGACCCACTGCCCCCTGCCTGCCACCCTCTCAGTGACCCTAACAACCTGTGATGTTGGATCATGACCCACTGTGCCCTGTCTGCCACTGCTCAGGGACCTACAGGTTCTATGGTGTTGTCTTGGGACCCTCAGCCTGCCACTGTTCAGGGAACCACATGATGTGTGATGTTGTCTAGGGAACCACTGCCCCCCTGCCAGCTGCTGCTCAGAAACCTGCAGGACCTGTGCTGTCGAGTTAGGACCTACTGCACCCTGCAGGCTGCTCAGGGACGCTCAGGACCTGTGGTTTTGCTATGTGGCCCATTGCCCCCTGCCTGCCGCTACTCAAGGAACTGCAGGACCTGTGCTGCCATCTGGGTACCTTCTGCCTTCTGACTGCCACTGCTCAGGGACTACAGGACCTGTGGTGTTGTCTCAAGACCCCCTGCCTGCCTAAGCTCAAGGACCCTCATCACCTGTGGTATCGACTCGGGACTTCCTGACCTTTGCATGCTGCTCTGGGACCCTCAGGACGTGTGGTGTCATCGCAGGACCTCTGTCCCCTGCCTACAGATGCTCAGTGACCAGCAGGACCTGTGCTGTCATTTCGTGACCCAGTATCCCCTGTAGGATGCTCAGGGACCCACAGGACCTGTGCTGAAATCTCAGGACCAACTGCACCCTGCAGGCTGCTCAGAGTCACAGAGGACCTGTGCTGTCACCTAGGAACTCACTGTCTCCTGTGTCCCAATGCTCAGTATCCAGCATGATCTTTGTTGTCGTCTTGGGACACACTGGCCCTTGCCGGCCCCTGCTCAGGGACCCACAGGTTCTGTTGTGTCGCCTCAGGATCCCCTGCCCTTGCTTGATGCTGCTCAGTGACCTACAGGTCCTGTGGTGTAGTCTCAGAACACAATGCCCCCTGCCTGCCACTGCTCAGGAACCTGCAGGACCTGTGGTGTCATCTCCGGACACCCTGCCTGCCACTAAGTTACCTGCAGGACCTGTGCTATTGTCTAGGGACTCACTTTCGCAGCCTGTTGAAGCTGAGGTACCCGCAGGATCTGTGCTGTCTTCTCAGGACACACTACTGCACCCTGCCTGCCACTGCTCAGGGATCCGCAGTACACAGAGGACCTGTGAAATCTTATATGGACTCACTTCTGCTGCCTGCCGAAGCTGAGGTCCCTGCAGGTTCTGTGCTGTCCTCTTAGCACCCACTGCCACCTGCCTGCTGCTGTTCAGGCATCCTCAGTGCCTGTGCTTTAGTCTCAGAACACACTGCCTGGTGCTAGACAGCGACCTGCAGGACCAGTGGTGTCATCTCGGGACCCACTGCCCTGTGCCTGCAGCGGCTGAGGGACCTGTAGGACGTGTGATGTTGTCTTGGGACTCACTTCACGCCTCCTGACGCTTCTTAGGTACCAGCAGGACCTGTGCTGTCCTCTCAGGACACACTGCCCTCTGCCTGCCATTTCTCAGGGACCTGCAGGACACCCAGGATCTGTGGTGTCATCTCGGGACACACTGCCCGCTGCAGTCTGCTAAGGGACCCGAAGGACCTATGGTGTCTCCTCTGGACCCATTGCCCTCTGCCTGCCACTGATCAGGGATCTGCAGGACCTGTGTTGTCTTGGCACACCTTGTCTGCCAATGTTCATGTACCCACAGGACCTGTTGTGTCATGTCGGGACTCCTTGCTCTCCGGCAGGCTGCTCAAGGACTCGCAGGACCAGTGTTGTCATCTTGGGACACACTGCCCCTTGCCTGCCACTGCTTAGGGACCTCAGCACCTGTGGTGTTGTCAGTAGGATGCTCAGGGATCCGCAGGACCTGTGTTCTTTTTGAGTGACCCACTGACCCCTGCTCTGGGACCCTAACCACTTGTGCCGTTTTATCGTGACCCACTGCCCGCTTCTTGCCTCTGTTCAGGGAACTGCAGGACCTGCGGTGTTGTCCTGGAACCCACTGCCTGCCTCTGGTCAGGGACCTGTCTTACCTGTGATAATGTCTCTTGAAGCCCTACCCCCTGCCTGCCGTGGTGTCGTCCCGGGAACCAATGCCCCCTGCCTGCCTCTGCTCAGGGAACATCAGGACATGCGGTGTCATCCCTGGACGCCCAGCTCCCTGGCTGCTGCTGCTCAGGGACCAGCAAGACCTGTGATGTCGTCTTGGGACCTGCCGTCTGCCACTGCACAAGGACCAGCAGGACCTGTGATGTCATCTCAAGAACCCCTGCCAGCTGCTGCTCAGGGACCCAGAGGTCCTTTGCTGTCTTCTCAGGACTCACTGCACCATGCAGACTGCTCGGGGACTGGAAGGACCAGTGGTGTCGCCTCGCGATCCCTGCTCCCTGCCTGAAACTACTCAGGACCTGAGTTGTCATCTGTGTATCCTCTGCCCTCTGTGTGCCGGTGTTCAGGGACGCGCAGGACCTTTGGTGTTGTATCGAGACTCACTGCCCCTTGTCAGATGCTGCTCAGGGACCTGCAGGTCCTGTTGTGTCGCCTCAGGGAACGGCAAGACCTGTGCCTTTGTCCCGTAACCCACTGTCCCCTGCCTGCCAACATGTGATGGGACCTGCAGGACCTGTGATAATTTCTTTGGACCCACTTCTTGAGCTACTCAAGGAATGCAGTAACTGTGGTGTTCTCTCAGGCCCCAATGCCCAGTGCCTGCCGCTGCTCAGGGAACTGCAGGACCTGTGGTGTCGTTAGGATTCACTACCCCCTGCCTGCAGCCACTCAGTGAACTATAGGACCGTGGTGTTGTCTTGGGACCCACTTACCACTGCCTGCCCCTGTTCGGGGACCCGCAGGACCTGTGGTTTTCTTCTGGACCCACTGCCTCCTGCTCAGTGAACTGCAGGACCTGTGGTGTTGTCTCGGGACCCACTGCCCCCTGCCTACTGCTGCTCAGGGACCCAAAGGACTTGTGGTGTCTTCTCGGGACCGACCACTGCCTTCTGAGGGCAGGGGACAGTGGGTCCCGAGAAGACATCACAGGTCCTGCTGGTGTCTGAGAAGCTGCTGGCAGGGAGCAAAGATCCCCGATACATTACCACAGTACCTGTGGTTCCCTGAGCAGTGGCAGGCAGCAGGCAGTGTGTCCCGAGTTGACAACCCAGATCCTGAGGCTCCCTGAGCAGCCGCAGATGGGGGCAGTGTGTCCTGAGATGACACCCTATGATGGAGGAAGGTCATTGGCTAATAAAGAAACTGCCTCGGCCCATTTGATAGGCCAGCCTTTAGGACAGAATGCTTGGAGGAAGAGTTAAGTGAGCTCAGACTAGATAGCTCTCTTCTCTGAGACCGACCTGATGAAGCTCCAACCCAGGATGGACGTACGCTAGAATATTCCTGGTAAGTGCACCTTGGGGTGCTACACAAATTAATAGAAATGGGCCAAGCAATGTTTATATGAATACAGTTTGTGTGTTGTTATTTCCGAGCATAAGCTAGCCAGGCAGCCGGGAGCTGGGTGGCAGGAATGCAGCCCGCAGCTCCCCTACTACAACCGTAGGTCTGGTTAGTCCCTGAGCAGCAGAAGGCAGAGGGCACTGTGTCCCGAGACGACACCACAGGTCCTGCAGGTCCCTGAGCAGCATCAGGCTGGAGGCATTGTGTCCTGAGAAGACACCACAGGTCCTACGGGTCCCAGAGCAGCAGCATCCTTAAGTACCCTCAGGGGGCACAGGGTCCTGACAGGACAGCACAGGTCCTGTGGGAGCCAGAGCAGGGCAGGCTGGGGGTAGTGGGTCCAGAGACAGCACCACAGGTCCTGCAAGTCTGCAAGGGTCAGTGGGTCCTCAGACGACATCACACGTTCTGCGGGTCCCAGAGTGGCAGCAGAGAGGGATCCTGAGATGATATCACAGGTCCTGGGGGTCCCTGAGCAGTGACAGACAGGTTGTCCCTGGAAGACAGCACAGGTCCTGGGGGTCCCTGAGCAGAGCCAGGTATGGGGTATTGTGTTCCAAGACTACACCACAGGACCTCCTGGTCCCTAAGCAGCCTGCAGGGGGCAGTCTATAAATAGATGACAGCACAGGTTTGTGGGTCCCTGACAAGTGGCAGGAAGGGGGCAATGAGTCCCGAGTAGACAGCACAGAACCTGCGGGTTCCTGAGCAGTAACCAGGGGGCAGTGGTACCCAAGACGACATCACAGGTCCCGAGTGTCTATGAGAAGCCTTCAGGGGGCAGTGTGTCCTGAGACAACAGCAAAGGTCCTGTGGGTCCCTAAGCAACATCTGGCAGGAAGTCCAAGATGGTATCGCATGTTCTGCAGGTCCTCAAGCAGGGGCAGGCAACAGGCAGTGGTTCCTGAGAAGAACACAGGTCCTTCTGGGCTCTGTGCAGCAAGCAGCAAGCAGGGGGCAATGCGTCCAGAGGCGACACCACTGGTCCTGTGTGCGTGAGCAGCCTGTAGGCGGCAGTGGGTCTCGAGATGACAGCACAGGTCCTGCGGGTCCCTGAGAAGCCTGCATGGGGCAGTGGGTCCCAAGACTACAACAAAGGTCCTGCTGGTCCCTGAGCAGCGGCAGGCAGTGGGTCCCAGGAAAAACCCACAAGTCCTGCAGGTTCCTGAGCAGCCCTAAGGGAGCAATGGGTCCCGAGATGACTCCACAGGGTCTGCAGCTTCCTGAGCAGTGGCAGACAAGGGATCTTTAGACGAAAGCACAGGACCTGTAGGTCCCTGAGCAGCGGAAGACAATGGGTCCCATGATGACACCACTTGTCCTGCGGGTCACTTAGAAGCCTGCAGAGTGCAGGGGGTCCCAGAGCAACGGCAGTCAGGATGCTGGGGGTCCTTAGCTGACATCAAAAGTCCTTCAGGTCCCTGTGCCGAGGCAGACAGTGGTTAGGGGGTCCTGAGACAACAGCATAGGTCAGGCTGGTCCCTGGGCAGTGGCAGGCAGGGGGCAGCGGATCCCAATGAGACACCTCATGTCCTGCCTGTCCCTGAGCAGCTGCAGGCAGGCGGCAGTGGGTTCGAGACAACAGCACAGGTCCTGCGGGTCTCTGAACAGCCTGCAGTGGGCAGTTGGTCCTGAGATGGCAACCAAGGTCCTGTGGGTCCCCGAGCAGTACCTGGCAGGGGGCAGTGGGTCTAGAGACTACAACACAGGTCCTGTGGGTCCCTCAGCTGCCTGCAGGGGGCAGTTGGTCCCTAGATGACATCACAGGTCCTGCGGGTCCCCAAGCAGCCTGCAGGGGGCAGTGGGTCCCGAGACCTCACCACAGGTTTTGCGGGTCCCTGAACAGCGGTAGGCAGGGAGTCCCAAGACAACATAGTATTGGGCCCTAAAGCCCCGCCAAGCAGGAGGTCGCCCCAAGAGACACTCTCAGCATGGCTGATGCAATAGCAAGAGGAATATTTATTCTGCCACGGCAGAGGTCCCTCAGCCTCGAGAGAAGGACCCCAGCTCTTTCTATTTTTCCTTTAAAAGAGTCTGCTCAGACCGGACTGGAACCCCAAGGTCCAAATCAGAAGCAGAAGGAGAGAGAGCACGAGCCAGGAACTCAGGACTGCGAGGGGTACACCCACACACTGAGACAATGGAGATGTTCTATCGGGAACTCACCAAGGCCAGCTGGCCTGGGTCTGAAAAAGCCTGGGATAAAACCGGACTCGCTGAACATAGCGGACAATGAGGACTACTGAGAATTCAAGAACAATGGCAATGGGTTTCTGATCCTACTGCACGCACTGGCTTTGTGGGAGCCTAGGCAGTTTGGATGCTCACCTTACTAGACCTGGATGGAGGTGGGAGGTCCTTGGACTCCCCACAGGGCAGGGAACCCTGACTGCTCTTCGGGCTGACGAGGGAGGGGGACTTGATTGGGGGAGAGGGAGGGAAATGGGAGGTGTGGCGGGGAGGAGGCAGAAATCTTTAATAAGTAAATAAATAAAAACAAAAGAAAAAGAGCCTGCTCAGGGATCCAAACGACCTGGGCTGATGTCTTGTGACCCACTGCACCATGCCTGCCTCTGCTCACGGATTTCCACAGCTTGTGGTGTTGTCTTGGGACCCACTGCCTGCTGCTGCTCAGGGACCCGCATGACCTGTGATGTCTTGGGACACCCATCCTTCTGACTTCCGCTGCTAGAGGACTTGTGGTGTTGCTTCGAGACACCTTGCGTGCCGCTGCTTAGGGACCTGCAGGACCTGTGCTGTCTTCTAGGGACCCCCTGCCTGCCACTCTAAGGGAACCACACGACCTGTGTTGGTTTTTTTGTTTGTTTGTTTGTTTGTTTTTTCGGGACCCACTGCCTGCCGATGTTCATGGACCCACGTGCCCTGTGATGTTATCTCGGGACACCCAGCCACCTGCCTGCCCATGCTCTAGGACCCGAAGGACCTGTGTTGTCGTCTCGGGACCCACTGACCCCTGCTTGCTACTGCTTAGGGAAATGCAGGTCCTGTGGTGTCATCTTGGGACCCACTGGCATCTGCCTGCTACTTCTCAGGGACCCTCAGGACCTGTATTGTCTCAAAAACTCTGCCTCTTTCCAGCCACTGCTCAGAGACCCACAGGACATGTCTTATGCCTCGAGACCCACTGTCCCCTGCCTGCCACTTCTCTGGAACATGCAGGACCTGTGGTGTTGTCTTGGGACTCCTTGCCCCCTGCAGGCTGCTCAGAGACACGCAGGACCTGTTGTTCTGTCTCTGGAACCACTGCCCCCTGCCTGCCACTGCTCAGGGACCTGCAAGACCTGTACTGTCTCGGGACCCCCTAACCCCAGCCTGCCTCTGCTCAGGGACCTGCAGGACCTGTGGTGTTTTCTTGGGACCCACTGCCCGCCAATACTCAGGAACCAGCATGACCTGTGAAGTTGTCTCAGGACCACTGCCCCCAGCCTGCGGCTGCACAATAAATCACAGGACCTGTGATGTCGTCCCCAGACTGTCTGCCAGCTCCTGCTCAGAAACCCGCAGTAACTGTGCTGTTCTCTTTGGACACACTGCCCCTTGCAGGCTACTCAGCGACCTGCAGGACCTGTGGTGTTGTCTCTGGAACCACTGCCCACTGCCTTTCGCTGCTCAGGGACCCGCAGGACCTATCCTCTTGTCTCGGGTCTCACTGCCCCCTGCATGCTGTTCAGGGACCCGCAGGACCTGTGCTGTCATCTCAGGAGCCACTGACCTCTGCAGTCTGCTCAGAGACACAGAGGACCTGTGGTGTTGCCTCTGGACACACTGCCCCCTGCCTACTGCTGCTCAGGGACAAGCAGAACTTGTGGTGCTGCCTCTGGACACACTGCCCTTTGCCTGCCACTGCTCCCAGACCCGCAGACCCTGTATTGTAGTCTTGGGGCCTTCTGCTCACTGCAGTCTGCTCAGGGAACCGCAGGACCTGTGGTGTTTTTTCGTGACCCTCTCCCGAGATGACACCACAGGTCCTGCGGGTCACTGAGCAGTGACAGGCATAAGGAATTGTCCTGAGACAACACCACAGGACCTATGGATCCCTGATCAGCAGCAGGAAAGGGGCAGGGATACTGAGGTGACACCACAGGTCCTGTAGGTCCTTGAGCAGCACCAGGCAGGGGGCAGTGGGTCTCGAGACGACATCACAGGTCCTGTGGGTTCCTGAGAAGCCTGCAGGTGGCAGTGGGTCCTGAGACAACAGCAAAGGTACTGCGGGTCCCTAAGCAGAAGCTGGCAGGGTTTCCCGGGATGACATCGCATGTAATACAGGTCTCTGAGCAGGGGCAGGCTGCAGGCAGTGGTTCCCTAGATGACACCACAGGTCCTGCAGGATCCTGAGCAGCAATAGGCAGGTGCTAGTGGGTTCCGTTCTACTCCACAGGTCCTGCAGCTTCCTGAGCAGCGGCAGGAAGGGGGCAGGTGGTATTTAGATGACACCACAGGTTTTGCACTTCCATGAGCAGCAGCAGGGAGGAGGCAGTGGGTCCTGAGAGGACACCACAGGTCCTGCAGGACTCTGAGCAGCCTGCAGAGGGCAGTGTGTCCCCAGACGATGCCACAGGTCCTCCAAGTACTGCGGGTCCCTGAGTCTTGAACCCCCTGTCCCCTGCCTGCTGGTATTCAGGGACCCGCAGGACTTGTCATGTAGTCTCCGAATCCTCTGGCCTCTGCCTGCTGCTGTTCAGGGACCCACAGTTCTTGGAGGACCTGTGGTGTTGTCTCGGGACTGACTGTCCCCTGCAGGATTCTCAGGGACCCACAGGATCTGTGGTGTTGTCTGGGACCCACTGCCCACTTTCTGCCACTGCACAGGAACCAGCAGGATCTGTCATCTCTGGACCAACTAGTCCCTGACTGCCACTGCTCGGGGACCCACAGGAAATATGCTGTCGTCTCGGTTCCCACTGCCCCGGCAGACTGCTCAGGGACCCACAGAACCTTTGGTGTTGTCTTGGGACACACTTCCACTTGCCTGCCACTGCTAAGTTACCCGCAGGACCTGTGGTATTGTCTAGGGACTCACTTCCGCTGCCTGCTGAAGCTGAGGTACCCGCAGGATCTGTGCTGTCTTCTCAGGACACACTACTGCACCCTGCCTGCTGCTGTTCAGGGACCTGCAGTACATGCAATGTCGTCTCTGGACCCCATGCCTGCAGCTGTTCAGACACTCGCAGTGCCTGTGCTTTAGTCTCAGAACCCACTGCCTGGTGCTACACAGGGACATTCAGGACCTGTGGTGTCATCTAGGGACCCACTGCCCTCTGCCTGCAGCCGCTGAGGGACCTGTAGGACCTGTGCTGTTGTCTCGAGACCTCCTGCCGCCAACTCATTGAACCTCACAACCTGTGCTGTCGTCTCGAGACCCACTGTCCCCTGCCAGCCTCTGCTCAGGGACCTGCAGGACCTGTGGAACACGCAGGACTGTAGAACACTGTGAAACAATAAACCTTAGATTAAAAGAAACAAACGGGTGAGAACCACAGCACAGGATAAATTTTTACAGGTGAAAACTTCTCCAAACTGAGACAAATAGAAGAAGCAGGCACACAGAACACCAAACTGACGGTCTGCTGCAAGTTTATCAATTTTGAGTGGAAAACACAAAACATCTAGAAAAATGAAATAATTTATCTTACAGTTTCATTCTTCTTATGTAGCAAATATTAAAATTTGTACAGATCAATTCTGCAAGGCTTTAAATTTTTTGTACAAATTATTTTTGAAAAATAGTAATTTTTGCTTTGAGGTGCCCAGCGGAGCCGAGAAAAAAACAAAAACCAGCGGAGCCGAGCCGAGAAGGGAGGAGCCTAGAGGAGAGGAACCTAGAGGAGCCGGGCGGAGCAGAGCAGAGGGGAGCGTAGCGGAGCCGGAGCCGGGGGGGGGGGGGGGGGGGGGGGGGGGGGGGGGGGGGGGAGCCGAGCGGACCCGAGCGGACCCGAGCGGAGCCGAGCAGACCCGAGCGGAGACTAGCGTAGCCAAGAAGAGCCAAGAGGAGCAGAACTGAGCCGAGCGGATAAAGAGGACCCGAGAGGAGCCGAGCGGACCCGAACGGTGATCTGAGTTCTCTAAGTGACGTGTGCGGATAAACGTATTGCACGGTCGCCTCTTTTCTTTCAGAGACAGAGCGTCCATGATCTCCTCTATCAGAGTCGGCCTGGTTGTCAACCCCTCCCCGTGTTTATAATTCAAGTTGTGCATTGTCCATGTTCCAATCTGATCCGTCTACACTGCCTGGACCCCGTGTAACACCAGAGTGTCCTACGGCTTCCTTAGCGAAGCTGCATTGAAAATCAAATATAAAAATAAAAAAAATCAAAGGTTTTTGAGAAAAGAGATAAGCGAATAACACGTAAAGAAAAATTAAAACACAAGAACACTCAGGACATATAGAACAGTGTGAAACAATAAACCTTAGATTAAAAGAAACAAATGGGTGAGTATCACAGCACAGGACAAATTTTTACAGGTGAAAACTTCTCCAAACTGAGACAAATAGAAGAAGCAAATAGAAGAAGCAGGCACACAGAACACCAAATTGACGGTCTGCTGCAAGTTTATCAATTTTGAGTGAGAAACAAAACATCTGGAAAAATGAAATATTTTATCTAACGGTTTCATTCTTCTTATACAGCAAATATTAAAATGTGTACAGATTAAATCTGCTAGGCTTTAATTTTTTAAAAAATTATATTTGAAAAATAGTATTTTTTTTTTTTGCTTTGAGCTTGGGGGGGGGGGGGGGCTTAAGGAATTAGCTATAATAAGAGAGCCAAGCGGAGCCGAGAGGACCCGAGCGGAGAGGAGAGGAGCGGAGAGGAACCTAGCAGAGCCAAGCCAAGCCGAGCCGAGCCTAGAGGAGCCCAGCGGAGTCGAGAGGAGCCCCGCAGAGCATCGCGGAGGAGAGAGGATCCGAGTGGACCCGAGCGGAGCCGAGCAGAGTAGAGGGGAGTCGAGAGGAGCTGAGAGAGACCAGAGCAGCCAAGAGGATCCGAGCAGAGACCAGAGGAGCCTGAGAGGAGCAGAGGGGAGAGGAGCCAAGCTGAGTGGAGCCAAGCGGATCCGAGCCGAGCAGAGGGGAGCCGAGAGGAGTGGAGAAGAGCTCGAGGAGCCCGGAGGAGCAGAGAGAACCCGAGCCGAACAGAACAGAGAAGAGCCGAGAGGACCCGAGGGGAGCCGAGCTGAGAGGAGCGGAGCAGAGCCAAGAGGAGCCCTCTGCCCCCTTAGGGCCTTTCCGGAACCTGTAGGACCTGTGGTGTTGATTCGGGACCCACTGATTCCAGCCTGAAGCTACTCAGAGTCCCGCACGACCTGTGGTGTCGTCCCGGGACCCACTGCCTCCTGCCTTTAAACACTGCATTAAAATAAAATAAATTCATGACAGCTTACGGTTTACATGCATTGACTGACATTAGAAAGAACCCGTGTTCAGCTCCCAACAACTGTAAACACAATGTCACTCACAACTGTCAACTCCAGCTCCAGGTGATTTGATGCCCTCTTCTGGCCTCCGAGGGAATTGACTGACAAAACCCAAGCAAATAAAACTTACATAAATATGTTCCTATTCAAATATATATTTTATATATTTATATATTTATGTATGTTACATATTTATATACTAAGTTTATAAACTTAATATTCTGATGAGTTTTCTGAGGACTTTGGTTTAGATTTATTTAAGGTTTTGCCTGCATGTATGAATGTCCCAGATGCATATTTAACGCATGCACAGGCTAGAAAAAGAGTGATGAATCCCTTTGACTAGATCTACAATTTTGAGCTGCCCATCCCTTAGCGGTCCCCTCATTTTACACGGATCACATATTAAAAGAAGGTATGAAAGAATTTATTCGAGCCCGTTAATTTTTCCATCTTGTATTTAAACAAAGTGTATAAAATGAGGCAAAACTAAACTGAGCCTTCACGTGTTTATCCATGTTCACCGTCCTTTATGCCTGGACATATAAAATAAAACGAATCCTAAGAAAAGCTTTGCTGGGAGTTTAATGGTGCAGAGCAAACGTGGTCAACTTGGTTTTATTTTTATTTCCAGGCCACACGGATGACATTGCCGGCTGACCTGCAGATTAAATACATCAAGAAGTCTGACGTGACAGACGCCGGTTTCTTCTCATGTAAACTAGAAAAACCCGACAGTTCTGACTCACATAAGCTTTGAAAATATATTTCCTACTTTTAACATGAAAACATCTCTAAGCGTGTTAAGAAACATCAACATATTCTCGTTTCATCCAAACATGTCATTTTATTCATCGTCTATGGTCGGCTTGATGGTCACTCCTCTTCGGATCTGGCCCCAGCCTATCAGGCTGAAAAAATAAAATAGAAGAAATCGTTTATTTTTAAATCCGGTTCACAGGTGTGATAATTTATAAACATGTTGACTATTCCTGATGTTCAGTTCAGACATGCTCTTAGTATATGTATATATGTGTATATATGTACATATTTATACATATATGTACACATGCACCCCATACATGTATATATTTATATGTGCACATATGCATACATGTATGTCCACATATGCATACACACATCATATATGTATATATTTATATGTTTATATATGCACACAGGCAATCATATGTATATATTTATATGCACACGTGTACATGTATGTTTATGTATGCATATATGCACACCATATATGTATATATTCATATGTGTATATATGTGTGCATGTATATATACATGTCTGTGTATATATACACACCGTATTTTCTCGATCGGCCATGACAAAACCAACACACTCACCACCAGTGTTTCTCCACGCGTCGGCTCAGAGCAATTTTTTCTCCCACTTCTGTGCACACGGGATTGGTGAGAACGATTTTCCCTAAGTCAGCCTTGACGGCGCTGACTCTGCCTCCTGTGGACAAGGATCCTATGTTCACCATGAGCACTTCATTCTTGGACAGCTTCTGAACCTGAGGGAGGGAACATAGTTAAGAGAAAAGGAACTAAAACTTTCTAAAATAAACTAGAGATGTAGTTAATCCTGGCCGCACATACAACATACATGGACATGACAATACCACCGTTTTTTAAAATTTAAAGCATCATCGCTTTTCTTTATGTTTATATGTTTATATTTTAATTTTTTTTTTTTTTTGGATTTTTCGAGACAGGGTTTCTCCGTAGCTTTTTGGTTCCTGTCCTGGAACTATCTCTTCTAGACCAGGCTGGTCTCGAACTCACAGAGATCCACCTGCCTCTGCCTCCCAAGTGTTGGGATTATAGGCGTGTGCCACCACCGCCCGGCCTATTTCTAATAATTTTTTTTAAATTTAAGGCATCGTCGCTTTTCTTTGCTGTGACCTATAGGAAATATTTGTTTATTATTTATCCCTTTTGTGATTCTATTTTAAATAAATGGGGCTGTGACACCACACAATATTTCATAGCTGTGAAGCCGGTATTAAAGAACTCACCTTGGCGGCTTTTTTGTCTCCCTCTGTGCGCACGCCCAGGAGCCGTCTCAGCAGGAAGTAGGAAATTTCTAATTCTGTGAATATTTCAGGTAGAGCACCAACGGCACCGAGGACCTGCCCCACCATGCGGTCTGCGCGGCACAAGGTCGGGTCGATTTTTGTTCCAACTCCTGATAAAAATGTGGGTAAACATATATATTTTTATTTTATTTTATATTTTATTTCTTTAAAATTAATAAGAAATCGAAGGGTTAATTTTAAACAGAGTAGCAAAATCGTACATGCTAAGAGCTAGGTTTTTGTCACGTAAATAAAACTAAGTAAGTACATCCAGAGACCTCTACAACTGTTTCTCTGGGACTCACTGCGGATTTCAAACCCATTTTCTACAAAATTTGCTTATACCACACAGACATACATGTACGCATAACATATCATATAAATACATGTACACATAACAGGTTAAAAGTCACACTATTCATAAAACTGGAATGTCTTCTTCATATGTTCATAAACACGCATTTTATACTGTAAAAGTCAAAGTTTAACTGAATATATATAATTATACATAATATAACAATATAAGATATATAATATATAATAACATAATATATAATATAATGACATGGTATATAATATCTAACATAATTATAACACAATGTAATATATAATATACATGTAATATATAATATATAATATACATGTAATGATATAATAATATATAACGTATATACTATATAAGATAATAATATAAGACATAATACTATATATCTATATTATACATATATGTCCATTACTAAATTAGATTGTCATACAGTTAAACACACACGACCATCTTTGGAATAACACGTCTTCCTTGGAAAGGAACCGAAATCAAGGGAAACACATTTCTCCATCAGAATAAAATCCGCACCGATGAGACCGCCCGGAGCTGCATACTGAAGATCATTGTGTTCCGCGAACAGTGACACAATCTTGGAGAAGATCGGTTTACACATGAGGTTCCCTTTTGTGTCCTTGGAAATGATTCCCGGTCTCACTTCTACCTCCTGGCCCACCTAGAACATGTATGAATGAATTAATGATATCTGGAGGCTACATATGACTTTAACCTGTAAAAATATCTGAAAAACATGATTAAAACTAAAATATTATCCCTCCTGCTTACAAGGACAATTTTGGACAGTCTAAAAATATTTTTTAAAACCATTCAATTTAAGTAATTACCCATAACAGACTCCACGTGAGAGTCACATGTAACATGTAAATATAATAAAATATTTAGAAAAACCCAGACAACAATTCAATAAAATTTACTTTTAACCGAGAACAAAACCATAGATTTTTAACCAAGCATACATATGGTATACATACATATGTGCAAGTACGCATACATAAATATTTTTTAAAAAATATTTAGCAAAACCACATCAAACAATTCAATAAAATTTACTGTTAAACGAGAACAAAACCATCGATTTTAACTTATTTTTAGGGTGGATGGGGGGGTCACACTAAAAAGTTAAAACGTGATTTACCTTTAATACTCCTTTTAAAATGCTACTGCCAGCAACACCCCCTTTGAGGTCATCAACTTCACAGCCAGGTTTGTTCACATCAAAAGACCGGATGACTGGGGGGGGAGGGGGGGGAAGCATGAACGCCAAGCAAACATGCAATAAACCGGTTAAAAAATGTAATAAACCATTAAAAACATGTGATAAACCATTAAAAAACATTAAATAAACATATTAAGGAAAAAAATCCGTTAAAAACACGAAATAAACATTTAAAAACATGAAATAAACCATTAAAACATGAAATAAACCGCTAAAAACATGAAATAAACATATTAAGAAAAAATAATCACGATTAGGGGTGGAAAGGTGAATTCCTCACCGATAAGTCGGGGTTCTGAGGTGAAGTCTCTGAGAGGCACCGGAATTTTCTTTACTATATACTAACACACGACTTCAATGTTGTATTTTAATTGAGCAGAAATTGGAATAATAGGAGCTCCTTCCGCTACCGTACCTGAGGGGCAAAATTCAAAATTATGTTCTACATACAACAAACACATCAAAAAAGCTCCTAAATACCTCCAGACACCTCAGCTAACAAACAGAAACGACCATCTTCATGGTATTTTCATCTTAAATAACTGTTCCTTAAGAGCATGATCTATTAAATAAACACATGAGATGACACATCTACTATGATGACTCTAACATGCTTACATATCAATTACATATCAAGGCCTCTCACCTTGTACAAACGCCAGGATCTGCTCGTACTGCTCCTTAGCCTGACTTTCCTTCACCAGATCGATTTTATTTTGCAGGATCAGAATGTGTTTCAGCTTCATGATTTCGATGGCGGCCAGGTGCTCGGACGTTTGCGGTTGAGGACAAGACTCATTACCCGCTAAATCAATTTTTATTTTTTTTTTTTTTTTTTTTTTGGTTTTTCGAGACAGGGTTTCTCTGTGGCTTTGGATCCTGTCCTGGAACTAGCTCTGTAGACCAGGCTGGGCTCGAACTCACAGAGATCCGCCTGCCTCTGCCTCCCGAGTGCTGGGATTAAAGGCGTGCGCCACCATCGCCCGGATTAAATAAAAACACGTTTTAAATCAATTTTTAAAAACACGTTTTAAGCCGGGAGATGGTGGCGCACGCCTTTAATCCCAGCACTCGGGAGGCAGAGGCAGGCGGATCTCTGTGAGTTCAAGACCAGGCTGGTCTACAGAGCTAGTTCCACGACAGGCTCCAAAGCTACAGAGAAACCTTGTCTCGAAAAAAACAAAAAACAAAAAAAAAAAAAACACGTTTTAACATGTGAAACACGTTTGATTTTTCAATAAAAAGAAAGTCTTCACGGTTCCTCTCGCATACAACCGTCTTGAGACTTAAGTTACCGTGTTATAAAGACATTCAGGGAACCACAGCAGGGAGGACACAGAGTCCTGAGGAATCCTAAAAGCTTACCCGGATGCAGATAAACCCTAAGATAACTGCAGCTCTCGCCAGGATATTTAATACATAGGACATGGCTAAAAAAAAACCAGAGACCAAGATGTCAAATCCCTGAGAAACGGAAACTTGGTATTTGTGGTCCCGATGACTAAATTTTGATTTGAGGTACTCTCGGACATATGGCAGCAGAGTTCAAATATTATCACATTTACAAAATATATATAAAAATATAAATATATTTATATATAAAACAATATATAAAGTATATAACTATACATAATATATAAAAATATAAAGAGATATATACATAAAAATAAAAAATATATAAGCATAAAAAATATAAAATATATAAATATATATATAAAAATATAAAAATCACATTTATAAAAATATAAATACAGAGAAAAACAGAGCCCCGCCAATGGACTACAGAGAAATGTCTGTTTTGTTTTTTTTTTTGTGGTTTTTCGAGACAGGGTTTCTCTGTGGTTTTGGAGCCTGTCCTGGAACTAGCTCTTGTAGACCAGGCTGGTCTCGAACTCACAGAGATCCGCCTGCTTCTGCCTCCCTAGTGCTGGGAATAAAGGCGTGCGCCACCACCGCCCGGCCTGAGAAATGTCTGTTTTATACTGTTAGGATCACCTGTCCTCCCTAAGCTGTGATATTTGTAGTAATAACCAAGCTCCGTATTTCTGGAAAAGTCTGTGCTTGTCGACTGAATCTTTGTCACTCAGGTTTTTTCCACAGTTGATAGTCACTAACGTTTCTGGTGAAGTTGGATTCTCTCAGGGTTACTCATAGATTTAGGGTCTCATATTATAACTAATAATAAGTATAATAAACAGAAACAACAACAACAACAACAATAATAACAATTTAGAGTCTCTCAGGTTCCAACAACAACAACAACAACAATAATAATTTAGAGTCTCTCAGGAATACTAGCTGTGTGTCATTTTTTTGTTCTAATTTTGTATCCTCTCAGCCCCTGTTTTATCAAGAATGGGAACGACATCCCATCTTGCTTTTACCTCTCTTAGTTTTCCTAGTTAGCGAACCTCCCATCACTGTCCCTCGCTGTATTTACTAAGGACTGTCAATCATCAAAATCCTATTTAAACTATCATTATTATTGTATAAGAGTCATTGCTTCAGCTAAACAGTACAGCTCAGGAGGAAATCATCTCTATGATAATCCATGGGTAAAAATGCCCAGTAAAATGGGGTATTTCCATGAGATAATCATGCCACATTTAAGGCAGTGGGAATCTTTCCACACCCATTCACGCCATGCTAGATAGGAGAGAAAAAAGGTAGCAACAAACGTAAACGTACCTCAGATGCAAGAGATGGCCTGACCAAAATTCACCCTTCAGAGATTTGCTTCCTGGGAGGCTGATGTCCTGAAGTCAGTTGCAACCTGCTTCTCCTCTGACATGGCCACCTGCCAAAAGGCAAAGAGTCTGAGGACCCTCCCTATGTTAGCTCCCTACTTTTACCCCCACCCACTCTCCTTTCATTTTAATCATTTTAAATCATTTAATCTCCAGGTCATTTTAAGCCTTCTCTCCTTTTCCACTGAGCTCCAGGTTATAAGTTTACAAGCAGGCCCAGAGCCCAAACTTAACACAGCTCACAGCTGGGAAGGAAGGAGATAAAATCTGAAGAGTCCTAATGCTGCTGTTTCTACTGGATCTCCGAGCCTGCATCCCTAACTGAGATAGGATCATCATTTTGTTCTTGGGACATCTTCCCTTAACCCTTTGGTCTGCCTTTATTATTAGTGCTGCACCAAGTCTGCGTACTCATTTTGACATCTACTGTCTACTCTTTAGTTACTTGTTAGGCTTTTCAGGCCATCTGCCTCCATCTTTCCCTCCAAAGCCTTTGCCCTGGGTCAGGATGGCCCTCTAACTCTGTGTCATGGAGAAGGAGAGCAATAAAACACTGGGCAGGAGTGGGGAATGGAGGATGGGGCCTGGGGGCTTTAGACATAATTTACTTGAAAACTGCTGAGAGGGTAAACGGGAGTTCTGAGATATCCTCAGATGGAAGAACATGGATTCCAGGAGTCTCAAACTTCATAACATGCTGGGTGTGCCTTGAAGTTAGAGAGGCAGGGGACTGATGTACCTGTCACTGATTTCATTAGTATGTGGAAAACATGAGCTTTTCCTAAGGTAAGGGATGCCGGGTGGGGCTGGAGTTGGGGCAGCACAGCTGGGATGCTGAACCTTACAAAAGCATGGTATGGGACTGCCTCCTGCTAGTGCTCTTGAGTGTGGCCAAGATTTAGTGTCCTTCCTTTCAGCTGAGCAAAGGAGGGAGGGAGTTAGTTTCCTCCTCCTGCAGGGCAGTCTGTCACCCACTTATGACCGACCCCTGGAAATATGGATGGCTACCAGTGTTATTCATGTGAAAAATCTCAGGACAGTGGAACTGCTAACAGGCAATGCTGCTTGTGGGGCCTTGGCTCCTGCTTCAGAGATCTTGTCCACTCTCCCCTTGGGTTCCTCGAGGCCCACCTACCAACCCTATCCCTTCCACCCAAAGCTCCTGACAGAAGGTCTGGGTAAGCACCACAAGCCTTCATCTCTCGGGAATGATACCATTCTCAATTCCAGACTACTTCACCACTAACCCTACAAAGACTTCGGGGAATTAGCTAGAAAAAACTCCCATATGGTGTGAGACACTTCCAGTGGGTTGGTTCCATAAAGTTGCAGCCTCTGTGTCAGCATATATACAGGGATCCTTCCCCTGCCCTCATTACATATGCACAGACACACAGACTCACAAACACACACACACACTCTCTCTCACTCCTCTATTCTCTCCCATGTGTGTCTGTGTCTGTGTCTGTGGTGTCTGTGTGTCTCCGTCTCCCTTTACTGCTCTCTCTCTCTCACACACACACATAAACACACAGATTTTGAGGCAGGATCAAGACATTCAATTTACACATGAAACACACAACACACACACACACTAGAGAGAGAGAGAGAGAGAGAGAGAGAGAGAGAGAGAACGATCTACCACCCTTCTTAACTCTTCCTGTTGTTGAGTCTTTGAAATGTAAATATCAAGGAACAAAGGATCTCAGAGTCCCCAGGTCAGTAGGAAGTGCCCAGTAAACAACACCTGCTAATTTCACAGATGAAGAGACAACTCCTTTACTTAAATTAATAAGATTATCGTGGTTTCATGTTTTGTTACTATGATAACATATTCTGATATACTGGTCCATTTTCTTTCAAAAGGAAAAAAAATAATATTGATATTGTTTGAGAGTTTAAATATATTCTTTTTGGAAATTATTTACAGTGTAGTTTTATCCTATCTAGCTTGCATTTTCATTGAAATCTCATGCAGTTTGCTCCCAACTCCCTTCCATAACACAAGTTGTTCCTGTACAAATCTCTTTGTTTCGCTATAACCTCAAGAGTTAGGCAGCAGAACAAAAGAGTGTTGCAGGTCCTTTTTAGCTGTGCCTGTTCTGTGGGTCCCTTTTACACCATTGGTCTGAAAGTTTCTCCCAGATATTGGCACTGTAGTCAGTTGCCAGGTTTGTACTTCTTGGTATAACCCAGAAAAAGTTCAGAGCAGGAAGTATCAATGAAGAGATGCCCAAAAAAGGAGCAAAATCTCTCCAACTCCAAAAATTTAGCTGCCAATTCCACTTTTCACTGCAAAGAGGACAGTGTGATAGGCTGTCTGGAGAAAAGGCCTGAAATTCTAGACAGAGAGCTGCCTCCAAAGTTCACACCAGGATTAACTGGAAAGATTCCATGGCAACTGGTCCACAAGGGAGGAGGAGGAAGATAATTCCTAAGTAGGTCCAGGTGAGAAAGAGGAAATCTTTGGATAGCTAGAGGAATCATTGAGATCATTGCCCTTTATCTACATCTCTTTGTGAAAGGGTTTCTGATCAAGGGGTACCTTGGTGATGGGGGTCCCAGGAATGCCACAATGATCACACCATGCAACAGACCTCACACAACTGAGAAATGGCTAACTCTGAGTCGGGGTAGAGACAGTGGAAGACCAGAGAGCAAGCCTTATGGGGGTGTTGGGATATGGAGCATGCACCTAGGGAAAATTCAGGTAAGGCGGGGACAGTGGAAATGTGTCACATTGGCCCTCAGTGATGGGAAGGCATTGTTGCTGAGTCATTGAAGGCAGGGTAACGGGGTGGGTAACACCTGATTCTGGAATGTGGACAGTTCTCTAGTTAGCTAGCACTTAGCATATATAATTCACACAAAGGAGAGAAGTCACAAAAAGTGATGGAGAATTCATGCAGAAACTTTCCAGAGAAAGATACACAGGTATCCCCTAGGAGAGATATATTTTCACTCATTTGAGTTAAAAATCTATTCAAAGACTTATGGAACCTTATTTGAGTTCATAGACATTGAAACAGTGCTGGAACACACCCATAAAACCCAATTACCAGGTGGTGGTGGCAGAGGCAGGTGGATCTCTGAGTTCCAGGCCAGCCTGCCCTACAAAAGACATTCCAGGACAGTAAAGGCTACACAGAGAAACCTGTCTCACAAGACCAAACCAAACGAACAGAACCCCATGAGTTAGAAGCATAGTAGTGCCACTGACTGTTTCATTGAATTCTAGAGAGCAATCTAATAATTTATGTACACAATCAGTGCCAATAATTTAGTGTTTACACTAGATGCTTTGAAAGTGGAGTAAAGCTCACAGGTTTTAAGACCATTTCAAACACTCTTTTCGATTCAAAGTGCTCAAAATATCCCAAGGTTCTCTGGATAATATTCCATGTTGTATTATAGCTAGTGTTACAGCAGGTCACCGCATAGGCTCAGTGTCTGTTGTTTTCTTCCAACCAATGCTTTAGAGGTATGTCTGACTTACAGTCAGTCATTCAAATGTGATTGGGCAAGACTGTATTGTGCAACATAAATTATAATGAGGAAAGCATTCTGCGGGATTACGCTGATGAAAATGGAAGAGCTAATTTAAGTTCTGGGTATAAACCTTTAGAAGCCTGGAGTTAACCACAACCTATGGTTCCTGGAGGTTCCCAGAGGAAACATTTGCAGGGGATCCTGTGCACAGAGTCTTCATTTTTGTTTTAAGCTTGTTTATTATAACCAGACAGGGGTACTTCAAACCTCCTTAGCTTAAAATCTGCCAGTTGAGTGAATGGGCAAATGTCATGCACCACTCACTCCCCTCAGCACATCCCGGTCCCCTCGTTACACCTTTTGTATCAGTCCAGTCACTTTATATGCATGGAGTCTTGAAGTGTTAGTACATTCAACTACTTGGCCTGTATAGCTTGTTCCCGTGCCCATTCCATTTCTGATGCTTAACCGGACCCTGAAAATACAGCTTTGGTCTGTAATGCTTTTGTACAAAACCTTTCATTTTATAAAACAATTTGATGTTTAAAGACAGACAATATTCAAAAGAGAAGCAGAATGTGACTTCACATGAATGAACAGACGTAAAAGCTTTATTTTGTCAAAAGGTGTTATAAAGCTCTCACGGCGTAGTTCGTAGGCGTGGAGTAAGATGATGAAAAGAAGGAAGTCTCAGCTTTCCACAGTGGGGAGGAGAACTGAAAAAGAGACTCGAAAGACAGCTTTACATTATCACACTTTACTTATGTATGATATACAGGGACCCTGCAAAACAGTTAGATGCATTTGGTCTACAAAGGAGTGCTTAGCATGCTCAAAGAGGCACAAGCTGGGTTTTTGTTTGTTTGTTTGTTTGTTTGTTTCTTTCTTTCTTTCGTTTCATTTTACCACAGGTGTAAGTTGTATGTGTTTCTCATAGATGTACCCATGGAAGAGCGATAGGTAAAACATAGTTTCCGCAGTGATGAAACTCTTGTCTGTTTAACAGTCTTAAAGATAGGCGCAAGCTGTTCTAAGCATTCTCCTTCATTACACATGACACATCTTTACACACCTCGTTTGCGGACCCAAATAGAAAGGAGCAGGGCCTTTATTATGAGAGGAGGGAAATCCTTATCTCAGGCTGTAAATTATAGCAAGAGGGAGTATTGACATGCATCCCAGCAGAAGCCAGTGTCATGAGATTGCCACAGGGTCTTACCGAGATGCTGTAGCTATGCTGTTTTGTTCACTGGTGATGTCAGTTGGTAGAAAGGAGCTGTGGCTACTGTTGCTGCTGCTGTTGCTGCTGCTGCTGCTGCTACAGCTGCACTTCCTCCTGCTGCTGCTGCTGCACAGGTGCGGTGCTGAAAGGGGATGTCCCCAGGCTGTAAATAGCTTAGCTGGCTCTTGGAGGACAGCTGTGCAGCCCTAGTCCAGTCCTCTCTGTATAGGAATGTGCACTGGTACTTGTTCCCTGGCATCAAGTTATATAGTTATCTTGAAGAGGCATCTGCAGGCAACAAAGTGCCCAATCTCTGAGGCACTTTAGCTCTCCGGTGAGGCTGATACTTAGGAGTTCGGGTATTTCTTTCTGTGTAGGGTCTTCAGTCTCTGTGGCTCTTGGAAAAATGGCGTTTTTTCGGCTTCTGTAAGGCGTTTCCACTGGTATCCCAGTTGCTTGCTGATCTCTGTGTTTTGCATGCTGGGGTTCTCCAGGGCCACCTTGCGCCTCTGACCACGAGACCACAGCATAAATGCATTCATGGGGCGCTTGACATGGCCTTCTATGCCCTCTTTATGACTGCCATCCGTGCCAAAGGATATCTTTTCTCCAGAGCCGATGATATCCTGAGGCTGTAAGCGAGGACTGCAGTAATCATGATTCAATATGCTGAACATTGTGGATGAGTTATATTGTAACCAAAAAGAGAGAAGAGAGAGAGAGAGAGAGAGAGAGAGAGAGAGAGAGAGAGAACACTAGGTGTAGGAGCAGTAGGGGTGGGGAGAAAAAAGCCAAAAGTTAAAGTGTAAGAGCTGAAAGTTACTATCCAATATGTGTTTGTCACAAAGATTTTGTTATTTAAAGTCTGTAACAAAATATCCGTGTCTCCACCCTCAGCAGCTCCCTTAGACTAGCCCCACCTATTGTGCCATGTCAGCACCTGCTGAACCACCAATTATCGAGCAAACCACTCCAATATGGGGACTGTTAGATGCTGTACTTCTACACTCCCACACAAACACCCCCCCACCCACACACATACCAGGTGCACTGTTCTCCTATAAAGCTGGCTTAGCACCTGGGTTTCAAACATCAATCACCTTCTTATTACAAAGATAAGGTAAAAGTACTCTAAATCAGAGCCCCCATTTTCTTATTAGGTCATTTTTCGTTATCCATCTTTAGTAATATAATTCAAATGTGTTTTTGGTAAAAGATTCCTTAACTGTTAGTGATGGTTAACTTTTTATTTCCAAAGTGGTTAGAAAAGTGTGATTCTGAAAGGCTTTTATTTGGAAAGGGAAAGAAGTTCTCTATTGAGGTGATAGCCAGAAAGCACGAAAGTTGGAAACAGAAAGCATTTGGAGAGGTCAAAAAGCTCGAGAAAAGGTTTTTTCCAGGAGAAAGATCTATATGTAACTTGTGGCCTCTCAAATAAGATTATGGGAGGCCCTGACTGCCTGGCTCCACTGTGAGCCAGGATACACTCTTGTGACCTTCTGTCTGTTTTCTCTGTGCACAGCTCTGAAGGAACAGCACTTGTCTAGAGTCAACAAAGCAATTTCAGGTGTGGCTGTTGTAATCTTAAGCATTAATCTTGCACACTCTGCTCTGAGGGCTTCTGTGTCAACACAAGGCAAGGAGGAGACAAAACCTGGTAACCAAGTGATGACTGCCACTTTCTCCCCTGAAAAGCCAATGAGATTCCAGAGATTCCCACCTAAAATGCAGGAAGGCTGTCATCCAGAGAATCCCAGGCTTTGGGGGGCACTACAGTAATCTTTTCAGTGTTTATTGACTAGAGGTAATGATGTTGCGGTAGTCACAGTGGAAGAAAGTGCAGTGGGTCTGTGCTGGCAAAGGAGTGAGACTGTGGCACAGGCCAAATGAAGAGTTTCCTTGGCCATGGCTTCCATAGGTGTTCTCCAGTGAGTGAATGAGTGAGTGTGTGAATGAATGAGTGATTCTCTCAGACTCTCTTTCTTCTTCCCCTCTGTGTGTGTTTGTATGTGTGAACACAGTATCTTTGAGTCTGCCCACAGTGTCTATCTCTGTGTATATGTGTGTGTGTGTGTGTGTGTGTGTTTGCATATGTGTGTTTGATGTCTTTGTGTCATATAGCATTACAACTTGTTCACAGTGAAATCATACCTGTCCAGTGGGCACTGGATGCCTCTACTGACATAAAGAATCAAGACTTTAGGTATTGATGTCATGTTGGTGTAGGGATGGAGGTTCCTGCCTTAAGTGTGTGCTCACACACTTAGGTGCACATGTCTCATCTCCCATAATCCTTCACCATCATATACACCATAGTAGTCAGGGTCCTTAGTTTAATCACACCATAGTCTTTTCTTCTCTGTGAGTTGTGTTCAGTACCCACACTGAATTGGTGAGGTATTTGGAATTGAAATTGGTATCATTCCTAAGAGACTCCTGCCTTTGAAAGGAACATACCATTCCTTAATGGCATAGAGAGGAAATACTCCCCTAAATTGCCTCTAAACCTGAGAAGGGTGACCTAATTCTGTAGCTCTATGTTTGATTTCAAAGGGATACATGAATTACTCTTCTAATATTGCTTGCAGCAACACACCTCTCCTTCCTCAGTTGCCTTGACCCTATCACATCAATCATCAATCCAAAAGATGTTCTGGAACTTAACTTCAAGTAATCTGTAAGAGGCATTATTTTTCAATTGAGTTTCCCTTTTTCCAGATGATGCTAGCCTGTGTCAAGTTAACAAAAACTAACCAACTTCTACAACTACTACAAAAACAGTCACCACTGCCATACCAGCAATTCCTCCCAGTAAAAACGGAGTAAAAGCATTTAGACAAAGAAATTTCCAAGACAGAGGTACTATAAATGAAAAGTTAATAAATAATTAATTTAAAAAATAGGGCAGCTCTGGTGCACTTCGGAGGCAGAGGCAGATGGATCTATGAGTTCAAGACCAGTCTGGTCTACAGAGGGAGTTCCAGGACTGCCAGGGCTATTATACAGAGAAGCCCTGTCTTGAAAAGCAAAACAAAAAAAAAAAAAAAAAAAAAAAAGGAAGAAGCAGAGCTGCTCTCAGTGACTGCTGCCAGAAACACCATATTTATGTACCAACTAGAAAAGGCAAAGTTGAATGACCTAAACACCAAACCTAAACAAAATTTTTTTTGTTTTTTAAAATTTTTATTTAAATGCGAAGTTTCATACAATAGTACTTCTAGAATATTATGTATTGTTGTGTCATGCAATAGCTTGGGTAGGCACAGACAACTGCTTTGTGAAATAATTTCCCTTAAGAAAATTGCCACATCAAAGCCTGTGTGCTTTAGAAGGAGGAGTAACTACATTGATCGGTTAATTTTATTTAGTGGAGAATTTTAGTGTTTATACAAATTTTGACACTGTACTAGGCCAGTGGGAAATCAGCAGTGGAATCAGCTGGGTGGAAGCCACTGCTGGGTGGAATTCAACCAAGCTATCCATGGCTCATAGAACAGAATCAAGAAAAAGCCATACACTAAAGTTGGGAGCTAACAACAACAAAAAAGGGTCATTTAAAAGTAATTCAGAACACAGATCTGACTAGATGCAAGGAACCAAAGCAACAGATCAGACTACAAGAAATCAACAATTAGGTTAGTAATCTCATTTTCTTCTTCTTCTTCTTCTTCTTCTTCTTCTTCTTCTTCTTCTTCTTCTTCTTCTCCTCCATCTCCTCCTCCTCCTTCTCCTCCTTCTCCTTCTCCTCCTCCTCCTTCTCCTTCTCCTTCTCCTCCTCCTTCTCCTCCTTCTCCTCCTCTTCTTCTTCTCCTCCTTCTCCTTCTCCTCCTCCTTCTCCTTCTCCTTCTCCTCCTTCTCCTTCTTCTCCTCCTTGTCCTTCTCCTCCTCCTCTTCTTCTTCTCCTCCTTCTCCTTGTCCTTCTCCTCCTCCTCCACCTCGTCCTTCTTCTTCTTCTTCTTCTTCTTCTTCTTCTTCTTCTTTTGCGGGGGGGGGGGGGTGTGTTTATCAAGACTGGACTTATCTGTAGCTTTGGAGCTTGTCCTGGAACTCACTCTAGACCAGGTTTGCCCAAACTCACAGAGATTCACCTTCCTCTGCCTTCTTCGTGCTGGGATTAAAGGCTGTGCCACCACTGTCTGGCTTAATCTCATTTTCTTACATTTCCTGTTGGATATTCTTTCTTCTTTCCCATTCAGTTACTCCCTTTCTGTTATGGTTGACTATTTGTTTATTTGTTTTTTTTTCCCAATATGGTCTCACCAAGAAGCCTAGGTAACTTGAAACTCCCTGTATCAACCATAGTAGCCCTGAATTTATGTAGATTCAGTCTCCAAATCCTAATTCTGGCTTTTAAAGTTTGTGAAACAATGCCCAGAATTGTAGCTATTTATTTGCCAGAAAGTCCCTTATTTTATATCTTCACCCAGTACTCCCTGTTGATACAATAGTCATTTCTTACCTATATAGTACAAGATTGTATTCCATCCCCTATTCCAATTATATATGGTTTTACTGTTTTTCCTGCTTATACTCTCTTTTCTTCCTTTACTTTTCCATTGGTTTCTTTTTCCAACTTCTGTTTTCTTTCTTTACACCCATTCTTCATACTGTTACATACCCCAAAGTTTCAAGGTAGTCCTAGTTTATGATACTTGGCCATATATTTTTCCTGTTGTTTTAAGTCTACTGTAAATATGAACTCAAAAAAAAATCAGTCCCTTTTTTTGCCTTTGTCTTACATATTTGTGCGGTTATGAGCGTGACTCTTTACAACTTCCCAAGTAACAACTTGATACCACCAGTCTCACTGTATACTTATTTAAGTTATTTTCCTTTCCAATCAAACTAATGTATTATTATATATAGTGTCATTAAAACTTTTATTCACTAATAGTATTATTACTTAACAAGTATCTTATTCATAGTAATCTTCTAATTTATTATTTGAGTTATTGATAGTGATATTTGCTACAGACAGCATTCAACCCACAGAAGTAGATTAGTTATAGAACCTGTTATCTGGAACATCAATTAACTGAAGAAGATGCCACAACAACTGAATCATAACAGCAATAGAAACTACAAAAAAATTATGGAGCTTCAGGCAAAACAATCCTGCACAATAAAAGAACTTCTGGAGGCATCACAATCCCTGACTTCAAACTCTACTACAGAGCTAAAGTACTAAAAACAGCCTGGTAATGGCATAAAAATAGACAGGAGGACCAATGGAAGGGAATCAAAGACCCAGATATTAATCCATACACCTTCAACACCTGATTTTAGACCAAGAAGCAAAATATATCAGATGGAAAAAAGAAAGCATATTTAACAAATGGTGCTGGCATAACTGGATGTAAACACATAGAAGAATGAAAATAGACCCATATCTGTAACGGCGTAAATGAATGCAGACAGAGTGTAAAAATATATATATAGCTTTAATGTAGAAATAGACTTACAGAACCACCGTTCCCGCGGAGACCAGGAAAGCAGAAGCAAGCACTCGGAGCTTGCTCGCCAAATTTATAGGCAGACATTAGCCCGAGGCGAACACGCCCCCTAAGGGGCGGGACTTATCCCTACATCTCCCCTTTTTGTCTAAATAAGACAGAACTAAACCAAATACAACTACATACAATAACAACAAATAATAAATATAACAAACAATATTGAGAACAAAAGCTTTGCTAAACATTCTATCTCAAGGAGTCCAAATAATGTAAAGAGTAACTACAATTATATAATCTTCAACTCAGTCAAAGATCTGAGAAGGGAATAAACACTACTCAACAAACGAGATATATCCAAAATGTGCAACAATTGACAGAGACAACTGACTACCTGGGCAATCACCCAAAGTCTCGTTTGCAACGTTGAGTCAACCAATTTTGGCTAAGGCCTAACATAACTGACATACCATTATTAAAGGCAAGGAACTTTTCAAAACTATCTTACCCTGTCTTGGCAGGATATGACAGTCCGGTTTTATCCATTGATGCATGCTCTGTATCTGTGTCAGTGGTTGAGGTATGGGCATTTCTTTGCCCAAAGGCCAGTTCTGCCAAAATAGAAAGGCTCCAGGTGGAGTGTTTTTGGTGCTCAACATTCTCTCGGGAATAGAGCGGTGTTGCCAGGAGCAATTGTGTCTCACTATCACGAAACTCTGAGTTAGATTAAAGGCCATATTCTACAGCTCTTTGAAGAGGTTGAAGATTATCTATCTATACTGAGTATAATCTCTATATATCTAAAGAACCTGATTAGTCTAATTATAAATGACAAACTTAGATGACAATTAGTCTATATAATTCTCAATATCTATCTAACTTAAAGACTAAGACAATAAACGACTGTGAAACAAATGAGGACAATGACCTCCAAATATAAACAATGTACAAATATACATTGCAGTAGGTAAATATATATCAATACACAAATATTATATAAGTATCTTAATCAGAGGTAGAAATGTACACTGCAATATGGTAAATATATACAATATATATATCAATACAATATATGTCAATACATAAAAATGTTTTAAACAGAGGTAGAAACATGCATGCGTACAATAGTCCATATAATTTAACTTTGTTTCACTATACAAGAATTGATACCAATATATTTGTCTAAAAGCAGTAACTCACAATTATAAATCTATTATCCCATCATTCCCTCTTTTTTTTTTTTCAAAATGATCCTTGAGCTTATAAAATTCCTCTCCCAACCCTCAATCATATACTAATTATAATCAACCCCTAAATGATGTCCCTAAACCCAAGGGCAAACTTTACTGGGAGAGGGGACGTCGTTCTCTAGAATTACTTCCAGCTGTCATAGGGGCGACGTTCTTTCTGGGGGATCCTGTGAAAGTAAAATGATGGTTAAATTTCAAGATAATGTCTTTTAAAATTGCAAATAGTCTCTGAGTATTTTCGTGCAGGTCTGGCCAAAATGTTGTATAAGATGTGCACCATTTCAGCTAACCAAGTTGGAACTGTCTTGTGCAGCTGGTACCAAAAGCAGGTCTTGTAGTAGCGCTATCAGTATCATGACGTCATATCAACCAGGTGGAGTTGTTGTTATGGGGCCCCATCTTCTTCCTGGAAACTTCAAATGTCACTTCAGGAAAAACTCATTGTTCATTATGAAAAACTTAAACATTAATCATATAGACATATATATATATATATTCAATGAAAGACATGATAGATATATTCAATGAAAAGTATGATAGATATGAAGAGAAGCAAAGATGTTTTCTAAACTCATATTTCTTTCTGTCCCATATCATGGCTCTTGACATGAGACAGAAACTCCAGAAACTCTGGGTTTTTCTCTTACTAACAGGCTTGGAATTGGAGAGGGACTGAGCCAGAGTCCAACTTCAAAACCAGCTTTATAAATTTAGAAATATGGTTTAATATTACTTACACAACCCATTCAGGTGTCTTGATATTTCCTATTGGGCAGGTATTTTTCCATCTGTCAGTATCCAAACATCCAGGGTCCCTTGAATTTCTCAAAGATGAGTGTTTTCCTGTGGAGATAAGAACAGAACCCTGCCCCCATTCTATATGTTTTTCTTACCACCTGTATGAATATCATCGTTGTGGATGAGTTGTCATTTCTCCTTTCCAAGAGGTTTCTCCTCTTCAAATCGAAACTTTATTAATTTTGATGGTATCCACAATTTTTCTTCTCCTGTGGAAACAAGAGCAAAACCCCTTCCCCAACGTAGCACATCTCCTGGCTTCCACTGAGAGGTCAGCACATCTTTGAAATAAATCGGTTGATTTAGTTCAGCAGACTTTTCCATTATCCAATGTCTTTCTGCTGCTGTCGTTCCTTTCTCATTAGCGTTAAGAAAATTCAAGGTTAGTAAAGCATTATGTAATCTATTTCTGGGGGTATTTTCAGTCCCTTTCTGTTTGTTCAGCATATCCTTTATAGTACGATTTGATCTTTCTATAACTGCCTGACCTGTAGGATTATTTGGTATACCTGTAATGTGTTTTATATTATAATAATCAAAAAAGTGTTTCATTTTCTTAGATACATATGCTGGACCATTATCTGTCTTTATTTGCGCAGGTATACCCATGATGGCCATAACTTCCAATAAATGTGTGATTACTGAATCAGCCTTTTCTGAGCTCAGGGCAGTAGCCCATTGAAAACCTGAATACGTGTCTATGGTGTGGTGTACATATTTTAATTTGCCAAATTCTGCAAAGTGGAACACATCCATCTGCCAGATTTCATTCCTTTGGGTGCCCTTTGGATTAGCCCCTGCAGGCAGTGGCGTTTGGTTATAGAAAGAGCAAGTAGGGCATTTCTTTACAATCTCCTTAGCTTGTTGCCATGTAATTGAAAACTCTTTCTTCAAACCTTTGCTATTAACATGATGTTTTTTATGAAATTCAGAGGCTTGTAGCACACTACCAATCAATAATTGATCAATTTCTGCATTACCTTGTGCTAGAGGACCTGGCAGACCCGTATGGGATCGGATGTGTGTTATGTACATAGGGCAAAGCCTGTTCCTGATCAAATCTTGAACCTGGAGGAACAATGAGGTTAGTTCAGTATCATCAGGTATAAATTCAGCAGTTTCAATATGTAAAATAACTCTTTCTGCGTATTGTGAATCTGTAACTATATTAATAGGTTCTTTAAAATCCCTTAGCACCATAAGAATGGCATATAATTCCGCCTTCTGGACAGAAGTATACGGACTTTGTTCCACCTTATCCAAGTCTTCTGATTTGTAACCTGCCTTCCCTGATTTATTGGGATCAGTATAGAATGTACGGGCTCCAGTTATTGGAGCATCACGGACGATTCGAGGAAGAATCCAAGAAGTTCTCTTTATGAAGTTAAGCCGCTTGCTTTTTGGATAGTTGTTATTAATGTCTCCCAAAAAATTAGCACAAGCTCTTTGCCATGGTTCATTATCTTCCCATAATTTCTTTAGTTCATCAGCAGTGAAAGGCACTATAATTTCTCTGGGAGTTTGAGGCCAGCCTGGTCGACGAGAGCTAGTTCCAAAGACAGGCTCCAAAGCAACAGAGAAAACCCTGCCTTGAAAATCAAAACAAAAACACAAACAAAAATAAAAAACATAAATTAAATCTCTGTATGTGTGTGTGTGTGAGAGAGAGAGAGAGAAGAGAGAGAGAGAGAGAGAGAGAGAGAGAGAGAGAGAGAGAAATGATTAAACAGGAAATAAGAAAAAACACAAAACCATAATGTCACCAAGATGACAGCCTGGTTTATATAGTGAGTTAAAGGTATTATACAGAGAAACCCTGTACCAAAAAAATAATAAAAGAAGAAAACAGAAAAAAAACAAGGAAGGAAGAAAAGAAGGAAAAAAGGAAAGAAGGAAGAAAAACTGGTGTTTTCCTTTTTTTCTTTGTTTATCTCAGGTTATTTTTTTTTTTTTTATTGCTGCCGCAGCCGCAGTATATTTTGGGCAGCTGCCTAGCTGGGTAATGGTGGCAGCACATTTCTTTATTCTCAGTTCTCAGCCCTCAGAGATCAGGAGAGGCAGAGGCAGGCAGATCGCTGTGAGTTTGAGGCTACCTTGTTCTGCAGGCAAAGCGACGACAGACACAGAGAAACTAAAAGTGTGTTTAGTACAGGCCTTTTATTCCGGCACTAGGAGGCAGAGGTAGAGGCAGGGGCAGCTAGATCTCTGTGAGTCTGAGGCCAGCCTTGTCTACAAAGTGAGTTCCAGGGCAAACAAGCATACAAAGGGAATCCCTATGTAGAAAAACCACAAATAAACAAATAATAAGAATGATGATGATGATAATAATCTAAGAGCTCAATTAATTGACTTCACCCACAATTCAAAAATTAAAAAATAAAACAAAGAGTGTGTCTGACCGATCAGTGAAAGGACTATGTGGGCCAAGGGGCTGCCACAATTATGGATTGGTGAGAGGGAGGAAAGGAGGGAGGCAGCAAGGGCAGTTCCCAGTCACCTAAATGCCTTTCAAAGACATTTCACCATGGCAAACACTTGCTTGCTTTCTTGGGGTTTCTTTTCTTCAGTAGTTGTGTTTGTACAACCTACCCCACACCCCACTTCTCATCCTAAATACAGAGTCTGAGAAAATTAAAGCAGCTGTGGAAAAATTCCCACTTGGATATCTTTTCCTGCCCAGTAAAACAAAAACGACTATAACAGGGCTGGAGAGATGGCTCAGAGGTTAAGAGCACTGACTGCTTTTCCACAGGTCCTGAGTTCAATTCCCAGCAACCACATGGTGGCTTACAACCATCTATAATGAGACCTGGTGCCCCCTTCTGGCTTGCAGGCACACGTGGAAGGAATGCTATACACATAATATAATAAATAAATTTAAAAAAAAAAACGACTATAACAAAAATATGCATATCTAAAAAAAACAAAAAAATAAAAAAAATACATATCTAAGCAGACCAATCAAGTTGTAGCCTCACCCTTTATATTATTTATTTATTTATTTATTTATTTATTGGCTTTTCAAGACAAGTTTTCTCTGTAGCTTTGGTGCCTGTCCTGGAACTCCCAGAGATTTGCCTGCCTCTGCCTCCAGAGTGCTGGGATTAAAGGCGTGTGCCACCACTGCCCGCCTTAGACTCACCCTTTAATGGTTCAGCAAGGAGTTCTAGCTGTTAGGAAGGGCTGGTGACCTTGAACTTTACTAGTCTCTGAAATCTGCCTTCTCACTTTTACCAGGTGCCCTCAGGGACAGGAGTGGAGGCCAGGGCCTGTAGCTTTGGCTTGTACATTTACTTCAATTTTAATTTTTTTGTCTTGTTTTTCGAAACAGGGTTTCCCTGGGTAACAGTCCTAGCTGATCTGGAACTAGCTCTTGTAGACCAGGCTGGCTTCCAACTCCCAAGAAATTCACCTGCCTCTGCCCCCTGTGTGCTGGGAATAAAGGCATGTGCCACCACCACATTTATTTAAACCTCTCTCTCGGTGTGCCTGTGTATGTGGGGGAGACAGGGAAGGTGTCATATTTCCAAACATTTTCATAACTGCACTTAGCACTGCACTCTTTTACATTTTATTTTACTTTTAGTTGAGACAGTGTTTCCAGTTGTGTAGTTTAATTTCAATTTCTTAAAGAATTTTTTTTTATGATTTATTTAACCATGCAGGTGCTGGGAATTGAACCCAATTTCTCAGGAAGAGCCAAGAAACTAGCTCTCCAGGCTCTTAATTTAAAAGTTTATTTATGTGTCTCTGGGTGTGCCTGTGCCTGTGATTGTGTTTGGTGTGTGTGTGGGGGGGGGGGTATATTTTGACCTCACCAGATGAAGGCATTCAAGAGCACTGGCTCCATATCTGGCAGAGGGAGGATCTCTGGGAGTTTTAGGCCAGCGTGGTCTACAAAAAGGAGCCAGTTCCAAGAACAGTCTCCAAATCAGCAGAGAAACCCTGTCTCATAAAGCAAAACACAAAACCAAACAAGAAATAAATAAATTGAGAGAGAGAGAGAAAGCGAGAGAGAGAGAGAGAGAGAGAGAGAGAGAGAGAGAGAGAAGAAATGTGGATTTACAGATAGGAAATAAGAATAAAAAGAGAACGTTACCAACAAGACAGCCTGGACTATAAACTGAGTTCCAGGACAGCTAGGGCTGTTACACAGAGAAATCGTGCCTCAAAAAATACTAAAAGAAGAGAAAAAAAAAAAAAGCAAGCAAGCAAGAAAATGCAGGGTTTTTTTTCCCCTTTTTTGTCTTTGTTAATTCCAGGCCATTCATTTTAATTTTACTTTTTCTTTTAAGATTATATTTTCAGGGGCTGTAGAGATGGCTCAGAGGTTAAGAGCACTGACTGTTCTTCCAAAGGTCCTGAGTTCAATTCCTAGCAACAATATGGTGGCTCACAACCATCTGTAATGGGGTCTTCTGGCCTGCAGTCATGCATGGAAGGAGTGCTGTATACATAATAAATAATTAATTTAAAAAAAAGATTGTATTTGCAGCATAAGTGTTCAGAAAGAAGAAATCCTGGGCCATGTAGTAAAATAGTTTGTCTGAAACACAAATAAAAAGACAGGTCCTGTCTCAAAAAACAAAAAACAAAAAAAAAAAAAATTAAAATGTGAAATAAAACAAAGAAGGGGCTTTTTTTTTGTTTTGTTTTGTTTTCTATGAAACCTGAAAATGGCTGAATTCAACAATTATCCAACTTCAGCAAGAAGGTACTGTTTCCCAGCTTCAACCAGAAAACAGCAAATATGCACATCTAGGCCCTGTCAACAGAAGAGGGCACTAGATTTCCACCATGTGGTTTCTGGAAAGTCCAGAAATTCCATCTCTCCATTTCTGATTCTTTCAATCACTGCAGGCAGGCCTGCATTTAGTGAGAGAGTGGACACCACTCCTCGTTCCTTCCTGTTTCTCACGTGTTCATGTCTCACGTGTTCATGTCATAAACACGCGCACATGTGTTTATGGGGTGGCTTTTGAACTAACCAAGATGACTGGTTCCATATCTGGCAGAGAGGCAGTTGGATCTCTGGGAGTTTGAGGACAGCCTGGTCGACAAGAGCTAGTTCTAAGACAACAGAGAAACCATGCCTTGAAAATCAAAACCAAAACACAAACAAAAATAAATAAATAAATAAATAAATACATAAAATAAAACATGAATTAAATGAGAAAGAGAGAGGGAGAAGAAATGTCAATTTGTCAATTTTCAGACCAGAAATAAGAAAAAACAAAACCATAATGTCACCAAGATGACAGCCTGGTTTATATAGTGAGTTAAAGGTATTATACAGAGAAACCAAAAATAAAAAATAATAAAAGAAGAAAACAGGAAGGAAGGAAGGAAGGAAGGAAGGAAGGAAAAATAGGTGCTTTCCTTTTTTTCTTTGTTTATCTCAGGTTATTTATTTTTATTTAATTTTTTTCTAAAATTGCAGCAGCAGCAGTATATTTTGGGCAGCTGACTACTATCATGGAAGCGTTCAGAAAGAAGTCCTGGGCCATGTAGTGAGATAGATTGTCTGGAGCATAAATAAAAAGCCAATTCCTGTCTCAAAAAAAGAAAAAAAAATCAAGTTAAAATGTGAAATAATAAAATAAATAAGGGTGGTTTTTTTTTTTTGTTTCTTGTTTTTTTTTTTTTTTGCAATGAGTGAATTCAAGTCAACAACTTTCAGTTTCCCAACTCCAACAGGAAAGGCTGCAGATATCCATATCAAAGAGGTCCAGTGGAGCTGTAGCCACACCCTTTAATGCTTGTGTCCCAAGGACACAGAGTTTAGGAAAGAAATGATCTTGATCTTTTTTTCAGGAGATCTGAAAACTCAAAACAGCAACCAAACACACACCAAGTAGGAAGAAATGACAGAGAGGCAGGGGGAGTTCAAGGCCAGCCTCACCTACCAAGGACATTCCAGGACTGTTCCCTAGATAAACCCTGTCTCACAAAACCAACCAAACACACACACACACACACACACACACAACCCAGAAGAATAAGGAAAGTGTTCCTGAAACACCACAAACCAGCTAGATTGCACTTAATAGCAATCAAAAGTGGGTGAAATATAAAATGGAGAGAAATTCTTTGATGAAATCCAACCCTCTTTCTTGGTCAAAGCTGTACAGCCAATAGAACTAGAGGGAGGGAACATGTGTCCATCTCTCAATAAAAAAAGAAAAAAGGCTAGAATCTCACTGTGAGCGTAAAAGATGAAAATCTTACAGCTGATACCATCCAGTCTCAAGTTAGAAAAACTTGAAACGATGCAACAGGAGACAGACAGTTTCCCAATGAACTCTTGCTATTCTCCAGGGGAAGTTTTGTTCCTGAGGGTTTTTTTTTTTTTTTTTTTTTTTTGATTTTTCAAGACAGGGTTTCTCTGTAGCTTTGGAGCCTGTCCTGGCACTAGCTCTTCTAGACCAGGCTGGCCTCGAACTCACAGAGATCCACCTGCCTCTGCCTCCCAAGTGTTGGGATTAAAGGCATGCGCCACCACCGCCGGGCTCTGAGGGTTTTTGGAACAACTAAAATCCCTCTTATCTTTTTGTTTTGTTTTGTTTTCCATGCCCCCTCAGAGGACACCTGGATGTTTTTTAAGGATTTGGTTTTATTTTATTTAAGTATTTTGTTCCTCAGACATAACTCTGAAAACACTAATACGTAATAGCCAGTTTCTATTCAGTTCAGTTCAGATTTTTACCAAAACCTCCTGTCTGGCATGTCTCTGTCTTTGTTGAGTTCCTGTACTTACAGAAGCCAAGAGATAGCTGGCAGCCATCCATAGAAAATGCCCTCTCCCTTTGAACACGGCCCTCCTTTGGTCTGAGTTTCTCACACAGCTCTGATGATGCAGGAGGATGCCAAGGGCCCAGTTGGTGCCTCAGCCCGATGCCTGCATCTGTGCCTTGGCAGCAGCTATTCATGTCTTGCCACTCAGAGTCAAATTCCCTTAAGTTTAGCCTTCCCTAAGTGCTTGTTCACTTCAGAGGACTCAACCCTCATCTTCCGTGTCCTCCTGGCCTAATTTCTCATATTACTGATTTACTGAGTATGAATCAGTAATATGAGATGTTCCGGAGAGGGAGGAAGGGACATTCATGAAAAAAGTGAGTGTTCAACTAACTAACTCCCCATGGGAGAAGGAAGTAGTGAAAAGATTTTAATGAAGCAGAGAGAAATTTCTGGTTTTGGAAGGAGGAAATCCTGAATGGCTCCCTCTGTGTCGCAGGAGAGACTCCTGGAAAGGAAACCTCAGGTTCCGGTCAGTCGGTCGGTTGGTCAGTTCGGGGAGAAATATTAGCAAGGAGGTAAAGGCCGTGCCTCACGACATCAGCAGTCCCTTCTCTGGAAATTCTACGGTATCCCGGAGAGCTCTCGGAATTTTGTGATGTCACTCGTGTCCTAGAAATGCCAAGTGCCCTCAAGATACACTCTCTCGGTGCCTATAAGACTCAGTTCTAGACATGTTGTCTAGAGAATGGAGATCATGGAGAGGCCAGAGGGAGGAAGAAGAAAGCTGACCTCAGATCTCAGAGGAAAACACGGAGAAATAATTAGTGGTCCTGGGGAAGACGAAGTGAGTTCACCACTAGCAGGGACTAGAGAGATTTCTGGATGTGATGGCTTTGAGACTTCCAGGGCTAGGGCTCAGGAACTGGGAGGTTTCTGGAATGAAATAGGTCTGTCTTGTTTCTCTGAGTTCCTAAAGGGCCAACCCACATCAAAGATTCACGATAGTTGATTTGACAAAGTCGGGAATTGACAAGGAGTGCGGAAGGAGTCAGTGAGATTTCAATACCAGCACTGCACATCACGCCCCCCCTGGTCCTTTTCGTTGTGTAGCAATAATAATAGAGAAAGGGGAGTAGCGCTCTGCCAAAGCCCGTATTTTTTTTTAAATATTTATTTATTTATTTATTAAGTATACAATATTCTGTCTGTGTGTATGTCTGCAGGCCAGAAGAGGGCACCAGACCTCTTTACAGATGGTTGTGAGCCACCATGTGGTTGCCGGGAATTGAACTCAGGACCTTTGGAAGAGCAGGCAATGCTCTTAACCACTGAGCCATCTCTCCAGCCCCCCGTATTTTTTTTTTAATAGTCCAGGTGTGTTATTTCTTTTTGTACATCAGGCCATGAATTCGTAGGGAATGGGCTCCAGCAGCTCAGGCTCCTTCCTGTTAGTCCTCGCGAAGTGTGCTTCTCTGGGTTCGCTTGAGCTGAACCCAGGTGCCCTTCTCTTTGTCTTCCTTTTCCTTCTGGTTGTTCTCCTTCACCCGCTTCAGAAAGCTGTCTCTGCTCTTCGAGTGCTTGATGTGTTCAATCCGCACATTAATTCTCTTGGCAAGAATCTTGCCCTTAACTGGCTTGTTTACAATGATGCCCACAGCATGCTGGGTGACATTGTAGACTCTTCCGGTTTTGCCGTGGTAACATTTATGGGGCATTCCTTTTTGAACAGTGCCCATTCCCTTGATGTCTATAATATCGCCCTTCTTGTAGATTCGTGGCCAAAGGAACAACTCCATGTTTCCTAAAGGGCCTAGAGAACATATAGCGAGTGCCCCTCCTCTTTCCCTTTGTGTTTGTCATTTTGGCGAGTTACTGAAAGATGGCTACCGCGGCCGAAAGGCCCAAAGCCCATATTTTACCATGCCTTATATCACAGCCATTAGCAGGGTTGAGGCATCAAGTGCTGCAGTCAGTCTGACTCCTGTGGTCCCCTAAGGTTTCTAGCTTCCCAGTTATGAATGACACCCTGGTCTCCAGTTCAGCTTGAGAGCTCTTTAAGAGCCAATGGATGAGAGAGTGGGAAGAGACTGCCTTTTTTTTTCTTTTTCCATTTCTTTCTTTCTTTCTTTTGCTGTTTTGTTTTGTTTTTCAAGAAAGGGTTTCTTTGTGTATCTTGGGCTGTCCTAAAACTCACTCTGTAAATCAGGCCATCTTTGAATTCACAGAGATCTGTGTGTGTGCTGTGATTAAAGGCATGCACACACCACAGCCCGGCTGAGACTGCAATTTCTTGTTAGCTCTGGGTAAGTGACAATGGCTCTGTGTTGTGAATCTCTGTGAATCCAGACTATGTTATGTCCTTCAATGACATGAGTCTGAAGCATCAAGCACCCATCCCTATACTCCCTGAGGTCTCTGAAGTCACGGTGCATCCTTAAAGGCTTAGAAAGCTTTTCCCTGGTTCACCTTTGTGTGTGTGTGTGTGTGTGTGTGTGTGTGTGTGTGTGTTTTGCTCTATCTAGGAGAAGCACCATAGCAGTTGCATAGTGACTGAGAAATTTGATTTTTAGGAAATGATTTTTCATACCTGTGAGTGGTCTCTCCATAGCCACTCCTCTTTTCTTAAACTTGAGTATAGGAATGAATGAATGAATGATCCCTCCCTCCCTCCCTCCCTCCCTCTCTCTTCATGGGAACGAGTATCTGGTCTTGCATTGAGGGCTCCCCAGTTCTCAGCATCTCCAGCCCAACCTGTCACAAGCTGATCACACATTTGCAAACTTGGGATATATTCTGCTGAATTTTTGGGATAATGAATTTCATCAACTATGGGACTAACTTTGTTCTGACAGGACACTCACAATCTCTCCTCATCACACCCACATAGTGTAACAACTTTGTGGTTCCTCCATAATGTGCTTATTTCTGTCAGGGAACTGAAAGCCAGCCAGCCAGCCAGCCAGCAGCCAGCCAACACTATCTACAAAGCTACAGAGAAACCCTGTCGTGAAAAACCAAAAATAAATAAATAAATAGGCATGGATTTTTTTTAAAAAATCAAACGCAAACTAAGTAGAAATAACTACTTTCAGTATGCCATTCAAGAATTAGGGAACCCTTTATCCCAGCACGTGGGAGACACAGGCAGAAGGACATCTGTGAGTTAAAATCCAGACTCATCTACCAAGTGAAATCACAAGACTCGTGCACTGTCTTATAGGTCCTAAACTCCCATGGTCCAGTTTCTAGGGTTGGGGGCCTCTCTATAAAGCCTGGAAATTCACAGAGGTCCACCTGCCTCTGTCTCTTTGATGATAGAATAAAAGATGTGCACCACAATAACCAGGGTCAGTTTCTTGTAGATTTAGTTTAATTTCAAATTTTGTTTGTATCTCTTGGTCTGCACCAAGTGTGTCCCTGTGGGGGTGGGGGGCAGGGAAGTTGTCCTATTTTAGAACATTTTATTTTACTTTTATTTGAGACAGTCTTTCTGGTTGTGTAGACTTATTTTAATTTCAAATTTTTAAAGAATTTTTTTTTAAATATTTATTTATTTATTTATTATGTATACAATATTCTGTCTGTGTGTGCCTGCAGGCCAGAAGAGGGCACCAGACCTCATTACAGATGGTTGTGAGCCACCATGTGGTTGCTGGGAATTGAACTCAGGACCTTTGGAAGAGCAGGCAATGCTCTTAACTTCTGAGCCATCTCTCCAGCCCTTTAAAGAATTTTTTTATGATTTATTTAACTTTATTTTATGTGCAGTCGTGTGAAACTGGATTTACAATCACTTATGAGCTGCTGCCTTGTGGGGGTTACATCTCAGGAGCACAAGAACCCAAATCTGTGCTGTACTCCCTGTCACCAAAAGAGGTCACTAGATCCCCACCATGTGGTTTCTGGACATTCCAGAAATTCCATCTCTCCAGTTCTCATTCTTTCATTGTTCCTCCTGCATGCCTGCGTCTAGTGAGAGAGTGAGCAACTTTCCTCCCTGCTTCTCTGTGTCTGTGTCTGTCACATCCTGGATAGCCAGAGTGCCCGCCACCTCTGCCTGAGATAGATGTGGCTGGCAGCCCTGGGGCTGGGGGAAAGGGAGAGAGTGGGTTCCCTGGAGAGCCTTGGGCAGAGGCTCTGTGGATTCCCTGCCGGAGGCCTCACTGCCTCTGAGGAGCCCATGGGGGAGGGGGAAAGGGAAGGTCAACCAGAGAGTCCTGCCTGGCTTTTGCTTTGCTTTGTTCTTGTTTTTGTTTGTTTGTTTATTTTATTTTCAGGTACAGCTGTGACCAGGTCTGGATCCAGGACAGACTCAAAAGCTAGAGAGAAATCCTGTCTCAGAAAACAAAAATAAATAAATACATAAATAAACACATAAACAAATACATAAACTAATAAATGAATGGATAGATAGATAGATAGATAGATAGATAGATAGCCAGACAGAGAGAGAGATGATAAAACACCTTCAAGATCAGGGAGACCAAGGCTGGCAGATCACTGTAAGTTTAAAGCTACCTTGTTCTGCAGATTGAGATTCAGGACAGGCAAAGTGACATAGAGAAACCCTGTTTTCAAAAAAAAGGTGGGGGCTGGAGAGATGGCTCTGCGGTTAAGAGTGCTGACTGCTCTTCCAGAGGACCCAGGTTCAATTCCTACCACCCACATGGCAGTCAACAGCTGTCTGTAACTCCAAGATCTGACACCCTCAGATAGACATACATGCAGGCAAAACACCAATGCCGACAAAATAAATTATTAGGAAAATAAATATATAAAAAAGGTTGTTTAGCCTTTAATCCCAGCATTAGGAGGCAGAGGCAGATGGCTCTCTGTGAGTCTGAGGCCAGTTTTGTCTACAAAGTGAGTCCCAGGGCATACGCATACAAGGGCACACAACGAAACCCTATGTTGAACAACCACAAATAAACAAACAAATAAAGAGATAATAACAATAAAAATATTTGAGAGTTCAAATAATTGACTTCATCCACAATAAAAGAATATAAAAATAAAAATATCAAACGCATTTGAACGCATCAGCACAGGAGACCGCTTCCTAAATAGAACCCCAGTAGCACAGACACTGAGAGAAACAATTAATAAGTGAGAGAGACCTCCTGAAACTGAAAAGCTTCTGTAAAGCAAAGAACACGGCCAACAAGACAAAATGACGGCCTTACAGAATGGAAAAAGATCTTCACTAACCCCACATCAGACAGAGGTCTGTCTGATCTCCAAAACATACAAAGAACACAAGACATTGGTCATCTCAAGAACAAATAATCTAATTCACAAAATGGAGTACAGACTTAAACAGAGAACTCTCAACCGAGGAATCTAAAATGGCTGAAAGACACTTAAGGAAATGTTCAACATGCTTAGTCATCAGAGAAATGCAAATCAAAACAAGTTTCTAGAAACAAGGAGACAGTTCATAATGTTTCTTTCTTCTTTTTTTTTTAATTTGGGATGGGGGCCTCTCTCCAAAACCTGGGAATTCACAGAGGTACACCTGTCTCTGTCTCTTGGATGATAGAATAAAAGATGTGCACCACAGTGACAATCCAACTAAGTTTTTAGTATCTCATTCTGTTAATTTCATGTACATTTAGTTTCATTTCAAATTTTGTTTGTATCTCTTGGTCTGCACCCAAGTGTGTCCTTGGTGGGGGGGGGGGCAGGGAAGGTGCCCTATTTCAGAACATTTTACTTAACTTTTATTTGAGACAGTCTTTCCAGTTGTGTAGAACTTAGTTTCATTTCAAATTTTTAATGACCAGGAAGGATGAAAGCATTCAAAAGGACTGGTTCCATATCTGGCAGAGAGGCAGGTGGATCTCTGGGAGTTTGAGGCCAGCCTGGTCGACGAGAGCTAGTTCCAAAGACAGGCTCCAAAGCAACAGAGAAAACCCTGCCTTGAAAATCAAAACAAAAACACAAACAAAAATAAAAAACATAAATTAAATCTGTGTGTGTGTGTGAGTGTGTGTGTGTGTGTGTGTGTGTGTGAGAGAGAGAGAGAGAGAAGAGAGAGAGAGAGAGAGAGAGAGAGAGAGAGAGAAATGATTAAACAGGAAATAAGAAAAAAACCAAAACCATAATGTCACCAAGATGACAGCCTGGTTTATATAGTGAGTTAAAGGTATTATACAGAGAAACCCTGTACCAAAAATATAATAAAAGAAGAAAACAGAAAAAAAACAAGGAAGGAAGAAAAGAAGGAAAAAAGGAAAGAAGGAAGAAAAACTGGTGTTTTCCTTTTTTTCTTTGTTTATCTCAGGTTATTTTTTTTTTTATTGCTGCCGCAGCAGCAGTATATTTTGGGCAGCTGCCTAGCTGGGTAATGGTGGCAGCACATTTCTTTATTCTCAGTTCTCAGCCCTCAGAGATCAGGAGAGGCAGAGGCAGGCAGATCGCTGTGAGTTTGAGGCTACCTTGTTCTGCAGGCAAAGCGACGACAGACACAGAGAAACTAAAAGTGTGTTTAGTACAGGCCTTTTATTCCGGCACTAGGAGGCAGAGGTAGAGGCAGGGGCAGCTAGATCTCTGTGAGTCTGAGGCCAGCCTTGTCTACAAAGTGAGTTCCAGGGCAAACAAGCATACAAAGGGAATCCCTATGTAGAAAAACCACAAATAAACAAATAATAATAATGATGATGATGATGATAATCTAAGATCTCAATTAATTAACTTCACCCACAATTCAAAAATTAAAAAATAAAACAAAGAGTGTGTCTGACCGATCAGTGAAAGGACTATGTGGGCCAAGGGGCTGCCACAATTATGGATTGGTGAGAGGGAGGAAAGGAGGGAGGCAGCAAGGGCAGTTCCCAGTCACCTAAATGCCTTTCAAAGACATTTCACCATGGCAACCACTCGCTTGCTTTCTTGGGGTTTCTTTTCTTCAGTAGTTGTGTTTGTACAACCTATCCCACACCCCACTTCTCATACTAAATACAGAGTCTGAGAAAATTAAAGCAGCTGTGGAAAAATTCCCACTTGGATATCTTTTCCTGCCCAGTAAAACAAAAACGACTATAACAGGGCTGGAGAGATGGCTCAGAGGTTAAGAGCACTGACTGCTTTTCCACAGGTCCTGAGTTCAATTCCCAGCAACCACATGGTGGCTTACAACCATCTATAATGAGACCTGGTGCCCCCTTCTGGCTTGCAGGCACACGTGGAAGGAATGCTATACACATAATATAATAAATAAATTTAAAAAAAAAAAACGACTATAACAAAAATATGCATATCTAAAAAAAACAAAAAAATAAAAAAAATACATATCTAAGCAGACCAATCAAGTTGTAGCCTCACCCTTTATTTTATTTATTTATTTATTTATTTATTTATTTATTTATTGGCTTTTCAAGACAAGTTTTCTCTGTAGCTTTGGTGCCTGTCCTGGAACTCCCAGAGATTTGCCTGCCTCTGCCTCCAGAGTGCTGGGATTAAAGGCGTGTGCCACCACTGCCCGCCTTAGACTCACCCTTTAATGGTTCAGCAAGGAGTTCTAGCTGTTAGGAAGGGCTGGTGACCTTGAACTTTACTAGTCTCTGAAATCTGCCTTCTCACTTTTACCAGGTGCCTTCAGGGACAGGAGTGGAGGCCAGGGCCTGTAGCTTTGGCTTGTACATTTACTTCAATTTTAATTTTTTTGTCTTGTTTTTCGAAACAGGGTTTCCCTGGGTAACAGTCCTAGCTGATCTGGAACTAGCTCTTGTAGACCAGGCTGGCTTCCAACTCCCAAGAAATTCACCTGCCTCTGCCCCCTGTGTGCTGGGAATAAAGGCATGTGCCACCACCACATTTATTTAAACCTCTCTCTCGGTGTGCCTGTGTATGTGGGGGAGACAGGGAAGGTGTCATATTTCCAAACATTTTCATAACTGCACTTAGCACTGCACTCTTTTACATTTTATTTTACTTTTAGTTGAGACAGTGTTTCCAGTTGTGTAGTTTAATTTCAATTTCTTAAAGAATTTTTTTTTATGATTTATTTAACCATGCAGGTGCTGGGAATTGAACCCAATTTCTCAGGAAGAGCCAAGAAACTAGCTCTCCAGGCTCTTAATTTAAAAGTTTATTTATGTGTCTCTGGGTGTGCCTGTGCCTGTGATTGTGTTTGGTGTGTGTGTGGGGGGGGGTATATTTTGACCTCACCAGATGAAGGCATTCAAGAGCACTGGCTCCATATCTGGCAAAGGCAGGATCTCTGGGAGTTTTAGGCCAGCGTGGTCTACAAAAAGGAGCCAGTTCCAAGAACAGTCTCCAAATCAGCAGAGAAACCCTGTCTCATAAAGCAAAACACAAAACCAAACAAGAAATAAATAAATTGAGAGAGAGAGAGAAAGCGAGAGAGAGAGAGAGAGAGAGAGAGAGAGAGAGAGAAGAAATGTGGATTTACAGATAGGAAATAAGAATAAAAAGAGAACGTTACCAACAAGACAGCCTGGTCTATAAACTGAGTTCCAGGACAGCTAGGGCTGTTACACAGAGAAATCGTGCCTCAAAAAATACTAAAAGAAGAGAAAAAAAAAAAGCAAGCAAGCAAGAAAATGCAGGGTTTTTTTCCCCTTTTTTGTCTTTGTTAATTCCAGGCCATTCATTTTAATTTTACTTTTTCTTTTAAGATTATATTTTCAGGGGCTGTAGAGATGGCTCAGAGGTTAAGAGCACTGACTGTTCTTCTAAAGGTCCTGAGTTCAATTCCTAGCAACAATATGGTGGCTCACAACCATCTGTAATGGGGTCTTCTGGCCTGCAGTCATGCATGGAAGGAGTGCTGTATACATAATAAATAATTAATTTAAAAAAAAAGATTGTATTTGCAGCATAAGTGTTCAGAAAGAAGAAGTCCTGGGCCATGAAGTAAAATAGTTTGTCTGAAACACAAATAAAAAGACAGGTCCTGTCTCAAAAACCAAAAAAAAAAAAAAAAACAAATTAAAATGTGAAATAAAACCAAGAAGGGGCTTTTTGTTTTGTTTTGTTTTGTTTTCTATGAAACCTGAAAATGGCTGAATTCAACAATTATCCAACTTCAGCAAGAAGGTACTGTTTCCCAGCTTCAACCAGAAAACAGCAAATATGCACATCTAGGCCCTGTCAACAGAAGAGAGCACTAGATTTCCACCATGTGGTTTCTGGAAAGTCCAGAAATTCCATCTCTCCATTTCTGATTCTTTCAATCACTGCAGGCAGGCCTGCATTTAGTGAGAGAGTGGACACCACTCCTCGTTCCTTCCTGTTTCTCACGTGTTCATGTCTCACGTGTTCATGTCATAAACACGCGCACATGTGTTTATGGGGTGGCTTTTGAACTAACCAAGATGACTGGTTCCATATCTGGCAGAGAGGCAGTTGGATCTCTGGGAGTTTGAGGACAGCCTGGTCGACAAGAGCTAGTTCTAAGACAACAGAGAAACCATGCCTTGAAAATCAAAACCAAAACACAAACAAAAATAAATAAATAAATAAATAAATACATAAAATAAAACATGAATTAAATGAGAAAGAGAGAGGGAGAAGAAATGTCAATTTGTCAATTTTCAGACCAGAAATAAGAAAAAGCAAAACCATAATGTCACCAAGATGACAGCCTGGTTTATATAGTGAGTTAAAGGTATTATACAGAGAAACCAAAAATAAAAAATAATAAAAGAAGAAAACAGGAAGGAAGGAAGGAAGGAAGGAAAAATAGGTGCTTTCCTTTTTTTCTTTGTTTATCTCAGGTTATTTATTTTTATTTAATTTTTTCTAAAATTGCAGCAGCAGCAGTATATTTTGGGCAGCTGACTACTATCATGGAAGCGTTCAGAAAGAAGTCCTGGGCCATGTAGTGAGATAGATTGTCTGGAGCATAAATAAAAAGCCAATTCCTGTCTCAAAAAAAGAAAAAAAAATCAAGTTAAAATGTGAAATAATAAAATAAATAAGGGTGGTTTTTTTTTTTTGTTTCTTGTTTTTTTTTTTTTTTGCAATGAGTGAATTCAAGTCAACAACTTTCAGTTTCCCAACTCCAACAGGAAAGGCTGCAGATATCCATATCAAAGAGGTCCAGTGGAGCTGTAGCCACACCCTTTAATGCTTGTGTCCCAAGGACACAGAGTTTAGGAAAGAAATGATCTTGATCTTTTTTTCAGGAGATCTGAAAACTCAAAACAGCAACCAAACACACACCAAGTAGGAAGAAATGACAGAGAGGCAGGGGGAGTTCAAAGCCAGCCTCACCTACCAAGGACATTCCAGGACTGTTCCCTAGATAAACCCTGTCTCACAAAACCAACCAAACACACACACACACACACAAACACACACACACACAAAACCCAGAAGAATAAGGAAAGTGTTCCTGAAACACCACAAACCAGCTAGATTGCACTTAATAGCAATCAAAAGTGGGTGAAATATAAAATGGAGAGAAATTCTTTGATGAAATCCAACCCTCTTTCTTGGTCAAAGCTGTACAGCCAATAGAACTAGAGGGAGGGAACATGTGTCCATCTCTCAATAAAAAAAGAAAAAAGGCTAGAATCTCACTGTGAGCGTAAAAGATGAAAATCTTACAGCTGACACCATCCAGTCTCAAGTTAGAAAAACTTGAAACGATGCAACAGGAGACAGACAGTTTCCCAATGAACTCTTGCTATTCTCCAGGGGAAGTTTTGTTCCTGAGGGTTTTTTTTTTTTTTTTTTTGATTTTTCGAGACAGGGTTTCTCTGTAGCTTTGGAGCCTGTCCTGGCACTAGCTCTTCTAGACCAGGCTGGCCTCGAACTCACAGAGATCCACCTGCCTCTGCCTCCCAAGTGTTGGGATAAAGGCATGCGCCACCACCGCCCGGCTCTGAGGGTTTTTGGAACAACTAAAATCCCTCTTATCTTTTTGTTTTGTTTTGTTTTCCATGCCCCCTCAGAGGACACCTGGATGTTTTTTAAGGATTTGGTTTTATTTTATTTAAGTATTTTGTTCCTCAGACATAACTCTGAAAACACTAATACGTAATAGCCAGTTTCTATTCAGTTCAGTTCAGATTTTTACCAAAACCTCCTGTCTGGCATGTCTCTGTCTTTGTTGAGTTCCTGTACTTACAGAAGCCAAGAGATAGCTGGCAGCCATCCATAGAAAATGCCCTCTCCCTTTGAACACGGCCCTCCTTTGGTCTGAGTTTCTCACACAGCTCTGATGATGCAGGAGGATGCCAAGGGCCCAGTTGGTGCCTCAGCCCGATGCCTGCATCTGTGCCTTGGCAGCAGCTATTCATGTCTTGCCACTCAGAGTCAAATTCCCTTAAGTTTAGCCTTCCCTAAGTGCTTGTTCACTTCAGAGGACTCAACCCTCATCTTCCGTGTCCTCCTGGCCTAATTTCTCATATTACTGATTTACTGAGTATGAATCAGTAATATGAGATGTTCCGGAGAGGGAGGAAGGGACATTCATGAAAAAAGTGAGTGTTCAACTAACTAACTCCCCATGGGAGAAGGAAGTAGTGAAAAGATTTTAATGAAGCAGAGAGAAATTTCTGGTTTTGGAAGGAGGAAATCCTGAATGGCTCCCTCTGTGTCGCAGGAGAGACTCCTGGAAAGGAAACCTCAGGTTCCGGTCAGTCGGTCGGTTGGTCAGTTCGGGGAGAAATATTAGCAAGGAGGTAAAGGCCGTGCCTCACGACATCAGCAGTCCCTTCTCTGGAAATTCTACGGTATCCCGGAGAGCTCTCGGAATTTTGTGATGTCACTCGTGTCCTAGAAATGCCAAGTGCCCTCAAGATACACTCTCTCGGTGCCTATAAGACTCAGTTCTAGACATGTTGTCTAGAGAATGGAGATCATGGAGAGGCCAGAGGGAGGAAGAAGAAAGCTGACCTCAGATCTCAGAGGAAAACACGGAGAAATAATTAGTGGTCCTGGGGAAGACGAAGTGAGTTCACCACTAGCAGGGACTAGAGAGATTTCTGGATGTGATGGCTTTGAGACTTCCAGGGCTAGGGCTCAGGAACTGGGAGGTTTCTGGAATGAAATAGGTCTGTCTTGTTTCTCTGAGTTCCTAAAGGGCCAACCCACATCAAAGATTCACGATAGTTGATTTGACAAAGTCGGGAATTGACAAGGAGTGCGGAAGGAGTCAGTGAGATTTCAATACCAGCACTGCACATCACGCCCCCCCTGGTCCTTTTCGTTGTGTAGCAATAATAATAGAGAAAGGGGAGTAGCGCTCTGCCAAAACCCGTATTTTTTTTTAAATATTTATTTATTTATTTATTAAGTATACAATATTCTGTCTGTGTGTATCTGCAGGCCAGAAGAGGGCACCAGACCTCTTTACAGATGGTTGTGAGCCACCATGTGGTTGCCGGGAATTGAACTCAGGACCTTTGGAAGAGCAGGCAATGCTCTTAACCACTGAGCCATCTCTCCAGCCCCCCGTATTTTTTTTTTAATAGTCCAGGTGTGTTATTTCTTTTTGTACATCAGGCCATGAATTCGTAGGGAATGGGCTCCAGCAGCTCAGGCTCCTTCCTGTTAGTCCTCGCGAAGTGTGCTTCTCTGGGTTCGCTTGAGCTGAACCCAGGTGCCCTTCTCTTTGTCTTCCTTTTCCTTCTGGTTGTTCTCCTTCACCCGCTTCAGAAAGCTGTCTCTGCTCTTCGAGTGCTTGATGTGTTCAATCCGCACATTAATTCTCTTGGCAAGAATCTTGCCCTTAACTGGCTTGTTTACAATGATGCCCACAGCATGCTGGGTGACATTGTAGACTCTTCCGGTTTTGCCGTGGTAACATTTATGGGGCATTCCTTTTTGAACAGTGCCCATTCCCTTGATGTCTATAATATCGCCCTTCTTGTAGATTCGTGGCCAAAGGAACAACTCCATGTTTCCTAAAGGGCCTAGAGAACATATAGCGAGTGCCCCTCCTCTTTCCCTTTGTGTTTGTCATTTTGGCGAGTTACTGAAAGATGGCTACCGCGGCCGAAAGGCCCAAAGCCCATATTTTACCATGCCTTATATCACAGCCATTAGCAGGGTTGAGGCATCAAGTGCTGCAGTCAGTCTGACTCCTGTGGTCCCCTAAGGTTTCTAGCTTCCCAGTTATGAATGACACCCTGGTCTCCAGTTCAGCTTGAGAGCTCTTTAAGAGCCAATGGATGAGAGAGTGGGAAGAGACTGCCTTTTTTTTTTTCTTTTTCCATTTCTTTCTTTCTTTCTTTTGCTGTTTTGTTTTGTTTTTCAAGAAAGGGTTTCTTTGTGTATCTTGGGCTGTCCTAAAACTCACTCTGTAAATCAGGCCATCTTTGAATTCACAGAGATCTGTGTGTGTGCTGTGATTAAAGGCATGCACACACCACAGCCCGGCTGAGACTGCAATTTCTTGTTAGCTCTGGGTAAGTGACAATGGCTCTGTGTTGTGAATCTCTGTGAATCCAGACTATGTTATGTCCTTCAATGACATGAGTCTGAAGCATCAAGCACCCATCCCTATACTCCCTGAGGTCTCTGAAGTCACGGTGCATCCTTAAAGGCTTAGAAAGCTTTTCCCTGGTTCACCTTTGTGTGTGTGTGTGTGTGTGTGTGTGTTTTGTTCTATCTAGGAGAAGCACCATAGCAGTTGCATAGTGACTGAGAAATTTGATTTTTAGGAAATGATTTTTCATACCTGTGAGTGGTCTCTCCATAGCCACTCCTCTTTTCTTAAACTTGAGTATAGGAATGAATGAATGAATGATCCCTCCCTCCCTCCCTCCCTCCCTCCCTCTCTCTTCATGGGAACGAGTATCTGGTCTTGCATTGAGGGCTCCCCAGTTCTCAGCATCTCCAGCCCAACCTGTCACAAGCTGATCACACATTTGCAAACTTGGGATATATTCTGCTGAATTTTTGGGATAATGAATTTCATCAACTATGGGACTAACTTTGTTCTGACAGGACACTCACAATCTCTCCTCATCACACCCACATAGTGTAACAACTTTGTGGTTCCTCCATAATGTGCTTATTTCTGTCAGGGAACTGAAAGCCAGCCAGCCAGCCAGCCAGCCAGCCAGCCAGCCAGCCAACACTATCTACAAAGCTACAGAGAAACCCTGTCGTGAAAAACCAAAAATAAATAAATAAATAGGCATGGATTTTTTTTAAAAAATCAAACGCAAACTAAGTAGAAATAACTACTTTCAGTATGCCATTCAAGAATTAGGGAACCCTTTATCCCAGCACGTGGGAGACACAGGCAGAAGGACATCTGTGAGTTAAAATCCAGACTCATCTACCAAGTGAAATCACAAGACTCGTGCACTGTCTTATAGGTCCTAAACTCCCATGGTCCAGTTTCTAGGGTTGGGGGCCTCTCTATAAAGCCTGGAAATTCACAGAGGTCCACCTGCCTCTGTCTCTTTGATGATAGAATAAAAGATGTGCACCACAATAACCAGGGTCAGTTTCTTGTAGATTTAGTTTAATTTCAAATTTTGTTTGTATCTCTTGGTCTGCACCAAGTGTGTCCCTGTGGGGGTGGGGGGCAGGGAAGTTGTCCTATTTTAGAACATTTTATTTTACTTTTATTTGAGACAGTCTTTCTGGTTGTGTAGAACTTATTTTAATTTCAAATTTTTAAAGAATTTTTTTATGATTTATTTAACTTTATTTTATGTGCAGTCATGTGAAACTGGATTTACAATCACTTATGAGCTGCTGCCTTGTGGGGGTTACATCTCAGGAGCACAAGAACCCAAATCTGTGCTGTACTCCCTGTCACCAAAAGAGGTCACTAGATCCCCACCATGTGGTTTCTGGACATTCCAGAAATTCCATCTCTCCAGTTCTCATTCTTTCATTGTTCCTCCTGCATGCCTGCGTCTAGTGAGAGAGTGAGCAACTTTCCTCCCTGCTTCTCTGTGTCTGTGTCTGTCACATCCTGGATAGCCAGAGTGCCCGCCACCTCTGCCTGAGATAGATGTGGCTGGCAGCCCTGGGGCTGGGGGAAAGGGAGAGAGTGGGTTCCCTGGAGAGCCTTGGGCAGAGGCTCTGTGGATTCCCTGCCGGAGGCCTCACTGCCTCTGAGGAGCCCATGGGGGAGGGGGAAAGGGAAGGTCAACCAGAGAGTCCTGCCTGGCTTTTGCTTTGCTTTGTTCTTGTTTTTGTTTGTTTGTTTATTTTATTTTCAGGTACAGCTGTGACCAGGTCTGGATCCAGGACAGACTCAAAAGCTAGAGAGAAATCCTGTCTCAGAAAACAAAAATAAATAAATACATAAATAAACACATAAACAAATACATAAACTAATAAATGAATGGATAGATAGATAGATAGCCAGACAGAGAGAGAGATGATAAAACACCTTCAAGATCAGGGAGACCAAGGCTGGCAGATCACTGTAAGTTTAAAGCTACCTTGTTCTGCAGATTGAGATTCAGGACAGGCAAAGTGACATAGAGAAACCCTGTTTTCAAAAAAAAGGTGGGGGCTGGAGAGATGGCTCTGCGGTTAAGAGTGCTGACTGCTCTTCCAGAGGACCCAGGTTCAATTCCTACCACCCACATGGCAGTCAACAGCTGTCTGTAACTCCAAGATCTGACACCCTCAGATAGACATACATGCAGGCAAAACACCAATGCCGACAAAATAAATTATTAGGAAAATAAATATATAAAAAAGGTTGTTTAGCCTTTAATCCCAGCATTAGGAGGCAGAGGCAGATGGCTCTCTGTGAGTCTGAGGCCAGTTTTGTCTACAAAGTGAGTCCCAGGGCATACGCATACAAGGGCACACAACGAAACCCTATGTTGAACAACCACAAATAAACAAACAAATAAAGAGATAATAACAATAAAAATATTTGAGAGTTCAAATAATTGACTTCATCCACAATAAAAGAATATAAAAATAAAAATATCAAACGCATTTGAACGCATCAGCACAGGAGACCGCTTCCTAAATAGAACCCCAGTAGCACAGACACTGAGAGAAACAATTAATAAGTGAGAGAGACCTCCTGAAACTGAAAAGCTTCTGTAAAGCAAAGAACACGGCCAACAAGACAAAATGACGGCCTTACAGAATGGAAAAAGATCTTCACTAACCCCACATCAGACAGAGGTCTGTCTGATCTCCAAAACATACAAAGAACACAAGACATTGGTCATCTCAAGAACAAATAATCTAATTCACAAAATGGAGTACAGACTTAAACAGAGAACTCTCAACCGAGGAATCTAAAATGGCTGAAAGACACTTAAGGAAATGTTCAACATGCTTAGTCATCAGAGAAATGCAAATCAAAACAAGTTTCTAGAAACAAGGAGACAGTTCATAATGTTTCTTTCTTCTTTTTTTTTTAATTTGGGATGGGGGCCTCTCTCCAAAACCTGGGAATTCACAGAGGTACACCTGTCTCTGTCTCTTGGATGATAGAATAAAAGATGTGCACCACAGTGACAATCCAACTAAGTTTTTAGTATCTCATTCTGTTAATTTCATGTACATTTAGTTTCATTTCAAATTTTGTTTGTATCTCTTGGTCTGCACCCAAGTGTGTCCTTGGTGGGGGGGGGGGGGCAGGGAAGGTGCCCTATTTCAGAACATTTTACTTAACTTTTATTTGAGACAGTCTTTCCAGTTGTGTAGAACTTAGTTTCATTTCAAATTTTTAATGACCAGGAAGGATGAAAGCATTCAAAAGGACTGGTTCCATATCTGGCAGAGAGGCAGGTGGATCTCTGGGAGTTTGAGGCCAGCCTGGTCGACGAGAGCTAGTTCCAAAGACAGGCTCCAAAGCAACAGAGAAAACCCTGCCTTGAAAATCAAAACAAAAACACAAACAAAAATAAAAAACATAAATTAAATCTGTGTGTGTGTGTGAGTGTGTGTGTGTGTGTGTGTGTGAGAGAGAGAGAGAGAGAAGAGAGAGAGAGAGAGAGAGAGAGAGAGAGAGAGAGAAATGATTAAACAGGAAATAAGAAAAAAACCAAAACCATAATGTCACCAAGATGACAGCCTGGTTTATATAGTGAGTTAAAGGTATTATACAGAGAAACCCTGTACCAAAAAAATAATAAAAGAAGAAAACAGAAAAAAAACAAGGAAGGAAGAAAAGAAGGAAAAAAGGAAAGAAGGAAGAAAAACTGGTGTTTTCCTTTTTTTCTTTGTTTATCTCAGGTTATTTTTTTTTTTATTGCTGCCGCAGCAGCAGTATATTTTGGGCAGCTGCCTAGCTGGGTAATGGTGGCAGCACATTTCTTTATTCTCAGTTCTCAGCCCTCAGAGATCAGGAGAGGCAGAGGCAGGCAGATCGCTGTGAGTTTGAGGCTACCTTGTTCTGCAGGCAAAGCGACGACAGACACAGAGAAACTAAAAGTGTGTTTAGTACAGGCCTTTTATTCCGGCACTAGGAGGCAGAGGTAGAGGCAGGGGCAGCTAGATCTCTGTGAGTCTGAGGCCAGCCTTGTCTACAAAGTGAGTTCCAGGGCAAACAAGCATACAAAGGGAATCCCTATGTAGAAAAACCACAAATAAACAAATAATAATAATGATGATGATGATGATAATCTAAGATCTCAATTAATTGACTTCACCCACAATTCAAAAATTAAAAAATAAAACAAAGAGTGTGTCTGACCGATCAGTGAAAGGACTATGTGGGCCAAGGGGCTGCCACAATTATGGATTGGTGAGAGGGAGGAAAGGAGGGAGGCAGCAAGGGCAGTTCCCAGTCACCTAAATGCCTTTCAAAGACATTTCACCATGGCAACCACTCGCTTGCTTTCTTGGGGTTTCTTTTCTTCAGTAGTTGTGTTTGTACAACCTATCCCACACCCCACTTCTCATACTAAATACAGAGTCTGAGAAAATTAAAGCAGCTGTGGAAAAATTCCCACTTGGATATCTTTTCCTGCCCAGTAAAACAAAAACGACTATAACAGGGCTGGAGAGATGGCTCAGAGGTTAAGAGCACTGACTGCTTTTCCACAGGTCCTGAGTTCAATTCCCAGCAACCACATGGTGGCTTACAACCATCTATAATGAGACCTGGTGCCCCCTTCTGGCTTGCAGGCACACGTGGAAGGAATGCTATACACATAATATAATAAATAAATTTAAAAAAAAAAAAACGACTATAACAAAAATATGCATATCTAAAAAAAACAAAAAAATAAAAAAAATACATATCTAAGCAGACCAATCAAGTTGTAGCCTCACCCTTTATTTTATTTATTTATTTATTTATTTATTTATTTATTGGCTTTTCAAGACAAGTTTTCTCTGTAGCTTTGGTGCCTGTCCTGGAACTCCCAGAGATTTGCCTGCCTCTGCCTCCAGAGTGCTGGGATTAAAGGCGTGTGCCACCACTGCCCGCCTTAGACTCACCCTTTAATGGTTCAGCAAGGAGTTCTAGCTGTTAGGAAGGGCTGGTGACCTTGAACTTTACTAGTCTCTGAAATCTGCCTTCTCACTTTTACCAGGTGCCTTCAGGGACAGGAGTGGAGGCCAGGGCCTGTAGCTTTGGCTTGTACATTTACTTCAATTTTAATTTTTTTGTCTTGTTTTTCGAAACAGGGTTTCCCTGGGTAACAGTCCTAGCTGATCTGGAACTAGCTCTTGTAGACCAGGCTGGCTTCCAACTCCCAAGAAATTCACCTGCCTCTGCCCCCTGTGTGCTGGGAATAAAGGCATGTGCCACCACCACATTTATTTAAACCTCTCTCTCGGTGTGCCTGTGTATGTGGGGGAGACAGGGAAGGTGTCATATTTCCAAACATTTTCATAACTGCACTTAGCACTGCACTCTTTTACATTTTATTTTACTTTTAGTTGAGACAGTGTTTCCAGTTGTGTAGTTTAATTTCAATTTCTTAAAGAATTTTTTTTTATGATTTATTTAACCATGCAGGTGCTGGGAATTGAACCCAATTTCTCAGGAAGAGCCAAGAAACTAGCTCTCCAGGCTCTTAATTTAAAAGTTTATTTATGTGTCTCTGGGTGTGCCTGTGCCTGTGATTGTGTTTGGTGTGTGTGTGGGGGGGGTATACTTTGACCTCACCAGATGAAGGCATTCAAGAGCACTGGCTCCATATCTGGCAAAGGCAGGATCTCTGGGAGTTTTAGGCCAGCGTGGTCTACAAAAAGGAGCCAGTTCCAAGAACAGTCTCCAAATCAGCAGAGAAACCCTGTCTCATAAAGCAAAACACAAAACCAAACAAGAAATAAATAAATTGAGAGAGAGAGAGAAAGCGAGAGAGAGAGAGAGAGAGAGAGAGAGAGAGAAGAAATGTGGATTTACAGATAGGAAATAAGAATAAAAAGAGAACGTTACCAACAAGACAGCCTGGTCTATAAACTGAGTTCCAGGACAGCTAGGGCTGTTACACAGAGAAATCGTGCCTCAAAAAATACTAAAAGAAGAGAAAAAAAAAAAGCAAGCAAGCAAGAAAATGCAGGGTTTTTTTCCCCTTTTTTGTCTTTGTTAATTCCAGGCCATTCATTTTAATTTTACTTTTTCTTTTAAGATTATATTTTCAGGGGCTGTAGAGATGGCTCAGAGGTTAAGAGCACTGACTGTTCTTCTAAAGGTCCTGAGTTCAATTCCTAGCAACAATATGGTGGCTCACAACCATCTGTAATGGGGTCTTCTGGCCTGCAGTCATGCATGGAAGGAGTGCTGTATACATAATAAATAATTAATTTAAAAAAAAAGATTGTATTTGCAGCATAAGTGTTCAGAAAGAAGAAGTCCTGGGCCATGTAGTAAAATAGTTTGTCTGAAACACAAATAAAAAGACAGGTCCTGTCTCAAAAACCAAAAAAAAAAAAAAAAAACAAGTTAAAATGTGAAATAAAACCAAGAAGGGGCTTTTTGTTTTGTTTTGTTTTGTTTTCTATGAAACCTGAAAATGGCTGAATTCAACAATTATCCAACTTCAGCAAGAAGGTACTGTTTCCCAGCTTCAACCAGAAAACAGCAAATATGCACATCTAGGCCCTGTCAACAGAAGAGAGCACTAGATTTCCACCATGTGGTTTCTGGAAAGTCCAGAAATTCCATCTCTCCATTTCTGATTCTTTCAATCACTGCAGGCAGGCCTGCATTTAGTGAGAGAGTGGACACCACTCCTCGTTCCTTCCTGTTTCTCACGTGTTCATGTCTCACGTGTTCATGTCATAAACACGCGCACATGTGTTTATGGGGTGGCTTTTGAACTAACCAAGATGACTGGTTCCATATCTGGCAGAGAGGCAGTTGGATCTCTGGGAGTTTGAGGACAGCCTGGTCGACAAGAGCTAGTTCTAAGACAACAGAGAAACCATGCCTTGAAAATCAAAACTAAAACACAAACAAAAATAAATAAATAAATAAATAAATGAATAAATACATAAAATAAAACATGAATTAAATGAGAAAGAGAGAGGGAGAAGAAATGTCAATTTGTCAATTTTCAGACCAGAAATAAGAAAAAACAAAACCATAATGTCACCAAGATGACAGCCTGGTTTATATAGTGAGTTAAAGGTATTATACAGAGAAACCAAAAATAAAAAATAATAAAAGAAGAAAACAGGAAGGAAGGAAGGAAGGAAGGAAGGAAGGAAAAATAGGTGCTTTCCTTTTTTTCTTTGTTTATCTCAGGTTATTTATTTTTATTTAATTTTTTTCTAAAATTGCAGCAGCAGCAGTATATTTTGGGCAGCTGACTACTATCATGGAAGCGTTCAGAAAGAAGTCCTGGGCCATGTAGTGAGATAGATTGTCTGGAGCATAAATAAAAAGCCAATTCCTGTCTCAAAAAAAGAAAAAAAAATCAAGTTAAAATGTGAAATAATAAAATAAATAAGGGTGGTTTTTTTTTTTTGTTTCTTGTTTTTTTTTTTTTTTGCAATGAGTGAATTCAAGTCAACAACTTTCAGTTTCCCAACTCCAACAGGAAAGGCTGCAGATATCCATATCAAAGAGGTCCAGTGGAGCTGTAGCCACACCCTTTAATGCTTGTGTCCCAAGGACACAGAGTTTAGGAAAGAAATGATCTTGATCTTTTTTTCAGGAGATCTGAAAACTCAAAACAGCAACCAAACACACACCAAGTAGGAAGAAATGACAGAGAGGCAGGGGGAGTTCAAGGCCAGCCTCACCTACCAAGGACATTCCAGGACTGTTCCCTAGATAAACCCTGTCTCACAAAACCAACCAAACACACACACACACACACACACACACAACCCAGAAGAATAAGGAAAGTGTTCCTGAAACACCACAAACCAGCTAGATTGCACTTAATAGCAATCAAAAGTGGGTGAAATATAAAATGGAGAGAAATTCTTTGATGAAATCCAACCCTCTTTCTTGGTCAAAGCTGTACAGCCAATAGAACTAGAGGGAGGGAACATGTGTCCATCTCTCAATAAAAAAAGAAAAAAGGCTAGAATCTCACTGTGAGCGTAAAAGATGAAAATCTTACAGCTGATACCATCCAGTCTCAAGTTAGAAAAACTTGAAACGATGCAACAGGAGACAGACAGTTTCCCAATGAACTCTTGCTATTCTCCAGGGGAAGTTTTGTTCCTGAGGGTTTTTTTTTTTTTTTTTTTTTTTGATTTTTCGAGACAGGGTTTCTCTGTAGCTTTGGAGCCTGTCCTGGCACTAGCTCTTCTAGACCAGGCTGGCCTCGAACTCACAGAGATCCACCTGCCTCTGCCTCCCAAGTGTTGGGATTAAAGGCATGCGCCACCACCGCCCGGCTCTGAGGGTTTTTGGAACAACTAAAATCCCTCTTATCTTTTTGTTTTGTTTTGTTTTCCATGCCCCCTCAGAGGACACCTGGATGTTTTTTAAGGATTTGGTTTTATTTTATTTAAGTATTTTGTTCCTCAGACATAACTCTGAAAACACTAATACGTAATAGCCAGTTTCTATTCAGTTCAGTTCAGATTTTTACCAAAACCTCCTGTCTGGCATGTCTCTGTCTTTGTTGAGTTCCTGTACTTACAGAAGCCAAGAGATAGCTGGCAGCCATCCATAGAAAATGCCCTCTCCCTTTGAACATGGCCCTCCTTTGGTCTGAGTTTCTCACACAGCTCTGATGATGCAGGAGGATGCCAAGGGCCCAGTTGGTGCCTCAGCCCGATGCCTGCATCTGTGCCTTGGCAGCAGCTATTCATGTCTTGCCACTCAGAGTCAAATTCCCTTAAGTTTAGCCTTCCCTAAGTGCTTGTTCACTTCAGAGGACTCAACCCTCATCTTCCGTGTCCTCCTGGCCTAATTTCTCATATTACTGATTTACTGAGTATGAATCAGTAATATGAGATGTTCCGGAGAGGGAGGAAGGGACATTCATGAAAAAAGTGAGTGTTCAACTAACTAACTCCCCATGGGAGAAGGAAGTAGTGAAAAGATTTTAATGAAGCAGAGAGAAATTTCTGGTTTTGGAAGGAGGAAATCCTGAATGGCTCCCTCTGTGTCGCAGGAGAGACTCCTGGAAAGGAAACCTCAGGTTCCGGTCAGTCGGTCGGTTGGTCAGTTCGGGGAGAAATATTAGCAAGGAGGTAAAGGCCGTGCCTCACGACATCAGCAGTCCCTTCTCTGGAAATTCTACGGTATCCCGGAGAGCTCTCGGAATTTTGTGATGTCACTCGTGTCCTAGAAATGCCAAGTGCCCTCAAGATACACTCTCTCGGTGCCTATAAGACTCAGTTCTAGACATGTTGTCTAGAGAATGGAGATCATGGAGAGGCCAGAGGGAGGAAGAAGAAAGCTGACCTCAGATCTCAGAGGAAAACACGGAGAAATAATTAGTGGTCCTGGGGAAGACGAAGTGAGTTCACCACTAGCAGGGACTAGAGAGATTTCTGGATGTGATGGCTTTGAGACTTCCAGGGCTAGGGCTCAGGAACTGGGAGGTTTCTGGAATGAAATAGGTCTGTCTTGTTTCTCTGAGTTCCTAAAGGGCCAACCCACATCAAAGATTCACGATAGTTGATTTGACAAAGTCGGGAATTGACAAGGAGTGCGGAAGGAGTCAGTGAGATTTCAATACCAGCACTGCACATCACGCCCCCCCTGGTCCTTTTCGTTGTGTAGCAATAATAATAGAGAAAGGGGAGTAGCGCTCTGCCAAAGCCCGTATTTTTTTTTAAATATTTATTTATTTATTTATTAAGTATACAATATTCTGTCTGTGTGTATCTGCAGGCCAGAAGAGGGCACCAGACCTCTTTACAGATGGTTGTGAGCCACCATGTGGTTGCCGGGAATTGAACTCAGGACCTTTGGAAGAGCAGGCAATGCTCTTAACCACTGAGCCATCTCTCCAGCCCCCCGTATTTTTTTTTTAATAGTCCAGGTGTGTTATTTCTTTTTGTACATCAGGCCATGAATTCGTAGGGAATGGGCTCCAGCAGCTCAGGCTCCTTCCTGTTAGTCCTCGCGAAGTGTGCTTCTCTGGGTTCGCTTGAGCTGAACCCAGGTGCCCTTCTCTTTGTCTTCCTTTTCCTTCTGGTTGTTCTCCTTCACCCGCTTCAGAAAGCTGTCTCTGCTCTTCGAGTGCTTGATGTGTTCAATCCGCACATTAATTCTCTTGGCAAGAATCTTGCCCTTAACTGGCTTGTTTACAATGATGCCCACAGCATGCTGGGTGACATTGTAGACTCTTCCGGTTTTGCCGTGGTAACATTTATGGGGCATTCCTTTTTGAACAGTGCCCATTCCCTTGATGTCTATAATATCGCCCTTCTTGTAGATTCGTGGCCAAAGGAACAACTCCATGTTTCCTAAAGGGCCTAGAGAACATATAGCGAGTGCCCCTCCTCTTTCCCTTTGTGTTTGTCATTTTGGCGAGTTACTGAAAGATGGCTACCGCGGCCGAAAGGCCCAAAGCCCATATTTTACCATGCCTTATATCACAGCCATTAGCAGGGTTGAGGCATCAAGTGCTGCAGTCAGTCTGACTCCTGTGGTCCCCTAAGGTTTCTAGCTTCCCAGTTATGAATGACACCCTGGTCTCCAGTTCAGCTTGAGAGCTCTTTAAGAGTCAATGGATGAGAGAGTGGGAAGAGACTGCCTTTTTTTTTTCTTTTTCCATTTCTTTCTTTCTTTCTTTTGCTGTTTTGTTTTGTTTTTCAAGAAAGGGTTTCTTTGTGTATCTTGGGCTGTCCTAAAACTCACTCTGTAAATCAGGCCATCTTTGAATTCACAGAGATCTGTGTGTGTGCTGTGATTAAAGGCATGCACACACCACAGCCCGGCTGAGACTGCAATTTCTTGTTAGCTCTGGGTAAGTGACAATGGCTCTGTGTTGTGAATCTCTGTGAATCCAGACTATGTTATGTCCTTCAATGACATGAGTCTGAAGCATCAAGCACCCATCCCTATACTCCCTGAGGTCTCTGAAGTCACGGTGCATCCTTAAAGGCTTAGAAAGCTTTTCCCTGGTTCACCTTTGTGTGTGTGTGTGTGTGTGTGTGTGTGTGTGTGTGTGTGTGTGTGTTTTGCTCTATCTAGGAGAAGCACCATAGCAGTTGCATAGTGACTGAGAAATTTGATTTTTAGGAAATGATTTTTCATACCTGTGAGTGGTCTCTCCATAGCCACTCCTCTTTTCTTAAACTTGAGTATAGGAATGAATGAATGAATGATCCCTCCCTCCCTCCCTCCCTCCCTCCCTCCCTCTCTCTTCATGGGAACGAGTATCTGGTCTTGCATTGAGGGCTCCCCAGTTCTCAGCATCTCCAGCCCAACCTGTCACAAGCTGATCACACATTTGCAAACTTGGGATATATTCTGCTGAATTTTTGGGATAATGAATTTCATCAACTATGGGACTAACTTTGTTCTGACAGGACACTCACAATCTCTCCTCATCACACCCACATAGTGTAACAACTTTGTGGTTCCTCCATAATGTGCTTATTTCTGTCAGGGAACTGAAAGCCAGCCAGCCAGCCAGCCAGCCAGCCAGCCAGCCAGCCAACACTATCTACAAAGCTACAGAGAAACCCTGTCGTGAAAAACCAAAAATAAATAAATAAATAGGCATGGATTTTTTTTAAAAAATCAAACGCAAACTAAGTAGAAATAACTACTTTCAGTATGCCATTCAAGAATTAGGGAACCCTTTATCCCAGCACGTGGGAGACACAGGCAGAAGGACATCTGTGAGTTAAAATCCAGACTCATCTACCAAGTGAAATCACAAGACTCGTGCACTGTCTTATAGGTCCTAAACTCCCATGGTCCAGTTTCTAGGGTTGGGGGCCTCTCTATAAAGCCTGGAAATTCACAGAGGTCCACCTGCCTCTGTCTCTTTGATGATAGAATAAAAGATGTGCACCACAATAACCAGGGTCAGTTTCTTGTAGATTTAGTTTAATTTCAAATTTTGTTTGTATCTCTTGGTCTGCACCAAGTGTGTCCCTGTGGGGGTGGGGGGCAGGGAAGTTGTCCTATTTTAGAACATTTTATTTTACTTTTATTTGAGACAGTCTTTCTGGTTGTGTCGACTTATTTTAATTTCAAATTTTTAAAGAATTTTTTTTTAAATATTTATTTATTTATTTATTATGTATACAATATTCTGTCTGTGTGTGCCTGCAGGCCAGAAGAGGGCACCAGACCTCATTACAGATGGTTGTGAGCCACCATGTGGTTGCTGGGAATTGAACTCAGGACCTTTGGAAGAGCAGGCAATGCTCTTAACTTCTGAGCCATCTCTCCAGCCATTTAAAGAATTTTTTTATGATTTATTTAACTTTATTTTATGTGCAGTCGTGTGAAACTGGATTTACAATCACTTATGAGCTGCTGCCTTGTGGGGGTTACATCTCAGGAGCACAAGAACCCAAATCTGTGCTGTACTCCCTGTCACCAAAAGAGGTCACTAGATCCCCACCATGTGGTTTCTGGACATTCCAGAAATTCCATCTCTCCAGTTCTCATTCTTTCATTGTTCCTCCTGCATGCCTGCGTCTAGTGAGAGAGTGAGCAACTTTCCTCCCTGCTTCTCTGTGTCTGTGTCTGTCACATCCTGGATAGCCAGAGTGCCCGCCACCTCTGCCTGAGATAGATGTGGCTGGCAGCCCTGGGGCTGGGGGAAAGGGAGAGAGTGGATTCCCTGGAGAGCCTTGGGCAGAGGCTCTGTGGATTCCCTGCCGGAGGCCTCACTGCCTCTGAGGAGCCCATGGGGGAGGGGGAAAGGGAAGGTCAACCAGAGAGTCCTGCCTGGCTTTTGCTTTGCTTTGTTCTTGTTTTTGTTTGTTTGTTTATTTTATTTTCAGGTACAGCTGTGACCAGGTCTGGATCCAGGACAGACTCAAAAGCTAGAGAGAAATCCTGTCTCAGAAAACAAAAATAAATAAATACATAAATAAACACATAAACAAATACATAAACTAATAAATGAATGGATAGATAGATAGATAGATAGATAGATAGATAGATAGATAGCCAGACAGAGAGAGAGATGATAAAACACCTTCAAGATCAGGGAGACCAAGGCTGGCAGATCACTGTAAGTTTAAAGCTACCTTGTTCTGCAGATTGAGATTCAGGACAGGCAAAGTGACATAGAGAAACCCTGTTTTCAAAAAAAAGGTGGGGGCTGGAGAGATGGCTCTGCGGTTAAGAGTGCTGACTGCTCTTCCAGAGGACCCAGGTTCAATTCCTACCACCCACATGGCAGTCAACAGCTGTCTGTAACTCCAAGATCTGACACCCTCAGATAGACATACATGCAGGCAAAACACCAATGCCGACAAAATAAATTATTAGGAAAATAAATATATAAAAAAGGTTGTTTAGCCTTTAATCCCAGCATTAGGAGGCAGAGGCAGATGGCTCTCTGTGAGTCTGAGGCCAGTTTTGTCTACAAAGTGAGTCCCAGGGCATACGCATACAAGGGCACACAACGAAACCCTATGTTGAACAACCACAAATAAACAAACAAATAAAGAGATAATAACAATAAAAATATTTGAGAGTTCAAATAATTGACTTCATCCACAATAAAAGAATATAAAAATAAAAATATCAAACGCATTTGAACGCATCAGCACAGGAGACCGCTTCCTAAATAGAACCCCAGTAGCACAGACACTGAGAGAAACAATTAATAAGTGAGAGAGACCTCCTGAAACTGAAAAGCTTCTGTAAAGCAAAGAACACGGCCAACAAGACAAAATGACGGCCTTACAGAATGGAAAAAGATCTTCACTAACCCCACATCAGACAGAGGTCTGTCTGATCTCCAAAACATACAAAGAACACAAGACATTGGTCATCTCAAGAACAAATAATCTAATTCACAAAATGGAGTACAGACTTAAACAGAGAACTCTCAACCGAGGAATCTAAAATGGCTGAAAGACACTTAAGGAAATGTTCAACATGCTTAGTCATCAGAGAAATGCAAATCAAAACAAGTTTCTAGAAACAAGGAGACAGTTCATAATGTTTCTTTCTTCTTTTTTTTTTAATTTGGGATGGGGGCCTCTCTCCAAAACCTGGGAATTCACAGAGGTACACCTGTCTCTGTCTCTTGGATGATAGAATAAAAGATGTGCACCACAGTGACAATCCAACTAAGTTTTTAGTATCTCATTCTGTTAATTTCATGTACATTTAGTTTCATTTCAAATTTTGTTTGTATCTCTTGGTCTGCACCCAAGTGTGTCCTTGGTGGGGGGGGGGGCAGGGAAGGTGCCCTATTTCAGAACATTTTACTTAACTTTTATTTGAGACAGTCTTTCCAGTTGTGTAGAACTTAGTTTCATTTCAAATTTTTAATGACCAGGAAGGATGAAAGCATTCAAAAGGACTGGTTCCATATCTGGCAGAGAGGCAGGTGGATCTCTGGGAGTTTGAGGCCAGCCTGGTCGACGAGAGCTAGTTCCAAAGACAGGCTCCAAAGCAACAGAGAAAACCCTGCCTTGAAAATCAAAACAAAAACACAAACAAAAATAAAAAACATAAATTAAATCTGTGTGTGTGTGTGTGAGTGTGTGTGTGTGTGTGTGTGTGAGAGAGAGAGAGAGAGAAGAGAGAGAGAGAGAGAGAGAGAGAGAGAGAGAGAAATGATTAAACAGGAAATAAGAAAAAAACCAAAACCATAATGTCACCAAGATGACAGCCTGGTTTATATAGTGAGTTAAAGGTATTATACAGAGAAACCCTGTACCAAAAAAATAATAAAAGAAGAAAACAGAAAAAAAACAAGGAAGGAAGAAAAGAAGGAAAAAAGGAAAGAAGGAAGAAAAACTGGTGTTTTCCTTTTTTTCTTTGTTTATCTCAGGTTATTTTTTTTTTATTGCTGCCGCAGCAGCAGTATATTTTGGGCAGCTGCCTAGCTGGGTAATGGTGGCAGCACATTTCTTTATTCTCAGTTCTCAGCCCTCAGAGATCAGGAGAGGCAGAGGCAGGCAGATCGCTGTGAGTTTGAGGCTACCTTGTTCTGCAGGCAAAGCGACGACAGACACAGAGAAACTAAAAGTGTGTTTAGTACAGGCCTTTTATTCTGGCACTAGGAGGCAGAGGTAGAGGCAGGGGCAGCTAGATCTCTGTGAGTCTGAGGCCAGCCTTGTCTACAAAGTGAGTTCCAGGGCAAACAAGCATACAAAGGGAATCCCTATGTAGAAAAACCACAAATAAACAAATAATAATAATGATGATGATGATGATAATCTAAGAGCTCAATTAATTGACTTCACCCACAATTCAAAAATTAAAAAATAAAACAAAGAGTGTGTCTGACCGATCAGTGAAAGGACTATGTGGGCCAAGGGGCTGCCACAATTATGGATTGGTGAGAGGGAGGAAAGGAGGGAGGCAGCAAGGGCAGTTCCCAGTCACCTAAATGCCTTTCAAAGACATTTCACCATGGCAACCACTCGCTTGCTTTCTTGGGGTTTCTTTTCTTCAGTAGTTGTGTTTGTACAACCTACCCCACACCCCACTTCTCATACTAAATACAGAGTCTGAGAAAATTAAAGCAGCTGTGGAAAAATTCCCACTTGGATATCTTTTCCTGCCCAGTAAAACAAAAACGACTATAACAGGGCTGGAGAGATGGCTCAGAGGTTAAGAGCACTGACTGCTTTTCCACAGGTCCTGAGTTCAATTCCCAGCAACCACATGGTGGCTTACAACCATCTATAATGAGACCTGGTGCCCCCTTCTGGCTTGCAGGCACACGTGGAAGGAATGCTATACACATAATATAATAAATAAATTAAAAAAAAAAAACGACTATAACAAAAATATGCATATCTAAAAAAAACAAAAAAATAAAAAAAATACATATCTAAGCAGACCAATCAAGTTGTAGCCTCACCCTTTATATTATTTATTTATTTATTTATTTATTTATTTATTTATTTATTGGCTTTTCAAGACAAGTTTTCTCTGTAGCTTTGGTGCCTGTCCTGGAACTCCCAGAGATTTGCCTGCCTCTGCCTCCAGAGTGCTGGGATTAAAGGCGTGCGCCACCACTGCCCGCCTTAGACTCACCCTTTAATGGTTCAGCAAGGAGTTCTAGCTGTTAGGAAGGGCTGGTGACCTTGAACTTTACTAGTCTCTGAAATCTGCCTTCTCACTTTTACCAGGTGCCTTCAGGGACAGGAGTGGAGGCCAGGGCCTGTAGCTTTGGCTTGTACATTTACTTCAATTTTAATTTTTTTGTCTTGTTTTTCGAAACAGGGTTTCCCTGGGTAACAGTCCTAGCTGATCTGGAACTAGCTCTTGTAGACCAGGCTGGCTTCCAACTCCCAAGAAATTCACCTGCCTCTGCCCCCTGTGTGCTGGGAATAAAGGCATGTGCCACCACCACATTTATTTAAACCTCTCTCTCGGTGTGCCTGTGTATGTGGGGGAGACAGGGAAGGTGTCATATTTCCAAACATTTTCATAACTGCACTTAGCACTGCACTCTTTTACATTTTATTTTACTTTTAGTTGAGACAGTGTTTCCAGTTGTGTAGTTTAATTTCAATTTCTTAAAGAATTTTTTTTTATGATTTATTTAACCATGCAGGTGCTGGGAATTGAACCCAATTTCTCAGGAAGAGCCAAGAAACTAGCTCTCCAGGCTCTTAATTTAAAAGTTTATTTATGTGTCTCTGGGTGTGCCTGTGCCTGTGATTGTGTTTGGTGTGTGTGTGGGGGGGGTATATTTTGACCTCACCAGATGAAGGCATTCAAGAGCACTGGCTCCATATCTGGCAAAGGCAGGATCTCTGGGAGTTTTAGGCCAGCGTGGTCTACAAAAAGGAGCCAGTTCCAAGAACAGTCTCCAAATCAGCAGAGAAACCCTGTCTCATAAAGCAAAACACAAAACCAAACAAGAAATAAATAAATTGAGAGAGAGAGAGAAAGCGAGAGAGAGAGAGAGAGAGAGAGAGAGAGAGAGAGAGAGAGAGAGAAGAAATGTGGATTTACAGATAGGAAATAAGAATAAAAAGAGAACGTTACCAACAAGACAGCCTGGTCTATAAACTGAGTTCCAGGACAGCTAGGGCTGTTACACAGAGAAATCGTGCCTCAAAAAATACTAAAAGAAGAGAAAAAAAAAAAAGCAAGCAAGCAAGAAAATGCAGGGTTTTTTTCCCCTTTTTTGTCTTTGTTAATTCCAGGCCATTCATTTTAATTTTACTTTTTCTTTTAAGATTATATTTTCAGGGGCTGTAGAGATGGCTCAGAGGTTAAGAGCACTGACTGTTCTTCTAAAGGTCCTGAGTTCAATTCCTAGCAACAATATGGTGGCTCACAACCATCTGTAATGGGGTCTTCTGGCCTGCAGTCATGCATGGAAGGAGTGCTCTATACATAATAAATAATTAATTTAAAAAAAAAGATTGTATTTGCAGCATAAGTGTTCAGAAAGAAGAAGTCCTGGGCCATGTAGTAAAATAGTTTGTCTGAAACACAAATAAAAAGACAGGTCCTGTCTCAAAAACCAAAAAAAAAAAAAAAAAACAAGTTAAAATGTGAAATAAAACCAAGAAGGGGCTTTTTGTTTTGTTTTGTTTTGTTTTCTATGAAACCTGAAAATGGCTGAATTCAACAATTATCCAACGTCAGCAAGAAGGTACTGTTTCCCAGCTTCAACCAGAAAACAGCAAATATGCACATCTAGGCCCTGTCAACAGAAGAGAGCACTAGATTTCCACCATGTGGTTTCTGGAAAGTCCAGAAATTCCATCTCTCCATTTCTGATTCTTTCAATCACTGCAGGCAGGCCTGCATTTAGTGAGAGAGTGGACACCACTCCTCGTTCCTTCCTGTTTCTCACGTGTTCATGTCTCACGTGTTCATGTCATAAACACGCGCACATGTGTTTATGGGGTGGCTTTTGAACTAACCAAGATGACTGGTTCCATATCTGGCAGAGAGGCAGTTGGATCTCTGGGAGTTTGAGGACAGCCTGGTCGACAAGAGCTAGTTCTAAGACAACAGAGAAACCATGCCTTGAAAATCAAAACTAAAACACAAACAAAAATAAATAAATAAATAAATAAATGAATAAATACATAAAATAAAACATGAATTAAATGAGAAAGAGAGAGGGAGAAGAAATGTCAATTTGTCAATTTTCAGACCAGAAATAAGAAAAAACAAAACCATAATGTCACCAAGATGACAGCCTGGTTTATATAGTGAGTTAAAGGTATTATACAGAGAAACCAAAAATAAAAAATAATAAAAGAAGAAAACAGGAAGGAAGGAAGGAAGGAAGGAAGGAAGGAAAAATAGGTGCTTTCCTTTTTTTCTTTGTTTATCTCAGGTTATTTATTTTTATTTAATTTTTTTCTAAAATTGCAGCAGCAGCAGTATATTTTGGGCAGCTGACTACTATCATGGAAGCGTTCAGAAAGAAGTCCTGGGCCATGTAGTGAGATAGATTGTCTGGAGCATAAATAAAAAGCCAATTCCTGTCTCAAAAAAAGAAAAAAAAATCAAGTTAAAATGTGAAATAATAAAATAAATAAGGGTGGTTTTTTTTTTTTGTTTCTTGTTTTTTTTTTTTTTTGCAATGAGTGAATTCAAGTCAACAACTTTCAGTTTCCCAACTCCAACAGGAAAGGCTGCAGATATCCATATCAAAGAGGTCCAGTGGAGCTGTAGCCACACCCTTTAATGCTTGTGTCCCAAGGACACAGAGTTTAGGAAAGAAATGATCTTGATCTTTTTTTCAGGAGATCTGAAAACTCAAAACAGCAACCAAACACACACCAAGTAGGAAGAAATGACAGAGAGGCAGGGGGAGTTCAAGGCCAGCCTCACCTACCAAGGACATTCCAGGACTGTTCCCTAGATAAACCCTGTCTCACAAAACCAACCAAACACACACACACACACACACACACACACACACACACACAACCCAGAAGAATAAGGAAAGTGTTCCTGAAACACCACAAACCAGCTAGATTGCACTTAATAGCAATCAAAAGTGGGTGAAATATAAAATGGAGAGAAATTCTTTGATGAAATCCAACCCTCTTTCTTGGTCAAAGCTGTACAGCCAATAGAACTAGAGGGAGGGAACATGTGTCCATCTCTCAATAAAAAAAGAAAAAAGGCTAGAATCTCACTGTGAGCGTAAAAGATGAAAATCTTACAGCTGACACCATCCAGTCTCAAGTTAGAAAAACTTGAAACGATGCAACAGGAGACAGACAGTTTCCCAATGAACTCTTGCTATTCTCCAGGGGAAGTTTTGTTCCTGAGGGTTTTTTTTTTTTTTTTTTTTGATTTTTCGAGACAGGGTTTCTCTGTAGCTTTGGAGCCTGTCCTGGCACTAGCTCTTCTAGACCAGGCTGGCCTCGAACTCACAGAGATCCACATGCCTCTGCCTCCCAAGTGTTGGGATAAAGGCATGCGCCACCACCGCCCGGCTCTGAGGGTTTTTGGAACAACTAAAATCCCTCTTATCTTTTTGTTTTGTTTTGTTTTCCATGCCCCCTCAGAGGACACCTGGATGTTTTTTAAGGATTTGGTTTTATTTTATTTAAGTATTTTGTTCCTCAGACATAACTCTGAAAACACTAATACGTAATAGCCAGTTTCTATTCAGTTCAGTTCAGATTTTTACCAAAACCTCCTGTCTGGCATGTCTCTGTCTTTGTTGAGTTCCTGTACTTACAGAAGCCAAGAGATAGCTGGCAGCCATCCATAGAAAATGCCCTCTCCCTTTGAACACGGCCCTCCTTTGGTCTGAGTTTCTCACACAGCTCTGATGATGCAGGAGGATGCCAAGGGCCCAGTTGGTGCCTCAGCCCGATGCCTGCATCTGTGCCTTGGCAGCAGCTATTCATGTCTTGCCACTCAGAGTCAAATTCCCTTAAGTTTAGCCTTCCCTAAGTGCTTGTTCACTTCAGAGGACTCAACCCTCATCTTCCGTGTCCTCCTGGCCTAATTTCTCATATTACTGATTTACTGAGTATGAATCAGTAATATGAGATGTTCCGGAGAGGAAGGAAGGGACATTCATGAAAAAAGTGAGTGTTCAACTAACTAACTCCCCATGGGAGAAGGAAGTAGTGAAAAGATTTTAATGAAGCAGAGAGAAATTTCTGGTTTTGGAAGGAGGAAATCCTGAATGGCTCCCTCTGTGTCGCAGGAGAGACTCCTGGAAAGGAAACCTCAGGTTCCGGTCAGTCGGTCGGTTGGTCAGTTCGGGGAGAAATATTAGCAAGGAGGTAAAGGCCGTGCCTCACGACATCAGCAGTCCCTTCTCTGGAAATTCTACGGTATCCCGGAGAGCTCTCGGAATTTTGTGATGTCACTCGTGTCGTAGAAATGCCAAGTGTCCTCAAGATACACTCTCTTGGTGCCTATAAGACTCAGTTCTAGACATGTTGTCTAGAGAATGGAGATCATGGAGAGGCCAGAGGGAGGAAGAAGAAAGCTGACCTCAGATCTCAGAGGAAAACACGGAGAAATAATTAGTGGTCCTGGGGAAGACGAAGTGAGTTCACCACTAGCAGGGACTAGAGAGATTTCTGGATGTGATGGCTTTGAGACTTCCAGGGCTAGGGCTCAGGAACTGGGAGGTTTCTGGAATGAAATAGGTCTGTCTTGTTTCTCTGAGTTCCTAAAGAGCCAACCCACATCAAAGATTCACGATAGTTGATTTGACAAAGTCGGGAATTGACAAGGAGTGCGGAAGGAGTCAGTGAGATTTCAATACCAGCACTGCACATCACCCCCCCCCCCCCCCCCCCGGTCCGTTTCGTTGTGTAGCAATAATAATAGAGAAAGGGGAGTAGCGCTCTGCCAAAGCCCGTATTTTTTTTTAAATATTTATTTATTTATTTATTAAGTATACAATATTCTGTCTGTGTGTATGTCTGCAGGCCAGAAGAGGGCACCAGACCTCTTTACAGATGGTTGTGAGCCACCATGTGGTTGCCGGGAATTGAACTCAGGACCTTTGGAAGAGCAGGCAATGCTCTTAACCACTGAGCCATCTCTCCAGCCCCCCGTATTTTTTTTTTTAATAGTCCAGGTGTGTTATTTCTTTTTGTACATCAGGCCATGAATTCGTAGGGAATGGGCTCCAGCAGCTAAGGCTCCTTCCTGTTAGTCCTCGCGAAGTGTGCTTCTCTGGGTTCGCTTGAGCTGAACCCAGGTGCCCTTCTCTTTGTCTTCCTTTTCCTTCTGGTTGTTCTCCTTCACCCGCTTCAGAAAGCTGTCTCTGCTCTTCGAGTGCTTGATGTGTTCAATCCGCACATCAATTCTCTTGGCAAGAATCTTGCCCTTAACTGGCTTGTTTACAATGATGCCCACAGCATGCTGGGTGACATTGTAGACTCTTCCGGTTTTGCCGTGGTAACATTTATGGGGCATTCCTTTTTGAACCGTGCCCATTCCCTTGATGTCTATAATATCGCCCTTCTTGTAGATTCGTGGCCAAAGGAACAACTCCATGTTTCCTAAAGGGCCTAGAGAACATATAGCGAGTGCCCCTCCTCTTTCCCTTTGTGTTTGTCATTTTGGCGAGTTACTGAAAGATGGCTACCGCGGCCGAAAGGCCCAAAGCCCATATTTTACCATGCCTTATATCACAGCCATTAGCAGGGTTGAGGCATCAAGTGCTGCAGTCAGTCTGACTCCTGTGGTCCCCTAAGGTTTCTAGCTTCCCAGTTATGAATGACACCCTGGTCTCCAGTTCAGCTTGAGAGCTCTTTAAGAGCCAATGGATGAGAGAGTGGGAAGAGACTGCCTTTTTTTTTCTTTTTCCATTTCTTTCTTTATTTCTTTTGCTGTTTTGTTTTGTTTTTCAAGAAAGGGTTTCTTTGTGTATCTTGGGCTGTCCTAAAACTCACTCTGTAAATCAGGCCATCTTTGAATTCACAGAGATCTGTGTGTGTGCTGTGATTAAAGGCATGCACACACCACAGCCCGGCTGAGACTGCAATTTCTTGTTAGCTCTGGGTAAGTGACAATGGCTCTGTGTTGTGAATCTCTGTGAATCCAGACTATGTTATGTCCTTCAATGACATGAGTCTGAAGCATCAAGCACCCATCCCTATACTCCCTGAGGTCTCTGAAGTCACGGTGCATCCTTAAAGGCTTAGAAAGCTTTTCCCTGGTTCACCTTTGTGTGTGTGTGTGTGTGTGTGTGTGTGTGTGTGTGTGTGTGTGTGTTTTGTTCTATCTAGGAGAAGCACCATAGCAGTTGCATAGTGACTGAGAAATTTGATTTTTAGGAAATGATTTTTCATATCTGTGAGTGGTCTCTCCATAGCCACTCATCTTTTCTTAAACTTGAGTATAGGAATGAATGAATGAATGATCCCTCCCTCCCTCCCTCCCTCCCTCTCTCTTCATGGGAACGAGTATCTGGTCTTGCATTGAGGGCTCCCCAGTTCTCAGCATCTCCAGCCCAACCTGTCACAAGCTGATCACACATTTGCAAACTTGGGATATATTCTGCTGAATTTTTGGGATAATGAATTTCATCAACTATGGGACTAACTTTGTTCTGACAGGACACTCACAATCTCTCCTCATCACACCCACATAGTGTAACAACTTTGTGGTTCCTCCATAATGTGCTTATTTCTGTCAGGGAACTGAAAGCCAGCCAGCCAGCCAGCCAGCCAGCCAGCCAGCCAGCCAACACTATCTACAAAGCTACAGAGAAACCCTGTCGTGAAAAACCAAAAATAAATAAATAAATAGGCATGGATTTTTTTTAAAAAATCAAACGCAAACTAAGTAGAAATAACTACTTTCAGTATGCCATTCAAGAATTAGGGAACCCTTTTTCCCAGCACGTGGGAGACACAGGCAGAGGGACATCTGTGAGTTAAAATCCAGACTCATCTACCAAGTGAGATCACAAGACTCGTGCACTGTCTTATAGGTCCTAAACTCCCATGGTCCAGTTTCTAGGGTTGGGGGCCTCTCTATAAAGCCTGGAAATTCACAGAGGTCCACCTGCCTCTGTCTCTTTGATGATAGAATAAAAGATGTGCACCACAATAACCAGGGTCAGTTTCTTGTAGATTTAGTTTAATTTCAAATTTTGTTTGTATCTCTTGGTCTGCACCAAGTGTGTCCCTGTGGGGGTGGGGGGCAGGGAAGTTGTCCTATTTTAGAACATTTTATTTTACTTTTATTTGAGACAGTCTTTCTGGTTGTGTAGAACTTATTTTAATTTCAAATTTTTAAAGAATTTTTTTATGATTTATTTAACTTTATTTTATGTGCAGTCGTGTGAAACTGGATTTACAATCACTTATGAGCTGCTGCCTTGTGGGGGTTACATCTCAGGAGCACAAGAACCCAAATCTGTGCTGTACTCCCTGTCACCAAAAGAGGTCACTAGATCCCCACCATGTGGTTTCTGGACATTCCAGAAATTCCATCTCTCCAGTTCTCATTCTTTCATTGTTCCTCCTGCATGCCTGCGTCTAGTGAGAGAGTGGGCAACTTTCCTCCCTGCTTCTCTGTGTCTGTGTCTGTCACATCCTGGATAGCCAGAGTGCCCGCCACCTCTGCCTGAGATAGATGTGGCTGGCAGCCCTGGGGCTGGGGGAAAGGGAGAGAGTGGGTTCCCTGGAGAGCCTTGGGCAGAGGCTCTGTGGATTCCCTGCCGGAGGCCTCACTGCCTCTGAGGAGCCCATGGGGGAGGGGGAAAGGGAAGGTCAACCAGAGAGTCCTGCCTGGCTTTTGCTTTGCTTTGTTCTTGTTTTTGTTTGTTTGTTTATTTTATTTTCAGGTACAGCTGTGACCAGGTCTGGATCCAGGACAGACTCAAAAGCTAGAGAGAAATCCTGTCTCAGAAAACAAAAATAAATAAATACATAAATAAACACATAAACAAATACATAAACTAATAAATGAATGGATAGATAGATAGATAGATAGATAGATAGATAGCCAGACAGAGAGAGAGATGATAAAACACCTTCAAGATCAGGGAGACCAAGGCTGGCAGATCACTGTAAGTTTAAAGCTACCTTGTTCTGCAGATTGAGATTCAGGACAGGCAAAGTGACATAGAGAAACCCTGTTTTCAAAAAAAAGGTGGGGGCTGGAGAGATGGCTCTGCGGTTAAGAGTGCTGACTGCTCTTCCAGAGGACCCAGGTTCAATTCCTACCACCCACATGGCAGTCAACAGCTGTCTGTAACTCCAAGATCTGACACCCTCAGATAGACATACATGCAGGCAAAACACCAATGCCGACAAAATAAATTATTAGGAAAATAAATATATAAAAAAGGTTGTTTAGCCTTTAATCCCAGCATTAGGAGGCAGAGGCAGATGGCTCTCTGTGAGTCTGAGGCCAGTTTTGTCTACAAAGTGAGTCCCAGGGCATACGCATACAAGGGCACACAACGAAACCCTATGTTGAACAACCACAAATAAACAAACAAATAAAGAGATAATAACAATAAAAATATTTGAGAGTTCAAATAATTGACTTCATCCACAATAAAAGAATATAAAAATAAAAATATCAAACGCATTTGAACGCATCAGCACAGGAGACCGCTTCCTAAATAGAACCCCAGTAGCACAGACACTGAGAGAAACAATTAATAAGTGAGAGAGACCTCCTGAAACTGAAAAGCTTCTGTAAAGCAAAGAACACGGCCAACAAGACAAAATGACGGCCTTACAGAATGGAAAAAGATCTTCACTAACCCCACATCAGACAGAGGTCTGTCTGATCTCCAAAACATACAAAGAACACAAGACATTGGTCATCTCAAGAACAAATAATCTAATTCACAAAATGGAGTACAGACTTAAAAGAGAACTCTCAACCGAGGAATCTAAAATGGCTGAAAGACACTTAAGGAAATGTTCAACATGCTTAGTCATCAGAGAAATGCAAATCAAAACAAGTTTCTAGAAACAAGGAGACAGTTCATAATGTTTCTTTCTTCTTTTTTTTTTAATTTGGGATGGGGGCCTCTCTCCAAAACCTGGGAATTCACAGAGGTACACCTGTCTCTGTCTCTTGGATGATAGAATAAAAGATGTGCACCACAGTGACAATCCAACTAAGTTTTTAGTATCTCATTCTGTTAATTTCATGTACATTTAGTTTCATTTCAAATTTTGTTTGTATCTCTTGGTCTGCACCCAAGTGTGTCCTTGGTGGGGGGGGGGGGGCAGGGAAGGTGCCCTATTTCAGAACATTTTACTTAACTTTTATTTGAGACAGTCTTTCCAGTTGTGTAGAACTTAGTTTCATTTCAAATTTTTAATGACCAGGAAGGATGAAAGCATTCAAAAGGACTGGTTCCATATCTGGCAGAGAGGCAGGTGGATCTCTGGGAGTTTGAGGCCAGCCTGGTCGACGAGAGCTAGTTCCAAAGACAGGCTCCAAAGCAACAGAGAAAACCCTGCCTTGAAAATCAAAACAAAAACACAAACAAAAATAAAAAACATAAATTAAATCTGTGTGTGTGTGTGAGTGTGTGTGTGTGTGTGTGTGTGTGAGAGAGAGAGAGAGAGAAGAGAGAGAGAGAGAGAGAGAGAGAGAGAGAGAGAGAAATGATTAAACAGGAAATAAGAAAAAAACCAAAACCATAATGTCACCAAGATGACAGCCTGGTTTATATAGTGAGTTAAAGGTATTATACAGAGAAACCCTGTACCAAAAAAATAATAAAAGAAGAAAACAGAAAAAAAACAAGGAAGGAAGAAAAGAAGGAAAAAAGGAAAGAAGGAAGAAAAACTGGTGTTTTCCTTTTTTTCTTTGTTTATCTCAGGTTATTTTTTTTTTTATTGCTGCCGCAGCAGCAGTATATTTTGGGCAGCTGCCTAGCTGGGTAATGGTGGCAGCACATTTCTTTATTCTCAGTTCTCAGCCCTCAGAGATCAGGAGAGGCAGAGGCAGGCAGATCGCTGTGAGTTTGAGGCTACCTTGTTCTGCAGGCAAAGCGACGACAGACACAGAGAAACTAAAAGTGTGTTTAGTACAGGCCTTTTATTCCGGCACTAGGAGGCAGAGGTAGAGGCAGGGGCAGCTAGATCTCTGTGAGTCTGAGGCCAGCCTTGTCTACAAAGTGAGTTCCAGGGCAAACAAGCATACAAAGGGAATCCCTATGTAGAAAAACCACAAATAAACAAATAATAATAATGATGATGATGATGATAATCTAAGAGCTCAATTAATTGACTTCACCCACAATTCAAAAATTAAAAAATAAAACAAAGAGTGTGTCTGACCGATCAGTGAAAGGACTATGTGGGCCAAGGGGCTGCCACAATTATGGATTGGTGAGAGGGAGGAAAGGAGGGAGGCAGCAAGGGCAGTTCCCAGTCACCTAAATGCCTTTCAAAGACATTTCACCATGGCAACCACTCGCTTGCTTTCTTGGGGTTTCTTTTCTTCAGTAGTTGTGTTTGTACAACCTACCCCACACCCCACTTCTCATACTAAATACAGAGTCTGAGAAAATTAAAGCAGCTGTGGAAAAATTCCCACTTGGATATCTTTTCCTGCCCAGTAAAACAAAAACGACTATAACAGGGCTGGAGAGATGGCTCAGAGGTTAAGAGCACTGACTGCTTTTCCACAGGTCCTGAGTTCAATTCCCAGCAACCACATGGTGGCTTACAACCATCTATAATGAGACCTGGTGCCCCCTTCTGGCTTGCAGGCACACGTGGAAGGAATGCTATACACATAATATAATAAATAAATTAAAAAAAAAAAACGACTATAACAAAAATATGCATATCTAAAAAAAACAAAAAAATAAAAAAAATACATATCTAAGCAGACCAATCAAGTTGTAGCCTCACCCTTTATATTATTTATTTATTTATTTATTTATTTATTTATTTATTTATTTATTGGCTTTTCAAGACAAGTTTTCTCTGTAGCTTTGGTGCCTGTCCTGGAACTCCCAGAGATTTGCCTGCCTCTGCCTCCAGAGTGCTGGGATTAAAGGCGTGCGCCACCACTGCCCGCCTTAGACTCACCCTTTAATGGTTCAGCAAGGAGTTCTAGCTGTTAGGAAGGGCTGGTGACCTTGAACTTTACTAGTCTCTGAAATCTGCCTTCTCACTTTTACCAGGTGCCTTCAGGGACAGGAGTGGAGGCCAGGGCCTGTAGCTTTGGCTTGTACATTTACTTCAATTTTAATTTTTTTGTCTTGTTTTTCGAAACAGGGTTTCCCTGGGTAACAGTCCTAGCTGATCTGGAACTAGCTCTTGTAGACCAGGCTGGCTTCCAACTCCCAAGAAATTCACCTGCCTCTGCCCCCTGTGTGCTGGGAATAAAGGCATGTGCCACCACCACATTTATTTAAACCTCTCTCTCGGTGTGCCTGTGTATGTGGGGGAGACAGGGAAGGTGTCATATTTCCAAACATTTTCATAACTGCACTTAGCACTGCACTCTTTTACATTTTATTTTACTTTTAGTTGAGACAGTGTTTCCAGTTGTGTAGTTTAATTTCAATTTCTTAAAGAATTTTTTTTTATGATTTATTTAACCATGCAGGTGCTGGGAATTGAACCCAATTTCTCAGGAAGAGCCAAGAAACTAGCTCTCCAGGCTCTTAATTTAAAAGTTTATTTATGTGTCTCTGGGTGTGCCTGTGCCTGTGATTGTGTTTGGTGTGTGTGTGGGGGGGGGTATATTTTGACCTCACCAGATGAAGGCATTCAAGAGCACTGGCTCCATATCTGGCAAAGGCAGGATCTCTGGGAGTTTTAGGCCAGCGTGGTCTACAAAAAGGAGCCAGTTCCAAGAACAGTCTCCAAATCAGCAGAGAAACCCTGTCTCATAAAGCAAAACACAAAACCAAACAAGAAATAAATAAATTGAGAGAGAGAGAGAAAGCGAGAGAGAGAGAGAGAGAGAGAGAGAGAGAGAGAGAGAGAGAGAAGAAATGTGGATTTACAGATAGGAAATAAGAATAAAAAGAGAACGTTACCAACAAGACAGCCTGGTCTATAAACTGAGTTCCAGGACAGCTAGGGCTGTTACACAGAGAAATCGTGCCTCAAAAAATACTAAAAGAAGAGAAAAAAAAAAAAGCAAGCAAGCAAGAAAATGCAGGGTTTTTTTCCCCTTTTTTGTCTTTGTTAATTCCAGGCCATTCATTTTAATTTTACTTTTTCTTTTAAGATTATATTTTCAGGGGCTGTAGAGATGGCTCAGAGGTTAAGAGCACTGACTGTTCTTCTAAAGGTCCTGAGTTCAATTCCTAGCAACAATATGGTGGCTCACAACCATCTGTAATGGGGTCTTCTGGCCTGCAGTCATGCATGGAAGGAGTGCTGTATATACATAATAAATAATTAATTTAAAAAAAAAGATTGTATTTGCAGCATAAGTGTTCAGAAAGAAGAAGTCCTGGGCCATGTAGTAAAATAGTTTGTCTGAAACACAAATAAAAAGACAGGTCCTGTCTCAAAAACCAAAAAAAAAAAAAAAAAAAACAAATTAAAATGTGAAATAAAACCAAGAAGGGGCTTTTTGTTTTGTTTTGTTTTGTTTTCTATGAAACCTGAAAATGGCTGAATTCAACAATTATCCAACTTCAGCAAGAAGGTACTGTTTCCCAGCTTCAACCAGAAAACAGCAAATATGCACATCTAGGCCCTGTCAACAGAAGAGAGCACTAGATTTCCACCATGTGGTTTCTGGAAAGTCCAGAAATTCCATCTCTCCATTTCTGATTCTTTCAATCACTGCAGGCAGGCCTGCATTTAGTGAGAGAGTGGACACCACTCCTCGTTCCTTCCTGTTTCTCACGTGTTCATGTCTCACATGTTCATGTCATAAACACGCGCACATGTGTTTATGGGGTGGCTTTTGAACTAACCAAGATGACTGGTTCCATATCTGGCAGAGAGGCAGTTGGATCTCTGGGAGTTTGAGGACAGCCTGGTCGACAAGAGCTAGTTCTAAGACAACAGAGAAACCATGCCTTGAAAATCAAAACCAAAACACAAACAAAAATAAATAAATAAATAAATAAATAAATACATAAAATAAAACATGAATTAAATGAGAAAGAGAGAGGGAGAAGAAATGTCAATTTGTCAATTTTCAGACCAGAAATAAGAAAAAGCAAAACCATAATGTCACCAAGATGACAGCCTGGTTTATATAGTGAGTTAAAGGTATTATACAGAGAAACCAAAAATAAAAAATAATAAAAGAAGAAAACAGGAAGGAAGGAAGGAAGGAAGGAAGGAAAAATAGGTGCTTTCCTTTTTTTCTTTGTTTATCTCAGGTTATTTATTTTTATTTAATTTTTTCTAAAATTGCAGCAGCAGCAGTATATTTTGGGCAGCTGACTACTATCATGGAAGCGTTCAGAAAGAAGTCCTGGGCCATGTAGTGAGATAGATTGTCTGGAGCATAAATAAAAAGCCAATTCCTGTCTCAAAAAAAGAAAAAAAAATCAAGTTAAAATGTGAAATAATAAAATAAATAAGGGTGGTTTTTTTTTTTGTTTCTTGTTTTTTTTTTTTTTTGCAATGAGTGAATTCAAGTCAACAACTTTCAGTTTCCCAACTCCAACAGGAAAGGCTGCAGATATCCATATCAAAGAGGTCCAGTGGAGCTGTAGCCACACCCTTTAATGCTTGTGTCCCAAGGACACAGAGTTTAGGAAAGAAATGATCTTGATCTTTTTTTCAGGAGATCTGAAAACTCAAAACAGCAACCAAACACACACCAAGTAGGAAGAAATGACAGAGAGGCAGGGGGAGTTCAAGGCCAGCCTCACCTACCAAGGACATTCCAGGACTGTTCCCTAGATAAACCCTGTCTCACAAAACCAACCAAACACACACACACACACACAAACACACACACACACAAAACCCAGAAGAATAAGGAAAGTGTTCCTGAAACACCACAAACCAGCTAGATTGCACTTAATAGCAATCAAAAGTGGGTGAAATATAAAATGGAGAGAAATTCTTTGATGAAATCCAACCCTCTTTCTTGGTCAAAGCTGTACAGCCAATAGAACTAGAGGGAGGGAACATGTGTCCATCTCTCAATAAAAAAAGAAAAAAGGCTAGAATCTCACTGTGAGCGTAAAAGATGAAAATCTTACAGCTGACACCATCCAGTCTCAAGTTAGAAAAACTTGAAACGATGCAACAGGAGACAGACAGTTTCCCAATGAACTCTTGCTATTCTCCAGGGGAAGTTTTGTTCCTGAGGGTTTTTTTTTTTTTTTTTTGATTTTTCGAGACAGGGTTTCTCTGTAGCTTTGGAGCCTGTCCTGGCACTAGCTCTTCTAGACCAGGCTGGCCTCGAACTCACAGAGATCCACCTGCCTCTGCCTCCCAAGTGTTGGGATTAAAGGCATGCGCCACCACCGCCCGGCTCTGAGGGTTTTTGGAACAACTAAAATCCCTCTTATCTTTTTGTTTTGTTTTGTTTTCCATGCCCCCTCAGAGGACACCTGGATGTTTTTTAAGGATTTGGTTTTATTTTATTTAAGTATTTTGTTCCTCAGACATAACTCTGAAAACACTAATACGTAATAGCCAGTTTCTATTCAGTTCAGTTCAGATTTTTACCAAAACCTCCTGTCCGGCATGTCTCTGTCTTTGTTGAGTTCCTGTACTTACAGAAGCCAAGAGATAGCTGGCAGCCATCCATAGAAAATGCCCTCTCCCTTTGAACACGGCCCTCCTTTGGTCTGAGTTTCTCACACAGCTCTGATGATGCAGGAGGATGCCAAGGGCCCAGTTGGTGCCTCAGCCCGATGCCTGCATCTGTGCCTTGGCAGCAGCTATTCATGTCTTGCCACTCAGAGTCAAATTCCCTTAAGTTTAGCCTTCCCTAAGTGCTTGTTCACTTCAGAGGACTCAACCCTCATCTTCCGTGTCCTCCTGGCCTAATTTCTCATATTACTGATTTACTGAGTATGAATCAGTAATATGAGATGTTCCGGAGAGGGAGGAAGGGACATTCATGAAAAAAGTGAGTGTTCAACTAACTAACTCCCCATGGGAGAAGGAAGTAGTGAAAAGATTTTAATGAAGCAGAGAGAAATTTCTGGTTTTGGAAGGAGGAAATCCTGAATGGCTCCCTCTGTGTCGCAGGAGAGACTCCTGGAAAGGAAACCTCAGGTTCCGGTCAGTCGGTCGGTTGGTCAGTTCGGGGAGAAATATTAGCAAGGAGGTAAAGACCGTGCCTCACGACATCAGCAGTCCCTTCTCTGGAAATTCTACGGTATCCCGGAGAGCTCTCGGAATTTTGTGATGTCACTCGTGTCCTAGAAATGCCAAGTGCCCTCAAGATACACTCTCTCGGTGCCTATAAGACTCAGTTCTAGACATGTTGTCTAGAGAATGGAGATCATGGAGAGGCCAGAGGGAGGAAGAAGAAAGCTGACCTCAGATCTCAGAGGAAAACACGGAGAAATAATTAGTGGTCCTGGGGAAGACGAAGTGAGTTCACCACTAGCAGGGACTAGAGAGATTTCTGGATGTGATGGCTTTGAGACTTCCAGGGCTAGGGCTCAGGAACTGGGAGGTTTCTGGAATGAAATAGGTCTGTCTTGTTTCTCTGAGTTCCTAAAGGGCCAACCCACATCAAAGATTCACGATAGTTGATTTGACAAAGTCGGGAATTGACAAGGAGTGCGGAAGGAGTCAGTGAGATTTCAATACCAGCACTGCACATCACGCCCCCCCTGGTCCTTTTCGTTGTGTAGCAATAATAATAGAGAAAGGGGAGTAGCGCTCTGCCAAAACCCGTATTTTTTTTTAAATATTTATTTATTTATTTATTAAGTATACAATATTCTGTCTGTGTGTATCTGCAGGCCAGAAGAGGGCACCAGACCTCTTTACAGATGGTTGTGAGCCACCATGTGGTTGCCGGGAATTGAACTCAGGACCTTTGGAAGAGCAGGCAATGCTCTTAACCACTGAGCCATCTCTCCAGCCCCCCGTATTTTTTTTTTTAATAGTCCAGGTGTGTTATTTCTTTTTGTACATCAGGCCATGAATTCGTAGGGAATGGGCTCCAGCAGCTCAGGCTCCTTCCTGTTAGTCCTCGCGAAGTGTGCTTCTCTGGGTTCGCTTGAGCTGAACCCAGGTGCCCTTCTCTTTGTCTTCCTTTTCCTTCTGGTTGTTCTCCTTCACCCGCTTCAGAAAGCTGTCTCTGCTCTTCGAGTGCTTGATGTGTTCAATCCGCACATTAATTCTCTTGGCAAGAATCTTGCCCTTAACTGGCTTGTTTACAATGATGCCCACAGCATGCTGGGTGACATTGTAGACTCTTCCGGTTTTGCCGTGGTAACATTTATGGGGCATTCCTTTTTGAACAGTGCCCATTCCCTTGATGTCTATAATATCGCCCTTCTTGTAGATTCGTGGCCAAAGGAACAACTCCATGTTTCCTAAAGGGCCTAGAGAACATATAGCGAGTGCCCCTCCTCTTTCCCTTTGTGTTTGTCATTTTGGCGAGTTACTGAAAGATGGCTACCGCGGCCGAAAGGCCCAAAGCCCATATTTTACCATGCCTTATATCACAGCCATTAGCAGGGTTGAGGCATCAAGTGCTGCAGTCAGTCTGACTCCTGTGGTCCCCTAAGGTTTCTAGCTTCCCAGTTATGAATGACACCCTGGTCTCCAGTTCAGCTTGAGAGCTCTTTAAGAGCCAATGGATGAGAGAGTGGGAAGAGACTGCCTTTTTTTTTTCTTTTTCCATTTCTTTCTTTCTTTCTTTTGCTGTTTTGTTTTGTTTTTCAAGAAAGGGTTTCTTTGTGTATCTTGGGCTGTCCTAAAACTCACTCTGTAAATCAGGCCATCTTTGAATTCACAGAGATCTGTGTGTGTGCTGTGATTAAAGGCATGCACACACCACAGCCCGGCTGAGACTGCAATTTCTTGTTAGCTCTGGGTAAGTGACAATGGCTCTGTGTTGTGAATCTCTGTGAATCCAGACTATGTTATGTCCTTCAATGACATGAGTCTGAAGCATCAAGCACCCATCCCTATACTCCCTGAGGTCTCTGAAGTCACGGTGCATCCTTAAAGGCTTAGAAAGCTTTTCCCTGGTTCACCTTTGTGTGTGTGTGTGTGTGTGTGTGTGTGTGTGTGTGTGTGTTTTGCTCTATCTAGGAGAAGCACCATAGCAGTTGCATAGTGACTGAGAAATTTGATTTTTAGGAAATGATTTTTCATATCTGTGAGTGGTCTCTCCATAGCCACTCATCTTTTCTTAAACTTGAGTATAGGAATGAATGAATGAATGATCCCTCCCTCCCTCCCTCCCTCCCTCCCTCTCTCTTCATGGGAACGAGTATCTGGTCTTGCATTGAGGGCTCCCCAGTTCTCAGCATCTCCAGCCCAACCTGTCACAAGCTGATCACATTTGCAAACTTGGGATATATTCTGCTGAATTTTTGGGATAATGAATTTCATCAACTATGGGACTAACTTTGTTCTGACAGGACACTCACAATCTCTCCTCATCACACCCACATAGTGTAACAACTTTGTGGTTCCTCCATAATGTGCTTATTTCTGTCAGGGAACTGAAAGCCAGCCAGCTGGCCAGCCAGCCAGCCAGCCAGCCAGCCAACACTATCTACAAAGCTACAGAGAAACCCTGTCGTGAAAAACCAAAAATAAATAAATAAATAGGCATGGATTTTTTTTAAAAAATCAAACGCAAACTAAGTAGAAATAACTACTTTCAGTATGCCATTCAAGAATTAGGGAACCCTTTATCCCAGCACGTGGGAGACACAGGCAGAAGGACATCTGTGAGTTAAAATCCAGACTCATCTACCAAGTGAGATCACAAGACTCGTGCACTGTCTTATAGGTCCTAAACTCCCATGGTCCAGTTTCTAGGGTTGGGGGCCTCTCTATAAAGCCTGGAAATTCACAGAGGTCCACCTGCCTCTGTCTCTTTGATGATAGAATAAAAGATGTGCACCACAATAACCAGGGTCAGTTTCTTGTAGATTTAGTTTAATTTCAAATTTTGTTTGTATCTCTTGGTCTGCACCAAGTGTGTCCCTGTGGGGGTGGGGGGCAGGGAAGTTGTCCTATTTTAGAACATTTTATTTTACTTTTATTTGAGACAGTCTTTCTGGTTGTGTAGAACTTATTTTAATTTCAAATTTTTAAAGAATTTTTTTATGATTTATTTAACTTTATTTTATGTGCAGTCGTGTGAAACTGGATTTACAATCACTTATGAGCTGCTGCCTTGTGGGGGTTACATCTCAGGAGCACAAGAACCCAAATCTGTGCTGTACTCCCTGTCACCAAAAGAGGTCACTAGATCCCCACCATGTGGTTTCTGGACATTCCAGAAATTCCATCTCTCCAGTTCTCATTCTTTCATTGTTCCTCCTGCATGCCTGCGTCTAGTGAGAGAGTGAGCAACTTTCCTCCCTGCTTCTCTGTGTCTGTGTCTGTCACATCCTGGATAGCCAGAGTGCCCGCCACCTCTGCCTGAGATAGATGTGGCTGGCAGCCCTGGGGCTGGGGGAAAGGGAGAGAGTGGGTTCCCTGGAGAGCCTTGGGCAGAGGCTCTGTGGATTCCCTGCCGGAGGCCTCACTGCCTCTGAGGAGCCCATGGGGGAGGGGGAAAGGGAAGGTCAACCAGAGAGTCCTGCCTGGCTTTTGCTTTGCTTTGTTCTTGTTTTTGTTTGTTTGTTTATTTTATTTTCAGGTACAGCTGTGACCAGGTCTGGATCCAGGACAGACTCAAAAGCTAGAGAGAAATCCTGTCTCAGAAAACAAAAATAAATAAATACATAAATAAACACATAAACAAATACATAAACTAATAAATGAATGGATAGATAGATAGATAGATAGATAGATAGATAGATAGATAGATAGCCAGACAGAGAGAGAGATGATAAAACACCTTCAAGATCAGGGAGACCAAGGCTGGCAGATCACTGTAAGTTTAAAGCTACCTTGTTCTGCAGATTGAGATTCAGGACAGGCAAAGTGACATAGAGAAACCCTGTTTTCAAAAAAAAGGTGGGGGCTGGAGAGATGGCTCTGCGGTTAAGAGTGCTGACTGCTCTTCCAGAGGACCCAGGTTCAATTCCTACCACCCACATGGCAGTCAACAGCTGTCTGTAACTCCAAGATCTGACACCCTCAGATAGACATACATGCAGGCAAAACACCAATGCCGACAAAATAAATTATTAGGAAAATAAATATATAAAAAAGGTTGTTTAGCCTTTAATCCCAGCATTAGGAGGCAGAGGCAGATGGCTCTCTGTGAGTCTGAGGCCAGTTTTGTCTACAAAGTGAGTCCCAGGGCATACGCATACAAGGGCACACAACGAAACCCTATGTTGAACAACCACAAATAAACAAACAAATAAAGAGATAATAACAATAAAAATATTTTTTTTTTTTTAAATATTTATTTATTTATTTATTATGTATACAATATTCTGTCTGTGTGTATGTCTGCAGGCCAGAAGAGGGCATCAGACCTCATTACAGATGGTTGTGAGCCACCATGTGGTTGCTGGGAATTGAACTCAGGACCTTTGGAAGAGCAGGCAATGCTCTTAACCGCTGAGCCATCTCTCCAGCCCCCAACAATAAAAATATTTGAGAGTTCAAATAATTGACTTCATCCACAATAAAAGAATATAAAAATAAAAATATCAAACGCATTTGAACGCATCAGCACAGGAGACCGCTTCCTAAATAGAACCCCAGTAGCACAGACACTGAGAGAAACAATTAATAAGTGAGAGAGACCTCCTGAAACTGAAAAGCTTCTGTAAAGCAAAGAACACGGCCAACAAGACAAAATGACGGCCTTACAGAATGGAAAAAGATCTTCACTAACGCCACATCAGACAGAGGTCTGTCTGATCTCCAAAACATACAAAGAACACAAGACATTGGTCATCTCAAGAACAAATAATCTAATTCACAAAATGGAGTACAGACTTAAACAGAGAACTCTCAACCGAGGAATCTAAAATGGCTGAAAGACACTTAAGGAAATGTTCAACATGCTTAGTCATCAGAGAAATGCAAATCAAAACAAGTTTCTAGAAACAAGGAGACAGTTCATAATGTTTCTTTCTTCTTTTTTTTTTTAATTTGGGATGGGGGCCTCTCTCCAAAACCTGGGAATTCACAGAGGTACACCTGTCTCTGTCTCTTGGATGATAGAATAAAAGATGTGCACCACAGTGACAATCCAACTAAGTTTTTAGTATCTCATTCTGTTAATTTCATGTACATTTAGTTTCATTTCAAATTTTGTTTGTATCTCTTGGTCTGCACCCAAGTGTGTCCTTGGTGGGGGGGGGCAGGGAAGGTGCCCTATTTCAGAACATTTTACTTAACTTTTATTTGAGACAGTCTTTCCAGTTGTGTAGAACTTAGTTTCATTTCAAATTTTTAATGACCAGGAAGGATGAAAGCATTCAAAAGGACTGGTTCCATATCTGGCAGAGAGGCAGGTGGATCTCTGGGAGTTTGAGGCCAGCCTGGTCGACGAGAGCTAGTTCCAAAGACAGGCTCCAAAGAAGCAGAGAAAACCCTGCCTTGAAAATCAAAACAAAAACACAAACAAAAATAAAAAACATAAATTAAATCTGTGTGTGTGTGTGTGAGTGTGTGTGTGTGTGTGTGTGTGTGAGAGAGGGAGAGAGAGAAGAGAGAGAGAGAGAGAGAGAGAGAGAGAGAGAAATGATTAAACAGGAAATAAGAAAAAAACCAAAACCATAATGTCACCAAGATGACAGCCTGGTTTATATAGTGAGTTAAAGGTATTATACAGAGAAACCCTGTACCAAAATATAATAAAAGAAGAAAACAGAAAAAAAACAAGGAAGGAAGAAAAGAAGGAAAAAAGGAAAGAAGGAAGAAAAACTGGTGTTTTCCTTTTTTTCTTTGTTTATCTCAGGTTATTTTTTTTTTATTGCTGCTGCAGCAGCAGTATATTTTGGGCAGCTGCCTAGCTGGGTAATGGTGGCAGCACATTTCTTTATTCTCAGTTCTCAGCCCTCAGAGATCAGGAGAGGCAGAGGCAGGCAGATCGCTGTGAGTTTGAGGCTACCTTGTTCTGCAGGCAAAGCGACGACAGACACAGAGAAACTAAAAGTGTGTTTAGTACAGGCCTTTTATTCCGGCACTAGGAGGCAGAGGTAGAGGCAGGGGCAGCTAGATCTCTGTGAGTCTGAGGCCAGCCTTGTCTACAAAGTGAGTTCCAGGGCAAACAAGCATACAAAGGGAATCCCTATGTAGAAAAACCACAAATAAACAAATAATAATAATGATGATGATGATGATAATCTAAGATCTCAATTAATTGACTTCACCCACAATTCAAAAATTAAAAAATAAAACAAAGAGTGTGTCTGACCGATCAGTGAAAGGACTATGTGGGCCAAGGGGCTGCCACAATTATGGATTGGTGAGAGGGAGGAAAGGAGGGAGGCAGCAAGGGCAGTTCCCAGTCACCTAAATGCCTTTCAAAGACATTTCACCATGGCAACCACTCGCTTGCTTTCTTGGGGTTTCTTTTCTTCAGTAGTTGTGTTTGTACAACCTATCCCACACCCCACTTCTCATACTAAATACAGAGTCTGAGAAAATTAAAGCAGCTGTGGAAAAATTCCCACTTGGATATCTTTTCCTGCCCAGTAAAACAAAAACGACTATAACAGGGCTGGAGAGATGGCTCAGAGGTTAAGAGCACTGACTGCTTTTCCACAGGTCCTGAGTTCAATTCCCAGCAACCACATGGTGGCTTACAACCATCTATAATGAGACCTGGTGCCCCCTTCTGGCTTGCAGGCACACGTGGAAGGAATGCTATACACATAATATAATAAATAAATTTAAAAAAAAAAAAACGACTATAACAAAAATATGCATATCTAAAAAAAACAAAAAAATAAAAAAAATACATATCTAAGCAGACCAATCAAGTTGTAGCCTCACCCTTTATTTTATTTATTTATTTATTTATTTATTTATTTATTGGCTTTTCAAGACAAGTTTTCTCTGTAGCTTTGGTGCCTGTCCTGGAACTCCCAGAGATTTGCCTGCCTCTGCCTCCAGAGTGCTGGGATTAAAGGCGTGTGCCACCACTGCCCGCCTTAGACTCACCCTTTAATGGTTCAGCAAGGAGTTCTAGCTGTTAGGAAGGGCTGGTGACCTTGAACTTTACTAGTCTCTGAAATCTGCCTTCTCACTTTTACCAGGTGCCTTCAGGGACAGGAGTGGAGGCCAGGGCCTGTAGCTTTGGCTTGTACATTTACTTCAATTTTAATTTTTTTGTCTTGTTTTTCGAAACAGGGTTTCCCTGGGTAACAGTCCTAGCTGATCTGGAACTAGCTCTTGTAGACCAGGCTGGCTTCCAACTCCCAAGAAATTCACCTGCCTCTGCCCCCTGTGTGCTGGGAATAAAGGCATGTGCCACCACCACATTTATTTAAACCTCTCTCTCGGTGTGCCTGTGTATGTGGGGGAGACAGGGAAGGTGTCATATTTCCAAACATTTTCATAACTGCACTTAGCACTGCACTCTTTTACATTTTATTTTACTTTTAGTTGAGACAGTGTTTCCAGTTGTGTAGTTTAATTTCAATTTCTTAAAGAATTTTTTTTTATGATTTATTTAACCATGCAGGTGCTGGGAATTGAACCCAATTTCTCAGGAAGAGCCAAGAAACTAGCTCTCCAGGCTCTTAATTTAAAAGTTTATTTATGTGTCTCTGGGTGTGCCTGTGCCTGTGATTGTGTTTGGTGTGTGTGTGGGGGGGGTATACTTTGACCTCACCAGATGAAGGCATTCAAGAGCACTGGCTCCATATCTGGCAAAGGCAGGATCTCTGGGAGTTTTAGGCCAGCGTGGTCTACAAAAAGGAGCCAGTTCCAAGAACAGTCTCCAAATCAGCAGAGAAACCCTGTCTCATAAAGCAAAACACAAAACCAAACAAGAAATAAATAAATTGAGAGAGAGAGAGAAAGCGAGAGAGAGAGAGAGAGAGAGAGAGAGAGAGAAGAAATGTGGATTTACAGATAGGAAATAAGAATAAAAAGAGAACGTTACCAACAAGACAGCCTGGTCTATAAACTGAGTTCCAGGACAGCTAGGGCTGTTACACAGAGAAATCGTGCCTCAAAAAATACTAAAAGAAGAGAAAAAAAAAAAGCAAGCAAGCAAGAAAATGCAGGGTTTTTTTCCCCTTTTTTGTCTTTGTTAATTCCAGGCCATTCATTTTAATTTTACTTTTTCTTTTAAGATTATATTTTCAGGGGCTGTAGAGATGGCTCAGAGGTTAAGAGCACTGACTGTTCTTCTAAAGGTCCTGAGTTCAATTCCTAGCAACAATATGGTGGCTCACAACCATCTGTAATGGGGTCTTCTGGCCTGCAGTCATGCATGGAAGGAGTGCTGTATACATAATAAATAATTAATTTAAAAAAAAAGATTGTATTTGCAGCATAAGTGTTCAGAAAGAAGAAGTCCTGGGCCATGTAGTAAAATAGTTTGTCTGAAACACAAATAAAAAGACAGGTCCTGTCTCAAAAACCAAAAAAAAAAAAAAAAAAACAAGTTAAAATGTGAAATAAAACCAAGAAGGGGCTTTTTGTTTTGTTTTGTTTTGTTTTCTATGAAACCTGAAAATGGCTGAATTCAACAATTATCCAACTTCAGCAAGAAGGTACTGTTTCCCAGCTTCAACCAGAAAACAGCAAATATGCACATCTAGGCCCTGTCAACAGAAGAGAGCACTAGATTTCCACCATGTGGTTTCTGGAAAGTCCAGAAATTCCATCTCTCCATTTCTGATTCTTTCAATCACTGCAGGCAGGCCTGCATTTAGTGAGAGAGTGGACACCACTCCTCGTTCCTTCCTGTTTCTCACGTGTTCATGTCTCACGTGTTCATGTCATAAACACGCGCACATGTGTTTATGGGGTGGCTTTTGAACTAACCAAGATGACTGGTTCCATATCTGGCAGAGAGGCAGTTGGATCTCTGGGAGTTTGAGGACAGCCTGGTCGACAAGAGCTAGTTCTAAGACAACAGAGAAACCATGCCTTGAAAATCAAAACTAAAACACAAACAAAAATAAATAAATAAATAAATAAATGAATAAATACATAAAATAAAACATGAATTAAATGAGAAAGAGAGAGGGAGAAGAAATGTCAATTTGTCAATTTTCAGACCAGAAATAAGAAAAAACAAAACCATAATGTCACCAAGATGACAGCCTGGTTTATATAGTGAGTTAAAGGTATTATACAGAGAAACCAAAAATAAAAAATAATAAAAGAAGAAAACAGGAAGGAAGGAAGGAAGGAAGGAAGGAAGGAAAAATAGGTGCTTTCCTTTTTTTCTTTGTTTATCTCAGGTTATTTATTTTTATTTAATTTTTTTCTAAAATTGCAGCAGCAGCAGTATATTTTGGGCAGCTGACTACTATCATGGAAGCGTTCAGAAAGAAGTCCTGGGCCATGTAGTGAGATAGATTGTCTGGAGCATAAATAAAAAGCCAATTCCTGTCTCAAAAAAAGAAAAAAAAATCAAGTTAAAATGTGAAATAATAAAATAAATAAGGGTGGTTTTTTTTTTTTGTTTCTTGTTTTTTTTTTTTTTTGCAATGAGTGAATTCAAGTCAACAACTTTCAGTTTCCCAACTCCAACAGGAAAGGCTGCAGATATCCATATCAAAGAGGTCCAGTGGAGCTGTAGCCACACCCTTTAATGCTTGTGTCCCAAGGACACAGAGTTTAGGAAAGAAATGATCTTGATCTTTTTTTCAGGAGATCTGAAAACTCAAAACAGCAACCAAACACACACCAAGTAGGAAGAAATGACAGAGAGGCAGGGGGAGTTCAAGGCCAGCCTCACCTACCAAGGACATTCCAGGACTGTTCCCTAGATAAACCCTGTCTCACAAAACCAACCAAACACACACACACACACACACACACACAACCCAGAAGAATAAGGAAAGTGTTCCTGAAACACCACAAACCAGCTAGATTGCACTTAATAGCAATCAAAAGTGGGTGAAATATAAAATGGAGAGAAATTCTTTGATGAAATCCAACCCTCTTTCTTGGTCAAAGCTGTACAGCCAATAGAACTAGAGGGAGGGAACATGTGTCCATCTCTCAATAAAAAAAGAAAAAAGGCTAGAATCTCACTGTGAGCGTAAAAGATGAAAATCTTACAGCTGATACCATCCAGTCTCAAGTTAGAAAAACTTGAAACGATGCAACAGGAGACAGACAGTTTCCCAATGAACTCTTGCTATTCTCCAGGGGAAGTTTTGTTCCTGAGGGTTTTTTTTTTTTTTTTTTTTTTTGATTTTTCGAGACAGGGTTTCTCTGTAGCTTTGGAGCCTGTCCTGGCACTAGCTCTTCTAGACCAGGCTGGCCTCGAACTCACAGAGATCCACCTGCCTCTGCCTCCCAAGTGTTGGGATTAAAGGCATGCGCCACCACCGCCCGGCTCTGAGGGTTTTTGGAACAACTAAAATCCCTCTTATCTTTTTGTTTTGTTTTGTTTTCCATGCCCCCTCAGAGGACACCTGGATGTTTTTTAAGGATTTGGTTTTATTTTATTTAAGTATTTTGTTCCTCAGACATAACTCTGAAAACACTAATACGTAATAGCCAGTTTCTATTCAGTTCAGTTCAGATTTTTACCAAAACCTCCTGTCTGGCATGTCTCTGTCTTTGTTGAGTTCCTGTACTTACAGAAGCCAAGAGATAGCTGGCAGCCATCCATAGAAAATGCCCTCTCCCTTTGAACATGGCCCTCCTTTGGTCTGAGTTTCTCACACAGCTCTGATGATGCAGGAGGATGCCAAGGGCCCAGTTGGTGCCTCAGCCCGATGCCTGCATCTGTGCCTTGGCAGCAGCTATTCATGTCTTGCCACTCAGAGTCAAATTCCCTTAAGTTTAGCCTTCCCTAAGTGCTTGTTCACTTCAGAGGACTCAACCCTCATCTTCCGTGTCCTCCTGGCCTAATTTCTCATATTACTGATTTACTGAGTATGAATCAGTAATATGAGATGTTCCGGAGAGGGAGGAAGGGACATTCATGAAAAAAGTGAGTGTTCAACTAACTAACTCCCCATGGGAGAAGGAAGTAGTGAAAAGATTTTAATGAAGCAGAGAGAAATTTCTGGTTTTGGAAGGAGGAAATCCTGAATGGCTCCCTCTGTGTCGCAGGAGAGACTCCTGGAAAGGAAACCTCAGGTTCCGGTCAGTCGGTCGGTTGGTCAGTTCGGGGAGAAATATTAGCAAGGAGGTAAAGGCCGTGCCTCACGACATCAGCAGTCCCTTCTCTGGAAATTCTACGGTATCCCGGAGAGCTCTCGGAATTTTGTGATGTCACTCGTGTCCTAGAAATGCCAAGTGCCCTCAAGATACACTCTCTCGGTGCCTATAAGACTCAGTTCTAGACATGTTGTCTAGAGAATGGAGATCATGGAGAGGCCAGAGGGAGGAAGAAGAAAGCTGACCTCAGATCTCAGAGGAAAACACGGAGAAATAATTAGTGGTCCTGGGGAAGACGAAGTGAGTTCACCACTAGCAGGGACTAGAGAGATTTCTGGATGTGATGGCTTTGAGACTTCCAGGGCTAGGGCTCAGGAACTGGGAGGTTTCTGGAATGAAATAGGTCTGTCTTGTTTCTCTGAGTTCCTAAAGGGCCAACCCACATCAAAGATTCACGATAGTTGATTTGACAAAGTCGGGAATTGACAAGGAGTGCGGAAGGAGTCAGTGAGATTTCAATACCAGCACTGCACATCACGCCCCCCCTGGTCCTTTTCGTTGTGTAGCAATAATAATAGAGAAAGGGGAGTAGCGCTCTGCCAAAGCCCGTATTTTTTTTTAAATATTTATTTATTTATTTATTAAGTATACAATATTCTGTCTGTGTGTATCTGCAGGCCAGAAGAGGGCACCAGACCTCTTTACAGATGGTTGTGAGCCACCATGTGGTTGCCGGGAATTGAACTCAGGACCTTTGGAAGAGCAGGCAATGCTCTTAACCACTGAGCCATCTCTCCAGCCCCCCGTATTTTTTTTTTAATAGTCCAGGTGTGTTATTTCTTTTTGTACATCAGGCCATGAATTCGTAGGGAATGGGCTCCAGCAGCTCAGGCTCCTTCCTGTTAGTCCTCGCGAAGTGTGCTTCTCTGGGTTCGCTTGAGCTGAACCCAGGTGCCCTTCTCTTTGTCTTCCTTTTCCTTCTGGTTGTTCTCCTTCACCCGCTTCAGAAAGCTGTCTCTGCTCTTCGAGTGCTTGATGTGTTCAATCCGCACATTAATTCTCTTGGCAAGAATCTTGCCCTTAACTGGCTTGTTTACAATGATGCCCACAGCATGCTGGGTGACATTGTAGACTCTTCCGGTTTTGCCGTGGTAACATTTATGGGGCATTCCTTTTTGAACAGTGCCCATTCCCTTGATGTCTATAATATCGCCCTTCTTGTAGATTCGTGGCCAAAGGAACAACTCCATGTTTCCTAAAGGGCCTAGAGAACATATAGCGAGTGCCCCTCCTCTTTCCCTTTGTGTTTGTCATTTTGGCGAGTTACTGAAAGATGGCTACCGCGGCCGAAAGGCCCAAAGCCCATATTTTACCATGCCTTATATCACAGCCATTAGCAGGGTTGAGGCATCAAGTGCTGCAGTCAGTCTGACTCCTGTGGTCCCCTAAGGTTTCTAGCTTCCCAGTTATGAATGACACCCTGGTCTCCAGTTCAGCTTGAGAGCTCTTTAAGAGCCAATGGATGAGAGAGTGGGAAGAGACTGCCTTTTTTTTTTCTTTTTCCATTTCTTTCTTTCTTTCTTTTGCTGTTTTGTTTTGTTTTTCAAGAAAGGGTTTCTTTGTGTATCTTGGGCTGTCCTAAAACTCACTCTGTAAATCAGGCCATCTTTGAATTCACAGAGATCTGTGTGTGTGCTGTGATTAAAGGCATGCACACACCACAGCCCGGCTGAGACTGCAATTTCTTGTTAGCTCTGGGTAAGTGACAATGGCTCTGTGTTGTGAATCTCTGTGAATCCAGACTATGTTATGTCCTTCAATGACATGAGTCTGAAGCATCAAGCACCCATCCCTATACTCCCTGAGGTCTCTGAAGTCACGGTGCATCCTTAAAGGCTTAGAAAGCTTTTCCCTGGTTCACCTTTGTGTGTGTGTGTGTGTGTGTGTGTGTGTTTTGTTCTATCTAGGAGAAGCACCATAGCAGTTGCATAGTGACTGAGAAATTTGATTTTTAGGAAATGATTTTTCATACCTGTGAGTGGTCTCTCCATAGCCACTCCTCTTTTCTTAAACTTGAGTATAGGAATGAATGAATGAATGATCCCTCCCTCCCTCCCTCCCTCCCTCCCTCTCTCTTCATGGGAACGAGTATCTGGTCTTGCATTGAGGGCTCCCCAGTTCTCAGCATCTCCAGCCCAACCTGTCACAAGCTGATCACACATTTGCAAACTTGGGATATATTCTGCTGAATTTTTGGGATAATGAATTTCATCAACTATGGGACTAACTTTGTTCTGACAGGACACTCACAATCTCTCCTCATCACACCCACATAGTGTAACAACTTTGTGGTTCCTCCATAATGTGCTTATTTCTGTCAGGGAACTGAAAGCCAGCCAGCCAGCCAGCCAGCCAGCCAGCCAACACTATCTACAAAGCTACAGAGAAACCCTGTCGTGAAAAACCAAAAATAAATAAATAAATAGGCATGGATTTTTTTTAAAAAATCAAACGCAAACTAAGTAGAAATAACTACTTTCAGTATGCCATTCAAGAATTAGGGAACCCTTTATCCCAGCACGTGGGAGACACAGGCAGAAGGACATCTGTGAGTTAAAATCCAGACTCATCTACCAAGTGAAATCACAAGACTCGTGCACTGTCTTATAGGTCCTAAACTCCCATGGTCCAGTTTCTAGGGTTGGGGGCCTCTCTATAAAGCCTGGAAATTCACAGAGGTCCACCTGCCTCTGTCTCTTTGATGATAGAATAAAAGATGTGCACCACAATAACCAGGGTCAGTTTCTTGTAGATTTAGTTTAATTTCAAATTTTGTTTGTATCTCTTGGTCTGCACCAAGTGTGTCCCTGTGGGGGTGGGGGGCAGGGAAGTTGTCCTATTTTAGAACATTTTATTTTACTTTTATTTGAGACAGTCTTTCTGGTTGTGTAGAACTTATTTTAATTTCAAATTTTTAAAGAATTTTTTTATGATTTATTTAACTTTATTTTATGTGCAGTCGTGTGAAACTGGATTTACAATCACTTATGAGCTGCTGCCTTGTGGGGGTTACATCTCAGGAGCACAAGAACCCAAATCTGTGCTGTACTCCCTGTCACCAAAAGAGGTCACTAGATCCCCACCATGTGGTTTCTGGACATTCCAGAAATTCCATCTCTCCAGTTCTCATTCTTTCATTGTTCCTCCTGCATGCCTGCGTCTAGTGAGAGAGTGGGCAACTTTCCTCCCTGCTTCTCTGTGTCTGTGTCTGTCACATCCTGGATAGCCAGAGTGCCCGCCACCTCTGCCTGAGATAGATGTGGCTGGCAGCCCTGGGGCTGGGGGAAAGGGAGAGAGTGGGTTCCCTGGAGAGCCTTGGGCAGAGGCTCTGTGGATTCCCTGCCGGAGGCCTCACTGCCTCTGAGGAGCCCATGGGGGAGGGGGAAAGGGAAGGTCAACCAGAGAGTCCTGCCTGGCTTTTGCTTTGCTTTGTTCTTGTTTTTGTTTGTTTGTTTATTTTATTTTCAGGTACAGCTGTGACCAGGTCTGGATCCAGGACAGACTCAAAAGCTAGAGAGAAATCCTGTCTCAGAAAACAAAAATAAATAAATACATAAATAAACACATAAACAAATACATAAACTAATAAATGAATGGATAGATAGATAGATAGATAGATAGATAGCCAGACAGAGAGAGAGATGATAAAACACCTTCAAGATCAGGGAGACCAAGGCTGGCAGATCACTGTAAGTTTAAAGCTACCTTGTTCTGCAGATTGAGATTCAGGACAGGCAAAGTGACATAGAGAAACCCTGTTTTCAAAAAAAAGGTGGGGGCTGGAGAGATGGCTCTGCGGTTAAGAGTGCTGACTGCTCTTCCAGAGGACCCAGGTTCAATTCCTACCACCCACATGGCAGTCAACAGCTGTCTGTAACTCCAAGATCTGACACCCTCAGATAGACATACATGCAGGCAAAACACCAATGCCGACAAAATAAATTATTAGGAAAATAAATATATAAAAAAGGTTGTTTAGCCTTTAATCCCAGCATTAGGAGGCAGAGGCAGATGGCTCTCTGTGAGTCTGAGGCCAGTTTTGTCTACAAAGTGAGTCCCAGGGCATACGCATACAAGGGCACACAACGAAACCCTATGTTGAACAACCACAAATAAACAAACAAATAAAGAGATAATAACAATAAAAATATTTGAGAGTTCAAATAATTGACTTCATCCACAATAAAAGAATATAAAAATAAAAATATCAAACGCATTTGAACGCATCAGCACAGGAGACCGCTTCCTAAATAGAACCCCAGTAGCACAGACACTGAGAGAAACAATTAATAAGTGAGAGAGACCTCCTGAAACTGAAAAGCTTCTGTAAAGCAAAGAACACGGCCAACAAGACAAAATGACGGCCTTACAGAATGGAAAAAGATCTTCACTAACCCCACATCAGACAGAGGTCTGTCTGATCTCCAAAACATACAAAGAACACAAGACATTGGTCATCTCAAGAACAAATAATCTAATTCACAAAATGGAGTACAGACTTAAACAGAGAACTCTCAACCGAGGAATCTAAAATGGCTGAAAGACACTTAAGGAAATGTTCAACATGCTTAGTCATCAGAGAAATGCAAATCAAAACAAGTTTCTAGAAACAAGGAGACAGTTCATAATGTTTCTTTCTTCTTTTTTTTTTAATTTGGGATGGGGGCCTCTCTCCAAAACCTGGGAATTCACAGAGGTACACCTGTCTCTGTCTCTTGGATGATAGAATAAAAGATGTGCACCACAGTGACAATCCAACTAAGTTTTTAGTATCTCATTCTGTTAATTTCATGTACATTTAGTTTCATTTCAAATTTTGTTTGTATCTCTTGGTCTGCACCCAAGTGTGTCCTTGGTGGGGGGGGGGCAGGGAAGGTGCCCTATTTCAGAACATTTTACTTAACTTTTATTTGAGACAGTCTTTCCAGTTGTGTAGAACTTAGTTTCATTTCAAATTTTTAATGACCAGGAAGGATGAAAGCATTCAAAAGGACTGGTTCCATATCTGGCAGAGAGGCAGGTGGATCTCTGGGAGTTTGAGGCCAGCCTGGTCGACGAGAGCTAGTTCCAAAGACAGGCTCCAAAGCAACAGAGAAAACCCTGCCTTGAAAATCAAAACAAAAACACAAACAAAAATAAAAAACATAAATTAAATCTGTGTGTGTGTGTGTGAGTGTGTGTGTGTGTGTGTGTGTGTGAGAGAGAGAGAGAGAGAAGAGAGAGAGAGAGAGAGAGAGAGAGAGAGAGAGAAATGATTAAACAGGAAATAAGAAAAAAACCAAAACCATAATGTCACCAAGATGACAGCCTGGTTTATATAGTGAGTTAAAGGTATTATACAGAGAAACCCTGTACCAAAAAAATAATAAAAGAAGAAAACAGAAAAAAAACAAGGAAGGAAGAAAAGAAGGAAAAAAGGAAAGAAGGAAGAAAAACTGGTGTTTTCCTTTTTTTCTTTGTTTATCTCAGGTTATTTTTTTTTTTATTGCTGCCGCAGCAGCAGTATATTTTGGGCAGCTGCCTAGCTGGGTAATGGTGGCAGCACATTTCTTTATTCTCAGTTCTCAGCCCTCAGAGATCAGGAGAGGCAGAGGCAGGCAGATCGCTGTGAGTTTGAGGCTACCTTGTTCTGCAGGCAAAGCGACGACAGACACAGAGAAACTAAAAGTGTGTTTAGTACAGGCCTTTTATTCCGGCACTAGGAGGCAGAGGTAGAGGCAGGGGCAGCTAGATCTCTGTGAGTCTGAGGCCAGCCTTGTCTACAAAGTGAGTTCCAGGGCAAACAAGCATACAAAGGGAATCCCTATGTAGAAAAACCACAAATAAACAAATAATAATAATGATGATGATGATGATAATCTAAGAGCTCAATTAATTGACTTCACCCACAATTCAAAAATTAAAAAATAAAACAAAGAGTGTGTCTGACCGATCAGTGAAAGGACTATGTGGGCCAAGGGGCTGCCACAATTATGGATTGGTGAGAGGGAGGAAAGGAGGGAGGCAGCAAGGGCAGTTCCCAGTCACCTAAATGCCTTTCAAAGACATTTCACCATGGCAACCACTCGCTTGCTTTCTTGGGGTTTCTTTTCTTCAGTAGTTGTGTTTGTACAACCTACCCCACACCCCACTTCTCATACTAAATACAGAGTCTGAGAAAATTAAAGCAGCTGTGGAAAAATTCCCACTTGGATATCTTTTCCTGCCCAGTAAAACAAAAACGACTATAACAGGGCTGGAGAGATGGCTCAGAGGTTAAGAGCACTGACTGCTTTTCCACAGGTCCTGAGTTCAATTCCCAGCAACCACATGGTGGCTTACAACCATCTATAATGAGACCTGGTGCCCCCTTCTGGCTTGCAGGCACACGTGGAAGGAATGCTATACACATAATATAATAAATAAATTTAAAAAAAAGAAACGACTATAACAAAAATATGCATATCTAAAAAAAACAAAAAAATAAAAAAAATACATATCTAAGCAGACCAATCAAGTTGTAGCCTCACCCTTTATTTTATTTATTTATTTATTTATTTATTTATTTATTTATTTATTGGCTTTTCAAGACAAGTTTTCTCTGTAGCTTTGGTGCCTGTCCTGGAACTCCCAGAGATTTGCCTGCCTCTGCCTCCAGAGTGCTGGGATTAAAGGCGTGTGCCACCACTGCCCGCCTTAGACTCACCCTTTAATGGTTCAGCAAGGAGTTCTAGCTGTTAGGAAGGGCTGGTGACCTTGAACTTTACTAGTCTCTGAAATCTGCCTTCTCACTTTTACCAGGTGCCTTCAGGGACAGGAGTGGAGGCCAGGGCCTGTAGCTTTGGCTTGTACATTTACTTCAATTTTAATTTTTTTGTCTTGTTTTTCGAAACAGGGTTTCCCTGGGTAACAGTCCTAGCTGATCTGGAACTAGCTCTTGTAGACCAGGCTGGCTTCCAACTCCCAAGAAATTCACCTGCCTCTGCCCCCTGTGTGCTGGGAATAAAGGCATGTGCCACCACCACATTTATTTAAACCTCTCTCTCGGTGTGCCTGTGTATGTGGGGGAGACAGGGAAGGTGTCATATTTCCAAACATTTTCATAACTGCACTTAGCACTGCACTCTTTTACATTTTATTTTACTTTTAGTTGAGACAGTGTTTCCAGTTGTGTAGTTTAATTTCAATTTCTTAAAGAATTTTTTTTTATGATTTATTTAACCATGCAGGTGCTGGGAATTGAACCCAATTTCTCAGGAAGAGCCAAGAAACTAGCTCTCCAGGCTCTTAATTTAAAAGTTTATTTATGTGTCTCTGGGTGTGCCTGTGCCTGTGATTGTGTTTGGTGTGTGTGTGGGGGGGGTATATTTTGACCTCACCAGATGAAGGCATTCAAGAGCACTGGCTCCATATCTGGCAAAGGCAGGATCTCTGGGAGTTTTAGGCCAGCGTGGTCTACAAAAAGGAGCCAGTTCCAAGAACAGTCTCCAAATCAGCAGAGAAACCCTGTCTCATAAAGCAAAACACAAAACCAAACAAGAAATAAATAAATTGAGAGAGAGAGAGAAAGTGAGAGAGAGAGAGAGAGAGAGAGAGAGAGAGAGAGAGAGAGAGAAGAAATGTGGATTTACAGATAGGAAATAAGAATAAAAAGAGAACGTTACCAACAAGACAGCCTGGTCTATAAACTGAGTTCCAGGACAGCTAGGGCTGTTACACAGAGAAATCGTGCCTCAAAAAATACTAAAAGAAGAGAAAAAAAAAAAAGCAAGCAAGCAAGAAAATGCAGGGGTTTTTCCCCCTTTTTTGTCTTTGTTAATTCCAGGCCATTCATTTTAATTTTACTTTTTCTTTTAAGATTATATTTTCAGGGGCTGTAGAGATGGCTCAGAGGTTAAGAGCACTGACTGTTCTTCTAAAGGTCCTGAGTTCAATTCCTAGCAACAATATGGTGGCTCACAACCATCTGTAATGGGGTCTTCTGGCCTGCAGTCATGCATGGAAGGAGTGCTGTATACATAATAAATAATTAATTTAAAAAAAAAGATTGTATTTGCAGCATAAGTGTTCAGAAAGAAGAAGTCCTGGGCCATGTAGTAAAATAGTTTGTCTGAAACACAAATAAAAAGACAGGTCCTGTCTCAAAAACCAAAAAAAAAAAAAAAAAAAAACAAATTAAAATGTGAAATAAAACCAAGAAGGGGCTTTTTGTTTTGTTTTGTTTTGTTTTCTATGAAACCTGAAAATGGCTGAATTCAACAATTATCCAACTTCAGCAAGAAGGTACTGTTTCCCAGCTTCAACCAGAAAACAGCAAATATGCACATCTAGGCCCTGTCAACAGAAGAGGGCACTAGATTTCCACCATGTGGTTTCTGGAAAGTCCAGAAATTCCATCTCTCCATTTCTGATTCTTTCAATCACTGCAGGCAGGCCTGCATTTAGTGAGAGAGTGGACACCACTCCTCGTTCCTTCCTGTTTCTCACGTGTTCATGTCTCACATGTTCATGTCATAAACACGCGCACATGTGTTTATGGGGTGGCTTTTGAACTAACCAAGATGACTGGTTCCATATCTGGCAGAGAGGCAGTTGGATCTCTGGGAGTTTGAGGACAGCCTGGTCGACAAGAGCTAGTTCTAAGACAACAGAGAAACCATGCCTTGAAAATCAAAACCAAAACACAAACAAAAATAAATAAATAAATAAATAAATAAATACATAAAATAAAACATGAATTAAATGAGAAAGAGAGAGGGAGAAGAAATGTCAATTTGTCAATTTTCAGACCAGAAATAAGAAAAAGCAAAACCATAATGTCACCAAGATGACAGCCTGGTTTATATAGTGAGTTAAAGGTATTATACAGAGAAACCAAAAATAAAAAATAATAAAAGAAGAAAACAGGAAGGAAGGAAGGAAGGAAGGAAAAATAGGTGCTTTCCTTTTTTTCTTTGTTTATCTCAGGTTATTTATTTTTATTTAATTTTTTCTAAAATTGCAGCAGCAGCAGTATATTTTGGGCAGCTGACTACTATCATGGAAGCGTTCAGAAAGAAGTCCTGGGCCATGTAGTGAGATAGATTGTCTGGAGCATAAATAAAAAGCCAATTCCTGTCTCAAAAAAAGAAAAAAAAATCAAGTTAAAATGTGAAATAATAAAATAAATAAGGGTGGTTTTTTTTTTTGTTTCTTGTTTTTTTTTTTTTTTGCAATGAGTGAATTCAAGTCAACAACTTTCAGTTTCCCAACTCCAACAGGAAAGGCTGCAGATATCCATATCAAAGAGGTCCAGTGGAGCTGTAGCCACACCCTTTAATGCTTGTGTCCCAAGGACACAGAGTTTAGGAAAGAAATGATCTTGATCTTTTTTTCAGGAGATCTGAAAACTCAAAACAGCAACCAAACACACACCAAGTAGGAAGAAATGACAGAGAGGCAGGGGGAGTTCAAGGCCAGCCTCACCTACCAAGGACATTCCAGGACTGTTCCCTAGATAAACCCTGTCTCACAAAACCAACCAAACACACACACACACACACAAACACACACACACACAAAACCCAGAAGAATAAGGAAAGTGTTCCTGAAACACCACAAACCAGCTAGATTGCACTTAATAGCAATCAAAAGTGGGTGAAATATAAAATGGAGAGAAATTCTTTGATGAAATCCAACCCTCTTTCTTGGTCAAAGCTGTACAGCCAATAGAACTAGAGGGAGGGAACATGTGTCCATCTCTCAATAAAAAAAGAAAAAAGGCTAGAATCTCACTGTGAGCGTAAAAGATGAAAATCTTACAGCTGACACCATCCAGTCTCAAGTTAGAAAAACTTGAAACGATGCAACAGGAGACAGACAGTTTCCCAATGAACTCTTGCTATTCTCCAGGGGAAGTTTTGTTCCTGAGGGTTTTTTTTTTTTTTTTTTTTGATTTTTCGAGACAGGGTTTCTCTGTAGCTTTGGAGCCTGTCCTGGCACTAGCTCTTCTAGACCAGGCTGGCCTCGAACTCACAGAGATCCACCTGCCTCTGCCTCCCAAGTGTTGGGATTAAAGGCATGCGCCACCACCGCCCGGCTCTGAGGGTTTTTGGAACAACTAAAATCCCTCTTATCTTTTTGTTTTGTTTTGTTTTCCATGCCCCCTCAGAGGACACCTGGATGTTTTTTAAGGATTTGGTTTTATTTTATTTAAGTATTTTGTTCCTCAGACATAACTCTGAAAACACTAATACGTAATAGCCAGTTTCTATTCAGTTCAGTTCAGATTTTTACCAAAACCTCCTGTCCGGCATGTCTCTGTCTTTGTTGAGTTCCTGTACTTACAGAAGCCAAGAGATAGCTGGCAGCCATCCATAGAAAATGCCCTCTCCCTTTGAACACGGCCCTCCTTTGGTCTGAGTTTCTCACACAGCTCTGATGATGCAGGAGGATGCCAAGGGCCCAGTTGGTGACTCAGCCCGATGCCTGCATCTGTGCCTTGGCAGCAGCTATTCATGTCTTGCCACTCAGAGTCAAATTCCCTTAAGTTTAGCCTTCCCTAAGTGCTTGTTCACTTCAGAGGACTCAACCCTCATCTTCCGTGTCCTCCTGGCCTAATTTCTCATATTACTGATTTACTGAGTATGAATCAGTAATATGAGATGTTCCGGAGAGGGAGGAAGGGACATTCATGAAAAAAGTGAGTGTTCAACTAACTAACTCCCCATGGGAGAAGGAAGTAGTGAAAAGATTTTAATGAAGCAGAGAGAAATTTCTGGTTTTGGAAGGAGGAAATCCTGAATGGCTCCCTCTGTGTCGCAGGAGAGACTCCTGGAAAGGAAACCTCAGGTTCCGGTCAGTCGGTCGGTTGGTCAGTTCGGGGAGAAATATTAGCAAGGAGGTAAAGACCGTGCCTCACGACATCAGCAGTCCCTTCTCTGGAAATTCTACGGTATCCCGGAGAGCTCTCGGAATTTTGTGATGTCACTCGTGTCCTAGAAATGCCAAGTGCCCTCAAGATACACTCTCTCGGTGCCTATAAGACTCAGTTCTAGACATGTTGTCTAGAGAATGGAGATCATGGAGAGGCCAGAGGGAGGAAGAAGAAAGCTGACCTCAGATCTCAGAGGAAAACACGGAGAAATAATTAGTGGTCCTGGGGAAGACGAAGTGAGTTCACCACTAGCAGGGACTAGAGAGATTTCTGGATGTGATGGCTTTGAGACTTCCAGGGCTAGGGCTCAGGAACTGGGAGGTTTCTGGAATGAAATAGGTCTGTCTTGTTTCTCTGAGTTCCTAAAGGGCCAACCCACATCAAAGATTCACGATAGTTGATTTGACAAAGTCGGGAATTGACAAGGAGTGCGGAAGGAGTCAGTGAGATTTCAATACCAGCACTGCACATCACGCCCCCCCTGGTCCTTTTCGTTGTGTAGCAATAATAATAGAGAAAGGGGAGTAGCGCTCTGCCAAAACCCGTATTTTTTTTTAAATATTTATTTATTTATTTATTAAGTATACAATATTCTGTCTGTGTGTATCTGCAGGCCAGAAGAGGGCACCAGACCTCTTTACAGATGGTTGTGAGCCACCATGTGGTTGCCGGGAATTGAACTCAGGACCTTTGGAAGAGCAGGCAATGCTCTTAACCACTGAGCCATCTCTCCAGCCCCCCGTATTTTTTTTTTTAATAGTCCAGGTGTGTTATTTCTTTTTGTACATCAGGCCATGAATTCGTAGGGAATGGGCTCCAGCAGCTCAGGCTCCTTCCTGTTAGTCCTCGCGAAGTGTGCTTCTCTGGGTTCGCTTGAGCTGAACCCAGGTGCCCTTCTCTTTGTCTTCCTTTTCCTTCTGGTTGTTCTCCTTCACCCGCTTCAGAAAGCTGTCTCTGCTCTTCGAGTGCTTGATGTGTTCAATCCGCACATTAATTCTCTTGGCAAGAATCTTGCCCTTAACTGGCTTGTTTACAATGATGCCCACAGCATGCTGGGTGACATTGTAGACTCTTCCGGTTTTGCCGTGGTAACATTTATGGGGCATTCCTTTTTGAACAGTGCCCATTCCCTTGATGTCTATAATATCGCCCTTCTTGTAGATTCGTGGCCAAAGGAACAACTCCATGTTTCCTAAAGGGCCTAGAGAACATATAGCGAGTGCCCCTCCTCTTTCCCTTTGTGTTTGTCATTTTGGCGAGATACTGAAAGATGGCTACCGCGGCCGAAAGGCCCAAAGCCCATATTTTACCATGCCTTATATCACAGCCATTAGCAGGGTTGAGGCATCAAGTGCTGCAGTCAGTCTGACTCCTGTGGTCCCCTAAGGTTTCTAGCTTCCCAGTTATGAATGACACCCTGGTCTCCAGTTCAGCTTGAGAGCTCTTTAAGAGCCAATGGATGAGAGAGTGGGAAGAGACTGCCTTTTTTTTTTCTTTTTCCATTTCTTTCTTTCTTTCTTTTGCTGTTTTGTTTTGTTTTTCAAGAAAGGGTTTCTTTGTGTATCTTGGGCTGTCCTAAAACTCACTCTGTAAATCAGGCCATCTTTGAATTCACAGAGATCTGTGTGTGTGCTGTGATTAAAGGCATGCACACACCACAGCCCGGCTGAGACTGCAATTTCTTGTTAGCTCTGGGTAAGTGACAATGGCTCTGTGTTGTGAATCTCTGTGAATCCAGACTATGTTATGTCCTTCAATGACATGAGTCTGAAGCATCAAGCACCCATCCCTATACTCCCTGAGGTCTCTGAAGTCACGGTGCATCCTTAAAGGCTTAGAAAGCTTTTCCCTGGTTCACCTTTGTGTGTGTGTGTGTGTGTGTGTGTGTGTTTTGTTCTATCTAGGAGAAGCACCATAGCAGTTGCATAGTGACTGAGAAATTTGATTTTTAGGAAATGATTTTTCATACCTGTGAGTGGTCTCTCCATAGCCACTCCTCTTTTCTTAAACTTGAGTATAGGAATGAATGAATGAATGATCCCTCCCTCCCTCCCTCCCTCCCTCCCTCCCTCTCTCTTCATGGGAATGAGTATCTGGTCTTGCATTGAGGGCTCCCCAGTTCTCAGCATCTCCAGCCCAACCTGTCACAAGCTGATCACACATTTGCAAACTTGGGATATATTCTGCTGAATTTTTGGGATAATGAATTTCATCAACTATGGGACTAACTTTGTTCTGACAGGACACTCACAATCTCTCCTCATCACACCCACATAGTGTAACAACTTTGTGGTTCCTCCATAATGTGCTTATTTCTGTCAGGGAACTGAAAGCCAGCCAGCCAGCCAGCCAGCCAGCCAGCCAACACTATCTACAAAGCTACAGAGAAACCCTGTCGTGAAAAACCAAAAATAAATAAATAAATAGGCATGGATTTTTTTTAAAAAATCAAACGCAAACTAAGTAGAAATAACTACTTTCAGTATGCCATTCAAGAATTAGGGAACCCTTTATCCCAGCACGTGGGAGACACAGGCAGAAGGACATCTGTGAGTTAAAATCCAGACTCATCTACCAAGTGAAATCACAAGACTCGTGCACTGTCTTATAGGTCCTAAACTCCCATGGTCCAGTTTCTAGGGTTGGGGGCCTCTCTATAAAGCCTGGAAATTCACAGAGGTCCACCTGCCTCTGTCTCTTTGATGATAGAATAAAAGATGTGCACCACAATAACCAGGGTCAGTTTCTTGTAGATTTAGTTTAATTTCAAATTTTGTTTGTATCTCTTGGTCTGCACCAAGTGTGTCCCTGTGGGGGTGGGGGGCAGGGAAGTTGTCCTATTTTAGAACATTTTATTTTACTTTTATTTGAGACAGTCTTTCTGGTTGTGTAGAACTTATTTTAATTTCAAATTTTTAAAGAATTTTTTTATGATTTATTTAACTTTATTTTATGTGCAGTCGTGTGAAACTGGATTTACAATCACTTATGAGCTGCTGCCTTGTGGGGGTTACATCTCAGGAGCACAAGAACCCAAATCTGTGCTGTACTCCCTGTCACCAAAAGAGGTCACTAGATCCCCACCATGTGGTTTCTGGACATTCCAGAAATTCCATCTCTCCAGTTCTCATTCTTTCATTGTTCCTCCTGCATGCCTGCGTCTAGTGAGAGAGTGAGCAACTTTCCTCCCTGCTTCTCTGTGTCTGTGTCTGTCACATCCTGGATAGCCAGAGTGCCCGCCACCTCTGCCTGAGATAGATGTGGCTGGCAGCCCTGGGGCTGGGGGAAAGGGAGAGAGTGGGTTCCCTGGAGAGCCTTGGGCAGAGGCTCTGTGGATTCCCTGCCGGAGGCCTCACTGCCTCTGAGGAGCCCATGGGGGAGGGGGAAAGGGAAGGTCAACCAGAGAGTCCTGCCTGGCTTTTGCTTTGCTTTGTTCTTGTTTTTGTTTGTTTGTTTATTTTATTTTCAGGTACAGCTGTGACCAGGTCTGGATCCAGGACAGACTCAAAAGCTAGAGAGAAATCCTGTCTCAGAAAACAAAAATAAATAAATACATAAATAAACACATAAACAAATACATAAACTAATAAATGAATGGATAGATAGATAGATAGATAGATAGATAGATAGATAGATAGATAGCCAGACAGAGAGAGAGATGATAAAACACCTTCAAGATCAGGGAGACCAAGGCTGGCAGATCACTGTAAGTTTAAAGCTACCTTGTTCTGCAGATTGAGATTCAGGACAGGCAAAGTGACATAGAGAAACCCTGTTTTCAAAAAAAAGGTGGGGGCTGGAGAGATGGCTCTGTGGTTAAGAGTGCTGACTGCTCTTCCAGAGGACCCAGGTTCAATTCCTACCACCCACATGGCAGTCAACAGCTGTCTGTAACTCCAAGATCTGACACCCTCAGATAGACATACATGCAGGCAAAACACCAATGCCGACAAAATAAATTATTAGGAAAATAAATATATAAAAAAGGTTGTTTAGCCTTTAATCCCAGCATTAGGAGGCAGAGGCAGATGGCTCTCTGTGAGTCTGAGGCCAGTTTTGTCTACAAAGTGAGTCCCAGGGCATACGCATACAAGGGCACACAACGAAACCCTATGTTGAACAACCACAAATAAACAAACAAATAAAGAGATAATAACAATAAAAATATTTGAGAGTTCAAATAATTGACTTCATCCACAATAAAAGAATATAAAAATAAAAATATCAAACGCATTTGAACGCATCAGCACAGGAGACCGCTTCCTAAATAGAACCCCAGTAGCACAGACACTGAGAGAAACAATTAATAAGTGAGAGAGACCTCCTGAAACTGAAAAGCTTCTGTAAAGCAAAGAACACGGCCAACAAGACAAAATGACGGCCTTACAGAATGGAAAAAGATCTTCACTAACCCCACATCAGACAGAGGTCTGTCTGATCTCCAAAACATACAAAGAACACAAGACATTGGTCATCTCAAGAACAAATAATCTAATTCACAAAATGGAGTACAGACTTAAACAGAGAACTCTCAACCGAGGAATCTAAAATGGCTGAAAGACACTTAAGGAAATGTTCAACATGCTTAGTCATCAGAGAAATGCAAATCAAAACAAGTTTCTAGAAACAAGGAGACAGTTCATAATGTTTCTTTCTTCTTTTTTTTTTAATTTGGGATGGGGGCCTCTCTCCAAAACCTGGGAATTCACAGAGGTACACCTGTCTCTGTCTCTTGGATGATAGAATAAAAGATGTGCACCACAGTGACAATCCAACTAAGTTTTTAGTATCTCATTCTGTTAATTTCATGTACATTTAGTTTCATTTCAAATTTTGTTTGTATCTCTTGGTCTGCACCCAAGTGTGTCCTTGGTGGGGGGGGGCAGGGAAGGTGCCCTATTTCAGAACATTTTACTTAACTTTTATTTGAGACAGTCTTTCCAGTTGTGTAGAACTTAGTTTCATTTCAAATTTTTAATGACCAGGAAGGATGAAAGCATTCAAAAGGACTGGTTCCATATCTGGCAGAGAGGCAGGTGGATCTCTGGGAGTTTGAGGCCAGCCTGGTCGACGAGAGCTAGTTCCAAAGACAGGCTCCAAAGCAACAGAGAAAAACCCTGCCTTGAAAATCAAAACAAAAACACAAACAAAAATAAAAAACATAAATTAAATCTGTGTGTGTGTGTGTGTGTGTGAGTGTGTGTGTGTGTGTGTGTGAGAGAGAGAGAAGAGAGAGAGAGAGAGAGAGAGAGAGAAATGATTAAACAGGAAATAAGAAAAAAACCAAAACCATAATGTCACCAAGATGACAGCCTGGTTTATATAGTGAGTTAAAGGTATTATACAGAGAAACCCTGTACCAAAAAAATAATAAAAGAAGAAAACAGAAAAAAAACAAGGAAGGAAGAAAAGAAGGAAAAAAGGAAAGAAGGAAGAAAAACTGGTGTTTTCCTTTTTTTCTTTGTTTATCTCAGGTTATTTTTTTTTTTATTGCTGCCGCAGCAGCAGTATATTTTGGGCAGCTGCCTAGCTGGGTAATGGTGGCAGCACATTTCTTTATTCTCAGTTCTCAGCCCTCAGAGATCAGGAGAGGCAGAGGCAGGCAGATCGCTGTGAGTTTGAGGCTACCTTGTTCTGCAGGCAAAGCGACGACAGACACAGAGAAACTAAAAGTGTGTTTAGTACAGGCCTTTTATTCTGGCACTAGGAGGCAGAGGTAGAGGCAGGGGCAGCTAGATCTCTGTGAGTCTGAGGCCAGCCTTGTCTACAAAGTGAGTTCCAGGGCAAACAAGCATACAAAGGGAATCCCTATGTAGAAAAACCACAAATAAACAAATAATAATAATGATGATGATGATGATAATCTAAGAGCTCAATTAATTGACTTCACCCACAATTCAAAAATTAAAAAATAAAACAAAGAGTGTGTCTGACCGATCAGTGAAAGGACTATGTGGGCCAAGGGGCTGCCACAATTATGGATTGGTGAGAGGGAGGAAAGGAGGGAGGCAGCAAGGGCAGTTCCCAGTCACCTAAATGCCTTTCAAAGACATTTCACCATGGCAACCACTCGCTTGCTTTCTTGGGGTTTCTTTTCTTCAGTAGTTGTGTTTGTACAACCTACCCCACACCCCACTTCTCATACTAAATACAGAGTCTGAGAAAATTAAAGCAGCTGTGGAAAAATTCCCACTTGGATATCTTTTCCTGCCCAGTAAAACAAAAACGACTATAACAGGGCTGGAGAGATGGCTCAGAGGTTAAGAGCACTGACTGCTTTTCCACAGGTCCTGAGTTCAATTCCCAGCAACCACATGGTGGCTTACAACCATCTATAATGAGACCTGGTGCCCCCTTCTGGCTTGCAGGCACACGTGGAAGGAATGCTATACACATAATATAATAAATAAATTTAAAAAAAAAAAACGACTATAACAAAAATATGCATATCTAAAAAAAACAAAAAAATAAAAAAAATACATATCTAAGCAGACCAATCAAGTTGTAGCCTCACCCTTTATATTATTTATTTATTTATTTATTTATTTATTTATTTATTGGCTTTTCAAGACAAGTTTTCTCTGTAGCTTTGGTGCCTGTCCTGGAACTCCCAGAGATTTGCCTGCCTCTGCCTCCAGAGTGCTGGGATTAAAGGCGTGTGCCACCACTGCCCGCCTTAGACTCACCCTTTAATGGTTCAGCAAGGAGTTCTAGCTGTTAGGAAGGGCTGGTGACCTTGAACTTTACTAGTCTCTGAAATCTGCCTTCTCACTTTTACCAGGTGCCTTCAGGGACAGGAGTGGAGGCCAGGGCCTGTAGCTTTGGCTTGTACATTTACTTCAATTTTAATTTTTTTGTCTTGTTTTTCGAAACAGGGTTTCCCTGGGTAACAGTCCTAGCTGATCTGGAACTAGCTCTTGTAGACCAGGCTGGCTTCCAACTCCCAAGAAATTCACCTGCCTCTGCCCCCTGTGTGCTGGGAATAAAGGCATGTGCCACCACCACATTTATTTAAACCTCTCTCTCGGTGTGCCTGTGTATGTGGGGGAGACAGGGAAGGTGTCATATTTCCAAACATTTTCATAACTGCACTTAGCACTGCACTCTTTTACATTTTATTTTACTTTTAGTTGAGACAGTGTTTCCAGTTGTGTAGTTTAATTTCAATTTCTTAAAGAATTTTTTTTTATGATTTATTTAACCATGCAGGTGCTGGGAATTGAACCCAATTTCTCAGGAAGAGCCAAGAAACTAGCTCTCCAGGCTCTTAATTTAAAAGTTTATTTATGTGTCTCTGGGTGTGCCTGTGCCTGGGATTGTGTTTGGTGTGGGGGGGGGGGGTATATTTTGACCTCACCAGATGAAGGCATTCAAGAGCACTGGCTCCATATCTGGCAGAGGCAGGATCTCTGGGAGTTTTAGGCCAGCGTGGTCTACAAAAAGGAGCTAGTTCCAAGAACAGTCTCCAAATCAGCAGAGAAACCCTGTCTCATAAAGCAAAACACAAAACCAAACAAGAAATAAATAAATTGAGAGAGAGAGAGAAAGCAAGAGAGAGAGAGAGAGAGAGAGAGAGAGAGAGAGAGAGAGAGAAGAAATGTGGATTTACAGATAGGAAATAAGAATAAAAAGAGAACGTTACCAACAAGACAGCCTGGACTATAAACTGAGTTCCAGGACAGCTAGGGCTGTTACACAGAGAAATCGTGCCTCAAAAAATACTAAAAGAAGAGAAAAAAAAAAAAAGCAAGCAAGCAAGAAAATGCAGGGTTTTTTTCCCCTTTTTTGTCTTTGTTAATTCCAGGCCATTCATTTTAATTTTACTTTTTCTTTTAAGATTATATTTTCAGGGGCTGTAGAGATGGCTCAGAGGTTAAGAGCACTGACTGTTCTTCCAAAGGTCCTGAGTTCAATTCCTAGCAACAATATGGTGGCTCACAACCATCTGTAATGGGGTCTTCTGGCCTGCAGTCATGCATGGAAGGAGTGCTGTATACATAATAAATAATTAATTTAAAAAAAAGATTGTATTTGCAGCATAAGTGTTCAGAAAGAAGAAGTCCTGGGCCATGAAGTAAAATAGTTTGTCTGAAACACAAATAAAAAGACAGGTCCTGTCTCAAAAACCAAAAAAAAAAAAAAAAAAAAAACAAATTAAAATGTGAAATAAAACCAAGAAGGGGCTTTTTGTTTTGTTTTGTTTTGTTTTCTATGAAACCTGAAAATGGCTGAATTCAACAATTATCCAACTTCAGCAAGAAGGTACTGTTTCCCAGCTTCAACCAGAAAACAGCAAATATGCACATCTAGGCCCTGTCAACAGAAGAGAGCACTAGATTTCCACCATGTGGTTTCTGGAAAGTCCAGAAATTCCATCTCTCCATTTCTGATTCTTTCAATCACTGCAGGCAGGCCTGCATTTAGTGAGAGAGTGGACACCACTCCTCGTTCCTTCCTGTTTCTCACGTGTTCATGTCTCACATGTTCATGTCATAAACACGCGCACATGTGTTTATGGGGTGGCTTTTGAACTAACCAAGATGACTGGTTCCATATCTGGCAGAGAGGCAGTTGGATCTCTGGGAGTTTGAGGACAGCCTGGTCGACAAGAGCTAGTTCTAAGACAACAGAGAAACCATGCCTTGAAAATCAAAACTAAAACACAAACAAAAATAAATAAATAAATAAATAAATAAATACATAAAATAAAACATGAATTAAATGAGAAAGAGAGAGGGAGAAGAAATGTCAATTTGTCAATTTTCAGACCAGAAATAAGAAAAAGCAAAACCATAATGTCACCAAGATGACAGCCTGGTTTATATAGTGAGTTAAAGGTATTATACAGAGAAACCAAAAATAAAAAATAATAAAAGAAGAAAACAGGAAGGAAGGAAGGAAGGAAGGAAGGAAGGAAAAATAGGTGCTTTCCTTTTTTTCTTTGTTTATCTCAGGTTATTTATTTTTATTTAATTTTTTCTAAAATTGCAGCAGCAGCAGTATATTTTGGGCAGCTGACTACTATCATGGAAGCGTTCAGAAAGAAGTCCTGGGCCATGTAGTGAGATAGATTGTCTGGAGCATAAATAAAAAGCCAATTCCTGTCTCAAAAAAAGAAAAAAAAATCAAGTTAAAATGTGAAATAATAAAATAAATAAGGGTGGTTTTTTTTTTGTTTCTTGTTTTTTTTTTTTTTTGCAATGAGTGAATTCAAGTCAACAACTTTCAGTTTCCCAACTCCAACAGGAAAGGCTGCAGATATCCATATCAAAGAGGTCCAGTGGAGCTGTAGCCACACCCTTTAATGCTTGTGTCCCAAGGACACAGAGTTTAGGAAAGAAATGATCTTGATCTTTTTTTCAGGAGATCTGAAAACTCAAAACAGCAACCAAACACACACCAAGTAGGAAGAAATGACAGAGAGGCAGGGGGAGTTCAAGGCCAGCCTCACCTACCAAGGACATTCCAGGACTGTTCCCTAGATAAACCCTGTCTCACAAAACCAACCAAACACACACACACACACACAAACACACACACACACAAAACCCAGAAGAATAAGGAAAGTGTTCCTGAAACACCACAAACCAGCTAGATTGCACTTAATAGCAATCAAAAGTGGGTGAAATATAAAATGGAGAGAAATTCTTTGATGAAATCCAACCCTCTTTCTTGGTCAAAGCTGTACAGCCAATAGAACTAGAGGGAGGGAACATGTGTCCATCTCTCAATAAAAAAAGAAAAAAGGCTAGAATCTCACTGTGAGCGTAAAAGATGAAAATCTTACAGCTGACACCATCCAGTCTCAAGTTAGAAAAACTTGAAACGATGCAACAGGAGACAGACAGTTTCCCAATGAACTCTTGCTATTCTCCAGGGGAAGTTTTGTTCCTGAGGGTTTTTTTTTTTTTTTTTTTTGATTTTTCGAGACAGGGTTTCTCTGTAGCTTTGGAGCCTGTCCTGGCACTAGCTCTTCTAGACCAGGCTGGCCTCGAACTCACAGAGATCCACCTGCCTCTGCCTCCCAAGTGTTGGGATTAAAGGCATGCGCCACCACCGCCCGGCTCTGAGGGTTTTTGGAACAACTAAAATCCCTCTTATCTTTTTGTTTTGTTTTGTTTTCCATGCCCCCTCAGAGGACACCTGGATGTTTTTTAAGGATTTGGTTTTATTTTATTTAAGTATTTTGTTCCTCAGACATAACTCTGAAAACACTAATACGTAATAGCCAGTTTCTATTCAGTTCAGTTCAGATTTTTACCAAAACCTCCTGTCCGGCATGTCTCTGTCTTTGTTGAGTTCCTGTACTTACAGAAGCCAAGAGATAGCTGGCAGCCATCCATAGAAAATGCCCTCTCCCTTTGAACACGGCCCTCCTTTGGTCTGAGTTTCTCACACAGCTCTGATGATGCAGGAGGATGCCAAGGGCCCAGTTGGTGCCTCAGCCCGATGCCTGCATCTGTGCCTTGGCAGCAGCTATTCATGTCTTGCCACTCAGAGTCAAATTCCCTTAAGTTTAGCCTTCCCTAAGTGCTTGTTCACTTCAGAGGACTCAACCCTCATCTTCCGTGTCCTCCTGGCCTAATTTCTCATATTACTGATTTACTGAGTATGAATCAGTAATATGAGATGTTCCGGAGAGGGAGGAAGGGACATTCATGAAAAAAGTGAGTGTTCAACTAACTAACTCCCCATGGGAGAAGGAAGTAGTGAAAAGATTTTAATGAAGCAGAGAGAAATTTCTGGTTTTGGAAGGAGGAAATCCTGAATGGCTCCCTCTGTGTCGCAGGAGAGACTCCTGGAAAGGAAACCTCAGGTTCCGGTCAGTCGGTCGGTTGGTCAGTTCGGGGAGAAATATTAGCAAGGAGGTAAAGACCGTGCCTCACGACATCAGCAGTCCCTTCTCTGGAAATTCTACGGTATCCCGGAGAGCTCTCGGAATTTTGTGATGTCACTCGTGTCCTAGAAATGCCAAGTGCCCTCAAGATACACTCTCTCGGTGCCTATAAGACTCAGTTCTAGACATGTTGTCTAGAGAATGGAGATCATGGAGAGGCCAGAGGGAGGAAGAAGAAAGCTGACCTCAGATCTCAGAGGAAAACACGGAGAAATAATTAGTGGTCCTGGGGAAGACGAAGTGAGTTCACCACTAGCAGGGACTAGAGAGATTTCTGGATGTGATGGCTTTGAGACTTCCAGGGCTAGGGCTCAGGAACTGGGAGGTTTCTGGAATGAAATAGGTCTGTCTTGTTTCTCTGAGTTCCTAAAGGGCCAACCCACATCAAAGATTCACGATAGTTGATTTGACAAAGTCGGGAATTGACAAGGAGTGCGGAAGGAGTCAGTGAGATTTCAATACCAGCACTGCACATCACGCCCCCCCTGGTCCTTTTCGTTGTGTAGCAATAATAATAGAGAAAGGGGAGTAGCGCTCTGCCAAAACCCGTATTTTTTTTTAAATATTTATTTATTTATTTATTAAGTATACAATATTCTGTCTGTGTGTATCTGCAGGCCAGAAGAGGGCACCAGACCTCTTTACAGATGGTTGTGAGCCACCATGTGGTTGCCGGGAATTGAACTCAGGACCTTTGGAAGAGCAGGCAATGCTCTTAACCACTGAGCCATCTCTCCAGCCCCCCGTATTTTTTTTTTTAATAGTCCAGGTGTGTTATTTCTTTTTGTACATCAGGCCATGAATTCGTAGGGAATGGGCTCCAGCAGCTCAGGCTCCTTCCTGTTAGTCCTCGCGAAGTGTGCTTCTCTGGGTTCGCTTGAGCTGAACCCAGGTGCCCTTCTCTTTGTCTTCCTTTTCCTTCTGGTTGTTCTCCTTCACCCGCTTCAGAAAGCTGTCTCTGCTCTTCGAGTGCTTGATGTGTTCAATCCGCACATTAATTCTCTTGGCAAGAATCTTGCCCTTAACTGGCTTGTTTACAATGATGCCCACAGCATGCTGGGTGACATTGTAGACTCTTCCGGTTTTGCCGTGGTAACATTTATGGGGCATTCCTTTTTGAACAGTGCCCATTCCCTTGATGTCTATAATATCGCCCTTCTTGTAGATTCGTGGCCAAAGGAACAACTCCATGTTTCCTAAAGGGCCTAGAGAACATATAGCGAGTGCCCCTCCTCTTTCCCTTTGTGTTTGTCATTTTGGCGAGATACTGAAAGATGGCTACCGCGGCCGAAAGGCCCAAAGCCCATATTTTACCATGCCTTATATCACAGCCATTAGCAGGGTTGAGGCATCAAGTGCTGCAGTCAGTCTGACTCCTGTGGTCCCCTAAGGTTTCTAGCTTCCCAGTTATGAATGACACCCTGGTCTCCAGTTCAGCTTGAGAGCTCTTTAAGAGCCAATGGATGAGAGAGTGGGAAGAGACTGCCTTTTTTTTTTCTTTTTCCATTTCTTTCTTTCTTTCTTTTGCTGTTTTGTTTTGTTTTTCAAGAAAGGGTTTCTTTGTGTATCTTGGGCTGTCCTAAAACTCACTCTGTAAATCAGGCCATCTTTGAATTCACAGAGATCTGTGTGTGTGCTGTGATTAAAGGCATGCACACACCACAGCCCGGCTGAGACTGCAATTTCTTGTTAGCTCTGGGTAAGTGACAATGGCTCTGTGTTGTGAATCTCTGTGAATCCAGACTATGTTATGTCCTTCAATGACATGAGTCTGAAGCATCAAGCACCCATCCCTATACTCCCTGAGGTCTCTGAAGTCACGGTGCATCCTTAAAGGCTTAGAAAGCTTTTCCCTGGTTCACCTTTGTGTGTGTGTGTGTGTGTGTGTGTGTGTGTGTGTGTGTGTGTTTTGCTCTATCTAGGAGAAGCACCATAGCAGTTGCATAGTGACTGAGAAATTTGATTTTTAGGAAATGATTTTTCATATCTGTGAGTGGTCTCTCCATAGCCACTCATCTTTTCTTAAACTTGAGTATAGGAATGAATGAATGAATGATCCCTCCCTCCCTCCCTCCCTCCCTCCCTCCCTCCCTCCCTCCCTCTCTCTTCATGGGAATGAGTATCTGGTCTTGCATTGAGGGCTCCCCAGTTCTCAGCATCTCCAGCCCAACCTGTCACAAGCTGATCACATTTGCAAACTTGGGATATATTCTGCTGAATTTTTGGGATAATGAATTTCATCAACTATGGGACTAACTTTGTTCTGACAGGACACTCACAATCTCTCCTCATCACACCCACATAGTGTAACAACTTTGTGGTTCCTCCATAATGTGCTTATTTCTGTCAGGGAACTGAAAGCCAGCCAGCTGGCCAGCCAGCCAGCCAGCCAGCCAGCCAACACTATCTACAAAGCTACAGAGAAACCCTGTCGTGAAAAACCAAAAATAAATAAATAAATAGGCATGGATTTTTTTTAAAAAATCAAACGCAAACTAAGTAGAAATAACTACTTTCAGTATGCCATTCAAGAATTAGGGAACCCTTTATCCCAGCACGTGGGAGACACAGGCAGAAGGACATCTGTGAGTTAAAATCCAGACTCATCTACCAAGTGAGATCACAAGACTCGTGCACTGTCTTATAGGTCCTAAACTCCCATGGTCCAGTTTCTAGGGTTGGGGGCCTCTCTATAAAGCCTGGAAATTCACAGAGGTCCACCTGCCTCTGTCTCTTTGATGATAGAATAAAAGATGTGCACCACAATAACCAGGGTCAGTTTCTTGTAGATTTAGTTTAATTTCAAATTTTGTTTGTATCTCTTGGTCTGCACCAAGTGTGTCCCTGTGGGGGTGGGGGGCAGGGAAGTTGTCTTATTTTAGAACATTTTATTTTACTTTTATTTGAGACAGTCTTTCTGGTTGTGTAGAACTTATTTTAATTTCAAATTTTTAAAGAATTTTTTTATGATTTATTTAACTTTATTTTATGTGCAGTCGTGTGAAACTGGATTTACAATCACTTATGAGCTGCTGCCTTGTGGGGGTTACATCTCAGGAGCACAAGAACCCAAATCTGTGCTGTACTCCCTGTCACCAAAAGAGGTCACTAGATCCCCACCATGTGGTTTCTGGACATTCCAGAAATTCCATCTCTCCAGTTCTCATTCTTTCATTGTTCCTCCTGCATGCCTGCGTCTAGTGAGAGAGTGAGCAACTTTCCTCCCTGCTTCTCTGTGTCTGTGTCTGTCACATCCTGGATAGCCAGAGTGCCCGCCACCTCTGCCTGAGATAGATGTGGCTGGCAGCCCTGGGGCTGGGGGAAAGGGAGAGAGTGGGTTCCCTGGAGAGCCTTGGGCAGAGGCTCTGTGGATTCCCTGCCGGAGGCCTCACTGCCTCTGAGGAGCCCATGGGGGAGGGGGAAAGGGAAGGTCAACCAGAGAGTCCTGCCTGGCTTTTGCTTTGCTTTGTTTTTGTTTTTGTTTGTTTGTTTATTTTATTTTCAGGTACAGCTGTGACCAGGTCTGGATCCAGGACAGACTCAAAAGCTAGAGAGAAATCCTGTCTCAGAAAACAAAAATAAATAAATACATAAATAAACACATAAACAAATACATAAACTAATAAATGAATGGATAGATAGATAGATAGATAGATAGATAGATAGATAGATAGCCAGACAGAGAGAGAGATGATAAAACACCTTCAAGATCAGGGAGACCAAGGCTGGCAGATCACTGTAAGTTTAAAGCTACCTTGTTCTGCAGATTGAGATTCAGGACAGGCAAAGTGACATAGAGAAACCCTGTTTTCAAAAAAAAGGTGGGGGCTGGAGAGATGGCTCTGTGGTTAAGAGTGCTGACTGCTCTTCCAGAGGACCCAGGTTCAATTCCTACCACCCACATGGCAGTCAACAGCTGTCTGTAACTCCAAGATCTGACACCCTCAGATAGACATACATGCAGGCAAAACACCAATGCCGACAAAATAAATTATTAGGAAAATAAATATATAAAAAAGGTTGTTTAGCCTTTAATCCCAGCATTAGGAGGCAGAGGCAGATGGCTCTCTGTGAGTCTGAGGCCAGTTTTGTCTACAAAGTGAGTCCCAGGGCATACGCATACAAGGGCACACAACGAAACCCTATGTTGAACAACCACAAATAAACAAACAAATAAAGAGATAATAACAATAAAAATATTTGAGAGTTCAAATAATTGACTTCATCCACAATAAAAGAATATAAAAATAAAAATATCAAACGCATTTGAACGCATCAGCACAGGAGACCGCTTCCTAAATAGAACCCCAGTAGCACAGACACTGAGAGAAACAATTAATAAGTGAGAGAGACCTCCTGAAACTGAAAAGCTTCTGTAAAGCAAAGAACACGGCCAACAAGACAAAATGACGGCCTTACAGAATGGAAAAAGATCTTCACTAACCCCACATCAGACAGAGGTCTGTCTGATCTCCAAAACATACAAAGAACACAAGACATTGGTCATCTCAAGAACAAATAATCTAATTCACAAAATGGAGTACAGACTTAAACAGAGAACTCTCAACCGAGGAATCTAAAATGGCTGAAAGACACTTAAGGAAATGTTCAACATGCTTAGTCATCAGAGAAATGCAAATCAAAACAAGTTTCTAGAAACAAGGAGACAGTTCATAATGTTTCTTTCTTCTTTTTTTTTTAATTTGGGATGGGGGCCTCTCTCCAAAACCTGGGAATTCACAGAGGTACACCTGTCTCTGTCTCTTGGATGATAGAATAAAAGATGTGCACCACAGTGACAATCCAACTAAGTTTTTAGTATCTCATTCTGTTAATTTCATGTACATTTAGTTTCATTTCAAATTTTGTTTGTATCTCTTGGTCTGCACCCAAGTGTGTCCTTGGTGGGGGGGGGCAGGGAAGGTGCCCTATTTCAGAACATTTTACTTAACTTTTATTTGAGACAGTCTTTCCAGTTGTGTAGAACTTAGTTTCATTTCAAATTTTTAATGACCAGGAAGGATGAAAGCATTCAAAAGGACTGGTTCCATATCTGGCAGAGAGGCAGGTGGATCTCTGGGAGTTTGAGGCCAGCCTGGTCGACGAGAGCTAGTTCCAAAGACAGGCTCCAAAGCAACAGAGAAAAACCCTGCCTTGAAAATCAAAACAAAAACACAAACAAAAATAAAAAACATAAATTAAATCTGTGTGTGTGTGTGTGTGTGTGAGTGTGTGTGTGTGTGTGTGTGAGAGAGAGAGAAGAGAGAGAGAGAGAGAGAGAGAGAGAAATGATTAAACAGGAAATAAGAAAAAAACCAAAACCATAATGTCACCAAGATGACAGCCTGGTTTATATAGTGAGTTAAAGGTATTATACAGAGAAACCCTGTACCAAAAAAATAATAAAAGAAGAAAACAGAAAAAAAACAAGGAAGGAAGAAAAGAAGGAAAAAAGGAAAGAAGGAAGAAAAACTGGTGTTTTCCTTTTTTTCTTTGTTTATCTCAGGTTATTTTTTTTTTTATTGCTGCCGCAGCAGCAGTATATTTTGGGCAGCTGCCTAGCTGGGTAATGGTGGCAGCACATTTCTTTATTCTCAGTTCTCAGCCCTCAGAGATCAGGAGAGGCAGAGGCAGGCAGATCGCTGTGAGTTTGAGGCTACCTTGTTCTGCAGGCAAAGCGACGACAGACACAGAGAAACTAAAAGTGTGTTTAGTACAGGCCTTTTATTCTGGCACTAGGAGGCAGAGGTAGAGGCAGGGGCAGCTAGATCTCTGTGAGTCTGAGGCCAGCCTTGTCTACAAAGTGAGTTCCAGGGCAAACAAGCATACAAAGGGAATCCCTATGTAGAAAAACCACAAATAAACAAATAATAATAATGATGATGATGATGATAATCTAAGAGCTCAATTAATTGACTTCACCCACAATTCAAAAATTAAAAAATAAAACAAAGAGTGTGTCTGACCGATCAGTGAAAGGACTATGTGGGCCAAGGGGCTGCCACAATTATGGATTGGTGAGAGGGAGGAAAGGAGGGAGGCAGCAAGGGCAGTTCCCAGTCACCTAAATGCCTTTCAAAGACATTTCACCATGGCAACCACTCGCTTGCTTTCTTGGGGTTTCTTTTCTTCAGTAGTTGTGTTTGTACAACCTACCCCACACCCCACTTCTCATACTAAATACAGAGTCTGAGAAAATTAAAGCAGCTGTGGAAAAATTCCCACTTGGATATCTTTTCCTGCCCAGTAAAACAAAAACGACTATAACAGGGCTGGAGAGATGGCTCAGAGGTTAAGAGCACTGACTGCTTTTCCACAGGTCCTGAGTTCAATTCCCAGCAACCACATGGTGGCTTACAACCATCTATAATGAGACCTGGTGCCCCCTTCTGGCTTGCAGGCACACGTGGAAGGAATGCTATACACATAATATAATAAATAAATTTAAAAAAAAAAACGACTATAACAAAAATATGCATATCTAAAAAAAACAAAAAAATAAAAAAAATACATATCTAAGCAGACCAATCAAGTTGTAGCCTCACCCTTTATATTATTTATTTATTTATTTATTTATTTATTGGCTTTTCAAGACAAGTTTTCTCTGTAGCTTTGGTGCCTGTCCTGGAACTCCCAGAGATTTGCCTGCCTCTGCCTCCAGAGTGCTGGGATTAAAGGCGTGTGCCACCACTGCCCGCCTTAGACTCACCCTTTAATGGTTCAGCAAGGAGTTCTTGCTGTTAGGAAGGGCTGGTGACCTTGAACTTTACTAGTCTCTGAAATCTGCCTTCTCACTTTTACCAGGTGCCTTCAGGGACAGGAGTGGAGGCCAGGGCCTGTAGCTTTGGCTTGTACATTTACTTCAATTTTAATTTTTTTGTCTTGTTTTTCGAAACAGGGTTTCCCTGGGTAACAGTCCTAGCTGATCTGGAACTAGCTCTTGTAGACCAGGCTGGCTTCCAACTCCCAAGAAATTCACCTGCCTCTGCCCCCTGTGTGCTGGGAATAAAGGCATGTGCCACCACCACATTTATTTAAACCTCTCTCTCGGTGTGCCTGTGTATGTGGGGGAGACAGGGAAGGTGTCATATTTCCAAACATTTTCATAACTGCACTTAGCACTGCACTCTTTTACATTTTATTTTACTTTTAGTTGAGACAGTGTTTCCAGTTGTGTAGTTTAATTTCAATTTCTTAAAGAATTTTTTTTTATGATTTATTTAACCATGCAGGTGCTGGGAATTGAACCCAATTTCTCAGGAAGAGCCAAGAAACTAGCTCTCCAGGCTCTTAATTTAAAAGTTTATTTATGTGTCTCTGGGTGTGCCTGTGCCTGTGATTGTGTTTGGTGTGTGTGTGGGGGGGGGTATATTTTGACCTCACCAGATGAAGGCATTCAAGAGCACTGGCTCCATATCTGGCAAAGGCAGGATCTCTGGGAGTTTTAGGCCAGCGTGGTCTACAAAAAGGAGCCAGTTCCAAGAACAGTCTCCAAATCAGCAGAGAAACCCTGTCTCATAAAGCAAAACACAAAACCAAACAAGAAATAAATAAATTGAGAGAGAGAGAGAAAGCGAGAGAGAGAGAGAGAGAGAGAGAGAGAGAGAGAGAGAGAGAGAGAGAGAAGAAATGTGGATTTACAGATAGGAAATAAGAATAAAAAGAGAACGTTACCAACAAGACAGCCTGGTCTATAAACTGAGTTCCAGGACAGCTAGGGCTGTTACACAGAGAAATCGTGCCTCAAAAAATACTAAAAGAAGAGAAAAAAAAAAAAGCAAGCAAGCAAGAAAATGCAGGGTTTTTTTCCCCTTTTTTGTCTTTGTTAATTCCAGGCCATTCATTTTAATTTTACTTTTTCTTTTAAGATTATATTTTCAGGGGCTGTAGAGATGGCTCAGAGGTTAAGAGCACTGACTGTTCTTCTAAAGGTCCTGAGTTCAATTCCTAGCAACAATATGGTGGCTCACAACCATCTGTAATGGGGTCTTCTGGCCTGCAGTCATGCATGGAAGGAGTGCTGTATATACATAATAAATAATTAATTTAAAAAAAAAGATTGTATTTGCAGCATAAGTGTTCAGAAAGAAGAAGTCCTGGGCCATGTAGTAAAATAGTTTGTCTGAAACACAAATAAAAAGACAGGTCCTGTCTCAAAAACCAAAAAAAAAAAAAAAAACAAATTAAAATGTGAAATAAAACCAAGAAGGGGCTTTTTGTTTTGTTTTGTTTTGTTTTCTATGAAACCTGAAAATGGCTGAATTCAACAATTATCCAACTTCAGCAAGAAGGTACTGTTTCCCAGCTTCAACCAGAAAACAGCAAATATGCACATCTAGGCCCTGTCAACAGAAGAGAGCACTAGATTTCCACCATGTGGTTTCTGGAAAGTCCAGAAATTCCATCTCTCCATTTCTGATTCTTTCAATCACTGCAGGCAGGCCTGCATTTAGTGAGAGAGTGGACACCACTCCTCGTTCCTTCCTGTTTCTCACGTGTTCATGTCTCACATGTTCATGTCATAAACACGCGCACATGTGTTTATGGGGTGGCTTTTAACTAACCAAGATGACTGGTTCCATATCTGGCAGAGAGGCAGTTGGATCTCTGGGAGTTTGAGGACAGCCTGGTCGACAAGAGCTAGTTCTAAGACAACAGAGAAACCATGCCTTGAAAATCAAAACTAAAACACAAACAAAAATAAATAAATAAATAAATGAATAAATACATAAAATAAAACATGAATTAAATGAGAAAGAGAGAGGGAGAAGAAATGTCAATTTGTCAATTTTCAGACCAGAAATAAGAAAAAACAAAACCATAATGTCACCAAGATGACAGCCTGGTTTATATAGTGAGTTAAAGGTATTATACAGAGAAACCAAAAATAAAAAATAATAAAAGAAGAAAACAGGAAGGAAGGAAGGAAGGAAGGAAGGAAGGAAGGAAAAATAGGTGCTTTCCTTTTTTTCTTTGTTTATCTCAGGTTATTTATTTTTATTTAATTTTTTTCTAAAATTGCAGCAGCAGCAGTATATTTGGGCAGCTGACTACTATCATGGAAGCGTTCAGAAAGAAGTCCTGGGCCATGTAGTGAGATAGATTGTCTGGAGCATAAATAAAAAGCCAATTCCTGTCTCAAAAAAAGAAAAAAAAATCAAGTTAAAATGTGAAATAATAAAATAAATAAGGGTGGTTTTTTTTTTTTGTTTCTTGTTTTTTTTTTTTTTTGCAATGAGTGAATTCAAGTCAACAACTTTCAGTTTCCCAACTCCAACAGGAAAGGCTGCAGATATCCATATCAAAGAGGTCCAGTGGAGCTGTAGCCACACCCTTTAATGCTTGTGTCCCAAGGACACAGAGTTTAGGAAAGAAATGATCTTGATCTTTTTTTCAGGAGATCTGAAAACTCAAAACAGCAACCAAACACACACCAAGTAGGAAGAAATGACAGAGAGGCAGGGGGAGTTCAAGGCCAGCCTCACCTACCAAGGACATTCCAGGACTGTTCCCTAGATAAACCCTGTCTCACAAAACCAACCAAACACACACACACACACACACACACACAACCCAGAAGAATAAGGAAAGTGTTCCTGAAACACCACAAACCAGCTAGATTGCACTTAATAGCAATCAAAAGTGGGTGAAATATAAAATGGAGAGAAATTCTTTGATGAAATCCAACCCTCTTTCTTGGTCAAAGCTGTACAGCCAATAGAACTAGAGGGAGGGAACATGTGTCCATCTCTCAATAAAAAAAGAAAAAAGGCTAGAATCTCACTGTGAGAGTAAAAGATGAAAATCTTACAGCTGACACCATCCAGTCTCAAGTTAGAAAAACTTGAAACGATGCAACAGGAGACAGACAGTTTCCCAATGAACTCTTGCTATTCTCCAGGGGAAGTTTTGTTCCTGAGGGTTTTTTTTTTTTTTTTTTTTTTGATTTTTCGAGACAGGGTTTCTCTGTAGCTTTGGAGCCTGTCCTGGCACTAGCTCTTCTAGACCAGGCTGGCCTCGAACTCACAGAGATCCACCTGCCTCTGCCTCCCAAGTGTTGGGATTAAAGGCATGCGCCACCACCGCCCGGCTCTGAGGGTTTTTGGAACAACTAAAATCCCTCTTATCTTTTTGTTTTGTTTTGTTTTCCATGCCCCCTCAGAGGACACCTGGATGTTTTTTAAGGATTTGGTTTTATTTTATTTAAGTATTTTGTTCCTCAGACATAACTCTGAAAACACTAATACGTAATAGCCAGTTTCTATTCAGTTCAGTTCAGATTTTTACCAAAACCTCCTGTCTGGCATGTCTCTGTCTTTGTTGAGTTCCTGTACTTACAGAAGCCAAGAGATAGCTGGCAGCCATCCATAGAAAATGCCCTCTCCCTTTGAACACGGCCCTCCTTTGGTCTGAGTTTCTCACACAGCTCTGATGATGCAGGAGGATGCCAAGGGCCCAGTTGGTGCCTCAGCCCGATGCCTGCATCTGTGCCTTGGCAGCAGCTATTCATGTCTTGCCACTCAGAGTCAAATTCCCTTAAGTTTAGCCTTCCCTAAGTGCTTGTTCACTTCAGAGGACTCAACCCTCATCTTCCGTGTCCTCCTGGCCTAATTTCTCATATTACTGATTTACTGAGTATGAATCAGTAATATGAGATGTTCCGGAGAGGGAGGAAGGGACATTCATGAAAAAAGTGAGTGTTCAACTAACTAACTCCCCATGGGAGAAGGAAGTAGTGAAAAGATTTTAATGAAGCAGAGAGAAATTTCTGGTTTTGGAAGGAGGAAATCCTGAATGGCTCCCTCTGTGTCGCAGGAGAGACTCCTGGAAAGGAAACCTCAGGTTCCGGTCAGTCGGTCGGTTGGTCAGTTCGGGGAGAAATATTAGCAAGGAGGTAAAGGCCTTGCCTCACGACATCAGCAGTCCCTTCTCTGGAAATTCTACGGTATCCCGGAGAGCTCTCGGAATTTTGTGATGTCACTCGTGTCCTAGAAATGCCAAGTGCCCTCAAGATACACTCTCTCGGTGCCTATAAGACTCAGTTCTAGACATGTTGTCTAGAGAATGGAGATCATGGAGAGGCCAGAGGGAGGAAGAAGAAAGCTGACCTCAGATCTCAGAGGAAAACACGGAGAAATAATTAGTGGTCCTGGGGAAGACGAAGTGAGTTCACCACTAGCAGGGACTAGAGAGATTTCTGGATGTGATGGCTTTGAGACTTCCAGGGCTAGGGCTCAGGAACTGGGAGGTTTCTGGAATGAAATAGGTCTGTCTTGTTTCTCTGAGTTCCTAAAGGGCCAACCCACATCAAAGATTCACGATAGTTGATTTGACAAAGTCGGGAATTGACAAGGAGTGCGGAAGGAGTCAGTGAGATTTCAATACCAGCACTGCACATCACGCCCCCCCTGGTCCTTTTCGTTGTGTAGCAATAATAATAGAGAAAGGGGAGTAGCGCTCTGCCAAAGCCCGTATTTTTTTTTAAATATTTATTTATTTATTTATTAAGTATACAATATTCTGTCTGTGTGTATCTGCAGGCCAGAAGAGGGCACCAGACCTCTTTACAGATGGTTGTGAGCCACCATGTGGTTGCCGGGAATTGAACTCAGGACCTTTGGAAGAGCAGGCAATGCTCTTAACCACTGAGCCATCTCTCCAGCCCCCCGTATTTTTTTTTTAATAGTCCAGGTGTGTTATTTCTTTTTGTACATCAGGCCATGAATTCGTAGGGAATGGGCTCCAGCAGCTCAGGCTCCTTCCTGTTAGTCCTCGCGAAGTGTGCTTCTCTGGGTTCGCTTGAGCTGAACCCAGGTGCCCTTCTCTTTGTCTTCCTTTTCCTTCTGGTTGTTCTCCTTCACCCGCTTCAGAAAGCTGTCTCTGCTCTTCGAGTGCTTGATGTGTTCAATCCGCACATTAATTCTCTTGGCAAGAATCTTGCCCTTAACTGGCTTGTTTACAATGATGCCCACAGCATGCTGGGTGACATTGTAGACTCTTCCGGTTTTGCCGTGGTAACATTTATGGGGCATTCCTTTTTGAACAGTGCCCATTCCCTTGATGTCTATAATATCGCCCTTCTTGTAGATTCGTGGCCAAAGGAACAACTCCATGTTTCCTAAAGGGCCTAGAGAACATATAGCGAGTGCCCCTCCTCTTTCCCTTTGTGTTTGTCATTTTGGCGAGTTACTGAAAGATGGCTACCGCGGCCGAAAGGCCCAAAGCCCATATTTTACCATGCCTTATATCACAGCCATTAGCAGGGTTGAGGCATCAAGTGCTGCAGTCAGTCTGACTCCTGTGGTCCCCTAAGGTTTCTAGCTTCCCAGTTATGAATGACACCCTGGTCTCCAGTTCAGCTTGAGAGCTCTTTAAGAGCCAATGGATGAGAGAGTGGGAAGAGACTGCCTTTTTTTTTTCTTTTTCCATTTCTTTCTTTCTTTCTTTTGCTGTTTTGTTTTGTTTTTCAAGAAAGGGTTTCTTTGTGTATCTTGGGCTGTCCTAAAACTCACTCTGTAAATCAGGCCATCTTTGAATTCACAGAGATCTGTGTGTGTGCTGTGATTAAAGGCATGCACACACCACAGCCCGGCTGAGACTGCAATTTCTTGTTAGCTCTGGGTAAGTGACAATGGCTCTGTGTTGTGAATCTCTGTGAATCCAGACTATGTTATGTCCTTCAATGACATGAGTCTGAAGCATCAAGCACCCATCCCTATACTCCCTGAGGTCTCTGAAGTCACGGTGCATCCTTAAAGGCTTAGAAAGCTTTTCCCTGGTTCACCTTTGTGTGTGTGTGTGTGTGTGTGTGTGTGTGTGTGTGTGTTTTGTTCTATCTAGGAGAAGCACCATAGCAGTTGCATAGTGACTGAGAAATTTGATTTTTAGGAAATGATTTTTCATACCTGTGAGTGGTCTCTCCATAGCCACTCCTCTTTTCTTAAACTTGAGTATAGGAATGAATGAATGAATGATCCCTCCCTCCCTCCCTCCCTCCCTCCCTCCCTCCCTCCCTCTCTCTTCATGGGAATGAGTATCTGGTCTTGCATTGAGGGCTCCCCAGTTCTCAGCATCTCCAGCCCAACCTGTCACAAGCTGATCACACATTTGCAAACTTGGGATATATTCTGCTGAATTTTTGGGATAATGAATTTCATCAACTATGGGACTAACTTTGTTCTGACAGGACACTCACAATCTCTCCTCATCACACCCACATAGTGTAACAACTTTGTGGTTCCTCCATAATGTGCTTATTTCTGTCAGGGAACTGAAAGCCAGCCAGCCAGCCAGCCAGCCAGCCAGCCAACACTATCTACAAAGCTACAGAGAAACCCTGTCGTGAAAAACCAAAAATAAATAAATAAATAGGCATGGATTTTTTTTAAAAAATCAAACGCAAACTAAGTAGAAATAACTACTTTCAGTATGCCATTCAAGAATTAGGGAACCCTTTATCCCAGCACGTGGGAGACACAGGCAGAAGGACATCTGTGAGTTAAAATCCAGACTCATCTACCAAGTGAAATCACAAGACTCGTGCACTGTCTTATAGGTCCTAAACTCCCATGGTCCAGTTTCTAGGGTTGGGGGCCTCTCTATAAAGCCTGGAAATTCACAGAGGTCCACCTGCCTCTGTCTCTTTGATGATAGAATAAAAGATGTGCACCACAATAACCAGGGTCAGTTTCTTGTAGATTTAGTTTAATTTCAAATTTTGTTTGTATCTCTTGGTCTGCACCAAGTGTGTCCCTGTGGGGGTGGGGGGCAGGGAAGTTGTCCTATTTTAGAACATTTTATTTTACTTTTATTTGAGACAGTCTTTCTGGTTGTGTAGAACTTATTTTAATTTCAAATTTTTAAAGAATTTTTTTATGATTTATTTAACTTTATTTTATGTGCAGTCGTGTGAAACTGGATTTACAATCACTTATGAGCTGCTGCCTTGTGGGGGTTACATCTCAGGAGCACAAGAACCCAAATCTGTGCTGTACTCCCTGTCACCAAAAGAGGTCACTAGATCCCCACCATGTGGTTTCTGGACATTCCAGAAATTCCATCTCTCCAGTTCTCATTCTTTCATTGTTCCTCCTGCATGCCTGCGTCTAGTGAGAGAGTGGGCAACTTTCCTCCCTGCTTCTCTGTGTCTGTGTCTGTCACATCCTGGATAGCCAGAGTGCCCGCCACCTCTGCCTGAGATAGATGTGGCTGGCAGCCCTGGGGCTGGGGGAAAGGGAGAGAGTGGGTTCCCTGGAGAGCCTTGGGCAGAGGCTCTGTGGATTCCCTGCCGGAGGCCTCACTGCCTCTGAGGAGCCCATGGGGGAGGGGGAAAGGGAAGGTCAACCAGAGAGTCCTGCCTGGCTTTTGCTTTGCTTTGTTCTTGTTTTTGTTTGTTTGTTTATTTTATTTTCAGGTACAGCTGTGACCAGGTCTGGATCCAGGACAGACTCAAAAGCTAGAGAGAAATCCTGTCTCAGAAAACAAAAATAAATAAATACATAAATAAACACATAAACAAATACATAAACTAATAAATGAATGGATAGATAGATAGATAGATAGATAGATAGATAGATAGCCAGACAGAGAGAGAGATGATAAAACACCTTCAAGATCAGGGAGACCAAGGCTGGCAGATCACTGTAAGTTTAAAGCTACCTTGTTCTGCAGATTGAGATTCAGGACAGGCAAAGTGACATAGAGAAACCCTGTTTTCAAAAAAAAGGTGGGGGCTGGAGAGATGGCTCTGCGGTTAAGAGTGCTGACTGCTCTTCCAGAGGACCCAGGTTCAATTCCTACCACCCACATGGCAGTCAACAGCTGTCTGTAACTCCAAGATCTGACACCCTCAGATAGACATACATGCAGGCAAAACACCAATGCCGACAAAATAAATTATTAGGAAAATAAATATATAAAAAAGGTTGTTTAGCCTTTAATCCCAGCATTAGGAGGCAGAGGCAGATGGCTCTCTGTGAGTCTGAGGCCAGTTTTGTCTACAAAGTGAGTCCCAGGGCATACGCATACAAGGGCACACAACGAAACCCTATGTTGAACAACCACAAATAAACAAACAAATAAAGAGATAATAACAATAAAAATATTTGAGAGTTCAAATAATTGACTTCATCCACAATAAAAGAATATAAAAATAAAAATATCAAACGCATTTGAACGCATCAGCACAGGAGACCGCTTCCTAAATAGAACCCCAGTAGCACAGACACTGAGAGAAACAATTAATAAGTGAGAGAGACCTCCTGAAACTGAAAAGCTTCTGTAAAGCAAAGAACACGGCCAACAAGACAAAATGACGGCCTTACAGAATGGAAAAAGATCTTCACTAACCCCACATCAGACAGAGGTCTGTCTGATCTCCAAAACATACAAAGAACACAAGACATTGGTCATCTCAAGAACAAATAATCTAATTCACAAAATGGAGTACAGACTTAAACAGAGAACTCTCAACCGAGGAATCTAAAATGGCTGAAAGACACTTAAGGAAATGTTCAACATGCTTAGTCATCAGAGAAATGCAAATCAAAACAAGTTTCTAGAAACAAGGAGACAGTTCATAATGTTTCTTTCTTCTTTTTTTTTTTAATTTGGGATGGGGGCCTCTCTCCAAAACCTGGGAATTCACAGAGGTACACCTGTCTCTGTCTCTTGGATGATAGAATAAAAGATGTGCACCACAGTGACAATCCAACTAAGTTTTTAGTATCTCATTCTGTTAATTTCATGTACATTTAGTTTCATTTCAAATTTTGTTTGTATCTCTTGGTCTGCACCCAAGTGTGTCCTTGGTGGGGGGGGGGCAGGGAAGGTGCCCTATTTCAGAACATTTTACTTAACTTTTATTTGAGACAGTCTTTCCAGTTGTGTAGAACTTAGTTTCATTTCAAATTTTTAATGACCAGGAAGGATGAAAGCATTCAAAAGGACTGGTTCCATATCTGGCAGAGAGGCAGGTGGATCTCTGGGAGTTTGAGGCCAGCCTGGTCGACGAGAGCTAGTTCCAAAGACAGGCTCCAAAGCAACAGAGAAAACCCTGCCTTGAAAATCAAAACAAAAACACAAACAAAAATAAAAAACATAAATTAAATCTGTGTGTGTGTGAGTGTGTGTGTGTGTGTGTGTGTGTGAGAGAGAGAGAGAGAGAGAGAGAGAGAGAGAGAGAGAGAGAGAGAGAGAGAGAGAGAAATGATTAAACAGGAAATAAGAAAAAAACCAAAACCATAATGTCACCAAGATGACAGCCTGGTTTATATAGTGAGTTAAAGGTATTATACAGAGAAACCCTGTACCAAAAAAATAATAAAAGAAGAAAACAGAAAAAAAACAAGGAAGGAAGAAAAGAAGGAAAAAAGGAAAGAAGGAAGAAAAACTGGTGTTTTCCTTTTTTTCTTTGTTTATCTCAGGTTATTTTTTTTTTTATTGCTGCCGCAGCAGCAGTATATTTTGGGCAGCTGCCTAGCTGGGTAATGGTGGCAGCACATTTCTTTATTCTCAGTTCTCAGCCCTCAGAGATCAGGAGAGGCAGAGGCAGGCAGATCGCTGTGAGTTTGAGGCTACCTTGTTCTGCAGGCAAAGCGACGACAGACACAGAGAAACTAAAAGTGTGTTTAGTACAGGCCTTTTATTCCGGCACTAGGAGGCAGAGGTAGAGGCAGGGGCAGCTAGATCTCTGTGAGTCTGAGGCCAGCCTTGTCTACAAAGTGAGTTCCAGGGCAAACAAGCATACAAAGGGAATCCCTATGTAGAAAAACCACAAATAAACAAATAATAATAATGATGATGATGATGATAATCTAAGAGCTCAATTAATTGACTTCACCCACAATTCAAAAATTAAAAAATAAAACAAAGAGTGTGTCTGACCGATCAGTGAAAGGACTATGTGGGCCAAGGGGCTGCCACAATTATGGATTGGTGAGAGGGAGGAAAGGAGGGAGGCAGCAAGGGCAGTTCCCAGTCACCTAAATGCCTTTCAAAGACATTTCACCATGGCAACCACTCGCTTGCTTTCTTGGGGTTTCTTTTCTTCAGTAGTTGTGTTTGTACAACCTACCCCACACCCCACTTCTCATACTAAATACAGAGTCTGAGAAAATTAAAGCAGCTGTGGAAAAATTCCCACTTGGATATCTTTTCCTGCCCAGTAAAACAAAAACGACTATAACAGGGCTGGAGAGATGGCTCAGAGGTTAAGAGCACTGACTGCTTTTCCACAGGTCCTGAGTTCAATTCCCAGCAACCACATGGTGGCTTACAACCATCTATAATGAGACCTGGTGCCCCCTTCTGGCTTGCAGGCACACGTGGAAGGAATGCTATACACATAATATAATAAATAAATTTAAAAAAAAGAAACGACTATAACAAAAATATGCATATCTAAAAAAAACAAAAAAATAAAAAAAATACATATCTAAGCAGACCAATCAAGTTGTATCCTCACCCTTTATATTATTTATTTATTTATTTATTTATTTATTTATTTATTTATTGGGTTTTCAAGACAAGTTTTCTCTGTAGCTTTGGTGCCTGTCCTGGAACTCCCAGAGATTTGCCTGCCTCTGCCTCCAGAGTGCTGGGATTAAAGGCGTGTGCCACCACTGCCCGCCTTAGACTCACCCTTTAATGGTTCAGCAAGGAGTTCTAGCTGTTAGGAAGGGCTGGTGACCTTGAACTTTACTAGTCTCTGAAATCTGCCTTCTCACTTTTACCAGGTGCCTTCAGGGACAGGAGTGGAGGCCAGGGCCTGTAGCTTTGGCTTGTACATTTACTTCAATTTTAATTTTTTTGTCTTGTTTTTCGAAACAGGGTTTCCCTGGGTAACAGTCCTAGCTGATCTGGAACTAGCTCTTGTAGACCAGGCTGGCTTCCAACTCCCAAGAAATTCACCTGCCTCTGCCCCCTGTGTGCTGGGAATAAAGGCATGTGCCACCACCACATTTATTTAAACCTCTCTCTCGGTGTGCCTGTGTATGTGGGGGAGACAGGGAAGGTGTCATATTTCCAAACATTTTCATAACTGCACTTAGCACTGCACTCTTTTACATTTTATTTTACTTTTAGTTGAGACAGTGTTTCCAGTTGTGTAGTTTAATTTCAATTTCTTAAAGAATTTTTTTTTATGATTTATTTAACCATGCAGGTGCTGGGAATTGAACCCAATTTCTCAGGAAGAGCCAAGAAACTAGCTCTCCAGGCTCTTAATTTAAAAGTTTATTTATGTGTCTCTGGGTGTGCCTGTGCCTGTGATTGTGTTTGGTGTGTGTGTGTGTGGGGGTATATTTTGACCTCACCAGATGAAGGCATTCAAGAGCACTGGCTCCATATCTGGCAAAGGCAGGATCTCTGGGAGTTTTAGGCCAGCGTGGTCTACAAAAAGGAGCCAGTTCCAAGAACAGTCTCCAAATCAGCAGAGAAACCCTGTCTCATAAAGCAAAACACAAAACCAAACAAGAAATAAATAAATTGAGAGAGAGAGAGAAAGCGAGAGAGAGAGAGAGAGAGAGAGAGAGAGAGAGAGAGAGAGAGAAGAAATGTGGATTTACAGATAGGAAATAAGAATAAAAAGAGAACGTTACCAACAAGACAGCCTGGTCTATAAACTGAGTTCCAGGACAGCTAGGGCTGTTAAACAGAGAAATCGTGCCTCAAAAAATACTAAAAGAAGAGAAAAAAAAAAAGCAAGCAAGCAAGAAAATGCAGGGTTTTTTTCCCCTTTTTTGTCTTTGTTAATTCCAGGCCATTCATTTTAATTTTACTTTTTCTTTTAAGATTATATTTTCAGGGGCTGTAGAGATGGCTCAGAGGTTAAGAGCACTGACTGTTCTTCTAAAGGTCCTGAGTTCAATTCCTAGCAACAATATGGTGGCTCACAACCATCTGTAATGGGGTCTTCTGGCCTGCAGTCATGCATGGAAGGAGTGCTGTATACATAATAAATAATTAATTTAAAAAAAAAGATTGTATTTGCAGCATAAGTGTTCAGAAAGAAGAAGTCCTGGGCCATGTAGTAAAATAGTTTGTCTGAAACACAAATAAAAAGACAGGTCCTGTCTCAAAAACCAAAAAAAAAAAAAAAAAAACAAATTAAAATGTGAAATAAAACCAAGAAGGGGCTTTTTGTTTTGTTTTGTTTTGTTTTCTATGAAACCTGAAAATGGCTGAATTCAACAATTATCCAACTTCAGCAAGAAGGTACTGTTTCCCAGCTTCAACCAGAAAACAGCAAATATGCACATCTAGGCCCTGTCAACAGAAGAGGGCACTAGATTTCCACCATGTGGTTTCTGGAAAGTCCAGAAATTCCATCTCTCCATTTCTGATTCTTTCAATCACTGCAGGCAGGCCTGCATTTAGTGAGAGAGTGGACACCACTCCTCGTTCCTTCCTGTTTCTCACGTGTTCATGTCTCACGTGTTCATGTCATAAACACGCGCACATGTGTTTATGGGGTGGCTTTGAACTAACCAAGATGACTGGTTCCATATCTGGCAGAGAGGCAGTTGGATCTCTGGGAGTTTGAGGACAGCCTGGTCGACAAGAGCTAGTTCTAAGACAACAGAGAAACCATGCCTTGAAAATCAAAACTAAAACACAAACAAAAATAAATAAATAAATAAATGAATAAATACATAAAATAAAACATGAATTAAATGAGAAAGAGAGAGGGAGAAGAAATGTCAATTTGTCAATTTTCAGACCAGAAATAAGAAAAAACAAAACCATAATGTCACCAAGATGACAGCCTGGTTTATATAGTGAGTTAAAGGTATTATACAGAGAAACCAAAAATAAAAAATAATAAAAGAAGAAAACAGGAAGGAAGGAAGGAAGGAAGGAAGGAAAAATAGGTGCTTTCCTTTTTTTCTTTGTTTATCTCAGGTTATTTATTTTTATTTAATTTTTTTCTAAAATTGCCGCAGCAGCAGTATATTTTGGGCAGCTGACTACTATCATGGAAGCGTTCAGAAAGAAGTCCTGGGCCATGTAGTGAGATAGATTGTCTGGAGCATAAATAAAAAGCCAATTCCTGTCTCAAAAAAAGAAAAAAAAATCAAGTTAAAATGTGAAATAATAAAATAAATAAGGGTGGTTTTTTTTTTTTGTTTCTTGTTTTTTTTTTTTTTTGCAATGAGTGAATTCAAGTCAACAACTTTCAGTTTCCCAACTCCAACAGGAAAGGCTGCAGATATCCATATCAAAGAGGTCCAGTGGAGCTGTAGCCACACCCTTTAATGCTTGTGTCCCAAGGACACAGAGTTTAGGAAAGAAATGATCTTGATCTTTTTTTCAGGAGATCTGAAAACTCAAAACAGCAACCAAACACACACCAAGTAGGAAGAAATGACAGAGAGGCAGGGGGAGTTCAAGGCCAGCCTCACCTACCAAGGACATTCCAGGACTGTTCCCTAGATAAACCCTGTCTCACAAAACCAACCAAACACACACACACACACACACACACAACCCAGAAGAATAAGGAAAGTGTTCCTGAAACACCACAAACCAGCTAGATTGCACTTAATAGCAATCAAAAGTGGGTGAAATATAAAATGGAGAGAAATTCTTTGATGAAATCCAACCCTCTTTCTTGGTCAAAGCTGTACAGCCAATAGAACTAGAGGGAGGGAACATGTGTCCATCTCTCAATAAAAAAAGAAAAAAGGCTAGAATCTCACTGTGAGCGTAAAAGATGAAAATCTTACAGCTGATACCATCCAGTCTCAAGTTAGAAAAACTTGAAACGATGCAACAGGAGACAGACAGTTTCCCAATGAACTCTTGCTATTCTCCAGGGGAAGTTTTGTTCCTGAGGGTTTTTTTTTTTTTTTTTTTTTTTTTTTGATTTTTCGAGACAGGGTTTCTCTGTAGCTTTGGAGCCTGTCCTGGCACTAGCTCTTCTAGACCAGGCTGGCCTCGAACTCACAGAGATCCACCTGCCTCTGCCTCCCAAGTGTTGGGATTAAAGGCATGCGCCACCACCGCCCGGCTCTGAGGGTTTTTGGAACAACTAAAATCCCTCTTATCTTTTTGTTTTGTTTTGTTTTCCATGCCCCCTCAGAGGACACCTGGATGTTTTTTAAGGATTTGGTTTTATTTTATTTAAGTATTTTGTTCCTCAGACATAACTCTGAAAACACTAATACGTAATAGCCAGTTTCTATTCAGTTCAGTTCAGATTTTTACCAAAACCTCCTGTCTGGCATGTCTCTGTCTTTGTTGAGTTCCTGTACTTACAGAAGCCAAGAGATAGCTGGCAGCCATCCATAGAAAATGCCCTCTCCCTTTGAACACGGCCCTCCTTTGGTCTGAGTTTCTCACACAGCTCTGATGATGCAGGAGGATGCCAAGGGCCCAGTTGGTGCCTCAGCCCGATGCCTGCATCTGTGCCTTGGCAGCAGCTATTCATGTCTTGCCACTCAGAGTCAAATTCCCTTAAGTTTAGCCTTCCCTAAGTGCTTGTTCACTTCAGAGGACTCAACCCTCATCTTCCGTGTCCTCCTGGCCTAATTTCTCATATTACTGATTTACTGAGTATGAATCAGTAATATGAGATGTTCCGGAGAGGGAGGAAGGGACATTCATGAAAAAAGTGAGTGTTCAACTAACTAACTCCCCATGGGAGAAGGAAGTAGTGAAAAGATTTTAATGAAGCAGAGAGAAATTTCTGGTTTTGGAAGGAGGAAATCCTGAATGGCTCCCTCTGTGTCGCAGGAGAGACTCCTGGAAAGGAAACCTCAGGTTCCGGTCAGTCGGTCGGTTGGTCAGTTCGGGGAGAAATATTAGCAAGGAGGTAAAGGCCTTGCCTCACGACATCAGCAGTCCCTTCTCTGGAAATTCTACGGTATCCCGGAGAGCTCTCGGAATTTTGTGATGTCACTCGTGTCCTAGAAATGCCAAGTGCCCTCAAGATACACTCTCTCGGTGCCTATAAGACTCAGTTCTAGACATGTTGTCTAGAGAATGGAGATCATGGAGAGGCCAGAGGGAGGAAGAAGAAAGCTGACCTCAGATCTCAGAGGAAAACACGGAGAAATAATTAGTGGTCCTGGGGAAGACGAAGTGAGTTCACCACTAGCAGGGACTAGAGAGATTTCTGGATGTGATGGCTTTGAGACTTCCAGGGCTAGGGCTCAGGAACTGGGAGGTTTCTGGAATGAAATAGGTCTGTCTTGTTTCTCTGAGTTCCTAAAGGGCCAACCCACATCAAAGATTCACGATAGTTGATTTGACAAAGTCGGGAATTGACAAGGAGTGCGGAAGGAGTCAGTGAGATTTCAATACCAGCACTGCACATCACGCCCCCCCTGGTCCTTTTCGTTGTGTAGCAATAATAATAGAGAAAGGGGAGTAGCGCTCTGCCAAAGCCCGTATTTTTTTTTAAATATTTATTTATTTATTTATTAAGTATACAATATTCTGTCTGTGTGTATCTGCAGGCCAGAAGAGGGCACCAGACCTCTTTACAGATGGTTGTGAGCCACCATGTGGTTGCCGGGAATTGAACTCAGGACCTTTGGAAGAGCAGGCAATGCTCTTAACCACTGAGCCATCTCTCCAGCCCCCCGTATTTTTTTTTTAATAGTCCAGGTGTGTTATTTCTTTTTGTACATCAGGCCATGAATTCGTAGGGAATGGGCTCCAGCAGCTCAGGCTCCTTCCTGTTAGTCCTCGCGAAGTGTGCTTCTCTGGGTTCGCTTGAGCTGAACCCAGGTGCCCTTCTCTTTGTCTTCCTTTTCCTTCTGGTTGTTCTCCTTCACCCGCTTCAGAAAGCTGTCTCTGCTCTTCGAGTGCTTGATGTGTTCAATCCGCACATTAATTCTCTTGGCAAGAATCTTGCCCTTAACTGGCTTGTTTACAATGATGCCCACAGCATGCTGGGTGACATTGTAGACTCTTCCGGTTTTGCCGTGGTAACATTTATGGGGCATTCCTTTTTGAACAGTGCCCATTCCCTTGATGTCTATAATATCGCCCTTCTTGTAGATTCGTGGCCAAAGGAACAACTCCATGTTTCCTAAAGGGCCTAGAGAACATATAGCGAGTGCCCCTCCTCTTTCCCTTTGTGTTTGTCATTTTGGCGAGTTACTGAAAGATGGCTACCGCGGCCGAAAGGCCCAAAGCCCATATTTTACCATGCCTTATATCACAGCCATTAGCAGGGTTGAGGCATCAAGTGCTGCAGTCAGTCTGACTCCTGTGGTCCCCTAAGGTTTCTAGCTTCCCAGTTATGAATGACACCCTGGTCTCCAGTTCAGCTTGAGAGCTCTTTAAGAGCCAATGGATGAGAGAGTGGGAAGAGACTGCCTTTTTTTTTTCTTTTTCCATTTCTTTCTTTCTTTCTTTTGCTGTTTTGTTTTGTTTTTCAAGAAAGGGTTTCTTTGTGTATCTTGGGCTGTCCTAAAACTCACTCTGTAAATCAGGCCATCTTTGAATTCACAGAGATCTGTGTGTGTGCTGTGATTAAAGGCATGCACACACCACAGCCCGGCTGAGACTGCAATTTCTTGTTAGCTCTGGGTAAGTGACAATGGCTCTGTGTTGTGAATCTCTGTGAATCCAGACTATGTTATGTCCTTCAATGACATGAGTCTGAAGCATCAAGCACCCATCCCTATACTCCCTGAGGTCTCTGAAGTCACGGTGCATCCTTAAAGGCTTAGAAAGCTTTTCCCTGGTTCACCTTTGTGTGTGTGTGTGTGTGTGTGTGTGTGTGTGTGTTTTGTTCTATCTAGGAGAAGCACCATAGCAGTTGCATAGTGACTGAGAAATTTGATTTTTAGGAAATGATTTTTCATACCTGTGAGTGGTCTCTCCATAGCCACTCCTCTTTTCTTAAACTTGAGTATAGGAATGAATGAATGAATGATCCCTCCCTCCCTCCCTCCCTCCCTCCCTCCCTCCCTCCCTCTCTCTTCATGGGAATGAGTATCTGGTCTTGCATTGAGGGCTCCCCAGTTCTCAGCATCTCCAGCCCAACCTGTCACAAGCTGATCACACATTTGCAAACTTGGGATATATTCTGCTGAATTTTTGGGATAATGAATTTCATCAACTATGGGACTAACTTTGTTCTGACAGGACACTCACAATCTCTCCTCATCACACCCACATAGTGTAACAACTTTGTGGTTCCTCCATAATGTGCTTATTTCTGTCAGGGAACTGAAAGCCAGCCAGCCAGCCAGCCAGCCAGCCAGCCAGCCAACACTATCTACAAAGCTACAGAGAAACCCTGTCGTGAAAAACCAAAAATAAATAAATAAATAGGCATGGATTTTTTTTAAAAAATCAAACGCAAACTAAGTAGAAATAACTACTTTCAGTATGCCATTCAAGAATTAGGGAACCCTTTATCCCAGCACGTGGGAGACACAGGCAGAAGGACATCTGTGAGTTAAAATCCAGACTCATCTACCAAGTGAAATCACAAGACTCGTGCACTGTCTTATAGGTCCTAAACTCCCATGGTCCAGTTTCTAGGGTTGGGGGCCTCTCTATAAAGCCTGGAAATTCACAGAGGTCCACCTGCCTCTGTCTCTTTGATGATAGAATAAAAGATGTGCACCACAATAACCAGGGTCAGTTTCTTGTAGATTTAGTTTAATTTCAAATTTTGTTTGTATCTCTTGGTCTGCACCAAGTGTGTCCCTGTGGGGGTGGGGGGCAGGGAAGTTGTCCTATTTTAGAACATTTTATTTTACTTTTATTTGAGACAGTCTTTCTGGTTGTGTAGAACTTATTTTAATTTCAAATTTTTAAAGAATTTTTTTATGATTTATTTAACTTTATTTTATGTGCAGTCGTGTGAAACTGGATTTACAATCACTTATGAGCTGCTGCCTTGTGGGGGTTACATCTCAGGAGCACAAGAACCCAAATCTGTGCTGTACTCCCTGTCACCAAAAGAGGTCACTAGATCCCCACCATGTGGTTTCTGGACATTCCAGAAATTCCATCTCTCCAGTTCTCATTCTTTCATTGTTCCTCCTGCATGCCTGCGTCTAGTGAGAGAGTGGGCAACTTTCCTCCCTGCTTCTCTGTGTCTGTGTCTGTCACATCCTGGATAGCCAGAGTGCCCGCCACCTCTGCCTGAGATAGATGTGGCTGGCAGCCCTGGGGCTGGGGGAAAGGGAGAGAGTGGGTTCCCTGGAGAGCCTTGGGCAGAGGCTCTGTGGATTCCCTGCCGGAGGCCTCACTGCCTCTGAGGAGCCCATGGGGGAGGGGGAAAGGGAAGGTCAACCAGAGAGTCCTGCCTGGCTTTTGCTTTGCTTTGTTCTTGTTTTTGTTTGTTTGTTTATTTTATTTTCAGGTACAGCTGTGACCAGGTCTGGATCCAGGACAGACTCAAAAGCTAGAGAGAAATCCTGTCTCAGAAAACAAAAATAAATAAATACATAAATAAACACATAAACAAATACATAAACTAATAAATGAATGGATAGATAGATAGATAGATAGATAGATAGATAGATAGATAGCCAGACAGAGAGAGAGATGATAAAACACCTTCAAGATCAGGGAGACCAAGGCTGGCAGATCACTGTAAGTTTAAAGCTACCTTGTTCTGCAGATTGAGATTCAGGACAGGCAAAGTGACATAGAGAAACCCTGTTTTCAAAAAAAAGGTGGGGGCTGGAGAGATGGCTCTGCGGTTAAGAGTGCTGACTGCTCTTCCAGAGGACCCAGGTTCAATTCCTACCACCCACATGGCAGTCAACAGCTGTCTGTAACTCCAAGATCTGACACCCTCAGATAGACATACATGCAGGCAAAACACCAATGCCGACAAAATAAATTATTAGGAAAATAAATATATAAAAAAGGTTGTTTAGCCTTTAATCCCAGCATTAGGAGGCAGAGGCAGATGGCTCTCTGTGAGTCTGAGGCCAGTTTTGTCTACAAAGTGAGTCCCAGGGCATACGCATACAAGGGCACACAACGAAACCCTATGTTGAACAACCACAAATAAACAAACAAATAAAGAGATAATAACAATAAAAATATTTGAGAGTTCAAATAATTGACTTCATCCACAATAAAAGAATATAAAAATAAAAATATCAAACGCATTTGAACGCATCAGCACAGGAGACCGCTTCCTAAATAGAACCCCAGTAGCACAGACACTGAGAGAAACAATTAATAAGTGAGAGAGACCTCCTGAAACTGAAAAGCTTCTGTAAAGCAAAGAACACGGCCAACAAGACAAAATGACGGCCTTACAGAATGGAAAAAGATCTTCACTAACCCCACATCAGACAGAGGTCTGTCTGATCTCCAAAACATACAAAGAACACAAGACATTGGTCATCTCAAGAACAAATAATCTAATTCACAAAATGGAGTACAGACTTAAACAGAGAACTCTCAACCGAGGAATCTAAAATGGCTGAAAGACACTTAAGGAAATGTTCAACATGCTTAGTCATCAGAGAAATGCAAATCAAAACAAGTTTCTAGAAACAAGGAGACAGTTCATAATGTTTCTTTCTTCTTTTTTTTTTTAATTTGGGATGGGGGCCTCTCTCCAAAACCTGGGAATTCACAGAGGTACACCTGTCTCTGTCTCTTGGATGATAGAATAAAAGATGTGCACCACAGTGACAATCCAACTAAGTTTTTAGTATCTCATTCTGTTAATTTCATGTACATTTAGTTTCATTTCAAATTTTGTTTGTATCTCTTGGTCTGCACCCAAGTGTGTCCTTGGTGGGGGGGGGGCAGGGAAGGTGCCCTATTTCAGAACATTTTACTTAACTTTTATTTGAGACAGTCTTTCCAGTTGTGTAGAACTTAGTTTCATTTCAAATTTTTAATGACCAGGAAGGATGAAAGCATTCAAAAGGACTGGTTCCATATCTGGCAGAGAGGCAGGTGGATCTCTGGGAGTTTGAGGCCAGCCTGGTCGACGAGAGCTAGTTCCAAAGACAGGCTCCAAAGCAACAGAGAAAACCCTGCCTTGAAAATCAAAACAAAAACACAAACAAAAATAAAAAACATAAATTAAATCTGTGTGTGTGTGAGTGTGTGTGTGTGTGTGTGTGTGTGAGAGAGAGAGAGAGAGAAGAGAGAGAGAGAGAGAGAGAGAGAGAGAGAGAGAGAAATGATTAAACAGGAAATAAGAAAAAAACCAAAACCATAATGTCACCAAGATGACAGCCTGGTTTATATAGTGAGTTAAAGGTATTATACAGAGAAACCCTGTACCAAAAAAATAATAAAAGAAGAAAACAGAAAAAAAACAAGGAAGGAAGAAAAGAAGGAAAAAAGGAAAGAAGGAAGAAAAACTGGTGTTTTCCTTTTTTTCTTTGTTTATCTCAGGTTATTTTTTTTTTTATTGCTGCCGCAGCAGCAGTATATTTTGGGCAGCTGCCTAGCTGGGTAATGGTGGCAGCACATTTCTTTATTCTCAGTTCTCAGCCCTCAGAGATCAGGAGAGGCAGAGGCAGGCAGATCGCTGTGAGTTTGAGGCTACCTTGTTCTGCAGGCAAAGCGACGACAGACACAGAGAAACTAAAAGTGTGTTTAGTACAGGCCTTTTATTCCGGCACTAGGAGGCAGAGGTAGAGGCAGGGGCAGCTAGATCTCTGTGAGTCTGAGGCCAGCCTTGTCTACAAAGTGAGTTCCAGGGCAAACAAGCATACAAAGGGAATCCCTATGTAGAAAAACCACAAATAAACAAATAATAATAATGATGATGATGATGATAATCTAAGAGCTCAATTAATTGACTTCACCCACAATTCAAAAATTAAAAAATAAAACAAAGAGTGTGTCTGACCGATCAGTGAAAGGACTATGTGGGCCAAGGGGCTGCCACAATTATGGATTGGTGAGAGGGAGGAAAGGAGGGAGGCAGCAAGGGCAGTTCCCAGTCACCTAAATGCCTTTCAAAGACATTTCACCATGGCAACCACTCGCTTGCTTTCTTGGGGTTTCTTTTCTTCAGTAGTTGTGTTTGTACAACCTACCCCACACCCCACTTCTCATACTAAATACAGAGTCTGAGAAAATTAAAGCAGCTGTGGAAAAATTCCCACTTGGATATCTTTTCCTGCCCAGTAAAACAAAAACGACTATAACAGGGCTGGAGAGATGGCTCAGAGGTTAAGAGCACTGACTGCTTTTCCACAGGTCCTGAGTTCAATTCCCAGCAACCACATGGTGGCTTACAACCATCTATAATGAGACCTGGTGCCCCCTTCTGGCTTGCAGGCACACGTGGAAGGAATGCTATACACATAATATAATAAATAAATTTAAAAAAAAGAAACGACTATAACAAAAATATGCATATCTAAAAAAAACAAAAAAATAAAAAAAATACATATCTAAGCAGACCAATCAAGTTGTATCCTCACCCTTTATATTATTTATTTATTTATTTATTTATTTATTTATTTATTTATTGGGTTTTCAAGACAAGTTTTCTCTGTAGCTTTGGTGCCTGTCCTGGAACTCCCAGAGATTTGCCTGCCTCTGCCTCCAGAGTGCTGGGATTAAAGGCGTGTGCCACCACTGCCCGCCTTAGACTCACCCTTTAATGGTTCAGCAAGGAGTTCTAGCTGTTAGGAAGGGCTGGTGACCTTGAACTTTACTAGTCTCTGAAATCTGCCTTCTCACTTTTACCAGGTGCCTTCAGGGACAGGAGTGGAGGCCAGGGCCTGTAGCTTTGGCTTGTACATTTACTTCAATTTTAATTTTTTTGTCTTGTTTTTCGAAACAGGGTTTCCCTGGGTAACAGTCCTAGCTGATCTGGAACTAGCTCTTGTAGACCAGGCTGGCTTCCAACTCCCAAGAAATTCACCTGCCTCTGCCCCCTGTGTGCTGGGAATAAAGGCATGTGCCACCACCACATTTATTTAAACCTCTCTCTCGGTGTGCCTGTGTATGTGGGGGAGACAGGGAAGGTGTCATATTTCCAAACATTTTCATAACTGCACTTAGCACTGCACTCTTTTACATTTTATTTTACTTTTAGTTGAGACAGTGTTTCCAGTTGTGTAGTTTAATTTCAATTTCTTAAAGAATTTTTTTTTATGATTTATTTAACCATGCAGGTGCTGGGAATTGAACCCAATTTCTCAGGAAGAGCCAAGAAACTAGCTCTCCAGGCTCTTAATTTAAAAGTTTATTTATGTGTCTCTGGGTGTGCCTGTGCCTGTGATTGTGTTTGGTGTGTGTGTGTGTGGGGGTATATTTTGACCTCACCAGATGAAGGCATTCAAGAGCACTGGCTCCATATCTGGCAAAGGCAGGATCTCTGGGAGTTTTAGGCCAGCGTGGTCTACAAAAAGGAGCCAGTTCCAAGAACAGTCTCCAAATCAGCAGAGAAACCCTGTCTCATAAAGCAAAACACAAAACCAAACAAGAAATAAATAAATTGAGAGAGAGAGAGAAAGCGAGAGAGAGAGAGAGAGAGAGAGAGAGAGAGAGAGAGAGAGAAGAAATGTGGATTTACAGATAGGAAATAAGAATAAAAAGAGAACGTTACCAACAAGACAGCCTGGTCTATAAACTGAGTTCCAGGACAGCTAGGGCTGTTACACAGAGAAATCGTGCCTCAAAAAATACTAAAAGAAGAGAAAAAAAAAAAGCAAGCAAGCAAGAAAATGCAGGGTTTTTTTCCCCTTTTTTGTCTTTGTTAATTCCAGGCCATTCATTTTAATTTTACTTTTTCTTTTAAGATTATATTTTCAGGGGCTGTAGAGATGGCTCAGAGGTTAAGAGCACTGACTGTTCTTCTAAAGGTCCTGAGTTCAATTCCTAGCAACAATATGGTGGCTCACAACCATCTGTAATGGGGTCTTCTGGCCTGCAGTCATGCATGGAAGGAGTGCTGTATACATAATAAATAATTAATTTAAAAAAAAAGATTGTATTTGCAGCATAAGTGTTCAGAAAGAAGAAGTCCTGGGCCATGTAGTAAAATAGTTTGTCTGAAACACAAATAAAAAGACAGGTCCTGTCTCAAAAACCAAAAAAAAAAAAAAAAAAAACAAATTAAAATGTGAAATAAAACCAAGAAGGGGCTTTTTGTTTTGTTTTGTTTTGTTTTCTATGAAACCTGAAAATGGCTGAATTCAACAATTATCCAACTTCAGCAAGAAGGTACTGTTTCCCAGCTTCAACCAGAAAACAGCAAATATGCACATCTAGGCCCTGTCAACAGAAGAGGGCACTAGATTTCCACCATGTGGTTTCTGGAAAGTCCAGAAATTCCATCTCTCCATTTCTGATTCTTTCAATCACTGCAGGCAGGCCTGCATTTAGTGAGAGAGTGGACACCACTCCTCGTTCCTTCCTGTTTCTCACGTGTTCATGTCTCACGTGTTCATGTCATAAACACGCGCACATGTGTTTATGGGGTGGCTTTGAACTAACCAAGATGACTGGTTCCATATCTGGCAGAGAGGCAGTTGGATCTCTGGGAGTTTGAGGACAGCCTGGTCGACAAGAGCTAGTTCTAAGACAACAGAGAAACCATGCCTTGAAAATCAAAACTAAAACACAAACAAAAATAAATAAATAAATAAATGAATAAATACATAAAATAAAACATGAATTAAATGAGAAAGAGAGAGGGAGAAGAAATGTCAATTTGTCAATTTTCAGACCAGAAATAAGAAAAAACAAAACCATAATGTCACCAAGATGACAGCCTGGTTTATATAGTGAGTTAAAGGTATTATACAGAGAAACCAAAAATAAAAAATAATAAAAGAAGAAAACAGGAAGGAAGGAAGGAAGGAAGGAAGGAAAAATAGGTGCTTTCCTTTTTTTCTTTGTTTATCTCAGGTTATTTATTTTTATTTAATTTTTTTCTAAAATTGCCGCAGCAGCAGTATATTTTGGGCAGCTGACTACTATCATGGAAGCGTTCAGAAAGAAGTCCTGGGCCATGTAGTGAGATAGATTGTCTGGAGCATAAATAAAAAGCCAATTCCTGTCTCAAAAAAAGAAAAAAAAATCAAGTTAAAATGTGAAATAATAAAATAAATAAGGGTGGTTTTTTTTTTTTGTTTCTTGTTTTTTTTTTTTTTTGCAATGAGTGAATTCAAGTCAACAACTTTCAGTTTCCCAACTCCAACAGGAAAGGCTGCAGATATCCATATCAAAGAGGTCCAGTGGAGCTGTAGCCACACCCTTTAATGCTTGTGTCCCAAGGACACAGAGTTTAGGAAAGAAATGATCTTGATCTTTTTTTCAGGAGATCTGAAAACTCAAAACAGCAACCAAACACACACCAAGTAGGAAGAAATGACAGAGAGGCAGGGGGAGTTCAAGGCCAGCCTCACCTACCAAGGACATTCCAGGACTGTTCCCTAGATAAACCCTGTCTCACAAAACCAACCAAACACACACACACACACACACACACAACCCAGAAGAATAAGGAAAGTGTTCCTGAAACACCACAAACCAGCTAGATTGCACTTAATAGCAATCAAAAGTGGGTGAAATATAAAATGGAGAGAAATTCTTTGATGAAATCCAACCCTCTTTCTTGGTCAAAGCTGTACAGCCAATAGAACTAGAGGGAGGGAACATGTGTCCATCTCTCAATAAAAAAAGAAAAAAGGCTAGAATCTCACTGTGAGCGTAAAAGATGAAAATCTTACAGCTGATACCATCCAGTCTCAAGTTAGAAAAACTTGAAACGATGCAACAGGAGACAGACAGTTTCCCAATGAACTCTTGCTATTCTCCAGGGGAAGTTTTGTTCCTGAGGGTTTTTTTTTTTTTTTTTTTTTTTTTTGATTTTTCGAGACAGGGTTTCTCTGTAGCTTTGGAGCCTGTCCTGGCACTAGCTCTTCTAGACCAGGCTGGCCTCGAACTCACAGAGATCCACCTGCCTCTGCCTCCCAAGTGTTGGGATTAAAGGCATGCGCCACCACCGCCCGGCTCTGAGGGTTTTTGGAACAACTAAAATCCCTCTTATCTTTTTGTTTTGTTTTGTTTTCCATGCCCCCTCAGAGGACACCTGGATGTTTTTTAAGGATTTGGTTTTATTTTATTTAAGTATTTTGTTCCTCAGACATAACTCTGAAAACACTAATACGTAATAGCCAGTTTCTATTCAGTTCAGTTCAGATTTTTACCAAAACCTCCTGTCTGGCATGTCTCTGTCTTTGTTGAGTTCCTGTACTTACAGAAGCCAAGAGATAGCTGGCAGCCATCCATAGAAAATGCCCTCTCCCTTTGAACACGGCCCTCCTTTGGTCTGAGTTTCTCACACAGCTCTGATGATGCAGGAGGATGCCAAGGGCCCAGTTGGTGCCTCAGCCCGATGCCTGCATCTGTGCCTTGGCAGCAGCTATTCATGTCTTGCCACTCAGAGTCAAATTCCCTTAAGTTTAGCCTTCCCTAAGTGCTTGTTCACTTCAGAGGACTCAACCCTCATCTTCCGTGTCCTCCTGGCCTAATTTCTCATATTACTGATTTACTGAGTATGAATCAGTAATATGAGATGTTCCGGAGAGGGAGGAAGGGACATTCATGAAAAAAGTGAGTGTTCAACTAACTAACTCCCCATGGGAGAAGGAAGTAGTGAAAAGATTTTAATGAAGCAGAGAGAAATTTCTGGTTTTGGAAGGAGGAAATCCTGAATGGCTCCCTCTGTGTCGCAGGAGAGACTCCTGGAAAGGAAACCTCAGGTTCCGGTCAGTCGGTCGGTTGGTCAGTTCGGGGAGAAATATTAGCAAGGAGGTAAAGGCCTTGCCTCACGACATCAGCAGTCCCTTCTCTGGAAATTCTACGGTATCCCGGAGAGCTCTCGGAATTTTGTGATGTCACTCGTGTCCTAGAAATGCCAAGTGCCCTCAAGATACACTCTCTCGGTGCCTATAAGACTCAGTTCTAGACATGTTGTCTAGAGAATGGAGATCATGGAGAGGCCAGAGGGAGGAAGAAGAAAGCTGACCTCAGATCTCAGAGGAAAACACGGAGAAATAATTAGTGGTCCTGGGGAAGACGAAGTGAGTTCACCACTAGCAGGGACTAGAGAGATTTCTGGATGTGATGGCTTTGAGACTTCCAGGGCTAGGGCTCAGGAACTGGGAGGTTTCTGGAATGAAATAGGTCTGTCTTGTTTCTCTGAGTTCCTAAAGGGCCAACCCACATCAAAGATTCACGATAGTTGATTTGACAAAGTCGGGAATTGACAAGGAGTGCGGAAGGAGTCAGTGAGATTTCAATACCAGCACTGCACATCACGCCCCCCCTGGTCCTTTTCGTTGTGTAGCAATAATAATAGAGAAAGGGGAGTAGCGCTCTGCCAAAGCCCGTATTTTTTTTTAAATATTTATTTATTTATTTATTAAGTATACAATATTCTGTCTGTGTGTATCTGCAGGCCAGAAGAGGGCACCAGACCTCTTTACAGATGGTTGTGAGCCACCATGTGGTTGCCGGGAATTGAACTCAGGACCTTTGGAAGAGCAGGCAATGCTCTTAACCACTGAGCCATCTCTCCAGCCCCCCGTATTTTTTTTTTAATAGTCCAGGTGTGTTATTTCTTTTTGTACATCAGGCCATGAATTCGTAGGGAATGGGCTCCAGCAGCTCAGGCTCCTTCCTGTTAGTCCTCACGAAGTGTGCTTCTCTGGGTTCGCTTGAGCTGAACCCAGGTGCCCTTCTCTTTGTCTTCCTTTTCCTTCTGGTTGTTCTCCTTCACCCGCTTCAGAAAGCTGTCTCTGCTCTTCGAGTGCTTGATGTGTTCAATCCGCACATTAATTCTCTTGGCAAGAATCTTGCCCTTAACTGGCTTGTTTACAATGATGCCCACAGCATGCTGGGTGACATTGTAGACTCTTCCGGTTTTGCCGTGGTAACATTTATGGGGCATTCCTTTTTGAACAGTGCCCATTCCCTTGATGTCTATAATATCGCCCTTCTTGTAGATTCGTGGCCAAAGGAACAACTCCATGTTTCCTAAAGGGCCTAGAGAACATATAGCGAGTGCCCCTCCTCTTTCCCTTTGTGTTTGTCATTTTGGCGAGTTACTGAAAGATGGCTACCGCGGCCGAAAGGCCCAAAGCCCATATTTTACCATGCCTTATATCACAGCCATTAGCAGGGTTGAGGCATCAAGTGCTGCAGTCAGTCTGACTCCTGTGGTCCCCTAAGGTTTCTAGCTTCCCAGTTATGAATGACACCCTGGTCTCCAGTTCAGCTTGAGAGCTCTTTAAGAGCCAATGGATGAGAGAGTGGGAAGAGACTGCCTTTTTTTTTTCTTTTTCCATTTCTTTCTTTCTTTCTTTTGCTGTTTTGTTTTGTTTTTCAAGAAAGGGTTTCTTTGTGTATCTTGGGCTGTCCTAAAACTCACTCTGTAAATCAGGCCATCTTTGAATTCACAGAGATCTGTGTGTGTGCTGTGATTAAAGGCATGCACACACCACAGCCCGGCTGAGACTGCAATTTCTTGTTAGCTCTGGGTAAGTGACAATGGCTCTGTGTTGTGAATCTCTGTGAATCCAGACTATGTTATGTCCTTCAATGACATGAGTCTGAAGCATCAAGCACCCATCCCTATACTCCCTGAGGTCTCTGAAGTCACGGTGCATCCTTAAAGGCTTAGAAAGCTTTTCCCTGGTTCACCTTTGTGTGTGTGTGTGTGTGTGTGTGTGTGTGTGTGTGTGTTTTGTTCTATCTAGGAGAAGCACCATAGCAGTTGCATAGTGACTGAGAAATTTGATTTTTAGGAAATGATTTTTCATACCTGTGAGTGGTCTCTCCATAGCCACTCCTCTTTTCTTAAACTTGAGTATAGGAATGAATGAATGAATGATCCCTCCCTCCCTCCCTCCCTCCCTCCCTCTCTCTTCATGGGAATGAGTATCTGGTCTTGCATTGAGGGCTCCCCAGTTCTCAGCATCTCCAGCCCAACCTGTCACAAGCTGATCACACATTTGCAAACTTGGGATATATTCTGCTGAATTTTTGGGATAATGAATTTCATCAACTATGGGACTAACTTTGTTCTGACAGGACACTCACAATCTCTCCTCATCACACCCACATAGTGTAACAACTTTGTGGTTCCTCCATAATGTGCTTATTTCTGTCAGGGAACTGAAAGCCAGCCAGCCAGCCAGCCAGCCAGCCAGCCAGCCAACACTATCTACAAAGCTACAGAGAAACCCTGTCGTGAAAAACCAAAAATAAATAAATAAATAGGCATGGATTTTTTTTAAAAAATCAAACGCAAACTAAGTAGAAATAACTACTTTCAGTATGCCATTCAAGAATTAGGGAACCCTTTATCCCAGCACGTGGGAGACACAGGCAGAAGGACATCTGTGAGTTAAAATCCAGACTCATCTACCAAGTGAAATCACAAGACTCGTGCACTGTCTTATAGGTCCTAAACTCCCATGGTCCAGTTTCTAGGGTTGGGGGCCTCTCTATAAAGCCTGGAAATTCACAGAGGTCCACCTGCCTCTGTCTCTTTGATGATAGAATAAAAGATGTGCACCACAATAACCAGGGTCAGTTTCTTGTAGATTTAGTTTAATTTCAAATTTTGTTTGTATCTCTTGGTCTGCACCAAGTGTGTCCCTGTGGGGGTGGGGGGCAGGGAAGTTGTCCTATTTTAGAACATTTTATTTTACTTTTATTTGAGACAGTCTTTCTGGTTGTGTAGAACTTATTTTAATTTCAAATTTTTAAAGAATTTTTTTATGATTTATTTAACTTTATTTTATGTGCAGTCGTGTGAAACTGGATTTACAATCACTTATGAGCTGCTGCCTTGTGGGGGTTACATCTCAGGAGCACAAGAACCCAAATCTGTGCTGTACTCCCTGTCACCAAAAGAGGTCACTAGATCCCCACCATGTGGTTTCTGGACATTCCAGAAATTCCATCTCTCCAGTTCTCATTCTTTCATTGTTCCTCCTGCATGCCTGCGTCTAGTGAGAGAGTGAGCAACTTTCCTCCCTGCTTCTCTGTGTCTGTGTCTGTCACATCCTGGATAGCCAGAGTGCCCGCCACCTCTGCCTGAGATAGATGTGGCTGGCAGCCCTGGGGCTGGGGGAAAGGGAGAGAGTGGGTTCCCTGGAGAGCCTTGGGCAGAGGCTCTGTGGATTCCCTGCCGGAGGCCTCACTGCCTCTGAGGAGCCCATGGGGGAGGGGGAAAGGGAAGGTCAACCAGAGAGTCCTGCCTGGCTTTTGCTTTGCTTTGTTCTTGTTTTTGTTTGTTTGTTTATTTTATTTTCAGGTACAGCTGTGACCAGGTCTGGATCCAGGACAGACTCAAAAGCTAGAGAGAAATCCTGTCTCAGAAAACAAAAATAAATAAATACATAAATAAACACATAAACAAATACATAAACTAATAAATGAATGGATAGATAGATAGATAGATAGATAGATAGCCAGACAGAGAGAGAGATGATAAAACACCTTCAAGATCAGGGAGACCAAGGCTGGCAGATCACTGTAAGTTTAAAGCTACCTTGTTCTGCAGATTGAGATTCAGGACAGGCAAAGTGACATAGAGAAACCCTGTTTTCAAAAAAAAAGGTGGGGGCTGGAGAGATGGCTCTGCGGTTAAGAGTGCTGACTGCTCTTCCAGAGGACCCAGGTTCAATTCCTACCACCCACATGGCAGTCAACAGCTGTCTGTAACTCCAAGATCTGACACCCTCAGATAGACATACATGCAGGCAAAACACCAATGCCGACAAAATAAATTATTAGGAAAATAAATATATAAAAAAGGTTGTTTAGCCTTTAATCCCAGCATTAGGAGGCAGAGGCAGATGGCTCTCTGTGAGTCTGAGGCCAGTTTTGTCTACAAAGTGAGTCCCAGGGCATACGCATACAAGGGCACACAACGAAACCCTATGTTGAACAACCACAAATAAACAAACAAATAAAGAGATAATAACAATAAAAATATTTGAGAGTTCAAATAATTGACTTCATCCACAATAAAAGAATATAAAAATAAAAATATCAAACGCATTTGAACGCATCAGCACAGGAGACCGCTTCCTAAATAGAACCCCAGTAGCACAGACACTGAGAGAAACAATTAATAAGTGAGAGAGACCTCCTGAAACTGAAAAGCTTCTGTAAAGCAAAGAACACGGCCAACAAGACAAAATGACGGCCTTACAGAATGGAAAAAGATCTTCACTAACCCCACATCAGACAGAGGTCTGTCTGATCTCCAAAACATACAAAGAACACAAGACATTGGTCATCTCAAGAACAAATAATCTAATTCACAAAATGGAGTACAGACTTAAACAGAGAACTCTCAACCGAGGAATCTAAAATGGCTGAAAGACACTTAAGGAAATGTTCAAATGCTTAGTCATCAGAGAAATGCAAATCAAAACAAGTTTCTAGAAACAAGGAGACAGTTCATAATGTTTCTTTCTTCTTTTTTTTTTAATTTGGGATGGGGGCCTCTCTCCAAAACCTGGGAATTCACAGAGGTACACCTGTCTCTGTCTCTTGGATGATAGAATAAAAGATGTGCACCACAGTGACAATCCAACTAAGTTTTTAGTATCTCATTCTGTTAATTTCATGTACATTTAGTTTCATTTCAAATTTTGTTTGTATCTCTTGGTCTGCACCCAAGTGTGTCCTTGGTGGGGGGGGGCAGGGAAGGTGCCCTATTTCAGAACATTTTACTTAACTTTTATTTGAGACAGTCTTTCCAGTTGTGTAGAACTTAGTTTCATTTCAAATTTTTAATGACCAGGAAGGATGAAAGCATTCAAAAGGACTGGTTCCATATCTGGCAGAGAGGCAGGTGGATCTCTGGGAGTTTGAGGCCAGCCTGGTCGACGAGAGCTAGTTCCAAAGACAGGCTCCAAAGCAACAGAGAAAACCCTGCCTTGAAAATCAAAACAAAAACACAAACAAAAATAAAAAACATAAATTAAATCTGTGTGTGTGTGTGTGAGTGTGTGTGTGTGTGTGTGTGTGTGTGTGAGAGAGAGAGAGAGAGAGAGAGAGAGAGAAATGATTAAACAGGAAATAAGAAAAAACACAAAACCATAATGTCACCAAGATGACAGCCTGGTTTATATAGTGAGTTAAAGGTATTATACAGAGAAACCCTGTACCAAAAATATAATAAAAGAAGAAAACAGAAAAAAAACAAGGAAGGAAGAAAAGAAGGAAAAAAGGAAAGAAGGAAGAAAAACTGGTGTTTTCCTTTTTTTCTTTGTTTATCTCAGGTTATTTTTTTTTTTATTGCTGCCGCAGCAGCAGTATATTTTGGGCAGCTGCCTAGCTGGGTAATGGTGGCAGCACATTTCTTTATTCTCAGTTCTCAGCCCTCAGAGATCAGGAGAGGCAGAGGCAGGCAGATCGCTGTGAGTTTGAGGCTACCTTGTTCTGCAGGCAAAGCGACGACAGACACAGAGAAACTAAAAGTGTGTTTAGTACAGGCCTTTTATTCCGGCACTAGGAGGCAGAGGTAGAGGCAGGGGCAGCTAGATCTCTGTGAGTCTGAGGCCAGCCTTGTCTACAAAGTGAGTTCCAGGGCAAACAAGCATACAAAGGGAATCCCTATGTAGAAAAACCACAAATAAACAAATAATAATAATGATGATGATGATGATAATCTAAGAGCTCAATTAATTGACTTCACCCACAATTCAAAAATTAAAAAATAAAACAAAGAGTGTGTCTGACCGATCAGTGAAAGGACTATGTGGGCCAAGGGGCTGCCACAATTATGGATTGGTGAGAGGGAGGAAAGGAGGGAGGCAGCAAGGGCAGTTCCCAGTCACCTAAATGCCTTTCAAAGACATTTCACCATGGCAACCACTCGCTTGCTTTCTTGGGGTTTCTTTTCTTCAGTAGTTGTGTTTGTACAACCTACCCCACACCCCACTTCTCATCCTAAATACAGAGTCTGAGAAAATTAAAGCAGCTGTGGAAAAATTCCCACTTGGATATCTTTTCCTGCCCAGTAAAACAAAAACGACTATAACAGGGCTGGAGAGATGGCTCAGAGGTTAAGAGCACTGACTGCTTTTCCACAGGTCCTGAGTTCAATTCCCAGCAACCACATGGTGGCTTACAACCATCTATAATGAGACCTGGTGCCCCCTTCTGGCTTGCAGGCACACGTGGAAGGAATGCTATACACATAATATAATAAATAAATTTAAAAAAAAAAAACGACTATAACAAAAATATGCATATCTAAAAAAAACAAAAAAATAAAAAAAATACATATCTAAGCAGACCAATCAAGTTGTAGCCTCACCCTTTATATTATTTATTTATTTATTTATTTATTTATTTATTGGCTTTTCAAGACAAGTTTTCTCTGTAGCTTTGGTGCCTGTCCTGGAACTCCCAGAGATTTGCCTGCCTCTGCCTCCAGAGTGCTGGGATTAAAGGCGTGTGCCACCACTGCCCGCCTTAGACTCACCCTTTAATGGTTCAGCAAGGAGTTCTAGCTGTTAGGAAGGGCTGGTGACCTTGAACTTTACTAGTCTCTGAAATCTGCCTTCTCACTTTTACCAGGTGCCTTCAGGGACAGGAGTGGAGGCCAGGGCCTGTAGCTTTGGCTTGTACATTTACTTCAATTTTAATTTTTTTGTCTTGTTTTTCGAAACAGGGTTTCCCTGGGTAACAGTCCTAGCTGATCTGGAACTAGCTCTTGTAGACCAGGCTGGCTTCCAACTCCCAAGAAATTCACCTGCCTCTGCCCCCTGTGTGCTGGGAATAAAGGCATGTGCCACCACCACATTTATTTAAACCTCTCTCTCGGTGTGCCTGTGTATGTGGGGGAGACAGGGAAGGTGTCATATTTCCAAACATTTTCATAACTGCACTTAGCACTGCACTCTTTTACATTTTATTTTACTTTTAGTTGAGACAGTGTTTCCAGTTGTGTAGTTTAATTTCAATTTCTTAAAGAATTTTTCTTTATGATTTATTTAACCATGCAGGTGCTGGGAATTGAACCCAATTTCTCAGGAAGAGCCAAGAAACTAGCTCTCCAGGCTCTTAATTTAAAAGTTTATTTATGTGTCTCTGGGTGTGCCTGTGCCTGGGATTGTGTTTGGTGTGTGTGGGGGGGGGGGGGTATATTTTGACCTCACCAGATGAAGGCATTCAAGAGCACTGGCTCCATATCTGGCAGAGGCAGGATCTCTGGGAGTTTTAGGCCAGCGTGGTCTACAAAAAGGAGCTAGTTCCAAGAACAGTCTCCAAATCAGCAGAGAAACCCTGTCTCATAAAGCAAAACACAAAACCAAACAAGAAATAAATAAATTGAGAGAGAGAGAGAAAGCAAGAGAGAGAGAGAGAGAGAGAGAGAGAGAGAGAGAGAGAGAAGAAATGTGGATTTACAGATAGGAAATAAGAATAAAAAGAGAACGTTACCAACAAGACAGCCTGGACTATAAACTGAGTTCCAGGACAGCTAGGGCTGTTACACAGAGAAATCGTGCCTCAAAAAATACTAAAAGAAGAGAAAAAAAAAAAAAGCAAGCAAGCAAGAAAATGCAGGGTTTTTTTCCCCTTTTTTGTCTTTGTTAATTCCAGGCCATTCATTTTAATTTTACTTTTTCTTTTAAGATTATATTTTCAGGGGCTGTAGAGATGGCTCAGAGGTTAAGAGCACTGACTGTTCTTCCAAAGGTCCTGAGTTCAATTCCTAGCAACAATATGGTGGCTCACAACCATCTGTAATGGGGTCTTCTGGCCTGCAGTCATGCATGGAAGGAGTGCTGTATACATAATAAATAATTAATTTAAAAAAAAGATTGTATTTGCAGCATAAGTGTTCAGAAAGAAGAAGTCCTGGGCCATGAAGTAAAATAGTTTGTCTGAAACACAAATAAAAAGACAGGTCCTGTCTCAAAAACCAAAAAAAAAAAAAAAAAAAAAAAAAAATTAAAATGTGAAATAAAACCAAGAAGGGGCTTTTTGTTTTGTTTTGTTTTGTTTTCTATGAAACCTGAAAATGGCTGAATTCAACAATTATCCAACTTCAGCAAGAAGGTACTGTTTCCCAGCTTCAACCAGAAAACAGCAAATATGCACATCTAGGCCCTGTCAACAGAAGAGAGCACTAGATTTCCACCATGTGGTTTCTGGAAAGTCCAGAAATTCCATCTCTCCATTTCTGATTCTTTCAATCACTGCAGGCAGGCCTGCATTTAGTGAGAGAGTGGACACCACTCCTCGTTCCTTCCTGTTTCTCACGTGTTCATGTCTCACGTGTTCATGTCATAAACACGCGCACATGTGTTTATGGGGTGGCTTTTGAACTAACCAAGATGACTGGTTCCATATCTGGCAGAGAGGCAGTTGGATCTCTGGGAGTTTGAGGACAGCCTGGTCGACAAGAGCTAGTTCTAAGACAACAGAGAAACCATGCCTTGAAAATCAAAACCAAAACACAAACAAAAATAAATAAATAAATACATAAAATAAAACATGAATTAAATGAGAAAGAGAGAGGGAGAAGAAATGTCAATTTGTCAATTTTCAGACCAGAAATAAGAAAAAGCAAAACCATAATGTCACCAAGATGACAGCCTGGTTTATATAGTGAGTTAAAGGTATTATACAGAGAAACCAAAAATAAAAAATAATAAAAGAAGAAAACAGGAAGGAAGGAAGGAAGGAAGGAAGGAAAAATAGGTGCTTTCCTTTTTTTCTTTGTTTATCTCAGGTTATTTATTTTTATTTAATTTTTTCTAAAATTGCAGCAGCAGCAGTATATTTTGGGCAGCTGACTACTATCATGGAAGCGTTCAGAAAGAAGTCCTGGGCCATGTAGTGAGATAGATTGTCTGGAGCATAAATAAAAAGCCAATTCCTGTCTCAAAAAAAGAAAAAAAAATCAAGTTAAAATGTGAAATAATAAAATAAATAAGGGTGGTTTTTTTTTTTGTTTCTTGTTTTTTTTTTTTTTTGCAATGAGTGAATTCAAGTCAACAACTTTCAGTTTCCCAACTCCAACAGGAAAGGCTGCAGATATCCATATCAAAGAGGTCCAGTGGAGCTGTAGCCACACCCTTTAATGCTTGTGTCCCAAGGACACAGAGTTTAGGAAAGAAATGATCTTGATCTTTTTTTCAGGAGATCTGAAAACTCAAAACAGCAACCAAACACACACCAAGTAGGAAGAAATGACAGAGAGGCAGGGGGAGTTCAAGGCCAGCCTCACCTACCAAGGACATTCCAGGACTGTTCCCTAGATAAACCCTGTCTCACAAAACCAACCAAACACACACACACACACACACAAACACACACACACACAAAACCCAGAAGAATAAGGAAAGTGTTCCTGAAACACCACAAACCAGCTAGATTGCACTTAATAGCAATCAAAAGTGGGTGAAATATAAAATGGAGAGAAATTCTTTGATGAAATCCAACCCTCTTTCTTGGTCAAAGCTGTACAGCCAATAGAACTAGAGGGAGGGAACATGTGTCCATCTCTCAATAAAAAAAGAAAAAAGGCTAGAATCTCACTGTGAGCGTAAAAGATGAAAATCTTACAGCTGACACCATCCAGTCTCAAGTTAGAAAAACTTGAAACGATGCAACAGGAGACAGACAGTTTCCCAATGAACTCTTGCTATTCTCCAGGGGAAGTTTTGTTCCTGAGGGTTTTTTTTTTTTTTTTTTTTGATTTTTCGAGACAGGGTTTCTCTGTAGCTTTGGAGCCTGTCCTGGCACTAGCTCTTCTAGACCAGGCTGGCCTCGAACTCACAGAGATCCACCTGCCTCTGCCTCCCAAGTGTTGGGATTAAAGGCATGCGCCACCACCGCCCGGCTCTGAGGGTTTTTGGAACAACTAAAATCCCTCTTATCTTTTTGTTTTGTTTTGTTTTCCATGCCCCCTCAGAGGACACCTGGATGTTTTTTAAGGATTTGGTTTTATTTTATTTAAGTATTTTGTTCCTCAGACATAACTCTGAAAACACTAATACGTAATAGCCAGTTTCTATTCAGTTCAGTTCAGATTTTTACCAAAACCTCCTGTCCGGCATGTCTCTGTCTTTGTTGAGTTCCTGTACTTACAGAAGCCAAGAGATAGCTGGCAGCCATCCATAGAAAATGCCCTCTCCCTTTGAACACGGCCCTCCTTTGGTCTGAGTTTCTCACACAGCTCTGATGATGCAGGAGGATGCCAAGGGCCCAGTTGGTGCCTCAGCCCGATGCCTGCATCTGTGCCTTGGCAGCAGCTATTCATGTCTTGCCACTCAGAGTCAAATTCCCTTAAGTTTAGCCTTCCCTAAGTGCTTGTTCACTTCAGAGGACTCAACCCTCATCTTCCGTGTCCTCCTGGCCTAATTTCTCATATTACTGATTTACTGAGTATGAATCAGTAATATGAGATGTTCCGGAGAGGGAGGAAGGGACATTCATGAAAAAAGTGAGTGTTCAACTAACTAACTCCCCATGGGAGAAGGAAGTAGTGAAAAGATTTTAATGAAGCAGAGAGAAATTTCTGGTTTTGGAAGGAGGAAATCCTGAATGGCTCCCTCTGTGTCGCAGGAGAGACTCCTGGAAAGGAAACCTCAGGTTCCGGTCAGTCGGTCGGTTGGTCAGTTCGGGGAGAAATATTAGCAAGGAGGTAAAGACCGTGCCTCACGACATCAGCAGTCCCTTCTCTGGAAATTCTATGGTATCCCGGAGAGCTCTCGGAATTTTGTGATGTCACTCGTGTCCTAGAAATGCCAAGTGCCCTCAAGATACACTCTCTCGGTGCCTATAAGACTCAGTTCTAGACATGTTGTCTAGAGAATGGAGATCATGGAGAGGCCAGAGGGAGGAAGAAGAAAGCTGACCTCAGATCTCAGAGGAAAACACGGAGAAATAATTAGTTGTCCTGGGGAAGACGAAGTGAGTTCACCACTAGCAGGGACTAGAGAGATTTCTGGATGTGATGGCTTTGAGACTTCCAGGGCTAGGGCTCAGGAACTGGGAGGTTTCTGGAATGAAATAGGTCTGTCTTGTTTCTCTGAGTTCCTAAAGGACCAACCCACATCAAAGATTCACGATAGTTGATTTGACAAAGTCGGGAATTGACAAGGAGTGCGGAAGGAGTCAGTGAGATTTCAATACCAGCACTGCACATCACGCCCCCCCCTGGTCCTTTTCGTTGTGTAGCAATAATAATAGAGAAAGGGGAGTAGCGCTCTGCCAAAACCCGTATTTTTTTTTAAATATTTATTTATTTATTTATTAAGTATACAATATTCTGTCTGTGTGTATCTGCAGGCCAGAAGAGGGCACCAGACCTCTTTACAGATGGTTGTGAGCCACCATGTGGTTGCCGGGAATTGAACTCAGGACCTTTGGAAGAGCAGGCAATGCTCTTAACCACTGAGCCATCTCTCCAGCCCCCCGTATTTTTTTTTTTAATAGTCCAGGTGTGTTATTTCTTTTTGTACATCAGGCCATGAATTCGTAGGGAATGGGCTCCAGCAGCTCAGGCTCCTTCCTGTTAGTCCTCGCGAAGTGTGCTTCTCTGGGTTCGCTTGAGCTGAACCCAGGTGCCCTTCTCTTTGTCTTCCTTTTCCTTCTGGTTGTTCTCCTTCACCCGCTTCAGAAAGCTGTCTCTGCTCTTCGAGTGCTTGATGTGTTCAATCCGCACATTAATTCTCTTGGCAAGAATCTTGCCCTTAACTGGCTTGTTTACAATGATGCCCACAGCATGCTGGGTGACATTGTAGACTCTTCCGGTTTTGCCGTGGTAACATTTATGGGGCATTCCTTTTTGAACAGTGCCCATTCCCTTGATGTCTATAATATCGCCCTTCTTGTAGATTCGTGGCCAAAGGAACAACTCCATGTTTCCTAAAGGGCCTAGAGAACATATAGCGAGTGCCCCTCCTCTTTCCCTTTGTGTTTGTCATTTTGGCGAGATACTGAAAGATGGCTACCGCGGCCGAAAGGCCCAAAGCCCATATTTTACCATGCCTTATATCACAGCCATTAGCAGGGTTGAGGCATCAAGTGCTGCAGTCAGTCTGACTCCTGTGGTCCCCTAAGGTTTCTAGCTTCCCAGTTATGAATGACACCCTGGTCTCCAGTTCAGCTTGAGAGCTCTTTAAGAGCCAATGGATGAGAGAGTGGGAAGAGACTGCCTTTTTTTTTTCTTTTTCCATTTCTTTCTTTCTTTCTTTTGCTGTTTTGTTTTGTTTTTCAAGAAAGGGTTTCTTTGTGTATCTTGGGCTGTCCTAAAACTCACTCTGTAAATCAGGCCATCTTTGAATTCACAGAGATCTGTGTGTGTGCTGTGATTAAAGGCATGCACACACCACAGCCCGGCTGAGACTGCAATTTCTTGTTAGCTCTGGGTAAGTGACAATGGCTCTGTGTTGTGAATCTCTGTGAATCCAGACTATGTTATGTCCTTCAATGACATGAGTCTGAAGCATCAAGCACCCATCCCTATACTCCCTGAGGTCTCTGAAGTCACGGTGCATCCTTAAAGGCTTAGAAAGCTTTTCCCTGGTTCACCTTTGTGTGTGTGTGTGTGTGTGTGTGTGTGTGTGTGTGTTTTGCTCTATCTAGGAGAAGCACCATAGCAGTTGCATAGTGACTGAGAAATTTGATTTTTAGGAAATGATTTTTCATATCTGTGAGTGGTCTCTCCATAGCCACTCATCTTTTCTTAAACTTGAGTATAGGAATGAATGAATGAATGATCCCTCCCTCCCTCCCTCCCTCCCTCCCTCTCTCTTCATGGGAACGAGTATCTGGTCTTGCATTGAGGGCTCCCCAGTTCTCAGCATCTCCAGCCCAACCTGTCACAAGCTGATCACATTTGCAAACTTGGGATATATTCTGCTGAATTTTTGGGATAATGAATTTCATCAACTATGGGACTAACTTTGTTCTGACAGGACACTCACAATCTCTCCTCATCACACCCACATAGTGTAACAACTTTGTGGTTCCTCCATAATGTGCTTATTTCTGTCAGGGAACTGAAAGCCAGCCAGCTGGCCAGCCAGCCAGCCAGCCAGCCAGCCAACACTATCTACAAAGCTACAGAGAAACCCTGTCGTGAAAAACTAAAAATAAATAAATAAATAGGCATGGATTTTTTTTAAAAAATCAAACGCAAACTAAGTAGAAATAACTACTTTCAGTATGCCATTCAAGAATTAGGGAACCCTTTATCCCAGCACGTGGGAGACACAGGCAGAAGGACATCTGTGAGTTAAAATCCAGACTCATCTACCAAGTGAGATCACAAGACTCGTGCACTGTCTTATAGGTCCTAAACTCCCATGGTCCAGTTTCTAGGGTTGGGGGCCTCTCTATAAAGCCTGGAAATTCACAGAGGTCCACCTGCCTCTGTCTCTTTGATGATAGAATAAAAGATGTGCACCACAATAACCAGGGTCAGTTTCTTGTAGATTTAGTTTAATTTCAAATTTTGTTTGTATCTCTTGGTCTGCACCAAGTGTGTCCCTGTGGGGGTGGGGGGCAGGGAAGTTGTCCTATTTTAGAACATTTTATTTTACTTTTATTTGAGACAGTCTTTCTGGTTGTGTAGAACTTATTTTAATTTCAAATTTTTAAAGAATTTTTTTATGATTTATTTAACTTTATTTTATGTGCAGTCGTGTGAAACTGGATTTACAATCACTTATGAGCTGCTGCCTTGTGGGGGTTACATCTCAGGAGCACAAGAACCCAAATCTGTGCTGTACTCCCTGTCACCAAAAGAGGTCACTAGATCCCCACCATGTGGTTTCTGGACATTCCAGAAATTCCATCTCTCCAGTTCTCATTCTTTCATTGTTCCTCCTGCATGCCTGCGTCTAGTGAGAGAGTGGGCAACTTTCCTCCCTGCTTCTCTGTGTCTGTGTCTGTCACATCCTGGATAGCCAGAGTGCCCGCCACCTCTGCCTGAGATAGATGTGGCTGGCAGCCCTGGGGCTGGGGGAAAGGGAGAGAGTGGGTTCCCTGGAGAGCCTTGGGCAGAGGCTCTGTGGATTCCCTGCCGGAGGCCTCACTGCCTCTGAGGAGCCCATGGGGGAGGGGGAAAGGGAAGGTCAACCAGAGAGTCCTGCCTGGCTTTTGCTTTGCTTTGTTCTTGTTTTTGTTTGTTTGTTTATTTTATTTTCAGGTACAGCTGTGACCAGGTCTGGATCCAGGACAGACTCAAAAGCTAGAGAGAAATCCTGTCTCAGAAAACAAAAATAAATAAATACATAAATAAACACATAAACAAATACATAAACTAATAAATGAATGGATAGATAGATAGATAGATAGATAGATAGCCAGACAGAGAGAGAGATGATAAAACACCTTCAAGATCAGGGAGACCAAGGCTGGCAGATCACTGTAAGTTTAAAGCTACCTTGTTCTGCAGATTGAGATTCAGGACAGGCAAAGTGACATAGAGAAACCCTGTTTTCAAAAAAAAGGTGGGGGCTGGAGAGATGGCTCTGCGGTTAAGAGTGCTGACTGCTCTTCCAGAGGACCCAGGTTCAATTCCTACCACCCACATGGCAGTCAACAGCTGTCTGTAACTCCAAGATCTGACACCCTCAGATAGACATACATGCAGGCAAAACACCAATGCCGACAAAATAAATTATTAGGAAAATAAATATATAAAAAAGGTTGTTTAGCCTTTAATCCCAGCATTAGGAGGCAGAGGCAGATGGCTCTCTGTGAGTCTGAGGCCAGTTTTGTCTACAAAGTGAGTCCCAGGGCATACGCATACAAGGGCACACAACGAAACCCTATGTTGAACAACCACAAATAAACAAACAAATAAAGAGATAATAACAATAAAAATATTTGAGAGTTCAAATAATTGACTTCATCCACAATAAAAGAATATAAAAATAAAAATATCAAACGCATTTGAACGCATCAGCACAGGAGACCGCTTCCTAAATAGAACCCCAGTAGCACAGACACTGAGAGAAACAATTAATAAGTGAGAGAGACCTCCTGAAACTGAAAAGCTTCTGTAAAGCAAAGAACACGGCCAACAAGACAAAATGACGGCCTTACAGAATGGAAAAAGATCTTCACTAACCCCACATCAGACAGAGGTCTGTCTGATCTCCAAAACATACAAAGAACACAAGACATTGGTCATCTCAAGAACAAATAATCTAATTCACAAAATGGAGTACAGACTTAAACAGAGAACTCTCAACCGAGGAATCTAAAATGGCTGAAAGACACTTAAGGAAATGTTCAACATGCTTAGTCATCAGAGAAATGCAAATCAAAACAAGTTTCTAGAAACAAGGAGACAGTTCATAATGTTTCTTTCTTCTTTTCTTCCTTCTTTTTTTTTAAATTTGGGATGGGGGCCTCTCTCCAAAACCTGGGAATTCACAGAGGTACACCTGTCTCTGTCTCTTGGATGATAGAATAAAAGATGTGCACCACAGTGACAATCCAACTAAGTTTTTAGTATCTCATTCTGTTAATTTCATGTACATTTAGTTTCATTTCAAATTTTGTTTGTATCTCTTGGTCTGCACCCAAGTGTGTCCTTGGTGGGGGGGGGCAGGGAAGGTGCCCTATTTCAGAACATTTTACTTAACTTTTATTTGAGACAGTCTTTCCAGTTGTGTAGAACTTAGTTTCATTTCAAATTTTTAATGACCAGGAAGGATGAAAGCACTCAAAAGGACTGGTTCCATATCTGGCAGAGAGGCAGGTGGATCTCTGGGAGTTTGAGGCCAGCCTGGTCGACGAGAGCTAGTTCCAAAGACAGGCTCCAAAGCAACAGAGAAAACCCTGCCTTGAAAATCAAAACAAAAACACAAACAAAAATAAAAAACATAAATTAAATCTGTGTGTGTGTGAGTGTGTGTGTGTGTGTGTGAGAGAGAGAGAGAGGAGAGAGAGAGAGAGAGAGAGAGAGAGAGAGAGAGAGAGAGAGAAATGATTAAACAGGAAATAAGAAAAAAACCAAAACCATAATGTCACCAAGATGACAGCCTGGTTTATATAGTGAGTTAAAGGTATTATACAGAGAAACCCTGTACCAAAAAAATAATAAAAGAAGAAAACAGAAAAAAAACAAGAAAGGAAGAAAAGAAGGAAAAAAGGAAAGAAGGAAGAAAAACTGGTGTTTTCCTTTTTTTCTTTGTTTATCTCAGGTTATTTTTTTTTTTTTATTGCTGCCGCAGCAGCAGTATATTTTGGGCAGCTGCCTAGCTGGGTAATGGTGGCAGCACATTTCTTTTTTTTTTTTTTTTTTATTTTTATTTTTTATTTATTTATTTATTATGTGTACAGCATTCCTTCCATGTGTGCCCGCAAGCCAGAAGGGGACGCCAGGTCACATTACAGATGGCTGTGAGCCACCATGTGGTTGCTGGGAATTGAACTCAGGACCTCTGGAAGAGCAGTCAGTGCTCTTAACCACTGAGCCATCTCTCCAGCCCAAATACAGTTTCTTTTTTTTTTTTTTAAAGTTTTTCACGACAGGGTTTCTCTGTGGTTTTGGAGCCTGTCCTGGAACTAGCTCTTGTAGACCAGGCTGGTCTCGAACTCAAGAGATCCGCCTGCCTCTGCCTCCCAAGTGCTGGGCAGCACATTTCTTTATTCTCAGTTCTCAGCCCTCAGAGATCAGGAGAGGCAGAGGCAGGCAGATCGCTGTGAGTTTGAGGCTACCTTGTTCTGCAGGCAAAGCGACGACAGACACAGAGAAACTAAAAGTGTGTTTAGTACAGGCCTTTTATTCCGGCACTAGGAGGCAGAGGTAGAGGCAGGGGCAGCTAGATCTCTGTGAGTCTGAGGCCAGCCTTGTCTACAAAGTGAGTTCCAGGGCAAACAAGCATACAAAGGGAATCCCTATGTAGAAAAACCACAAATAAACAAATAATAATAATGATGATGATGATGATAATCTAAGAGCTCAATTAATTGACTTCACCCACAATTCAAAAATTAAAAAATAAAACAAAGAGTGTGTCTGACCGATCAGTGAAAGGACTATGTGGGCCAAGGGGCTGCCACAATTATGGATTGGTGAGAGGGAGGAAAGGAGGGAGGCAGCAAGGGCAGTTCCCAGTCACCTAAATGCCTTTCAAAGACATTTCACCATGGCAACCACTCGCTTGCTTTCTTGGGGTTTCTTTTCTTCAGTAGTTGTGTTTGTACAACCTACCCCACACCCCACTTCTCATACTAAATACAGAGTCTGAGAAAATTAAAGCAGCTGTGGAAAAATTCCCACTTGGATATCTTTTCCTGCCCAGTAAAACAAAAACGACTATAACAGGGCTGGAGAGATGGCTCAGAGGTTAAGAGCACTGACTGCTTTTCCACAGGTCCTGAGTTCAATTCCCAGCAACCACATGGTGGCTTACAACCATCTATAATGAGACCTGGTGCCCCCTTCTGGCTTGCAGGCACACGTGGAAGGAATGCTATACACATAATATAATAAATAAATTTAAAAAAAAAAAAACGACTATAACAAAAATATGCATATCTAAAAAAAACAAAAAAATAAAAAAAATACATATCTAAGCAGACCAATCAAGTTGTAGCCTCACCCTTTATATTATTTATTTATTTATTTATTTATTTATTTATTTATTGGCTTTTCAAGACAAGTTTTCTCTGTAGCTTTGGTGCCTGTCCTGGAACTCCCAGAGATTTGCCTGCCTCTGCCTCCAGAGTGCTGGGATTAAAGGCGTGTGCCACCACTGCCCGCCTTAGACTCACCCTTTAATGGTTCAGCAAGGAGTTCTAGCTGTTAGGAAGGGCTGGTGACCTTGAACTTTACTAGTCTCTGAAATCTGCCTTCTCACTTTTACCAGGTGCCTTCAGGGACAGGAGTGGAGGCCAGGGCCTGTAGCTTTGGCTTGTACATTTACTTCAATTTTAATTTTTTTGTCTTGTTTTTCGAAACAGGGTTTCCCTGGGTAACAGTCCTAGCTGATCTGGAACTAGCTCTTGTAGACCAGGCTGGCTTCCAACTCCCAAGAAATTCACCTGCCTCTGCCCCCTGTGTGCTGGGAATAAAGGCATGTGCCACCACCACATTTATTTAAACCTCTCTCTCGGTGTGCCTGTGTATGTGGGGGAGACAGGGAAGGTGTCATATTTCCAAACATTTTCATAACTGCACTTAGCACTGCACTCTTTTACATTTTATTTTACTTTTAGTTGAGACAGTGTTTCCAGTTGTGTAGTTTAATTTCAATTTCTTAAAGAATTTTTTTTTATGATTTATTTAACCATGCAGGTGCTGGGAATTGAACCCAATTTCTCAGGAAGAGCCAAGAAACTAGCTCTCCAGGCTCTTAATTTAAAAGTTTATTTATGTGTCTCTGGGTGTGCCTGTGCCTGTGATTGTGTTTGGTGTGTGTGTGTGGGGGGGTATATTTTGACCTCACCAGATGAAGGCATTCAAGAGCACTGGCTCCATATCTGGCAAAGGCAGGATCTCTGGGAGTTTTAGGCCAGCGTGGTCTACAAAAAGGAGCCAGTTCCAAGAACAGTCTCCAAATCAGCAGAGAAACCCTGTCTCATAAAGCAAAACACAAAACCAAACAAGAAATAAATAAATTGAGAGAGAGAGAGAAAGCGAGAGAGAGAGAGAGAGAGAGAGAGAGAGAGAGAGAGAGAGAGAGAGAGAGAAGAAATGTGGATTTACAGATAGGAAATAAGAATAAAAAGAGAACGTTACCAACAAGACAGCCTGGTCTATAAACTGAGTTCCAGGACAGCTAGGGCTGTTACACAGAGAAATCGTGCCTCAAAAAATACTAAAAGAAGAGAAAAAAAAAAAGCAAGCAAGCAAGAAAATGCAGGGTTTTTTTCCCCTTTTTTGTCTTTGTTAATTCCAGGCCATTCATTTTAATTTTACTTTTTCTTTTAAGATTATATTTTCAGGGGCTGTAGAGATGGCTCAGAGGTTAAGAGCACTGACTGTTCTTCTAAAGGTCCTGAGTTCAATTCCTAGCAACAATATGGTGGCTCACAACCATCTGTAATGGGGTCTTCTGGCCTGCAGTCATGCATGGAAGGAGTGCTGTATACATAATAAATAATTAATTTAAAAAAAAAGATTGTATTTGCAGCATAAGTGTTCAGAAAGAAGAAGTCCTGGGCCATGTAGTAAAATAGTTTGTCTGAAACACAAATAAAAAGACAGGTCCTGTCTCAAAAACCAAAAAAAAAAAAAAAAAAAACAAATTAAAATGTGAAATAAAACCAAGAAGGGGCTTTTTGTTTTGTTTTGTTTTGTTTTCTATGAAACCTGAAAATGGCTGAATTCAACAATTATCCAACTTCAGCAAGAAGGTACTGTTTCCCAGCTTCAACCAGAAAACAGCAAATATGCACATCTAGGCCCTGTCAACAGAAGAGGGCACTAGATTTCCACCATGTGGTTTCTGGAAAGTCCAGAAATTCCATCTCTCCATTTCTGATTCTTTCAATCACTGCAGGCAGGCCTGCATTTAGTGAGAGAGTGGACACCACTCCTCATTCCTTCCTGTTTCTCACGTGTTCATGTCTCACATGTTCATGTCATAAACACGCGCACATGTGTTTATGGGGTGGCTTTTGAACTAACCAAGATGACTGGTTCCATATCTGGCAGAGAGGCAGTTGGATCTCTGGGAGTTTGAGGACAGCCTGGTCGACAAGAGCTAGTTCTAAGACAACAGAGAAACCATGCCTTGAAAATCAAAACTAAAACACAAACAAAAATAAATAAATAAATAAATGAATAAATACATAAAATAAAACATGAATTAAATGAGAAAGAGAGAGGGAGAAGAAATGTCAATTTGTCAATTTTCAGACCAGAAATAAGAAAAAACAAAACCATAATGTCACCAAGATGACAGCCTGGTTTATATAGTGAGTTAAAGGTATTATACAGAGAAACCAAAAATAAAAAATAATAAAAGAAGAAAACAGGAAGGAAGGAAGGAAGGAAGGAAGGAAGGAAAAATAGGTGCTTTCCTTTTTTTCTTTGTTTATCTCAGGTTATTTATTTTTATTTAATTTTTTTCTAAAATTGCCGCAGCAGCAGTATATTTTGGGCAGCTGACTACTATCATGGAAGCGTTCAGAAAGAAGTCCTGGGCCATGTAGTGAGATAGATTGTCTGGAGCATAAATAAAAAGCCAATTCCTGTCTCAAAAAAAGAAAAAAAAATCAAGTTAAAATGTGAAATAATAAAATAAATAAGGGTGGTTTTTTTTTTTTGTTTCTTGTTTTTTTTTTTTTTTGCAATGAGTGAATTCAAGTCAACAACTTTCAGTTTCCCAACTCCAACAGGAAAGGCTGCAGATATCCATATCAAAGAGGTCCAGTGGAGCTGTAGCCACACCCTTTAATGCTTGTGTCCCAAGGACACAGAGTTTAGGAAAGAAATGATCTTGATCTTTTTTTCAGGAGATCTGAAAACTCAAAACAGCAACCAAACACACACCAAGTAGGAAGAAATGACAGAGAGGCAGGGGGAGTTCAAGGCCAGCCTCACCTACCAAGGACATTCCAGGACTGTTCCCTAGATAAACCCTGTCTCACAAAACCAACCAAACACACACACACACACACACACACAACCCAGAAGAATAAGGAAAGTGTTCCTGAAACACCACAAACCAGCTAGATTGCACTTAATAGCAATCAAAAGTGGGTGAAATATAAAATGGAGAGAAATTCTTTGATGAAATCCAACCCTCTTTCTTGGTCAAAGCTGTACAGCCAATAGAACTAGAGGGAGGGAACATGTGTCCATCTCTCAATAAAAAAAGAAAAAAGGCTAGAATCTCACTGTGAGTGTAAAAGATGAAAATCTTACAGCTGACACCATCCAGTCTCAAGTTAGAAAAACTTGAAACGATGCAACAGGAGACAGACAGTTTCCCAATGAACTCTTGCTATTCTCCAGGGGAAGTTTTGTTCCTGAGGGTTTTTTTTTTTTTTTTTTTTTGATTTTTCGAGACAGGGTTTCTCTGTAGCTTTGGAGCCTGTCCTGGCACTAGCTCTTCTAGACCAGGCTGGCCTCGAACTCACAGAGATCCACCTGCCTCTGCCTCCCAAGTGTTGGGATTAAAGGCATGCGCCACCACCGCCCGGCTCTGAGGGTTTTTGGAACAACTAAAATCCCTCTTATCTTTTTGTTTTGTTTTGTTTTCCATGCCCCCTCAGAGGACACCTGGATGTTTTTTAAGGATTTGGTTTTATTTTATTTAAGTATTTTGTTCCTCAGACATAACTCTGAAAACACTAATACGTAATAGCCAGTTTCTATTCAGTTCAGTTCAGATTTTTACCAAAACCTCCTGTCCGGCATGTCTCTGTCTTTGTTGAGTTCCTGTACTTACAGAAGCCAAGAGATAGCTGGCAGCCATCCATAGAAAATGCCCTCTCCCTTTGAACACGGCCCTCCTTTGGTCTGAGTTTCTCACACAGCTCTGATGATGCAGGAGGATGCCAAGGGCCCAGTTGGTGCCTCAGCCCGATGCCTGCATCTGTGCCTTGGCAGCAGCTATTCATGTCTTGCCACTCAGAGTCAAATTCCCTTAAGTTTAGCCTTCCCTAAGTGCTTGTTCACTTCAGAGGACTCAACCCTCATCTTCCGTGTCCTCCTGGCCTAATTTCTCATATTACTGATTTACTGAGTATGAATCAGTAATATGAGATGTTCCGGAGAGGGAGGAAGGGACATTCATGAAAAAAGTGAGTGTTCAACTAACTAACTCCCCATGGGAGAAGGAAGTAGTGAAAAGATTTTAATGAAGCAGAGAGAAATTTCTGGTTTTGGAAGGAGGAAATCCTGAATGGCTCCCTCTGTGTCGCAGGAGAGACTCCTGGAAAGGAAACCTCAGGTTCCGGTCAGTCGGTCGGTTGGTCAGTTCGGGGAGAAATATTAGCAAGGAGGTAAAGACCGTGCCTCACGACATCAGCAGTCCCTTCTCTGGAAATTCTATGGTATCCCGGAGAGCTCTCGGAATTTTGTGATGTCACTCGTGTCCTAGAAATGCCAAGTGCCCTCAAGATACACTCTCTCGGTGCCTATAAGACTCAGTTCTAGACATGTTGTCTAGAGAATGGAGATCATGGAGAGGCCAGAGGGAGGAAGAAGAAAGCTGACCTCAGATCTCAGAGGAAAACACGGAGAAATAATTAGTGGTCCTGGGGAAGACGAAGTGAGTTCACCACTAGCAGGGACTAGAGAGATTTCTGGATGTGATGGCTTTGAGACTTCCAGGGCTAGGGCTCAGGAACTGGGAGGTTTCTGGAATGAAATAGGTCTGTCTTGTTTCTCTGAGTTCCTAAAGGGCCAACCCACATCAAAGATTCACGATAGTTGATTTGACAAAGTCGGGAATTGACAAGGAGTGCGGAAGGAGTCAGTGAGATTTCAATACCAGCACTGCACATCACGCCCCCCCTGGTCCTTTTCGTTGTGTAGCAATAATAATAGAGAAAGGGGAGTAGCGCTCTGCCAAAGCCCGTATTTTTTTTTAAATATTTATTTATTTATTTATTAAGTATACAATATTCTGTCTGTGTGTATCTGCAGGCCAGAAGAGGGCACCAGACCTCTTTACAGATGGTTGTGAGCCACCATGTGGTTGCCGGGAATTGAACTCAGGACCTTTGGAAGAGCAGGCAATGCTCTTAACCACTGAGCCATCTCTCCAGCCCCCCGTATTTTTTTTTTAATAGTCCAGGTGTGTTATTTCTTTTTGTACATCAGGCCATGAATTCGTAGGGAATGGGCTCCAGCAGCTCAGGCTCCTTCCTGTTAGTCCTCACGAAGTGTGCTTCTCTGGGTTCGCTTGAGCTGAACCCAGGTGCCCTTCTCTTTGTCTTCCTTTTCCTTCTGGTTGTTCTCCTTCACCCGCTTCAGAAAGCTGTCTCTGCTCTTCGAGTGCTTGATGTGTTCAATCCGCACATTAATTCTCTTGGCAAGAATCTTGCCCTTAACTGGCTTGTTTACAATGATGCCCACAGCATGCTGGGTGACATTGTAGACTCTTCCGGTTTTGCCGTGGTAACATTTATGGGGCATTCCTTTTTGAACAGTGCCCATTCCCTTGATGTCTATAATATCGCCCTTCTTGTAGATTCGTGGCCAAAGGAACAACTCCATGTTTCCTAAAGGGCCTAGAGAACATATAGCGAGTGCCCCTCCTCTTTCCCTTTGTGTTTGTCATTTTGGCGAGTTACTGAAAGATGGCTACCGCGGCCGAAAGGCCCAAAGCCCATATTTTACCATGCCTTATATCACAGCCATTAGCAGGGTTGAGGCATCAAGTGCTGCAGTCAGTCTGACTCCTGTGGTCCCCTAAGGTTTCTAGCTTCCCAGTTATGAATGACACCCTGGTCTCCAGTTCAGCTTGAGAGCTCTTTAAGAGCCAATGGATGAGAGAGTGGGAAGAGACTGCCTTTTTTTTTTCTTTTTCCATTTCTTTCTTTCTTTCTTTTGCTGTTTTGTTTTGTTTTTCAAGAAAGGGTTTCTTTGTGTATCTTGGGCTGTCCTAAAACTCACTCTGTAAATCAGGCCATCTTTGAATTCACAGAGATCTGTGTGTGTGCTGTGATTAAAGGCATGCACACACCACAGCCCGGCTGAGACTGCAATTTCTTGTTAGCTCTGGGTAAGTGACAATGGCTCTGTGTTGTGAATCTCTGTGAATCCAGACTATGTTATGTCCTTCAATGACATGAGTCTGAAGCATCAAGCACCCATCCCTATACTCCCTGAGGTCTCTGAAGTCACGGTGCATCCTTAAAGGCTTAGAAAGCTTTTCCCTGGTTCACCTTTGTGTGTGTGTGTGTGTGTGTGTGTGTGTGTGTGTGTGTGTTTTGTTCTATCTAGGAGAAGCACCATAGCAGTTGCATAGTGACTGAGAAATTTGATTTTTAGGAAATGATTTTTCATACCTGTGAGTGGTCTCTCCATAGCCACTCCTCTTTTCTTAAACTTGAGTATAGGAATGAATGAATGAATGATCCCTCCCTCCCTCCCTCCCTCCCTCCCTCTCTCTTCATGGGAATGAGTATCTGGTCTTGCATTGAGGGCTCCCCAGTTCTCAGCATCTCCAGCCCAACCTGTCACAAGCTGATCACACATTTGCAAACTTGGGATATATTCTGCTGAATTTTTGGGATAATGAATTTCATCAACTATGGGACTAACTTTGTTCTGACAGGACACTCACAATCTCTCCTCATCACACCCACATAGTGTAACAACTTTGTGGTTCCTCCATAATGTGCTTATTTCTGTCAGGGAACTGAAAGCCAGCCAGCCAGCCAGCCAGCCAGCCAGCCAGCCAACACTATCTACAAAGCTACAGAGAAACCCTGTCGTGAAAAACCAAAAATAAATAAATAAATAGGCATGGATTTTTTTTAAAAAATCAAACGCAAACTAAGTAGAAATAACTACTTTCAGTATGCCATTCAAGAATTAGGGAACCCTTTATCCCAGCACGTGGGAGACACAGGCAGAAGGACATCTGTGAGTTAAAATCCAGACTCATCTACCAAGTGAAATCACAAGACTCGTGCACTGTCTTATAGGTCCTAAACTCCCATGGTCCAGTTTCTAGGGTTGGGGGCCTCTCTATAAAGCCTGGAAATTCACAGAGGTCCACCTGCCTCTGTCTCTTTGATGATAGAATAAAAGATGTGCACCACAATAACCAGGGTCAGTTTCTTGTAGATTTAGTTTAATTTCAAATTTTGTTTGTATCTCTTGGTCTGCACCAAGTGTGTCCCTGTGGGGGTGGGGGGCAGGGAAGTTGTCCTATTTTAGAACATTTTATTTTACTTTTATTTGAGACAGTCTTTCTGGTTGTGTAGAACTTATTTTAATTTCAAATTTTTAAAGAATTTTTTTATGATTTATTTAACTTTATTTTATGTGCAGTCGTGTGAAACTGGATTTACAATCACTTATGAGCTGCTGCCTTGTGGGGGTTACATCTCAGGAGCACAAGAACCCAAATCTGTGCTGTACTCCCTGTCACCAAAAGAGGTCACTAGATCCCCACCATGTGGTTTCTGGACATTCCAGAAATTCCATCTCTCCAGTTCTCATTCTTTCATTGTTCCTCCTGCATGCCTGCGTCTAGTGAGAGAGTGAGCAACTTTCCTCCCTGCTTCTCTGTGTCTGTGTCTGTCACATCCTGGATAGCCAGAGTGCCCGCCACCTCTGCCTGAGATAGATGTGGCTGGCAGCCCTGGGGCTGGGGGAAAGGGAGAGAGTGGGTTCCCTGGAGAGCCTTGGGCAGAGGCTCTGTGGATTCCCTGCCGGAGGCCTCACTGCCTCTGAGGAGCCCATGGGGGAGGGGGAAAGGGAAGGTCAACCAGAGAGTCCTGCCTGGCTTTTGCTTTGCTTTGTTCTTGTTTTTGTTTGTTTGTTTATTTTATTTTCAGGTACAGCTGTGACCAGGTCTGGATCCAGGACAGACTCAAAAGCTAGAGAGAAATCCTGTCTCAGAAAACAAAAATAAATAAATACATAAATAAACACATAAACAAATACATAAACTAATAAATGAATGGATAGATAGATAGATAGATAGATAGATAGATAGATAGATAGCCAGACAGAGAGAGAGATGATAAAACACCTTCAAGATCAGGGAGACCAAGGCTGGCAGATCACTGTAAGTTTAAAGCTACCTTGTTCTGCAGATTGAGATTCAGGACAGGCAAAGTGACATAGAGAAACCCTGTTTTCAAAAAAAAGGTGGGGGCTGGAGAGATGGCTCTGCGGTTAAGAGTGCTGACTGCTCTTCCAGAGGACCCAGGTTCAATTCCTACCACCCACATGGCAGTCAACAGCTGTCTGTAACTCCAAGATCTGACACCCTCAGATAGACATACATGCAGGCAAAACACCAATGCCGACAAAATAAATTATTAGGAAAATAAATATATAAAAAAGGTTGTTTAGCCTTTAATCCCAGCATTAGGAGGCAGAGGCAGATGGCTCTCTGTGAGTCTGAGGCCAGTTTTGTCTACAAAGTGAGTCCCAGGGCATACGCATACAAGGGCACACAACGAAACCCTATGTTGAACAACCACAAATAAACAAACAAATAAAGAGATAATAACAATAAAAATATTTGAGAGTTCAAATAATTGACTTCATCCACAATAAAAGAATATAAAAATAAAAATATCAAACGCATTTGAACGCATCAGCACAGGAGACCGCTTCCTAAATAGAACCCCAGTAGCACAGACACTGAGAGAAACAATTAATAAGTGAGAGAGACCTCCTGAAACTGAAAAGCTTCTGTAAAGCAAAGAACACGGCCAACAAGACAAAATGACGGCCTTACAGAATGGAAAAAGATCTTCACTAACCCCACATCAGACAGAGGTCTGTCTGATCTCCAAAACATACAAAGAACACAAGACATTGGTCATCTCAAGAACAAATAATCTAATTCACAAAATGGAGTACAGACTTAAACAGAGAACTCTCAACCGAGGAATCTAAAATGGCTGAAAGACACTTAAGGAAATGTTCAAATGCTTAGTCATCAGAGAAATGCAAATCAAAACAAGTTTCTAGAAACAAGGAGACAGTTCATAATGTTTCTTTCTTCTTTTTTTTTTAATTTGGGATGGGGGCCTCTCTCCAAAACCTGGGAATTCACAGAGGTACACCTGTCTCTGTCTCTTGGATGATAGAATAAAAGATGTGCACCACAGTGACAATCCAACTAAGTTTTTAGTATCTCATTCTGTTAATTTCATGTACATTTAGTTTCATTTCAAATTTTGTTTGTATCTCTTGGTCTGCACCCAAGTGTGTCCTTGGTGGGGGGGGGCAGGGAAGGTGCCCTATTTCAGAACATTTTACTTAACTTTTATTTGAGACAGTCTTTCCAGTTGTGTAGAACTTAGTTTCATTTCAAATTTTTAATGACCAGGAAGGATGAAAGCATTCAAAAGGACTGGTTCCATATCTGGCAGAGAGGCAGGTGGATCTCTGGGAGTTTGAGGCCAGCCTGGTCGACGAGAGCTAGTTCCAAAGACAGGCTCCAAAGCAACAGAGAAAACCCTGCCTTGAAAATCAAAACAAAAACACAAACAAAAATAAAAAACATAAATTAAATCTGTGTGTGTGTGTGTGAGTGTGTGTGTGTGTGTGTGTGTGTGTGAGAGAGAGAGAGAGAGAGAGAGAGAGAGAGAGAAATGATTAAACAGGAAATAAGAAAAAACACAAAACCATAATGTCACCAAGATGACAGCCTGGTTTATATAGTGAGTTAAAGGTATTATACAGAGAAACCCTGTACCAAAAATATAATAAAAGAAGAAAACAGAAAAAAAACAAGGAAGGAAGAAAAGAAGGAAAAAAGGAAAGAAGGAAGAAAAACTGGTGTTTTCCTTTTTTTCTTTGTTTATCTCAGGTTATTTTTTTTTTTATTGCTGCCGCAGCAGCAGTATATTTTGGGCAGCTGCCTAGCTGGGTAATGGTGGCAGCACATTTCTTTATTCTCAGTTCTCAGCCCTCAGAGATCAGGAGAGGCAGAGGCAGGCAGATCGCTGTGAGTTTGAGGCTACCTTGTTCTGCAGGCAAAGCGACGACAGACACAGAGAAACTAAAAGTGTGTTTAGTACAGGCCTTTTATTCCGGCACTAGGAGGCAGAGGTAGAGGCAGGGGCAGCTAGATCTCTGTGAGTCTGAGGCCAGCCTTGTCTACAAAGTGAGTTCCAGGGCAAACAAGCATACAAAGGGAATCCCTATGTAGAAAAACCACAAATAAACAAATAATAATAATGATGATGATGATGATAATCTAAGAGCTCAATTAATTGACTTCACCCACAATTCAAAAATTAAAAAATAAAACAAAGAGTGTGTCTGACCGATCAGTGAAAGGACTATGTGGGCCAAGGGGCTGCCACAATTATGGATTGGTGAGAGGGAGGAAAGGAGGGAGGCAGCAAGGGCAGTTCCCAGTCACCTAAATGCCTTTCAAAGACATTTCACCATGGCAACCACTCGCTTGCTTTCTTGGGGTTTCTTTTCTTCAGTAGTTGTGTTTGTACAACCTACCCCACACCCCACTTCTCATACTAAATACAGAGTCTGAGAAAATTAAAGCAGCTGTGGAAAAATTCCCACTTGGATATCTTTTCCTGCCCAGTAAAACAAAAACGACTATAACAGGGCTGGAGAGATGGCTCAGAGGTTAAGAGCACTGACTGCTTTTCCACAGGTCCTGAGTTCAATTCCCAGCAACCACATGGTGGCTTACAACCATCTATAATGAGACCTGGTGCCCCCTTCTGGCTTGCAGGCACACGTGGAAGGAATGCTATACACATAATATAATAAATAAATTTAAAAAAAAAAAACGACTATAACAAAAATATGCATATCTAAAAAAAACAAAAAAATAAAAAAAATACATATCTAAGCAGACCAATCAAGTTGTAGCCTCACCCTTTATATTATTTATTTATTTATTTATTTATTTATTTATTTATTGGCTTTTCAAGACAAGTTTTCTCTGTAGCTTTGGTGCCTGTCCTGGAACTCCCAGAGATTTGCCTGCCTCTGCCTCCAGAGTGCTGGGATTAAAGGCGTGTGCCACCACTGCCCGCCTTAGACTCACCCTTTAATGGTTCAGCAAGGAGTTCTAGCTGTTAGGAAGGGCTGGTGACCTTGAACTTTACTAGTCTCTGAAATCTGCCTTCTCACTTTTACCAGGTGCCTTCAGGGACAGGAGTGGAGGCCAGGGCCTGTAGCTTTGGCTTGTACATTTACTTCAATTTTAATTTTTTTGTCTTGTTTTTCGAAACAGGGTTTCCCTGGGTAACAGTCCTAGCTGATCTGGAACTAGCTCTTGTAGACCAGGCTGGCTTCCAACTCCCAAGAAATTCACCTGCCTCTGCCCCCTGTGTGCTGGGAATAAAGGCATGTGCCACCACCACATTTATTTAAACCTCTCTCTCGGTGTGCCTGTGTATGTGGGGGAGACAGGGAAGGTGTCATATTTCCAAACATTTTCATAACTGCACTTAGCACTGCACTCTTTTACATTTTATTTTACTTTTAGTTGAGACAGTGTTTCCAGTTGTGTAGTTTAATTTCAATTTCTTAAAGAATTTTTTTTTATGATTTATTTAACCATGCAGGTGCTGGGAATTGAACCCAATTTCTCAGGAAGAGCCAAGAAACTAGCTCTCCAGGCTCTTAATTTAAAAGTTTATTTATGTGTCTCTGGGTGTGCCTGTGCCTGGGATTGTGTTTGGTGTGGGGGGGGGGGGGGTATATTTTGACCTCACCAGATGAAGGCATTCAAGAGCACTGGCTCCATATCTGGCAGAGGCAGGATCTCTGGGAGTTTTAGGCCAGCGTGGTCTACAAAAAGGAGCTAGTTCCAAGAACAGTCTCCAAATCAGCAGAGAAACCCTGTCTCATAAAGCAAAACACAAAACCAAACAAGAAATAAATAAATTGAGAGAGAGAGAGAAAGCAAGAGAGAGAGAGAGAGAGAGAGAGAGAGAGAGAGAGAGAGAGAAGAAATGTGGATTTACAGATAGGAAATAAGAATAAAAAGAGAACGTTACCAACAAGACAGCCTGGACTATAAACTGAGTTCCAGGACAGCTAGGGCTGTTACACAGAGAAATCGTGCCTCAAAAAATACTAAAAGAAGAGAAAAAAAAAAAAAGCAAGCAAGCAAGAAAATGCAGGGTTTTTTTCCCCTTTTTTGTCTTTGTTAATTCCAGGCCATTCATTTTAATTTTACTTTTTCTTTTAAGATTATATTTTCAGGGGCTGTAGAGATGGCTCAGAGGTTAAGAGCACTGACTGTTCTTCTAAAGGTCCTGAGTTCAATTCCTAGCAACAATATGGTGGCTCACAACCATCTGTAATGGGGTCTTCTGGCCTGCAGTCATGCATGGAAGGAGTGCTGTATATACATAATAAATAATTAATTTAAAAAAAAGATTGTATTTGCAGCATAAGTGTTCAGAAAGAAGAAGTCCTGGGCCATGAAGTAAAATAGTTTGTCTGAAACACAAATAAAAAGACAGGTCCTGTCTCAAAAACCAAAAAAAAAAAAAAAAAAAAAACAAATTAAAATGTGAAATAAAACCAAGAAGGGGCTTTTTGTTTTGTTTTGTTTTGTTTTCTATGAAACCTGAAAATGGCTGAATTCAACAATTATCCAACTTCAGCAAGAAGGTACTGTTTCCCAGCTTCAACCAGAAAACAGCAAATATGCACATCTAGGCCCTGTCAACAGAAGAGAGCACTAGATTTCCACCATGTGGTTTCTGGAAAGTCCAGAAATTCCATCTCTCCATTTCTGATTCTTTCAATCACTGCAGGCAGGCCTGCATTTAGTGAGAGAGTGGACACCACTCCTCGTTCCTTCCTGTTTCTCACGTGTTCATGTCTCACATGTTCATGTCATAAACACGCGCACATGTGTTTATGGGGTGGCTTTTGAACTAACCAAGATGACTGGTTCCATATCTGGCAGAGAGGCAGTTGGATCTCTGGGAGTTTGAGGACAGCCTGGTCGACAAGAGCTAGTTCTAAGACAACAGAGAAACCATGCCTTGAAAATCAAAACCAAAACACAAACAAAAATAAATAAATAAATACATAAAATAAAACATGAATTAAATGAGAAAGAGAGAGGGAGAAGAAATGTCAATTTGTCAATTTTCAGACCAGAAATAAGAAAAAGCAAAACCATAATGTCACCAAGATGACAGCCTGGTTTATATAGTGAGTTAAAGGTATTATACAGAGAAACCAAAAATAAAAAATAATAAAAGAAGAAAACAGGAAGGAAGGAAGGAAGGAAGGAAGGAAAAATAGGTGCTTTCCTTTTTTTCTTTGTTTATCTCAGGTTATTTATTTTTATTTAATTTTTTCTAAAATTGCAGCAGCAGCAGTATATTTTGGGCAGCTGACTACTATCATGGAAGCGTTCAGAAAGAAGTCCTGGGCCATGTAGTGAGATAGATTGTCTGGAGCATAAATAAAAAGCCAATTCCTGTCTCAAAAAAAGAAAAAAAAATCAAGTTAAAATGTGAAATAATAAAATAAATAAGGGTGGTTTTTTTTTTTGTTTCTTGTTTTTTTTTTTTTTTTGCAATGAGTGAATTCAAGTCAACAACTTTCAGTTTCCCAACTCCAACAGGAAAGGCTGCAGATATCCATATCAAAGAGGTCCAGTGGAGCTGTAGCCACACCCTTTAATGCTTGTGTCCCAAGGACACAGAGTTTAGGAAAGAAATGATCTTGATCTTTTTTTCAGGAGATCTGAAAACTCAAAACAGCAACCAAACACACACCAAGTAGGAAGAAATGACAGAGAGGCAGGGGGAGTTCAAGGCCAGCCTCACCTACCAAGGACATTCCAGGACTGTTCCCTAGATAAACCCTGTCTCACAAAACCAACCAAACACACACACACACACACAAACACACACACACACAAAACCCAGAAGAATAAGGAAAGTGTTCCTGAAACACCACAAACCAGCTAGATTGCACTTAATAGCAATCAAAAGTGGGTGAAATATAAAATGGAGAGAAATTCTTTGATGAAATCCAACCCTCTTTCTTGGTCAAAGCTGTACAGCCAATAGAACTAGAGGGAGGGAACATGTGTCCATCTCTCAATAAAAAAAGAAAAAAGGCTAGAATCTCACTGTGAGCGTAAAAGATGAAAATCTTACAGCTGACACCATCCAGTCTCAAGTTAGAAAAACTTGAAACGATGCAACAGGAGACAGACAGTTTCCCAATGAACTCTTGCTATTCTCCAGGGGAAGTTTTGTTCCTGAGGGTTTTTTTTTTTTTTTTTTTTTGATTTTTCGAGACAGGGTTTCTCTGTAGCTTTGGAGCCTGTCCTGGCACTAGCTCTTCTAGACCAGGCTGGCCTCGAACTCACAGAGATCCACCTGCCTCTGCCTCCCAAGTGTTGGGATTAAAGGCATGCGCCACCACCGCCCGGCTCTGAGGGTTTTTGGAACAACTAAAATCCCTCTTATCTTTTTGTTTTGTTTTGTTTTCCATGCCCCCTCAGAGGACACCTGGATGTTTTTTAAGGATTTGGTTTTATTTTATTTAAGTATTTTGTTCCTCAGACATAACTCTGAAAACACTAATACGTAATAGCCAGTTTCTATTCAGTTCAGTTCAGATTTTTACCAAAACCTCCTGTCCGGCATGTCTCTGTCTTTGTTGAGTTCCTGTACTTACAGAAGCCAAGAGATAGCTGGCAGCCATCCATAGAAAATGCCCTCTCCCTTTGAACACGGCCCTCCTTTGGTCTGAGTTTCTCACACAGCTCTGATGATGCAGGAGGATGCCAAGGGCCCAGTTGGTGCCTCAGCCCGATGCCTGCATCTGTGCCTTGGCAGCAGCTATTCATGTCTTGCCACTCAGAGTCAAATTCCCTTAAGTTTAGCCTTCCCTAAGTGCTTGTTCACTTCAGAGGACTCAACCCTCATCTTCCGTGTCCTCCTGGCCTAATTTCTCATATTACTGATTTACTGAGTATGAATCAGTAATATGAGATGTTCCGGAGAGGGAGGAAGGGACATTCATGAAAAAAGTGAGTGTTCAACTAACTAACTCCCCATGGGAGAAGGAAGTAGTGAAAAGATTTTAATGAAGCAGAGAGAAATTTCTGGTTTTGGAAGGAGGAAATCCTGAATGGCTCCCTCTGTGTCGCAGGAGAGACTCCTGGAAAGGAAACCTCAGGTTCCGGTCAGTCGGTCGGTTGGTCAGTTCGGGGAGAAATATTAGCAAGGAGGTAAAGACCGTGCCTCACGACATCAGCAGTCCCTTCTCTGGAAATTCTATGGTATCCCGGAGAGCTCTCGGAATTTTGTGATGTCACTCGTGTCCTAGAAATGCCAAGTGCCCTCAAGATACACTCTCTCGGTGCCTATAAGACTCAGTTCTAGACATGTTGTCTAGAGAATGGAGATCATGGAGAGGCCAGAGGGAGGAAGAAGAAAGCTGACCTCAGATCTCAGAGGAAAACACGGAGAAATAATTAGTGGTCCTGGGGAAGACGAAGTGAGTTCACCACTAGCAGGGACTAGAGAGATTTCTGGATGTGATGGCTTTGAGACTTCCAGGGCTAGGGCTCAGGAACTGGGAGGTTTCTGGAATGAAATAGGTCTGTCTTGTTTCTCTGAGTTCCTAAAGGACCAACCCACATCAAAGATTCACGATAGTTGATTTGACAAAGTCGGGAATTGACAAGGAGTGCGGAAGGAGTCAGTGAGATTTCAATACCAGCACTGCACATCACGCCCCCCCTGGTCCTTTTCGTTGTGTAGCAATAATAATAGAGAAAGGGGAGTAGCGCTCTGCCAAAACCCGTATTTTTTTTTAAATATTTATTTATTTATTTATTAAGTATACAATATTCTGTCTGTGTGTATCTGCAGGCCAGAAGAGGGCACCAGACCTCTTTACAGATGGTTGTGAGCCACCATGTGGTTGCCGGGAATTGAACTCAGGACCTTTGGAAGAGCAGGCAATGCTCTTAACCACTGAGCCATCTCTCCAGCCCCCCGTATTTTTTTTTTTAATAGTCCAGGTGTGTTATTTCTTTTTGTACATCAGGCCATGAATTCGTAGGGAATGGGCTCCAGCAGCTCAGGCTCCTTCCTGTTAGTCCTCGCGAAGTGTGCTTCTCTGGGTTCGCTTGAGCTGAACCCAGGTGCCCTTCTCTTTGTCTTCCTTTTCCTTCTGGTTGTTCTCCTTCACCCGCTTCAGAAAGCTGTCTCTGCTCTTCGAGTGCTTGATGTGTTCAATCCGCACATTAATTCTCTTGGCAAGAATCTTGCCCTTAACTGGCTTGTTTACAATGATGCCCACAGCATGCTGGGTGACATTGTAGACTCTTCCGGTTTTGCCGTGGTAACATTTATGGGGCATTCCTTTTTGAACAGTGCCCATTCCCTTGATGTCTATAATATCGCCCTTCTTGTAGATTCGTGGCCAAAGGAACAACTCCATGTTTCCTAAAGGGCCTAGAGAACATATAGCGAGTGCCCCTCCTCTTTCCCTTTGTGTTTGTCATTTTGGCGAGATACTGAAAGATGGCTACCGCGGCCGAAAGGCCCAAAGCCCATATTTTACCATGCCTTATATCACAGCCATTAGCAGGGTTGAGGCATCAAGTGCTGCAGTCAGTCTGACTCCTGTGGTCCCCTAAGGTTTCTAGCTTCCCAGTTATGAATGACACCCTGGTCTCCAGTTCAGCTTGAGAGCTCTTTAAGAGCCAATGGATGAGAGAGTGGGAAGAGACTGCCTTTTTTTTTTCTTTTTCCATTTCTTTCTTTCTTTCTTTTGCTGTTTTGTTTTGTTTTTCAAGAAAGGGTTTCTTTGTGTATCTTGGGCTGTCCTAAAACTCACTCTGTAAATCAGGCCATCTTTGAATTCACAGAGATCTGTGTGTGTGCTGTGATTAAAGGCATGCACACACCACAGCCCGGCTGAGACTGCAATTTCTTGTTAGCTCTGGGTAAGTGACAATGGCTCTGTGTTGTGAATCTCTGTGAATCCAGACTATGTTATGTCCTTCAATGACATGAGTCTGAAGCATCAAGCACCCATCCCTATACTCCCTGAGGTCTCTGAAGTCACGGTGCATCCTTAAAGGCTTAGAAAGCTTTTCCCTGGTTCACCTTTGTGTGTGTGTGTGTGTGTGTGTGTGTGTGTGTGTGTGTGTGTGTGTTTTGCTCTATCTAGGAGAAGCACCATAGCAGTTGCATAGTGACTGAGAAATTTGATTTTTAGGAAATGATTTTTCATATCTGTGAGTGGTCTCTCCATAGCCACTCATCTTTTCTTAAACTTGAGTATAGGAATGAATGAATGAATGATCCCTCCCTCCCTCCCTCCCTCCCTCCCTCTCTCTTCATGGGAACGAGTATCTGGTCTTGCATTGAGGGCTCCCCAGTTCTCAGCATCTCCAGCCCAACCTGTCACAAGCTGATCACATTTGCAAACTTGGGATATATTCTGCTGAATTTTTGGGATAATGAATTTCATCAACTATGGGACTAACTTTGTTCTGACAGGACACTCACAATCTCTCCTCATCACACCCACATAGTGTAACAACTTTGTGGTTCCTCCATAATGTGCTTATTTCTGTCAGGGAACTGAAAGCCAGCCAGCTGGCCAGCCAGCCAGCCAGCCAGCCAGCCAACACTATCTACAAAGCTACAGAGAAACCCTGTCGTGAAAAACTAAAAATAAATAAATAAATAGGCATGGATTTTTTTTAAAAAATCAAACGCAAACTAAGTAGAAATAACTACTTTCAGTATGCCATTCAAGAATTAGGGAACCCTTTATCCCAGCACGTGGGAGACACAGGCAGAAGGACATCTGTGAGTTAAAATCCAGACTCATCTACCAAGTGAGATCACAAGACTCGTGCACTGTCTTATAGGTCCTAAACTCCCATGGTCCAGTTTCTAGGGTTGGGGGCCTCTCTATAAAGCCTGGAAATTCACAGAGGTCCACCTGCCTCTGTCTCTTTGATGATAGAATAAAAGATGTGCACCACAATAACCAGGGTCAGTTTCTTGTAGATTTAGTTTAATTTCAAATTTTGTTTGTATCTCTTGGTCTGCACCAAGTGTGTCCCTGTGGGGGTGGGGGGCAGGGAAGTTGTCCTATTTTAGAACATTTTATTTTACTTTTATTTGAGACAGTCTTTCTGGTTGTGTAGAACTTATTTTAATTTCAAATTTTTAAAGAATTTTTTTATGATTTATTTAACTTTATTTTATGTGCAGTCGTGTGAAACTGGATTTACAATCACTTATGAGCTGCTGCCTTGTGGGGGTTACATCTCAGGAGCACAAGAACCCAAATCTGTGCTGTACTCCCTGTCACCAAAAGAGGTCACTAGATCCCCACCATGTGGTTTCTGGACATTCCAGAAATTCCATCTCTCCAGTTCTCATTCTTTCATTGTTCCTCCTGCATGCCTGCGTCTAGTGAGAGAGTGAGCAACTTTCCTCCCTGCTTCTCTGTGTCTGTGTCTGTCACATCCTGGATAGCCAGAGTGCCCGCCACCTCTGCCTGAGATAGATGTGGCTGGCAGCCCTGGGGCTGGGGGAAAGGGAGAGAGTGGGTTCCCTGGAGAGCCTTGGGCAGAGGCTCTGTGGATTCCCTGCCGGAGGCCTCACTGCCTCTGAGGAGCCCATGGGGGAGGGGGAAAGGGAAGGTCAACCAGAGAGTCCTGCCTGGCTTTTGCTTTGCTTTGTTCTTGTTTTTGTTTGTTTGTTTATTTTATTTTCAGGTACAGCTGTGACCAGGTCTGGATCCAGGACAGACTCAAAAGCTAGAGAGAAATCCTGTCTCAGAAAACAAAAATAAATAAATACATAAATAAACACATAAACAAATACATAAACTAATAAATGAATGGATAGATAGATAGATAGATAGATAGCCAGACAGAGAGAGAGATGATAAAACACCTTCAAGATCAGGGAGACCAAGGCTGGCAGATCACTGTAAGTTTAAAGCTACCTTGTTCTGCAGATTGAGATTCAGGACAGGCAAAGTGACATAGAGAAACCCTGTTTTCAAAAAAAAAGGTGGGGGCTGGAGAGATGGCTCTGCGGTTAAGAGTGCTGACTGCTCTTCCAGAGGACCCAGGTTCAATTCCTACCACCCACATGGCAGTCAACAGCTGTCTGTAACTCCAAGATCTGACACCCTCAGATAGACATACATGCAGGCAAAACACCAATGCCGACAAAATAAATTATTAGGAAAATAAATATATAAAAAAGGTTGTTTAGCCTTTAATCCCAGCATTAGGAGGCAGAGGCAGATGGCTCTCTGTGAGTCTGAGGCCAGTTTTGTCTACAAAGTGAGTCCCAGGGCATACGCATACAAGGGCACACAACGAAACCCTATGTTGAACAACCACAAATAAACAAACAAATAAAGAGATAATAACAATAAAAATATTTGAGAGTTCAAATAATTGACTTCATCCACAATAAAAGAATATAAAAATAAAAATATCAAACGCATTTGAACGCATCAGCACAGGAGACCGCTTCCTAAATAGAACCCCAGTAGCACAGACACTGAGAGAAACAATTAATAAGTGAGAGAGACCTCCTGAAACTGAAAAGCTTCTGTAAAGCAAAGAACACGGCCAACAAGACAAAATGACGGCCTTACAGAATGGAAAAAGATCTTCACTAACCCCACATCAGACAGAGGTCTGTCTGATCTCCAAAACATACAAAGAACACAAGACATTGGTCATCTCAAGAACAAATAATCTAATTCACAAAATGGAGTACAGACTTAAACAGAGAACTCTCAACCGAGGAATCTAAAATGGCTGAAAGACACTTAAGGAAATGTTCAACATGCTTAGTCATCAGAGAAATGCAAATCAAAACAAGTTTCTAGAAACAAGGAGACAGTTCATAATGTTTCTTTCTTCTTTTCTTCCTTCTTTTTTTTTAAATTTGGGATGGGGGCCTCTCTCCAAAACCTGGGAATTCACAGAGGTACACCTGTCTCTGTCTCTTGGATGATAGAATAAAAGATGTGCACCACAGTGACAATCCAACTAAGTTTTTAGTATCTCATTCTGTTAATTTCATGTACATTTAGTTTCATTTCAAATTTTGTTTGTATCTCTTGGTCTGCACCCAAGTGTGTCCTTGGTGGGGGGGGGCAGGGAAGGTGCCCTATTTCAGAACATTTTACTTAACTTTTATTTGAGACAGTCTTTCCAGTTGTGTAGAACTTAGTTTCATTTCAAATTTTTAATGACCAGGAAGGATGAAAGCACTCAAAAGGACTGGTTCCATATCTGGCAGAGAGGCAGGTGGATCTCTGGGAGTTTGAGGCCAGCCTGGTCGACGAGAGCTAGTTCCAAAGACAGGCTCCAAAGCAACAGAGAAAACCCTGCCTTGAAAATCAAAACAAAAACACAAACAAAAATAAAAAACATAAATTAAATCTGTGTGTGTGTGAGTGTGTGTGTGTGTGTGAGAGAGAGAGAGAGGAGAGAGAGAGAGAGAGAGAGAGAGAGAGAGAGAGAAATGATTAAACAGGAAATAAGAAAAAAACCAAAACCATAATGTCACCAAGATGACAGCCTGGTTTATATAGTGAGTTAAAGGTATTATACAGAGAAACCCTGTACCAAAAAAATAATAAAAGAAGAAAACAGAAAAAAAACAAGGAAGGAAGAAAAGAAGGAAAAAAGGAAAGAAGGAAGAAAAACTGGTGTTTTCCTTTTTTTCTTTGTTTATCTCAGGTTATTTTTTTTTTTTATTGCTGCCGCAGCAGCAGTATATTTTGGGCAGCTGCCTAGCTGGGTAATGGTGGCAGCACATTTCTTTTTTTTTTTTTTTTATTTTTTTTTTTTATTTATTTATTTATTATGTGTACAGCATTCCTTCCATGTGTGCCCGCAAGCCAGAAGGGGACGCCAGGTCTCATTACAGATGGCTGTGAGCCACCATGTGGTTGCTGGGAATTGAACTCAGGACCTCTGGAAGAGCAGTCAGTGCTCTTAACCACTGAGCCATCTCTCCAGCCCAAATACAGTTTCTTTTTTTTTTTTTTAAAGTTTTTCACGACAGGGTTTCTCTGTGGTTTTGGAGCCTGTCCTGGAACTAGCTCTTGTAGACTAGGCTGGTCTCGAACTCACAAAGATCCGCCTGCCTCTGCCTCCCAAGTGCTGGGCAGCACATTTCTTTATTCTCAGTTCTCAGCCCTCAGAGATCAGGAGAGGCAGAGGCAGGCAGATCGCTGTGAGTTTGAGGCTACCTTGTTCTGCAGGCAAAGCGACGACAGACACAGAGAAACTAAAAGTGTGTTTAGTACAGGCCTTTTATTCCGGCACTAGGAGGCAGAGGTAGAGGCAGGGGCAGCTAGATCTCTGTGAGTCTGAGGCCAGCCTTGTCTACAAAGTGAGTTCCAGGGCAAACAAGCATACAAAGGGAATCCCTATGTAGAAAAACCACAAATAAACAAATAATAATAATGATGATGATGATGATAATCTAAGAGCTCAATTAATTGACTTCACCCACAATTCAAAAATTAAAAAATAAAACAAAGAGTGTGTCTGACCGATCAGTGAAAGGACTATGTGGGCCAAGGGGCTGCCACAATTATGGATTGGTGAGAGGGAGGAAAGGAGGGAGGCAGCAAGGGCAGTTCCCAGTCACCTAAATGCCTTTCAAAGACATTTCACCATGGCAACCACTCGCTTGCTTTCTTGGGGTTTCTTTTCTTCAGTAGTTGTGTTTGTACAACCTACCCCACACCCCACTTCTCATACTAAATACAGAGTCTGAGAAAATTAAAGCAGCTGTGGAAAAATTCCCACTTGGATATCTTTTCCTGCCCAGTAAAACAAAAACGACTATAACAGGGCTGGAGAGATGGCTCAGAGGTTAAGAGCACTGACTGCTTTTCCACAGGTCCTGAGTTCAATTCCCAGCAACCACATGGTGGCTTACAACCATCTATAATGAGACCTGGTGCCCCCTTCTGGCTTGCAGGCACACGTGGAAGGAATGCTATACACATAATATAATAAATAAATTAAAAAAAAAAACGACTATAACAAAAATATGCATATCTAAAAAAAACAAAAAAATAAAAAAAATACATATCTAAGCAGACCAATCAAGTTGTAGCCTCACCCTTTATATTATTTATTTATTTATTTATTTATTTATTTATTTATATATTGGCTTTTCAAGACAAGTTTTCTCTGTAGCTTTGGTGCCTGTCCTGGAACTCCCAGAGATTTGCCTGCCTCTGCCTCCAGAGTGCTGGGATTAAAGGCGTGTGCCACCACTGCCCGCCTTAGACTCACCCTTTAATGGTTCAGCAAGGAGTTCTAGCTGTTAGGAAGGGCTGGTGACCTTGAACTTTACTAGTCTCTGAAATCTGCCTTCTCACTTTTACCAGGTGCCTTCAGGGACAGGAGTGGAGGCCAGGGCCTGTAGCTTTGGCTTGTACATTTACTTCAATTTTAATTTTTTTGTCTTGTTTTTCGAAACAGGGTTTCCCTGGGTAACAGTCCCAGCTGATCTGGAACTAGCTCTTGTAGACCAGGCTGGCTTCCAACTCCCAAGAAATTCACCTGCCTCTGCCCCCTGTGTGCTGGGAATAAAGGCATGTGCCACCACCACATTTATTTAAACCTCTCTCTCGGTGTGCCTGTGTATGTGGGGGAGACAGGGAAGGTGTCATATTTCCAAACATTTTCATAACTGCACTTAGCACTGCACTCTTTTACATTTTATTTTACTTTTAGTTGAGACAGTGTTTCCAGTTGTGTAGTTTAATTTCAATTTCTTAAAGAATTTTTTTTTATGATTTATTTAACCATGCAGGTGCTGGGAATTGAACCCAATTTCTCAGGAAGAGCCAAGAAACTAGCTCTCCAGGCTCTTAATTTAAAAGTTTATTTATGTGTCTCTGGGTGTGCCTGTGCCTGTGATTGTGTTTGGTGTGTGTGTGGGGGGGTATATTTTGACCTCACCAGATGAAGGCATTCAAGAGCACTGGCTCCATATCTGGCAGAGGCAGGATCTCTGGGAGTTTTAGGCCAGCGTGGTCTACAAAAAGGAGCTAGTTCCAAGAACAGTCTCCAAATCAGCAGAGAAACCCTGTCTCATAAAGCAAAACACAAAACCAAACAAGAAATAAATAAATTGAGAGAGAGAGAGAAAGTGTGAGAGAGAGAGAGAGAGAGAGAGAGAGAGAGAGAGAGAGAGAGAGAAATGTGGATTTACAGATAGGAAATAAGATTAAAAATAGAACGTTACCAACAAGACAGCCTGGTCTATAAACTGAGTTCCAGGACAGCTAGGGCTGTTACACAGAGAACTCGTGCCTCAAAAAATACTAAAAGAAGAGAAAAAAAAAAAAAAGCAAGCAAGCAAGAAAATGCAGGGTTTTTTCCCCCTTTTTTGTCTTTGTTAATTCCAGGCCATTCATTTTAATTTTACTTTTTCTTTTAAGATTATATTTTCAGGGGCTGTAGAGATGGCTCAGAGGTTAAGAGCACTGACTGTTCTTCCAAAGGTCCTGAGTTCAATTCCTAGCAACAATATGGTGGCTCACAACCATCTGTAATGGGGTCTTCTGGCCTGCAGTCATGCATGGAAGGAGTGCTGTATACATAATAAATAATTAATTTAAAAAAAAAGATTGTATTTGTAGCATAAGTGTTCAGAAAGAAGAAGTCCTGGGCCATGTAGTAAAATAGTTTGTCTGAAACACAAATAAAAAGACAGGTCCTGTCTCAAAAACAAAAAAAAAAAAAAAAAAAAACAAATTAAAATGTGAAATAAAACCAAGAAGGGGCTTTTTGTTTTGTTTTGTTTTGTTTTCTATGAAACCTGAAAATGGCTGAATTCAACAATTATCCAACTTCAGCAAGAAGGTACTGTTTCCCAGCTTCAACCAGAAAACAGCAAATATGCACATCTAGGCCCTGTCAACAGAAGAGAGCACTAGATTTCCACCATGTGGTTTCTGGAAAGTCCAGAAATTCCATCTCTCCATTTCTGATTCTTTCAATCACTGCAGGCAGGCCTGCATTTAGTGAGAGAGTGGACACCACTCCTTGTTCCTTCCTGTTTCTCACGTGTTCATGTCTCACGTGTTCATGTCATAAACACGCGCACATGTGTTTATGGGGTGGCTTTTGAACTAACCAAGATGACTGGTTCCATATCTGGCAGAGAGGCAGTTGGATCTCTGGGAGTTTGAGGACAGCCTGGTCGACAAGAGCTAGTTCTAAGACAACAGAGAAACCATGCCTTGAAAATCAAAACCAAAACACAAACAAAAATAAATAAATAAATAAATAAATGAATGAATAAGTACATAAAATAAAACATGAATTAAATGAGAAAGAGAGAGGGAGAAGAAATGTCAATTTGTCAATTTTCAGACCAGAAATAAGAAAAAACAAAACCATAATGTCACCAAGATGACAGCCTGGTTTATATAGTGAGTTAAAGGTATTATACAGAGAAACCAAAAATAAAAAATAATAAAAGAAGAAAACAGGAAGGAAGGAAGGAAGGAAGGAAGGAAAAATAGGTGCTTTCCTTTTTTTCTTTGTTTATCTCAGGTTATTTATTTTTATTTAATTTTTTTCTAAAATAGCAGCAGCAGCAGTATATTTTGGGCAGCTGACTACTATCATGGAAGCGTTCAGAAAGAAGTCCTGGGCCATGTAGTGAGATAGATTTTCTGGAGCATAAATAAAAAGCCAATTCCTGTCTCAAAAAAAGAAAAAAAAATCAAGTTAAAATGTGAAATAATAAAATAAATAAGGGTGGTTTTTTTTTTTGTTTCTTGTTTTTTTTTTTTTTTTTGCAATGAGTGAATTCAAGTCAACAACTTTCAGTTTCCCAACTCCAACAGGAAAGGCTGCAGATATCCATATCAAAGAGGTCCAGTGGAGCTGTAGCCACACCCTTTAATGCTTGTGTCCCAAGGACACAGAGTTTAGGAAAGAAATGATCTTGATCTTTTTTTCAGGAGATCTGAAAACTCAAAACAGCAACCAAACACACACCAAGTAGGAAGAAATGACAGAGAGGCAGGGGGAGTTCAAGGCCAGCCTCACCTACCAAGGACATTCCAGGACTGTTCCCTAGATAAACCCTGTCTCACAAAACCAACCAAACACACACACACACACACAAACACACACACACACACAAAACCCAGAAGAATAAGGAAAGTGTTCCTGAAACACCACAAACCAGCTAGATTGCACTTAATAGCAATCAAAAGTGGGTGAAATATAAAATGGAGAGAAATTCTTTGATGAAATCCAACCCTCTTTCTTGGTCAAAGCTGTACAGCCAATAGAACTAGAGGGAGGGAACATGTGTCCATCTCTCAATAAAAAAAGTAAAAAGGCTAGAATCTCACTGTGAGCGTAAAAGATGAAAATCTTACAGCTGACACCATCCAGTCTCAAGTTAGAAAAACTTGAAACGATGCAACAGGAGACAGACAGTTTCCCAATGAACTCTTGCTATTCTCCAGGGGAAGTTTTGTTCCTGAGGGTTTTTTTTTTTTTTGATTTTTCGAGACAGGGTTTCTCTGTAGCTTTGGAGCCTGTCCTGGCACTAGCTCTTCTAGACCAGGCTGGCCTCGAACTCACAGAGATCCACCTGCCTCTGCCTCCCAAGTGTTGGGATAAAGGCATGCGCCACCACCGCCCGGCTCTGAGGGTTTTTGGAACAACTAAAATCCCTCTTATCTTTTTGTTTTGTTTTGTTTTCCATGCCCCCTCAGAGGACACCTGGATGTTTTTTAAGGATTTGGTTTTATTTTATTTAAGTATTTTGTTCCTCAGACATAACTCTGAAAACACTAATACGTAATAGCCAGTTTCTATTCAGTTCAGTTCAGATTTTTACCAAAACCTCCTGTCCGGCATGTCTCTGTCTTTGTTGAGTTCCTGTACTTACAGAAGCCAAGAGATAGCTGGCAGCCATCCATAGAAAATGCCCTCTCCCTTTGAACACGGCCCTCCTTTGGTCTGAGTTTCTCACACAGCTCTGATGATGCAGGAGGATGCCAAGGGCCCAGTTGGTGCCTCAGCCCGATGCCTGCATCTGTGCCTTGGCAGCAGCTATTCATGTCTTGCCACTCAGAGTCAAATTCCCTTAAGTTTAGCCTTCCCTAAGTGCTTGTTCACTTCAGAGGACTCAACCCTCATCTTCCGTGTCCTCCTGGCCTAATTTCTCATATTACTGATTTACTGAGTATGAATCAGTAATATGAGATGTTCCGGAGAGGGAGGAAGGGACATTCATGAAAAAAGTGAGTGTTCAACTAACTAACTCCCCATGGGTGAAGGAAGTAGTGAAAAGATTTTAATGAAGCAGAGAGAAATTTCTGGTTTTGGAAGGAGGAAATCCTGAATGGCTCCCTCTGTGTCACAGGAGAGACTCCTGGAAAGGAAACCTCAGGTTCCGGTCAGTCGGTCGGTTGGTCAGTTCGGGGAGAAATATTAGCAAGGAGGTAAAGGCCGTGCCTCACGACATCAGCAGTCCCTTCTCTGGAAATTCTACGGTATCCCGGAGAGCTCTCGGAATTTTGTGATGTCACTCGTGTCCTAGAAATGCCAAGTGCCCTCAAGATACACTCTCTCGGTGCCTATAAGACTCAGTTCTAGACATGTTGTCTAGAGAATGGAGATCATGGAGAGGCCAGAGGGAGGAAGAAGAAAGCTGACCTCAGATCTCAGAGGAAAACACGGAGAAATAATTAGTGGTCCTGGGGAAGACGAAGTGAGTTCACCACTAGCAGGGACTAGAGAGATTTCTGGATGTGATGGCTTTGAGACTTCCAGGGCTAGGGCTCAGGAACTGGGAGGTTTCTGGAATGAAATAGGTCTGTCTTGTTTCTCTGAGTTCCTAAAGGGCCAACCCACATCAAAGATTCACGATAGTTGATTTGACAAAGTCGGGAATTGACAAGGAGTGCGGAAGGAGTCAGTGAGATTTCAATACCAGCACTGCACATCACCCCCCCCCCCCCCCCCCCCCCCCCCCCGGTCCTTTTCGTTGTGTAGCAATAATAATAGAGAAAGGGGAGTAGCGCTCTGCCAAAGCCCGTATTTTTTTTTAAATATTTATTTATTTATTTATTAAGTATACAATATTCTGTCTGTGTGTATGTCTGCAGGCCAGAAGAGGGCACCAGACCTCTTTACAGATGGTTGTGAGCCACCATGTGGTTGCCGGGAATTGAACTCAGGACCTTTGGAAGAGCAGGCAATGCTCTTAACCACTGAGCCATCTCTCCAGCCCCCCGTATTTTTTTTTTAATAGTCCAGGTGTGTTATTTCTTTTTGTACATCAGGCCATGAATTCGTAGGGAATGGGCTCCAGCAGCTAAGGCTCCTTCCTGTTAGTCCTCGCGAAGTGTGCTTCTCTGGGTTCGCTTGAGCTGAACCCAGGTGCCCTTCTCTTTGTCTTCCTTTTCCTTCTGGTCGTTCTCCTTCACCCGCTTCAGAAAGCTGTCTCTGCTCTTCGAGTGCTTGATGTGTTCAATCCGCACATTAATTCTCTTGGCAAGAATCTTGCCCTTAACTGGCTTGTTTACAATGATGCCCACAGCATGCTGGGTGACATTGTAGACTCTTCCGGTTTTGCCGTGGTAACATTTATGGGGCATTCCTTTTTGAACAGTGCCCATTCCCTTGATGTCTATAATATCGCCCTTCTTGTAGATTCGTGGCCAAAGGAACAACTCCATGTTTCCTAAAGGGCCTAGAGAACATATAGCGAGTGCCCCTCCTCTTTCCCTTTGTGTTTGTCATTTTGGCGAGTTACTGAAAGATGGCTACCGCGGCCGAAAGGCCCAAAGCCCATATTTTACCATGCCTTATATCACAGCCATTAGCAGGGTTGAGGCATCAAGTGCTGCAGTCAGTCTGACTCCTGTGGTCCCCTAAGGTTTCTAGCTTCCCAGTTATGAATGACACCCTGGTCTCCAGTTCAGCTTGAGAGCTCTTTAAGAGCCAATGGATGAGAGAGTGGGAAGAGACTGCCTTTTTTTTTTCTTTTTCCATTTCTTTCTTTCTTTCTTTTGCTGTTTTGTTTTGTTTTTCAAGAAAGGGTTTCTTTGTGTATCTTGGGCTGTCCTAAAACTCACTCTGTAAATCAGGCCATCTTTGAATTCACAGAGATCTGTGTGTGTGCTGTGATTAAAGGCATGCACACACCACAGCCCGGCTGAGACTGCAATTTCTTGTTAGCTCTGGGTAAGTGACAATGGCTCTGTGTTGTGAATCTCTGTGAATCCAGACTATGTTATGTCCTTCAATGACATGAGTCTGAAGCATCAAGCACCCATCCCTATACTCCCTGAGGTCTCTGAAGTCACGGTGCATCCTTAAAGGCTTAGAAAGCTTTTCCCTGGTTCACCTTTGTGTGTGTGTGTGTGTGTGTGTGTGTGTGTGTGTGTTTTGTTCTATCTAGGAGAAGCACCATAGCAGTTGCATAGTGACTGAGAAATTTGATTTTTAGGAAATGATTTTTCATACCTGTGAGTGGTCTCTCCATAGCCACTCCTCTTTTCTTAAACTTGAGTATAGGAATGAATGAATGAATGATCCCTCCCTCCCTCCCTCCCTCCCTCTCTCTTCATGGGAATGAGTATCTGGTCTTGCATTGAGGGCTCCCCAGTTCTCAGCATCTCCAGCCCAACCTGTCACAAGCTGATCACACATTTGCAAACTTGGGATATATTCTGCTGAATTTTTGGGATAATGAATTTCATCAACTATGGGACTAACTTTGTTCTGACAGGACACTCACAATCTCTCCTCATCACACCCACATAGTGTAACAACTTTGTGGTTCCTCCATAATGTGCTTATTTCTGTCAGGGAACTGAAAGCCAGCCAGCCAGCCAGCCAGCCAGCCAGCCAACACTATCTACAAAGCTACAGAGAAACCCTGTCGTGAAAAACCAAAAATAAATAAATAAATAGGCATGGATTTTTTTTTAAAAAATCAAACGCAAACTAAGTAGAAATAACTACTTTCAGTATGCCATTCAAGAATTAGGGAACCCTTTATCCCAGCACGTGGGAGACACAGGCAGAAGGACATCTGTGAGTTAAAATCCAGACTCATCTACCAAGTGAAATCACAAGACTCGTGCACTGTCTTATAGGTCCTAAACTCCCATGGTCCAGTTTCTAGGGTTGGGGGCCTCTCTATAAAGCCTGGAAATTCACAGAGGTCCACCTGCCTCTGTCTCTTTGATGATAGAATAAAAGATGTGCACCACAATAACCAGGGTCAGTTTCTTGTAGATTTAGTTTAATTTCAAATTTTGTTTGTATCTCTTGGTCTGCACCAAGTGTGTCCCTGTGGGGGTGGGGGGCAGGGAAGTTGTCCTATTTTAGAACATTTTATTTTACTTTTATTTGAGACAGTCTTTCTGGTTGTGTAGAACTTATTTTAATTTCAAATTTTTAAAGAATTTTTTTATGATTTATTTAACTTTATTTTATGTGCAGTCGTGTGAAACTGGATTTACAATCACTTATGAGCTGCTGCCTTGTGGGGGTTACATCTCAGGAGCACAAGAACCCAAATCTGTGCTGTACTCCCTGTCACCAAAAGAGGTCACTAGATCCCCACCATGTGGTTTCTGGACATTCCAGAAATTCCATCTCTCCAGTTCTCATTCTTTCATTGTTCCTCCTGCATGCCTGCGTCTAGTGAGAGAGTGAGCAACTTTCCTCCCTGCTTCTCTGTGTCTGTGTCTGTCACATCCTGGATAGCCAGAGTGCCCGCCACCTCTGCCTGAGATAGATGTGGCTGGCAGCCCTGGGGCTGGGGGAAAGGGAGAGAGTGGGTTCCCTGGAGAGCCTTGGGCAGAGGCTCTGTGGATTCCCTGCCGGAGGCCTCACTGCCTCTGAGGAGCCCATGGGGGAGGGGGAAAGGGAAGGTCAACCAGAGAGTCCTGCCTGGCTTTTGCTTTGCTTTGTTCTTGTTTTTGTTTGTTTGTTTATTTTATTTTCAGGTACAGCTGTGACCAGGTCTGGATCCAGGACAGACTCAAAAGCTAGAGAGAAATCCTGTCTCAGAAAACAAAAATAAATAAATACATAAATAAACACATAAACAAATACATAAACTAATAAATGAATGGATAGATAGATAGATAGATAGATAGATAGATAGATAGATAGCCAGACAGAGAGAGAGATGATAAAACACCTTCAAGATCAGGGAGACCAAGGCTGGCAGATCACTGTAAGTTTAAAGCTACCTTGTTCTGCAGATTGAGATTCAGGACAGGCAAAGTGACATAGAGAAACCCTGTTTTCAAAAAAAAGGTGGGGGCTGGAGAGATGGCTCTGCGGTTAAGAGTGCTGACTGCTCTTCCAGAGGACCCAGGTTCAATTCCTACCACCCACATGGCAGTCAACAGCTGTCTGTAACTCCAAGATCTGACACCCTCAGATAGACATACATGCAGGCAAAACACCAATGCCGACAAAATAAATTATTAGGAAAATAAATATATAAAAAAGGTTGTTTAGCCTTTAATCCCAGCATTAGGAGGCAGAGGCAGATGGCTCTCTGTGAGTCTGAGGCCAGTTTTGTCTACAAAGTGAGTCCCAGGGCATACGCATACAAGGGCACACAACGAAACCCTATGTTGAACAACCACAAATAAACAAACAAATAAAGAGATAATAACAATAAAAATATTTGAGAGTTCAAATAATTGACTTCATCCACAATAAAAGAATATAAAAATAAAAATATCAAACGCATTTGAACGCATCAGCACAGGAGACCGCTTCCTAAATAGAACCCCAGTAGCACAGACACTGAGAGAAACAATTAATAAGTGAGAGAGACCTCCTGAAACTGAAAAGCTTCTGTAAAGCAAAGAACACGGCCAACAAGACAAAATGACGGCCTTACAGAATGGAAAAAGATCTTCACTAACCCCACATCAGACAGAGGTCTGTCTGATCTCCAAAACATACAAAGAACACAAGACATTGGTCATCTCAAGAACAAATAATCTAATTCACAAAATGGAGTACAGACTTAAACAGAGAACTCTCAACCGAGGAATCTAAAATGGCTGAAAGACACTTAAGGAAATGTTCAACATGCTTAGTCATCAGAGAAATGCAAATCAAAACAAGTTTCTAGAAACAAGGAGACAGTTCATAATGTTTCTTTCTTCTTTTTTTTTAAATTTGGGATGGGGGCCTCTCTCCAAAACCTGGGAATTCACAGAGGTACACCTGTCTCTGTCTCTTGGATGATAGAATAAAAGATGTGCACCACAGTGACAATCCAACTAAGTTTTTAGTATCTCATTCTGTTAATTTCATGTACATTTAGTTTCATTTCAAATTTTGTTTGTATCTCTTGGTCTGCACCCAAGTGTGTCCTTGGTGGGGGGGGGGGCAGGGAAGGTGCCCTATTTCAGAACATTTTACTTAACTTTTATTTGAGACAGTCTTTCCAGTTGTGTAGAACTTAGTTTCATTTCAAATTTTTAATGACCAGGAAGGATGAAAGCATTCAAAAGGACTGGTTCCATATCTGGCAGAGAGGCAGGTGGATCTCTGGGAGTTTGAGGCCAGCCTGGTCGACGAGAGCTAGTTCCAAAGACAGGCTCCAAAGCAACAGAGAAAACCCTGCCTTGAAAATCAAAACAAAAACACAAACAAAAATAAAAAACATAAATTAAATCTGTGTGTGTGTGTGTGAGTGTGTGTGTGTGTGTGTGTGAGAGAGAGAGAGAGAGAGAAGAGAGAGAGAGAGAGAGAGAGAGAGAGAGAGAGAGAGAGAGAAATGATTAAACAGGAAATAAGAAAAAAACCAAAACCATAATGTCACCAAGATGACAGCCTGGTTTATATAGTGAGTTAAAGGTATTATACAGAGAAACCCTGTACCAAAAAAATAATAAAAGAAGAAAACAGAAAAAAAACAAGGAAGGAAGAAAAGAAGGAAAAAAGGAAAGAAGGAAGAAAAACTGGTGTTTTCCTTTTTTTCTTTGTTTATCTCAGGTTATTTTTTTTTTATTGCTGCCGCAGCAGCAGTATATTTTGGGCAGCTGCCTAGCTGGGTAATGGTGGCAGCACATTTCTTTATTCTCAGTTCTCAGCCCTCAGAGATCAGGAGAGGCAGAGGCAGGCAGATCGCTGTGAGTTTGAGGCTACCTTGTTCTGCAGGCAAAGCGACGACAGACACAGAGAAACTAAAAGTGTGTTTAGTACAGGCCTTTTATTCCGGCACTAGGAGGCAGAGGTAGAGGCAGGGGCAGCTAGATCTCTGTGAGTCTGAGGCCAGCCTTGTCTACAAAGTGAGTTCCAGGGCAAACAAGCATACAAAGGGAATCCCTATGTAGAAAAACCACAAATAAACAAATAATAATAATGATGATGATGATGATAATCTAAGAGCTCAATTAATTGACTTCACCCACAATTCAAAAATTAAAAAATAAAACAAAGAGTGTGTCTGACCGATCAGTGAAAGGACTATGTGGGCCAAGGGGCTGCCACAATTATGGATTGGTGAGAGGGAGGAAAGGAGGGAGGCAGCAAGGGCAGTTCCCAGTCACCTAAATGCCTTTCAAAGACATTTCACCATGGCAACCACTCGCTTGCTTTCTTGGGGTTTCTTTTCTTCAGTAGTTGTGTTTGTACAACCTACCCCACACCCCACTTCTCATACTAAATACAGAGTCTGAGAAAATTAAAGCAGCTGTGGAAAAATTCCCACTTGGATATCTTTTCCTGCCCAGTAAAACAAAAACGACTATAACAGGGCTGGAGAGATGGCTCAGAGGTTAAGAGCACTGACTGCTTTTCCACAGGTCCTGAGTTCAATTCCCAGCAACCACATGGTGGCTTACAACCATCTATAATGAGACCTGGTGCCCCCTTCTGGCTTGCAGGCACACGTGGAAGGAATGCTATACACATAATATAATAAATAAATTTAAAAAAAAAAAAAGACTATAACAAAAATATGCATATCTAAAAAAAACAAAAAAATAAAAAAAATACATATCTAAGCAGACCAATCAAGTTGTAGCCTCACCCTTTATATTATTTATTTATTTATTTATTTATTTATTTATTTATTGGCTTTTCAAGACAAGTTTTCTCTGTAGCTTTGGTGCCTGTCCTGGAACTCCCAGAGATTTGCCTGCCTCTGCCTCCAGAGTGCTGGGATTAAAGGCGTGTGCCACCACTGCCCGCCTTAGACTCACCCTTTAATGGTTCAGCAAGGAGTTCTAGCTGTTAGGAAGGGCTGGTGACCTTGAACTTTACTAGTCTCTGAAATCTGCCTTCTCACTTTTACCAGGTGCCTTCAGGGACAGGAGTGGAGGCCAGGGCCTGTAGCTTTGGCTTGTACATTTACTTCAATTTTAATTTTTTTGTCTTGTTTTTCGAAACAGGGTTTCCCTGGGTAACAGTCCTAGCTGATCTGGAACTAGCTCTTGTAGACCAGGCTGGCTTCCAACTCCCAAGAAATTCACCTGCCTCTGCCCCCTGTGTGCTGGGAATAAAGGCATGTGCCACCACCACATTTATTTAAACCTCTCTCTCGGTGTGCCTGTGTATGTGGGGGAGACAGGGAAGGTGTCATATTTCCAAACATTTTCATAACTGCACTTAGCACTGCACTCTTTTACATTTTATTTTACTTTTAGTTGAGACAGTGTTTCCAGTTGTGTAGTTTAATTTCAATTTCTTAAAGAATTTTTTTTTATGATTTATTTAACCATGCAGGTGCTGGGAATTGAACCCAATTTCTCAGGAAGAGCCAAGAAACTAGCTCTCCAGGCTCTTAATTTAAAAGTTTATTTATGTGTCTCTGGGTGTGCCTGTGCCTGTGATTGTGTTTGGTGTGTGTGTGTGGGGGGGTATATTTTGACCTCACCAGATGAAGGCATTCAAGAGCACTGGCTCCATATCTGGCAGAGGCAGGATCTCTGGGAGTTTTAGGCCAGCGTGGTCTACAAAAAGGAGCCAGTTCCAAGAACAGTCTCCAAATCAGCAGAGAAACCCTGTCTCATAAAGCAAAACACAAAACCAAACAAGAAATAAATAAATTGAGAGAGAGAGAGAAAGCGAGAGAGAGAGAGAGAGAGAGAGAGAGAGAGAGAGAGAGAGAAGAAATGTGGATTTACAGATAGGAAATAAGAATAAAAAGAGAACGTTACCAACAAGACAGCCTGGTCTATAAACTGAGTTCCAGGACAGCTAGGGCTGTTACACAGAGAAATCGTGCCTCAAAAAATACTAAAAGAAGAGAAAAAAAAAAAAGCAAGCAAGCAAGAAAATGCAGGGGTTTTTTCCCCTTTTTTGTCTTTGTTAATTCCAGGCCATTCATTTTAATTTTACTTTTTCTTTTAAGATTATATTTTCAGGGGCTGTAGAGATGGCTCAGAGGTTAAGAGCACTGACTGTTCTTCTAAAGGTCCTGAGTTCAATTCCTAGCAACAATATGGTGGCTCACAACCATCTGTAATGGGGTCTTCTGGCCTGCAGTCATGCATGGAAGGAGTGCTGTATACATAATAAATAATTAATTTAAAAAAAAAGATTGTATTTGCAGCATAAGTGTTCAGAAAGAAGAAGTCCTGGGCCATGTAGTAAAATAGTTTGTCTGAAACACAAATAAAAAGACAGGTCCTGTCTCAAAAAACAAAAAAAAAAAAAAAAAAAACAAATTAAAATGTGAAATAAAACCAAGAAGGGGCTTTTTGTTTTGTTTTGTTTTGTTTTCTATGAAACCTGAAAATGGCTGAATTCAACAATTATCCAACTTCAGCAAGAAGGTACTGTTTCCCAGCTTCAACCAGAAAACAGCAAATATGCACATCTAGGCCCTGTCAACAGAAGAGAGCACTAGATTTCCACCATGTGGTTTCTGGAAAGTCCAGAAATTCCATCTCTCCATTTCTGATTCTTTCAATCACTGCAGGCAGGCCTGCATTTAGTGAGAGAGTGGACACCACTCCTCGTTCCTTCCTGTTTCTCACGTGTTCATGTCTCACGTGTTCATGTCATAAACACGCGCACATGTGTTTATGGGGTGGCTTTTGAACTAACCAAGATGACTGGTTCCATATCTGGCAGAGAGGCAGTTGGATCTCTGGGAGTTTGAGGACAGCCTGGTCGACAAGAGCTAGTTCTAAGACAACAGAGAAACCATGCCTTGAAAATCAAAACCAAAACACAAACAAAAATAAATAAATAAATAAATAAATACATAAAATAAAACATGAATTAAATGAGAAAGAGAGAGGGAGAAGAAATGTCAATTTGTCAATTTTCAGACCAGAAATAAGAAAAAGCAAAACCGGGAGCTGGAGAGATGGCTCAGTGGTTAAGAGCACTAGCTGCTCTTCCAAAGGTCCGGAGTTCAATTCCCAGCAACCATATGGTGGCTCACAACCATCTGTAACAAGATCTGGCGCCCTCTTCTGGCTTGCGGGCATACATGGAGGCAGAATGTTGTATACATAATAAATAAATCTTTGAAAAAAAAAAAAAAAAAAAAAAAAAAAAAAAGAAAAAGCAAAACCATAATGTCACCAAGATGACAGCCTGGTTTATATAGTGAGTTAAAGGTATTATACAGAGAAACCAAAAATAAAAAATAATAAAAGAAGAAAACAGGAAGGAAGGAAGGAAGGAAGGAAAAATAGGTGCTTTCCTTTTTTTCTTTGTTTATCTCAGGTTATTTATTTTTATTTAATTTTTTTCTAAAATTGCAGCAGCAGCAGTATATTTTGGGCAGCTGACTACTATCATGGAAGCGTTCAGAAAGAAGTCCTGGGCCATGTAGTGAGATAGATTGTCTGGAGCATAAATAAAAAGCCAATTCCTGTCTCAAAAAAAGAAAAAAAAATCAAGTTAAAATGTGAAATAATAAAATAAATAAGGGTGGTTTTTTTTTTTTGTTTCTTGTTTTTTTTTTTTTTTTGCAATGAGTGAATTCAAGTCAACAACTTTCAGTTTCCCAACTCCAACAGGAAAGGCTGCAGATATCCATATCAAAGAGGTCCAGTGGAGCTGTAGCCACACCCTTTAATGCTTGTGTCCCAAGGACACAGAGTTTAGGAAAGAAATGATCTTGATCTTTTTTTCAGGAGATCTGAAAACTCAAAACAGCAACCAAACACACACCAAGTAGGAAGAAATGACAGAGAGGCAGGGGGAGTTCAAGGCCAGCCTCACCTACCAAGGACATTCCAGGACTGTTCCCTAGATAAACCCTGTCTCACAAAACCAACCAAACACACACACACACACACACACACACAACCCAGAAGAATAAGGAAAGTGTTCCTGAAACACCACAAACCAGCTAGATTGCACTTAATAGCAATCAAAAGTGGGTGAAATATAAAATGGAGAGAAATTCTTTGATGAAATCCAACCCTCTTTCTTGGTCAAAGCTGTACAGCCAATAGAACTAGAGGGAGGGAACATGTGTCCATCTCTCAATAAAAAAAGAAAAAAGGCTAGAATCTCACTGTGAGCGTAAAAGATGAAAATCTTACAGCTGATACCATCCAGTCTCAAGTTAGAAAAACTTGAAACGATGCAACAGGAGACAGACAGTTTCCCAATGAACTCTTGCTATTCTCCAGGGGAAGTTTTGTTCCTGAGGGTTTTTTTTTTTTTGATTTTTCGAGACAGGGTTTCTCTGTAGCTTTGGAGCCTGTCCTGGCACTAGCTCTTCTAGACCAGGCTGGCCTCGAACTCACAGAGATCCACCTGCCTCTGCCTCCCAAGTGTTGGGATTAAAGGCATGCGCCACCACCGCCCGGCTCTGAGGGTTTTTGGAACAACTAAAATCCCTCTTATCTTTTTGTTTTGTTTTGTTTTCCATGCCCCCTCAGAGGACACCTGGATGTTTTTTAAGGATTTGGTTTTATTTTATTTAAGTATTTTGTTCCTCAGACATAACTCTGAAAACACTAATACGTAATAGCCAGTTTCTATTCAGTTCAGTTCAGATTTTTACCAAAACCTCCTGTCTGGCATGTCTCTGTCTTTGTTGAGTTCCTGTACTTACAGAAGCCAAGAGATAGCTGGCAGCCATCCATAGAAAATGCCCTCTCCCTTTGAACACGGCCCTCCTTTGGTCTGAGTTTCTCACACAGCTCTGATGATGCAGGAGGATGCCAAGGGCCCAGTTGGTGCCTCAGCCCGATGCCTGCATCTGTGCCTTGGCAGCAGCTATTCATGTCTTGCCACTCAGAGTCAAATTCCCTTAAGTTTAGCCTTCCCTAAGTGCTTGTTCACTTCAGAGGACTCAACCCTCATCTTCCGTGTCCTCCTGGCCTAATTTCTCATATTACTGATTTACTGAGTATGAATCAGTAATATGAGATGTTCCGGAGAGGGAGGAAGGGACATTCATGAAAAAAGTGAGTGTTCAACTAACTAACTCCCCATGGGAGAAGGAAGTAGTGAAAAGATTTTAATGAAGCAGAGAGAAATTTCTGGTTTTGGAAGGAGGAAATCCTGAATGGCTCCCTCTGTGTCGCAGGAGAGACTCCTGGAAAGGAAACCTCAGGTTCCGGTCAGTCGGTCGGTTGGTCAGTTCGGGGAGAAATATTAGCAAGGAGGTAAAGGCCGTGCCTCACGACATCAGCAGTCCCTTCTCTGGAAATTCTACGGTATCCTGGAGAGCTCTCGGAATTTTGTGATGTCACTCGTGTCCTAGAAATGCCAAGTGCCCTCAAGATACACTCTCTCGGTGCCTATAAGACTCAGTTCTAGACATGTTGTCTAGAGAATGGAGATCATGGAGAGGCCAGAGGGAGGAAGAAGAAAGCTGACCTCAGATCTCAGAGGAAAACACGGAGAAATAATTAGTGGTCCTGGGGAAGACGAAGTGAGTTCACCACTAGCAGGGACTAGAGAGATTTCTGGATGTGATGGCTTTGAGACTTCCAGGGCTAGGGCTCAGGAACTGGGAGGTTTCTGGAATGAAATAGGTCTGTCTTGTTTCTCTGAGTTCCTAAAGGGCCAACCCACATCAAAGATTCACGATAGTTGATTTGACAAAGTCGGGAATTGACAAGGAGTGCGGAAGGAGTCAGTGAGATTTCAATACCAGCACTGCACATCACGCCCCCCCTGGTCCTTTTCGTTGTGTAGCAATAATAATAGAGAAAGGGGAGTAGCGCTCTGCCAAAACCCGTATTTTTTTTTAAATATTTATTTATTTATTTATTAAGTATACAATATTCTGTCTGTGTGTATCTGCAGGCCAGAAGAGGGCACCAGACCTCTTTACAGATGGTTGTGAGCCACCATGTGGTTGCCGGGAATTGAACTCAGGACCTTTGGAAGAGCAGGCAATGCTCTTAACCACTGAGCCATCTCTCCAGCCCCCCGTATTTTTTTTTTTTTAATAGTCCAGGTGTGTTATTTCTTTTTGTACATCAGGCCATGAATTCGTAGGGAATGGGCTCCAGCAGCTCAGGCTCCTTCCTGTTAGTCCTCGCGAAGTGTGCTTCTCTGGGTTCGCTTGAGCTGAACCCAGGTGCCCTTCTCTTTGTCTTCCTTTTCCTTCTGGTTGTTCTCCTTCACCCGCTTCAGAAAGCTGTCTCTGCTCTTCGAGTGCTTGATGTGTTCAATCCGCACATTAATTCTCTTGGCAAGAATCTTGCCCTTAACTGGCTTGTTTACAATGATGCCCACAGCATGCTGGGTGACATTGTAGACTCTTCCGGTTTTGCCGTGGTAACATTTATGGGGCATTCCTTTTTGAACAGTGCCCATTCCCTTGATGTCTATAATATCGCCCTTCTTGTAGATTCGTGGCCAAAGGAACAACTCCATGTTTCCTAAAGGGCCTAGAGAACATATAGCGAGTGCCCCTCCTCTTTCCCTTTGTGTTTGTCATTTTGGCGAGTTACTGAAAGATGGCTACCGCGGCCGAAAGGCCCAAAGCCCATATTTTACCATGCCTTATATCACAGCCATTAGCAGGGTTGAGGCATCAAGTGCTGCAGTCAGTCTGACTCCTGTGGTCCCCTAAGGTTTCTAGCTTCCCAGTTATGAATGACACCCTGGTCTCCAGTTCAGCTTGAGAGCTCTTTAAGAGCCAATGGATGAGAGAGTGGGAAGAGACTGCCTTTTTTTTTTTCTTTTTCCATTTCTTTCTTTCTTTCTTTTGCTGTTTTGTTTTGTTTTTCAAGAAAGGGTTTCTTTGTGTATCTTGGGCTGTCCTAAAACTCACTCTGTAAATCAGGCCATCTTTGAATTCACAGAGATCTGTGTGTGTGCTGTGATTAAAGGCATGCACACACCACAGCCCGGCTGAGACTGCAATTTCTTGTTAGCTCTGGGTAAGTGACAATGGCTCTGTGTTGTGAATCTCTGTGAATCCAGACTATGTTATGTCCTTCAATGACATGAGTCTGAAGCATCAAGCACCCATCCCTATACTCCCTGAGGTCTCTGAAGTCACGGTGCATCCTTAAAGGCTTAGAAAGCTTTTCCCTGGTTCACCTTTGTGTGTGTGTGTGTGTGTGTGTGTGTGTGTGTTTTGTTCTATCTAGGAGAAGCACCATAGCAGTTGCATAGTGACTGAGAAATTTGATTTTTAGGAAATGATTTTTCATACCTGTGAGTGGTCTCTCCATAGCCACTCCTCTTTTCTTAAACTTGAGTATAGGAATGAATGAATGAATGATTCCCTCCCTCCCTCTCTCTTCATGGGAACGAGTATCTGGTCTTGCATTGAGGGCTCCCCAGTTCTCAGCATCTCCAGCCCAACCTGTCACAAGCTGATCACACATTTGCAAACTTGGGATATATTCTGCTGAATTTTTGGGATAATGAATTTCATCAACTATGGGACTAACTTTGTTCTGACAGGACACTCACAATCTCTCCTCATCACACCCACATAGTGTAACAACTTTGTGGTTCCTCCATAATGTGCTTATTTCTGTCAGGGAACTGAAAGCCAGCCAGCCAGCCAGCCAGCCAGCCAGCCAACACTATCTACAAAGCTACAGAGAAACCCTGTCGTGAAAAACCAAAAATAAATAAATAAATAGGCATGGATTTTTTTTAAAAAATCAAACGCAAACTAAGTAGAAATAACTACTTTCAGTATGCCATTCAAGAATTAGGGAACCCTTTATCCCAGCACGTGGGAGACACAGGCAGAAGGACATCTGTGAGTTAAAATCCAGACTCATCTACCAAGTGAAATCACAAGACTCGTGCACTGTCTTATAGGTCCTAAACTCCCATGGTCCAGTTTCTAGGGTTGGGGGCCTCTCTATAAAGCCTGGAAATTCACAGAGGTCCACCTGCCTCTGTCTCTTTGATGATAGAATAAAAGATGTGCACCACAATAACCAGGGTCAGTTTCTTGTAGATTTAGTTTAATTTCAAATTTTGTTTGTATCTCTTGGTCTGCACCAAGTGTGTCCCTGTGGGGGTGGGGGGCAGGGAAGTTGTCCTATTTTAGAACATTTTATTTTACTTTTATTTGAGACAGTCTTTCTGGTTGTGTAGAACTTATTTTAATTTCAAATTTTTAAAGAATTTTTTTATGATTTATTTAACTTTATTTTATGTGCAGTCGTGTGAAACTGGATTTACAATCACTTATGAGCTGCTGCCTTGTGGGGTTACATCTCAGGAGCACAAGAACCCAAATCTGTGCTGTACTCCCTGTCACCAAAAGAGGTCACTAGATCCCCACCATGTGGTTTCTGGACATTCCAGAAATTCCATCTCTCCAGTTCTCATTCTTTCATTGTTCCTCCTGCATGCCTGCGTCTAGTGAGAGAGTGAGCAACTTTCCTCCCTGCTTCTCTGTGTCTGTGTCTGTCACATCCTGGATAGCCAGAGTGCCCGCCACCTCTGCCTGAGATAGATGTGGCTGGCAGCCCTGGGGCTGGGGGAAAGGGAGAGAGTGGGTTCCCTGGAGAGCCTTGGGCAGAGGCTCTGTGGATTCCCTGCCGGAGGCCTCACTGCCTCTGAGGAGCCCATGGGGGAGGGGGAAAGGGAAGGTCAACCAGAGAGTCCTGCCTGGCTTTTGCTTTGCTTTGTTCTTGTTTTTGTTTGTTTGTTTATTTTATTTTCAGGTACAGCTGTGACCAGGTCTGGATCCAGGACAGACTCAAAAGCTAGAGAGAAATCCTGTCTCAGAAAACAAAAATAAATAAATACATAAATAAACACATAAACAAATACATAAACTAATAAATGAATGGATAGATAGATAGATAGATAGATAGATAGATAGATAGATAGATAGATAGCCAGACAGAGAGAGAGATGATAAAACACCTTCAAGATCAGGGAGACCAAGGCTGGCAGATCACTGTAAGTTTAAAGCTACCTTGTTCTGCAGATTGAGATTCAGGACAGGCAAAGTGACATAGAGAAACCCTGTTTTCAAAAAAAAGGTGGGGGCTGGAGAGATGGCTCTGCGGTTAAGAGTGCTGACTGCTCTTCCAGAGGACCCAGGTTCAATTCCTACCACCCACATGGCAGTCAACAGCTGTCTGTAACTCCAAGATCTGACACCCTCAGATAGACATACATGCAGGCAAAACACCAATGCCGACAAAATAAATTATTAGGAAAATAAATATATAAAAAAGGTTGTTTAGCCTTTAATCCCAGCATTAGGAGGCAGAGGCAGATGGCTCTCTGTGAGTCTGAGGCCAGTTTTGTCTACAAAGTGAGTCCCAGGGCATACGCATACAAGGGCACACAACGAAACCCTATGTTGAACAACCACAAATAAACAAACAAATAAAGAGATAATAACAATAAAAATATTTGAGAGTTCAAATAATTGACTTCATCCACAATAAAAGAATATAAAAATAAAAATATCAAACGCATTTGAACGCATCAGCACAGGAGACCGCTTCCTAAATAGAACCCCAGTAGCACAGACACTGAGAGAAACAATTAATAAGTGAGAGAGACCTCCTGAAACTGAAAAGCTTCTGTAAAGCAAAGATCACGGCCAACAAGACAAAATGACGGCCTTACAGAATGGAAAAAGATCTTCACTAACCCCACATCAGACAGAGGTCTGTCTGATCTCCAAAACATACAAAGAACACAAGACATTGGTCATCTCAAGAACAAATAATCTAATTCACAAAATGGAGTACAGACTTAAACAGAGAACTCTCAACCGAGGAATCTAAAATGGCTGAAAGACACTTAAGGAAATGTTCAACATGCTTAGTCATCAGAGAAATGCAAATCAAAACAAGTTTCTAGAAACAAGGAGACAGTTCATAATGTTTCTTTCTTCTTTTTTTTTTAATTTGGGATGGGGGCCTCTCTCCAAAACCTGGGAATTCACAGAGGTACACCTGTCTCTGTCTCTTGGATGATAGAATAAAAGATGTGCACCACAGTGACAATCCAACTAAGTTTTTAGTATCTCATTCTGTTAATTTCATGTACATTTAGTTTCATTTCAAATTTTGTTTGTATCTCTTGGTCTGCACCCAAGTGTGTCCTTGGTGGGGGGGGGCAGGGAAGGTGCCCTATTTCAGAACATTTTACTTAACTTTTATTTGAGACAGTCTTTCCAGTTGTGTAGAACTTAGTTTCATTTCAAATTTTTAATGACCAGGAAGGATGAAAGCACTCAAAAGGACTGGTTCCATATCTGGCAGAGAGGCAGGTGGATCTCTGGGAGTTTGAGGCCAGCCTGGTCGACGAGAGCTAGTTCCAAAGACAGGCTCCAAAGCAACAGAGAAAACCCTGCCTTGAAAATCAAAACAAAAACACAAACAAAAATAAAAAACATAAATTAAATCTGTGTGTGTGTGTGTGAGTGTGTGTGTGTGTGTGTGTGTGTGTGTGTGTGTGTGTGAGAGAGAGAGAGAGAGAAGAGAGAGAGAGAGAGAGAGAGAGAGAGAGAGAGAAATGATTAAACAGGAAATAAGAAAAAAACCAAAACCATAATGTCACCAAGATGACAGCCTGGTTTATATAGTGAGTTAAAGGTATTATACAGAGAAACCCTGTACCAAAAAAATAATAAAAGAAGAAAACAGAAAAAAAACAAGGAAGGAAGAAAAGAAGGAAAAAAGGAAAGAAGGAAGAAAAACTGGTGTTTTCCTTTTTTTCTTTGTTTATCTCAGGTTATTTTTTTTTTTATTGCTGCCGCAGCAGCAGTATATTTTGGGCAGCTGCCTAGCTGGGTAATGGTGGCAGCACATTTCTTTATTCTCAGTTCTCAGCCCTCAGAGATCAGGAGAGGCAGAGGCAGGCAGATCGCTGTGAGTTTGAGGCTACCTTGTTCTGCAGGCAAAGCGACGACAGACACAGAGAAACTAAAAGTGTGTTTAGTACAGGCCTTTTATTCCGGCACTAGGAGGCAGAGGTAGAGGCAGGGGCAGCTAGATCTCTGTGAGTCTGAGGCCAGCCTTGTCTACAAAGTGAGTTCCAGGGCAAACAAGCATACAAAGGGAATCCCTATGTAGAAAAACCACAAATAAACAAATAATAATAATGATGATGATGATGATAATCTAAGAGCTCAATTAATTGACTTCACCCACAATTCAAAAATTAAAAAATAAAACAAAGAGTGTGTCTGACCGATCAGTGAAAGGACTATGTGGGCCAAGGGGCTGCCACAATTATGGATTGGTGAGAGGGAGGAAAGGAGGGAGGCAGCAAGGGCAGTTCCCAGTCACCTAAATGCCTTTCAAAGACATTTCACCATGGCAACCACTCGCTTGCTTTCTTGGGGTTTCTTTTCTTCAGTAGTTGTGTTTGTACAACCTACCCCACACCCCACTTCTCATACTAAATACAGAGTCTGAGAAAATTAAAGCAGCTGTGGAAAAATTCCCACTTGGATATCTTTTCCTGCCCAGTAAAACAAAAACGACTATAACAGGGCTGGAGAGATGGCTCAGAGGTTAAGAGCACTGACTGCTTTTCCACAGGTCCTGAGTTCAATTCCCAGCAACCACATGGTGGCTTACAACCATCTATAATGAGACCTGGTGCCCCCTTCTGGCTTGCAGGCACACGTGGAAGGAATGCTATACACATAATATAATAAATAAATTTAAAAAAAAAAAAACGACTATAACAAAAATATGCATATCTAAAAAAAACAAAAAAATAAAAAAAATACATATCTAAGCAGACCAATCAAGTTGTAGCCTCACCCTTTATATTATTTATTTATTTATTTATTTATTTATTTATTTATTTATTGGCTTTTCAAGACAAGTTTTCTCTGTAGCTTTGGTGCCTGTCCTGGAACTCCCAGAGATTTGCCTGCCTCTGCCTCCAGAGTGCTGGGATTAAAGGCGTGTGCCACCACTGCCCGCCTTAGACTCACCCTTTAATGGTTCAGCAAGGAGTTCTAGCTGTTAGGAAGGGCTGGTGACCTTGAACTTTATTAGTCTCTGAAATCTGCCTTCTCACTTTTACCAGGTGCCTTCAGGGACAGGAGTGGAGGCCAGGGCCTGTAGCTTTGGCTTGTACATTTACTTCAATTTTAATTTTTTTGTCTTGTTTTTCGAAACAGGGTTTCCCTGGGTAACAGTCCTAGCTGATCTGGAACTAGCTCTTGTAGACCAGGCTGGCTTCCAACTCCCAAGAAATTCACCTGCCTCTGCCCCCTGTGTGCTGGGAATAAAGGCATGTGCCACCACCACATTTATTTAAACCTCTCTCTCGGTGTGCCTGTGTATGTGGGGGAGACAGGGAAGGTGTCATATTTCCAAACATTTTCATAACTGCACTTAGCACTGCACTCTTTTACATTTTATTTTACTTTTAGTTGAGACAGTGTTTCCAGTTGTGTAGTTTAATTTCAATTTCTTAAAGAATTTTTTTTTATGATTTATTTAACCATGCAGGTGCTGGGAATTGAACCCAATTTCTCAGGAAGAGCCAAGAAACTAGCTCTCCAGGCTCTTAATTTAAAAGTTTATTTATGTGTCTCTGGGTGTGCCTGTGCCTGTGATTGTGTTTGGTGTGTGTGTGGGGGGGGGTATATTTTGACCTCACCAGATGAAGGCATTCAAGAGCACTGGCTCCATATCTGGCAAAGGCAGGATCTCTGGGAGTTTTAGGCCAGCGTGGTCTACAAAAAGGAGCCAGTTCCAAGAACAGTCTCCAAATCAGCAGAGAAACCCTGTCTCATAAAGCAAAACACAAAACCAAACAAGAAATAAATAAATTGAGAGAGAGAGAGAAAGCGAGAGAGAGAGAGAGAGAGAGAGAGAGAGAGAGAGAGAGAGAGAGAGAGAGAAGAAATGTGGATTTACAGATAGGAAATAAGAATAAAAAGAGAACGTTACCAACAAGACAGCCTGGTCTATAAACTGAGTTCCAGGACAGCTAGGGCTGTTACACAGAGAAATCGTGCCTCAAAAAATACTAAAAGAAGAGAAAAAAAAAAAAGCAAGCAAGCAAGAAAATGCAGGGTTTTTTTCCCCTTTTTTGTCTTTGTTAATTCCAGGCCATTCATTTTAATTTTACTTTTTCTTTTAAGATTATATTTTCAGGGGCTGTAGAGATGGCTCAGAGGTTAAGAGCACTGACTGTTCTTCTAAAGGTCCTGAGTTCAATTCCTAGCAACAATATGGTGGCTCACAACCATCTGTAATGGGGTCTTCTGGCCTGCAGTCATGCATGGAAGGAGTGCTGTATACATAATAAATAATTAATTTAAAAAAAAAGATTGTATTTGCAGCATAAGTGTTCAGAAAGAAGAAGTCCTGGGCCATGTAGTAAAATAGTTTGTCTGAAACACAAATAAAAAGACAGGTCCTGTCTCAAAAAACAAAAAAAAAAAAAAAAAAAACAAATTAAAATGTGAAATAAAACCAAGAAGGGGCTTTTTGTTTTGTTTTGTTTTGTTTTCTATGAAACCTGAAAATGGCTGAATTCAACAATTATCCAACTTCAGCAAGAAGGTACTGTTTCCCAGCTTCAACCAGAAAACAGCAAATATGCACATCTAGGCCCTGTCAACAGAAGAGAGCACTAGATTTCCACCATGTGGTTTCTGGAAAGTCCAGAAATTCCATCTCTCCATTTCTGATTCTTTCAATCACTGCAAGCAGGCCTGCATTTAGTGAGAGAGTGGACACCACTCCTCGTTCCTTCCTGTTTCTCACGTGTTCATGTCTCACATGTTCATGTCATAAACACGCGCACATGTGTTTATGGGGTGGCTTTTGAACTAACCAAGATGACTGGTTCCATATCTGGCAGAGAGGCAGTTGGATCTCTGGGAGTTTGAGGACAGCCTGGTCGACAAGAGCTAGTTCTAAGACAACAGAGAAACCATGCCTTGAAAATCAAAACCAAAACACAAACAAAAATAAATAAATAAATAAATAAATAAATACATAAAATAAAACATGAATTAAATGAGAAAGAGAGAGGGAGAAGAAATGTCAATTTGTCAATTTTCAGACCAGAAATAAGAAAAAGCAAAACCATAATGTCACCAAGATGACAGCCTGGTTTATATAGTGAGTTAAAGGTATTATACAGAGAAACCAAAAATAAAAAATAATAAAAGAAGAAAACAGGAAGGAAGGAAGGAAAAATAGGTGCTTTCCTTTTTTTCTTTGTTTATCTCAGGTTATTTATTTTTATTTAATTTTTTCTAAAATTGCAGCAGCAGCAGTATATTTTGGGCAGCTGACTACTATCATGGAAGCGTTCAGAAAGAAGTCCTGGGCCATGTAGTGAGATAGATTGTCTGGAGCATAAATAAAAAGCCAATTCCTGTCTCAAAAAAAGAAAAAAAAATCAAGTTAAAATGTGAAATAATAAAATAAATAAGGGTGGTTTTTTTTTTTGTTTCTTGTTTTTTTTTTTTTTTTTTTGCAATGAGTGAATTCAAGTCAACAACTTTCAGTTTCCCAACTCCAACAGGAAAGGCTGCAGATATCCATATCAAAGAGGTCCAGTGGAGCTGTAGCCACACCCTTTAATGCTTGTGTCCCAAGGACACAGAGTTTAGGAAAGAAATGATCTTGATCTTTTTTTCAGGAGATCTGAAAACTCAAAACAGCAACCAAACACACACCAAGTAGGAAGAAATGACAGAGAGGCAGGGGGAGTTCAAGGCCAGCCTCACCTACCAAGGACATTCCAGGACTGTTCCCTAGATAAACCCTGTCTCACAAAACCAACCAAACACACACACACACACACAAACACACACACACACAAAACCCAGAAGAATAAGGAAAGTGTTCCTGAAACACCACAAACCAGCTAGATTGCACTTAATAGCAATCAAAAGTGGGTGAAATATAAAATGGAGAGAAATTCTTTGATGAAATCCAACCCTCTTTCTTGGTCAAAGCTGTACAGCCAATAGAACTAGAGGGAGGGAACATGTGTCCATCTCTCAATAAAAAAAGAAAAAAGGCTAGAATCTCACTGTGAGCGTAAAAGATGAAAATCTTACAGCTGACACCATCCAGTCTCAAGTTAGAAAAACTTGAAATGATGCAACAGGAGACAGACAGTTTCCCAATGAACTCTTGCTATTCTCCAGGGGAAGTTTTGTTCCTGAGGGTTTTTTTTTTTTTTTTTTTTGATTTTTCGAGACAGGGTTTCTCTGTAGCTTTGGAGCCTGTCCTGGCACTAGCTCTTCTAGACCAGGCTGGCCTCGAACTCACAGAGATCCACCTGCCTCTGCCTCCCAAGTGTTGGGATTAAAGGCATGCGCCACCACCGCCCGGCTCTGAGGGTTTTTGGAACAACTAAAATCCCTCTTATCTTTTTGTTTTGTTTTGTTTTCCATGCCCCCTCAGAGGACACCTGGATGTTTTTTAAGGATTTGGTTTTATTTTATTTAAGTATTTTGTTCCTCAGACATAACTCTGAAAACACTAATACGTAATAGCCAGTTTCTATTCAGTTCAGTTCAGATTTTTACCAAAACCTCCTGTCTGGCATGTCTCTGTCTTTGTTGAGTTCCTGTACTTACAGAAGCCAAGAGATAGCTGGCAGCCATCCATAGAAAATGCCCTCTCCCTTTGAACACGGCCCTCCTTTGGTCTGAGTTTCTCACACAGCTCTGATGATGCAGGAGGATGCCAAGGGCCCAGTTGGTGCCTCAGCCCGATGCCTGCATCTGTGCCTTGGCAGCAGCTATTCATGTCTTGCCACTCAGAGTCAAATTCCCTTAAGTTTAGCCTTCCCTAAGTGCTTGTTCACTTCAGAGGACTCAACCCTCATCTTCCGTGTCCTCCTGGCCTAATTTCTCATATTACTGATTTACTGAGTATGAATCAGTAATATGAGATGTTCCGGAGAGGGAGGAAGGGACATTCATGAAAAAAGTGAGTGTTCAACTAACTAACTCCCCATGGGAGAAGGAAGTAGTGAAAAGATTTTAATGAAGCAGAGAGAAATTTCTGGTTTTGGAAGGAGGAAATCCTGAATGGCTCCCTCTGTGTCGCAGGAGAGACTCCTGGAAAGGAAACCTCAGGTTCCGGTCAGTCGGTCGGTTGGTCAGTTCGGGGAGAAATATTAGCAAGGAGGTAAAGGCCGTGCCTCACGACATCAGCAGTCCCTTCTCTGGAAATTCTACGGTATCCCGGAGAGCTCTCGGAATTTTGTGATGTCACTCGTGTCCTAGAAATGCCAAGTGCCCTCAAGATACACTCTCTCGGTGCCTATAAGACTCAGTTCTAGACATGTTGTCTAGAGAATGGAGATCATGGAGAGGCCAGAGGGAGGAAGAAGAAAGCTGACCTCAGATCTCAGAGGAAAACACGGAGAAATAATTAGTGGTCCTGGGGAAGACGAAGTGAGTTCACCACTAGCAGGGACTAGAGAGATTTCTGGATGTGATGGCTTTGAGACTTCCAGGGCTAGGGCTCAGGAACTGGGAGGTTTCTGGAATGAAATAGGTCTGTCTTGTTTCTCTGAGTTCCTAAAGGGCCAACCCACATCAAAGATTCACGATAGTTGATTTGACAAAGTCGGGAATTGACAAGGAGTGCGGAAGGAGTCAGTGAGATTTCAATACCAGCACTGCACATCACGCCCCCCCTGGTCCTTTTCGTTGTGTAGCAATAATAATAGAGAAAGGGGAGTAGCGCTCTGCCAAAACCCGTATTTTTTTTTAAATATTTATTTATTTATTTATTAAGTATACAATATTCTGTCTGTGTGTATCTGCAGGCCAGAAGAGGGCACCAGACCTCTTTACAGATGGTTGTGAGCCACCATGTGGTTGCCGGGAATTGAACTCAGGACCTTTGGAAGAGCAGGCAATGCTCTTAACCACTGAGCCATCTCTCCAGCCCCCCGTATTTTTTTTTTTTAATAGTCCAGGTGTGTTATTTCTTTTTGTACATCAGGCCATGAATTCGTAGGGAATGGGCTCCAGCAGCTCAGGCTCCTTCCTGTTAGTCCTCGCGAAGTGTGCTTCTCTGGGTTCGCTTGAGCTGAACCCAGGTGCCCTTCTCTTTGTCTTCCTTTTCCTTCTGGTTGTTCTCCTTCACCCGCTTCAGAAAGCTGTCTCTGCTCTTCGAGTGCTTGATGTGTTCAATCCGCACATTAATTCTCTTGGCAAGAATCTTGCCCTTAACTGGCTTGTTTACAATGATGCCCACAGCATGCTGGGTGACATTGTAGACTCTTCCGGTTTTGCCGTGGTAACATTTATGGGGCATTCCTTTTTGAACAGTGCCCATTCCCTTGATGTCTATAATATCGCCCTTCTTGTAGATTCGTGGCCAAAGGAACAACTCCATGTTTCCTAAAGGGCCTAGAGAACATATAGCGAGTGCCCCTCCTCTTTCCCTTTGTGTTTGTCATTTTGGCGAGTTACTGAAAGATGGCTACCGCGGCCGAAAGGCCCAAAGCCCATATTTTACCATGCCTTATATCACAGCCATTAGCAGGGTTGAGGCATCAAGTGCTGCAGTCAGTCTGACTCCTGTGGTCCCCTAAGGTTTCTAGCTTCCCAGTTATGAATGACACCCTGGTCTCCAGTTCAGCTTGAGAGCTCTTTAAGAGCCAATGGATGAGAGAGTGGGAAGAGACTGCCTTTTTTTTTCTTTTTCCATTTCTTTCTTTCTTTCTTTTGCTGTTTTGTTTTGTTTTTCAAGAAAGGGTTTCTTTGTGTATCTTGGGCTGTCCTAAAACTCACTCTGTAAATCAGGCCATCTTTGAATTCACAGAGATCTGTGTGTGTGCTGTGATTAAAGGCATGCACACACCACAGCCCGGCTGAGACTGCAATTTCTTGTTAGCTCTGGGTAAGTGACAATGGCTCTGTGTTGTGAATCTCTGTGAATCCAGACTATGTTATGTCCTTCAATGACATGAGTCTGAAGCATCAAGCACCCATCCCTATACTCCCTGAGGTCTCTGAAGTCACGGTGCATCCTTAAAGGCTTAGAAAGCTTTTCCCTGGTTCACCTTTGTGTGTGTGTGTGTGTGTGTGTGTTTTGTTCTATCTAGGAGAAGCACCATAGCAGTTGCATAGTGACTGAGAAATTTGATTTTTAGGAAATGATTTTTCATACCTGTGAGTGGTCTCTCCATAGCCACTCCTCTTTTCTTAAACTTGAGTATAGGAATGAATGAATGAATGATCCCTCCCTCCCTCCCTCCCTCCCTCCCTCCCTCTCTCTTCATGGGAACGAGTATCTGGTCTTGCATTGAGGGCTCCCCAGTTCTCAGCATCTCCAGCCCAACCTGTCACAAGCTGATCACACATTTGCAAACTTGGGATATATTCTGCTGAATTTTTGGGATAATGAATTTCATCAACTATGGGACTAACTTTGTTCTGACAGGACACTCACAATCTCTCCTCATCACACCCACATAGTGTAACAACTTTGTGGTTCCTCCATAATGTGCTTATTTCTGTCAGGGAACTGAAAGCCAGCCAGCCAGCCAGCCAGCCAGCCAGCCAACACTATCTACAAAGCTACAGAGAAACCCTGTCGTGAAAAACCAAAAATAAATAAATAAATAGGCATGGATTTTTTTTAAAAAATCAAACGCAAACTAAGTAGAAATAACTACTTTCAGTATGCCATTCAAGAATTAGGGAACCCTTTATCCCAGCACGTGGGAGACACAGGCAGAAGGACATCTGTGAGTTAAAATCCAGACTCATCTACCAAGTGAGGTCACAAGACTCGTGCACTGTCTTATAGGTCCTAAACTCCCATGGTCCAGTTTCTAGGGTTGGGGGCCTCTCTATAAAGCCTGGAAATTCACAGAGGTCCACCTGCCTCTGTCTCTTTGATGATAGAATAAAAGATGTGCACCACAATAACCAGGGTCAGTTTCTTGTAGATTTAGTTTAATTTCAAATTTTGTTTGTATCTCTTGGTCTGCACCAAGTGTGTCCCTGTGGGGGTGGGGGGCAGGGAAGTTGTCCTATTTTAGAACATTTTATTTTACTTTTATTTGAGACAGTCTTTCTGGTTGTGTAGAACTTATTTTAATTTCAAATTTTTAAAGAATTTTTTTATGATTTATTTAACTTTATTTTATGTGCAGTCGTGTGAAACTGGATTTACAATCACTTATGAGCTGCTGCCTTGTGGGGGTTACATCTCAGGAGCACAAGAACCCAAATCTGTGCTGTACTCCCTGTCACCAAAAGAGGTCACTAGATCCCCACCATGTGGTTTCTGGACATTCCAGAAATTCCATCTCTCCAGTTCTCATTCTTTCATTGTTCCTCCTGCATGCCTGCGTCTAGTGAGAGAGTGAGCAACTTTCCTCCCTGCTTCTCTGTGTCTGTGTCTGTCACATCCTGGATAGCCAGAGTGCCCGCCACCTCTGCCTGAGATAGATGTGGCTGGCAGCCCTGGGGCTGGGGGAAAGGGAGAGAGTGGGTTCCCTGGAGAGCCTTGGGCAGAGGCTCTGTGGATTCCCTGCCGGAGGCCTCACTGCCTCTGAGGAGCCCATGGGGGAGGGGGAAAGGGAAGGTCAACCAGAGAGTCCTGCCTGGCTTTTGCTTTGCTTTGTTCTTGTTTTTGTTTGTTTGTTTATTTTATTTTCAGGTACAGCTGTGACCAGGTCTGGATCCAGGACAGACTCAAAAGCTAGAGAGAAATCCTGTCTCAGAAAACAAAAATAAATAAATACATAAATAAACACATAAACAAATACATAAACTAATAAATGAATGGATAGATAGATAGATGATAGATAGATAGATAGATAGATAGATAGCCAGACAGAGAGAGAGATGATAAAACACCTTCAAGATCAGGGAGACCAAGGCTGGCAGATCACTGTAAGTTTAAAGCTACCTTGTTCTGCAGATTGAGATTCAGGACAGGCAAAGTGACATAGAGAAACCCTGTTTTCAAAAAAAAGGTGGGGGCTGGAGAGATGGCTCTGCGGTTAAGAGTGCTGACTGCTCTTCCAGAGGACCCAGGTTCAATTCCTACCACCCACATGGCAGTCAACAGCTGTCTGTAACTCCAAGATCTGACACCCTCAGATAGACATACATGCAGGCAAAACACCAATGCCGACAAAATAAATTATTAGGAAAATAAATATATAAAAAAGGTTGTTTAGCCTTTAATCCCAGCATTAGGAGGCAGAGGCAGATGGCTCTCTGTGAGTCTGAAGCCAGTTTTGTCTACAAAGTGAGTCCCAGGGCATACGCATACAAGGGCACACAACGAAACCCTATGTTGAACAACCACAAATAAACAAACAAATAAAGAGATAATAACAATAAAAATATTTGAGAGTTCAAATAATTGACTTCATCCACAATAAAAGAATATAAAAATAAAAATATCAAACGCATTTGAACGCATCAGCACAGGAGACCGCTTCCTAAATAGAACCCCAGTAGCACAGACACTGAGAGAAACAATTAATAAGTGAGAGAGACCTCCTGAAACTGAAAAGCTTCTGTAAAGCAAAGAACACGGCCAACAAGACAAAATGACGGCCTTACAGAATGGAAAAAGATCTTCACTAACCCCACATCAGACAGAGGTCTGTCTGATCTCCAAAACATACAAAGAACACAAGACATTGGTCATCTCAAGAACAAATAATCTAATTCACAAAATGGAGTACAGACTTAAACAGAGAACTCTCAACCGAGGAATCTAAAATGGCTGAAAGACACTTAAGGAAATGTTCAACATGCTTAGTCATCAGAGAAATGCAAATCAAAACAAGTTTCTAGAAACAAGGAGACAGTTCATAATGTTTCTTTCTTCTTTTTTTTTTAATTTGGGATGGGGGCCTCTCTCCAAAACCTGGGAATTCACAGAGGTACACCTGTCTCTGTCTCTTGGATGATAGAATAAAAGATGTGCACCACAGTGACAATCCAACTAAGTTTTTAGTATCTCATTCTGTTAATTTCATGTACATTTAGTTTCATTTCAAATTTTGTTTGTATCTCTTGGTCTGCACCCAAGTGTGTCCTTGGTGGGGGGGGGCAGGGAAGGTGCCCTATTTCAGAACATTTTACTTAACTTTTATTTGAGACAGTCTTTCCAGTTGTGTAGAACTTAGTTTCATTTCAAATTTTTAATGACCAGGAAGGATGAAAGCATTCAAAAGGACTGGTTCCATATCTGGCAGAGAGGCAGGTGGATCTCTGGGAGTTTGAGGCCAGCCTGGTCGACGAGAGCTAGTTCCAAAGACAGGCTCCAAAGCAACAGAGAAAACCCTGCCTTGAAAATCAAAACAAAAACACAAACAAAAATAAAAAACATAAATTAAATCTGTGTGTGTGTGTGTGAGTGTGTGTGTGTGTGTGTGTGTGTGTGTGTGAGAGAGAGAGAGAGAGAAGAGAGAGAGAGAGAGAGAGAGAGAGAGAGAGAGAGAGAGAGAGAATGATTAAACAGGAAATAAGAAAAAAACCAAAACCATAATGTCACCAAGATGACAGCCTGGTTTATATAGTGAGTTAAAGGTATTATACAGAGAAACCCTGTACCAAAAAAATAATAAAAGAAGAAAACAGAAAAAAAACAAGGAAGGAAGAAAAGAAGGAAAAAAGGAAAGAAGGAAGAAAAACTGGTGTTTTCCTTTTTTTCTTTGTTTATCTCAGGTTATTTTTTTTTTTATTGCTGCCGCAGCAGCAGTATATTTTGGGCAGCTGCCTAGCTGGGTAATGGTGGCAGCACATTTCTTTATTCTCAGTTCTCAGCCCTCAGAGATCAGGAGAGGCAGAGGCAGGCAGATCGCTGTGAGTTTGAGGCTACCTTGTTCTGCAGGCAAAGCGACGACAGACACAGAGAAACTAAAAGTGTGTTTAGTACAGGCCTTTTATTCCGGCACTAGGAGGCAGAGGTAGAGGCAGGGGCAGCTAGATCTCTGTGAGTCTGAGGCCAGCCTTGTCTACAAAGTGAGTTCCAGGGCAAACAAGCATACAAAGGGAATCCCTATGTAGAAAAACCACAAATAAACAAATAATAATAATGATGATGATGATGATAATCTAAGAGCTCAATTAATTGACTTCACCCACAATTCAAAAATTAAAAAATAAAACAAAGAGTGTGTCTGACCGATCAGTGAAAGGACTATGTGGGCCAAGGGGCTGCCACAATTATGGATTGGTGAGAGGGAGGAAAGGAGGGAGGCAGCAAGGGCAGTTCCCAGTCACCTAAATGCCTTTCAAAGACATTTCACCATGGCAACCACTCGCTTGCTTTCTTGGGGTTTCTTTTCTTCAGTAGTTGTGTTTGTACAACCTACCCCACACCCCACTTCTCATACTAAATACAGAGTCTGAGAAAATTAAAGCAGCTGTGGAAAAATTCCCACTTGGATATCTTTTCCTGCCCAGTAAAACAAAAACGACTATAACAGGGCTGGAGAGATGGCTCAGAGGTTAAGAGCACTGACTGCTTTTCCACAGGTCCTGAGTTCAATTCCCAGCAACCACATGGTGGCTTACAACCATCTATAATGAGACCTGGTGCCCCCTTCTGGCTTGCAGGCACACGTGGAAGGAATGCTATACACATAATATAATAAATAAATTTAAAAAAAAAAAACGACTATAACAAAAATATGCATATCTAAAAAAAACAAAAAAATAAAAAAAATACATATCTAAGCAGACCAATCAAGTTGTAGCCTCACCCTTTATATTATTTATTTATTTATTTATTTATTGGCTTTTCAAGACAAGTTTTCTCTGTAGCTTTGGTGCCTGTCCTGGAACTCCCAGAGATTTGCCTGCCTCTGCCTCCAGAGTGCTGGGATTAAAGGCGTGTGCCACCACTGCCCGCCTTAGACTCACCCTTTAATGGTTCAGCAAGGAGTTCTAGCTGTTAGGAAGGGCTGGTGACCTTGAACTTTACTAGTCTCTGAAATCTGCCTTCTCACTTTTACCAGGTGCCTTCAGGGACAGGAGTGGAGGCCAGGGCCTGTAGCTTTGGCTTGTACATTTACTTCAATTTTAATTTTTTTGTCTTGTTTTTCGAAACAGGGTTTCCCTGGGTAACAGTCCTAGCTGATCTGGAACTAGCTCTTGTAGACCAGGCTGGCTTCCAACTCCCAAGAAATTCACCTGCCTCTGCCCCCTGTGTGCTGGGAATAAAGGCATGTGCCACCACCACATTTATTTAAACCTCTCTCTCGGTGTGCCTGTGTATGTGGGGGAGACAGGGAAGGTGTCATATTTCCAAACATTTTCATAACTGCACTTAGCACTGCACTCTTTTACATTTTATTTTACTTTTAGTTGAGACAGTGTTTCCAGTTGTGTAGTTTAATTTCAATTTCTTAAAGAATTTTTTTTTATGATTTATTTAACCATGCAGGTGCTGGGAATTGAACCCAATTTCTCAGGAAGAGCCAAGAAACTAGCTCTCCAGGCTCTTAATTTAAAAGTTTATTTATGTGTCTCTGGGTGTGCCTGTGCCTGTGATTGTGTTTGGTGTGTGTGTGTGGGGGGTATATTTTGACCTCACCAGATGAAGGCATTCAAGAGCACTGGCTCCATATCTGGCAAAGGCAGGATCTCTGGGAGTTTTAGGCCAGCGTGGTCTACAAAAAGGAGCCAGTTCCAAGAACAGTCTCCAAATCAGCAGAGAAACCCTGTCTCATAAAGCAAAACACAAAACCAAACAAGAAATAAATAAATTGAGAGAGAGAGAGAGAAAGCGAGAGAGAGAGAGAGAGAGAGAGAGAGAGAGAGAGAGAGAGAGAAGAAATGTGGATTTACAGATAGGAAATAAGAATAAAAAGAGAACGTTACCAACAAGACAGCCTGGTCTATAAACTGAGTTCCAGGACAGCTAGGGCTGTTACACAGAGAAATCGTGCCTCAAAAAATACTAAAAGAAGAGAAAAAAAAAAAAGCAAGCAAGCAAGAAAATGCAGGGTTTTTTTCCCCTTTTTTGTCTTTGTTAATTCCAGGCCATTCATTTTAATTTTACTTTTTCTTTTAAGATTATATTTTCAGGGGCTGTAGAGATGGCTCAGAGGTTAAGAGCACTGACTGTTCTTCTAAAGGTCCTGAGTTCAATTCCTAGCAACAATATGGTGGCTCACAACCATCTGTAATGGGGTCTTCTGGCCTGCAGTCATGCATGGAAGGAGTGCTGTATACATAATAAATAATTAATTTAAAAAAAAGATTGTATTTGCAGCATAAGTGTTCAGAAAGAAGAAGTCCTGGGCCATGTAGTAAAATAGTTTGTCTGAAACACAAATAAAAAGACAGGTCCTGTCTCAAAAACAAAAAAAAAAAAAAAAAAAACAAATTAAAATGTGAAATAAAACCAAGAAGGGGCTTTTTGTTTTGTTTTGTTTTGTTTTCTATGAAACCTGAAAATGGCTGAATTCAACAATTATCCAACTTCAGCAAGAAGGTACTGTTTCCCAGCTTCAACCAGAAAACAGCAAATATGCACATCTAGGCCCTGTCAACAGAAGAGGGCACTAGATTTCCACCATGTGGTTTCTGGAAAGTCCAGAAATTCCATCTCTCCATTTCTGATTCTTTCAATCACTGCAGGCAGGCCTGCATTTAGTGAGAGAGTGGACACCACTCCTCGTTCCTTCCTGTTTCTCACGTGTTCATGTCTCACGTGTTCATGTCATAAACACGCGCACATGTGTTTATGGGGTGGCTTTTGAACTAACCAAGATGACTGGTTCCATATCTGGCAGAGAGGCAGTTGGATCTCTGGGAGTTTGAGGACAGCCTGGTCGACAAGAGCTAGTTCTAAGACAACAGAGAAACCATGCCTTGAAAATCAAAACCAAAACACAAACAAAAATAAATAAATAAATAAATACATAAAATAAAACATGAATTAAATGAGAAAGAGAGAGGGAGAAGAAATGTCAATTTGTCAATTTTCAGACCAGAAATAAGAAAAAGCAAAACCATAATGTCACCAAGATGACAGCCTGGTTTATATAGTGAGTTAAAGGTATTATACAGAGAAACCAAAAATAAAAAATAATAAAAGAAGAAAACAGGAAGGAAGGAAGGAAGGAAGGAAAAATAGGTGCTTTCCTTTTTTTCTTTGTTTATCTCAGGTTATTTATTTTTATTTAATTTTTTCTAAAATTGCAGCAGCAGCAGTATATTTTGGGCAGCTGACTACTATCATGGAAGCGTTCAGAAAGAAGTCCTGGGCCATGTAGTGAGATAGATTGTCTGGAGCATAAATAAAAAGCCAATTCCTGTCTCAAAAAAAGAAAAAAAAATCAAGTTAAAATGTGAAATAATAAAATAAATAAGGGTGGTTTTTTTTTGTTTCTTGTTTTTTTTTTTTTTTTTTGCAATGAGTGAATTCAAGTCAACAACTTTCAGTTTCCCAACTCCAACAGGAAAGGCTGCAGATATCCATATCAAAGAGGTCCAGTGGAGCTGTAGCCACACCCTTTAATGCTTGTGTCCCAAGGACACAGAGTTTAGGAAAGAAATGATCTTGATCTTTTTTTCAGGAGATCTGAAAACTCAAAACAGCAACCAAACACACACCAAGTAGGAAGAAATGACAGAGAGGCAGGGGGAGTTCAAGGCCAGCCTCACCTACCAAGGACATTCCAGGACTGTTCCCTAGATAAACCCTGTCTCACAAAACCAACCAAACACACACACACACACACAAACACACACACACACAAAACCCAGAAGAATAAGGAAAGTGTTCCTGAAACACCACAAACCAGCTAGATTGCACTTAATAGCAATCAAAAGTGGGTGAAATATAAAATGGAGAGAAATTCTTTGATGAAATCCAACCCTCTTTCTTGGTCAAAGCTGTACAGCCAATAGAACTAGAGGGAGGGAACATGTGTCCATCTCTCAATAAAAAAAGAAAAAAGGCTAGAATCTCACTGTGAGCGTAAAAGATGAAAATCTTACAGCTGACACCATCCAGTCTCAAGTTAGAAAAACTTGAAATGATGCAACAGGAGACAGACAGTTTCCCAATGAACTCTTGCTATTCTCCAGGGGAAGTTTTGTTCCTGAGGGTTTTTTTTTTTTTTTTTTTGATTTTTCGAGACAGGGTTTCTCTGTAGCTTTGGAGCCTGTCCTGGCACTAGCTCTTCTAGACCAGGCTGGCCTCGAACTCACAGAGATCCACCTGCCTCTGCCTCCCAAGTGTTGGGATTAAAGGCATGCGCCACCACCGCCTGGCTCTGAGGGTTTTTGGAACAACTAAAATCCCTCTTATCTTTTTGTTTTGTTTTGTTTTCCATGCCCCCTCAGAGGACACCTGGATGTTTTTTAAGGATTTGGTTTTATTTTATTTAAGTATTTTGTTCCTCAGACATAACTCTGAAAACACTAATACGTAATAGCCAGTTTCTATTCGGTTCAGTTCAGATTTTTACCAAAACCTCCTGTCTGGCATGTCTCTGTCTTTGTTGAGTTCCTGTACTTACAGAAGCCAAGAGATAGCTGGCAGCCATCCATAGAAAATGCCCTCTCCCTTTGAACACGGCCCTCCTTTGGTCTGAGTTTCTCACACAGCTCTGATGATGCAGGAGGATGCCAAGGGCCCAGTTGGTGCCTCAGCCCGATGCCTGCATCTGTGCCTTGGCAGCAGCTATTCATGTCTTGCCACTCAGAGTCAAATTCCCTTAAGTTTAGCCTTCCCTAAGTGCTTGTTCACTTCAGAGGACTCAACCCTCATCTTCCGTGTCCTCCTGGCCTAATTTCTCATATTACTGATTTACTGAGTATGAATCAGTAATATGAGATGTTCTGGAGAGGGAGGAAGGGACATTCATGAAAAAAGTGAGTGTTCAACTAACTAACTCCCCATGGGAGAAGGAAGTAGTGAAAAGATTTTAATGAAGCAGAGAGAAATTTCTGGTTTTGGAAGGAGGAAATCCTGAATGGCTCCCTCTGTGTCGCAGGAGAGACTCCTGGAAAGGAAACCTCAGGTTCCGGTCAGTCGGTCGGTTGGTCAGTTCGGGGAGAAATATTAGCAAGGAGGTAAAGGCCGTGCCTCACGACATCAGCAGTCCCTTCTCCGGAAATTCTACGGTATCCGGAGAGCTCTCGGAATTTTGTGATGTCACTCGTGTCCTAGAAATGCCAAGTGCCCTCAAGATACACTCTCTCGGTGCCTATAAGACTCAGTTCTAGACATGTTGTCTAGAGAATGGAGATCATGGAGAGGCCAGAGGGAGGAAGAAGAAAGCTGACCTCAGATCTCAGAGGAAAACACGGAGAAATAATTAGTGGTCCTGGGGAAGACGAAGTGAGTTCACCACTAGCAGGGACTAGAGAGATTTCTGGATGTGATGGCTTTGAGACTTCCAGGGCTAGGGCTCAGGAACTGGGAGGTTTCTGGAATGAAATAGGTCTGTCTTGTTTCTCTGAGTTCCTAAAGGGCCAACCCACATCAAAGATTCACGATAGTTGATTTGACAAAGTCGGGAATTGACAAGGAGTGCAGAAGGAGTCAGTGAGATTTCAATACCAGCACTGCACATCACGCCCCCCCTGGTCCTTTTCGTTGTGTAGCAATAATAATAGAGAAAGGGGAGTAGCGCTCTGCCAAAACCCGTATTTTTTTTTAAATATTTATTTATTTATTTATTAAGTATACAATATTCTGTCTGTGTGTATCTGCAGGCCAGAAGAGGGCACCAGACCTCTTTACAGATGGTTGTGAGCCACCATGTGGTTGCCGGGAATTGAACTCAGGACCTTTGGAAGAGCAGGCAATGCTCTTAACCACTGAGCCATCTCTCCAGCCCCCCGTATTTTTTTTTTTAATAGTCCAGGTGTGTTATTTCTTTTTGTACATCAGGCCATGAATTCGTAGGGAATGGGCTCCAGCAGCTCAGGCTCCTTCCTGTTAGTCCTCGCGAAGTGTGCTTCTCTGGGTTCGCTTGAGCTGAACCCAGGTGCCCTTCTCTTTGTCTTCCTTTTCCTTCTGGTTGTTCTCCTTCACCCGCTTCAGAAAGCTGTCTCTGCTCTTCGAGTGCTTGATGTGTTCAATCCGCACATTAATTCTCTTGGCAAGAATCTTGCCCTTAACTGGCTTGTTTACAATGATGCCCACAGCATGCTGGGTGACATTGTAGACTCTTCCGGTTTTGCCGTGGTAACATTTATGGGGCATTCCTTTTTGAACAGTGCCCATTCCCTTGATGTCTATAATATCGCCCTTCTTGTAGATTCGTGGCCAAAGGAACAACTCCATGTTTCCTAAAGGGCCTAGAGAACATATAGCGAGTGCCCCTCCTCTTTCCCTTTGTGTTTGTCATTTTGGCGAGTTACTGAAAGATGGCTACCGCGGCCGAAAGGCCCAAAGCCCATATTTTACCATGCCTTATATCACAGCCATTAGCAGGGTTGAGGCATCAAGTGCTGCAGTCAGTCTGACTCCTGTGGTCCCCTAAGGTTTCTAGCTTCCCAGTTATGAATGACACCCTGGTCTCCAGTTCAGCTTGAGAGCTCTTTAAGAGCCAATGGATGAGAGAGTGGGAAGAGACTGCCTTTTTTTTTCTTTTTCCATTTCTTTCTTTCTTTCTTTTGCTGTTTTGTTTTGTTTTTCAAGAAAGGGTTTCTTTGTGTATCTTGGGCTGTCCTAAAACTCACTCTGTAAATCAGGCCATCTTTGAATTCACAGAGATCTGTGTGTGTGCTGTGATTAAAGGCATGCACACACCACAGCCCGGCTGAGACTGCAATTTCTTGTTAGCTCTGGGTAAGTGACAATGGCTCTGTGTTGTGAATCTCTGTGAATCCAGACTATGTTATGTCCTTCAATGACATGAGTCTGAAGCATCAAGCACCCATCCCTATACTCCCTGAGGTCTCTGAAGTCACGGTGCATCCTTAAAGGCTTAGAAAGCTTTTCCCTGGTTCACCTTTGTGTGTGTGTGTGTGTGTGTGTGTGTGTGTGTGTGTGTTTTGTTCTATCTAGGAGAAGCACCATAGCAGTTGCATAGTGACTGAGAAATTTGATTTTTAGGAAATGATTTTTCATACCTGTGAGTGGTCTCTCCATAGCCACTCCTCTTTTCTTAAACTTGAGTATAGGAATGAATGAATGAATGATCCCTCCCTCCCTCCCTCCCTCCCTCCCTCCCTCTCTCTTCATGGGAACGAGTATCTGGTCTTGCATTGAGGGCTCCCCAGTTCTCAGCATCTCCAGCCCAACCTGTCACAAGCTGATCACACATTTGCAAACTTGGGATATATTCTGCTGAATTTTTGGGATAATGAATTTCATCAACTATGGGACTAACTTTGTTCTGACAGGACACTCACAATCTCTCCTCATCACACCCACATAGTGTAACAACTTTGTGGTTCCTCCATAATGTGCTTATTTCTGTCAGGGAACTGAAAGCCAGCCAGCCAGCCAGCCAGCCAGCCATCCAGCCAGCCAACACTATCTACAAAGCTACAGAGAAACCCTGTCGTGAAAAACCAAAAATAAATAAATAAATAGGCATGGATTTTTTTTAAAAAATCAAACGCAAACTAAGTAGAAATAACTACTTTCAGTATGCCATTCAAGAATTAGGGAACCCTTTATCCCAGCACGTGGGAGACACAGGCAGAAGGACATCTGTGAGTTAAAATCCAGACTCATCTACCAAGTGAAATCACAAGACTCGTGCACTGTCTTATAGGTCCTAAACTCCCATGGTCCAGTTTCTAGGGTTGGGGGCCTCTCTATAAAGCCTGGAAATTCACAGAGGTCCACCTGCCTCTGTCTCTTTGATGATAGAATAAAAGATGTGCACCACAATAACCAGGGTCAGTTTCTTGTAGATTTAGTTTAATTTCAAATTTTGTTTGTATCTCTTGGTCTGCACCAAGTGTGTCCCTGTGGGGGTGGGGGGCAGGGAAGTTGTCCTATTTTAGAACATTTTATTTTACTTTTATTTGAGACAGTCTTTCTGGTTGTGTAGAACTTATTTTAATTTCAAATTTTTAAAGAATTTTTTTATGATTTATTTAACTTTATTTTATGTGCAGTCGTGTGAAACTGGATTTACAATCACTTATGAGCTGCTGCCTTGTGGGGGTTACATCTCAGGAGCACAAGAACCCAAATCTGTGCTGTACTCCCTGTCACCAAAAGAGGTCACTAGATCCCCACCATGTGGTTTCTGGACATTCCAGAAATTCCATCTCTCCAGTTCTCATTCTTTCATTGTTCCTCCTGCATGCCTGCGTCTAGTGAGAGAGTGAGCAACTTTCCTCCCTGCTTCTCTGTGTCTGTGTCTGTCACATCCTGGATAGCCAGAGTGCCCGCCACCTCTGCCTGAGATAGATGTGGCTGGCAGCCCTGGGGCTGGGGGAAAGGGAGAGAGTGGGTTCCCTGGAGAGCCTTGGGCAGAGGCTCTGTGGATTCCCTGCCGGAGGCCTCACTGCCTCTGAGGAGCCCATGGGGGGGGGGGAAAGGGAAGGTCAACCAGAGAGTCCTGCCTGGCTTTTGCTTTGCTTTGTTCTTGTTTTTGTTTGTTTGTTTATTTTATTTTCAGGTACAGCTGTGACCAGGTCTGGATCCAGGACAGACTCAAAAGCTAGAGAGAAATCCTGTCTCAGAAAACAAAAATAAATAAATACATAAATAAACACATAAACAAATACATAAACTAATAAATGAATGGATAGATAGATAGATGATAGATAGATAGATAGATAGATAGATAGATAGATAGATAGATAGCCAGACAGAGAGAGAGATGATAAAACACCTTCAAGATCAGGGAGACCAAGGCTGGCAGATCACTGTAAGTTTAAAGCTACCTTGTTCTGCAGATTGAGATTCAGGACAGGCAAAGTGACATAGAGAAACCCTGTTTTCAAAAAAAAGGTGGGGGCTGGAGAGATGGCTCTGCGGTTAAGAGTGCTGACTGCTCTTCCAGAGGACCCAGGTTCAATTCCTACCACCCACATGGCAGTCAACAGCTGTCTGTAACTCCAAGATCTGACACCCTCAGATAGACATACATGCAGGCAAAACACCAATGCCGACAAAATAAATTATTAGGAAAATAAATATATAAAAAAGGTTGTTTAGCCTTTAATCCCAGCATTAGGAGGCAGAGGCAGATGGCTCTCTGTGAGTCTGAAGCCAGTTTTGTCTACAAAGTGAGTCCCAGGGCATACGCATACAAGGGCACACAACGAAACCCTATGTTGAACAACCACAAATAAACAAACAAATAAAGAGATAATAACAATAAAAATATTTGAGAGTTCAAATAATTGACTTCATCCACAATAAAAGAATATAAAAATAAAAATATCAAACGCATTTGAACGCATCAGCACAGGAGACCGCTTCCTAAATAGAACCCCAGTAGCACAGACACTGAGAGAAACAATTAATAAGTGAGAGAGACCTCCTGAAACTGAAAAGCTTCTGTAAAGCAAAGAACACGGCCAACAAGACAAAATGACGGCCTTACAGAATGGAAAAAGATCTTCACTAACCCCACATCAGACAGAGGTCTGTCTGATCTCCAAAACATACAAAGAACACAAGACATTGGTCATCTCAAGAACAAATAATCTAATTCACAAAATGGAGTACAGACTTAAACAGAGAACTCTCAACCGAGGAATCTAAAATGGCTGAAAGACACTTAAGGAAATGTTCAACATGCTTAGTCATCAGAGAAATGCAAATCAAAACAAGTTTCTAGAAACAAGGAGACAGTTCATAATGTTTCTTTCTTCTTTTTTTTTTAATTTGGGATGGGGGCCTCTCTCCAAAACCTGGGAATTCACAGAGGTACACCTGTCTCTGTCTCTTGGATGATAGAATAAAAGATGTGCACCACAGTGACAATCCAACTAAGTTTTTAGTATCTCATTCTGTTAATTTCATGTACATTTAGTTTCATTTCAAATTTTGTTTGTATCTCTTGGTCTGCACCCAAGTGTGTCCTTGGTGGGGGGGGGGGCAGGGAAGGTGCCCTATTTCAGAACATTTTACTTAACTTTTATTTGAGACAGTCTTTCCAGTTGTGTAGAACTTAGTTTCATTTCAAATTTTTAATGACCAGGAAGGATGAAAGCATTCAAAAGGACTGGTTCCATATCTGGCAGAGAGGCAGGTGGATCTCTGGGAGTTTGAGGCCAGCCTGGTCGACGAGAGCTAGTTCCAAAGACAGGCTCCAAAGCAACAGAGAAAACCCTGCCTTGAAAATCAAAACAAAAACACAAACAAAAATAAAAAACATAAATTAAATCTGTGTGTGTGTGTGTGAGTGTGTGTGTGTGTGTGTGTGAGAGAGAGAGAGAGAGAGAAGAGAGAGAGAGAGAGAGAGAGAGAGAGAGAGAGAGAAATGATTAAACAGGAAATAAGAAAAAAACCAAAACCATAATGTCACCAAGATGACAGCCTGGTTTATATAGTGAGTTAAAGGTATTATACAGAGAAACCCTGTACCAAAAAAATAATAAAAGAAGAAAACAGAAAAAAAACAAGGAAGGAAGAAAAGAAGGAAAAAAGGAAAGAAGGAAGAAAAACTGGTGTTTTCCTTTTTTTCTTTGTTTATCTCAGGTTATTTTTTTTTTTATTGCTGCCGCAGCAGCAGTATATTTTGGGCAGCTGCCTAGCTGGGTAATGGTGGCAGCACATTTCTTTATTCTCAGTTCTCAGCCCTCAGAGATCAGGAGAGGCAGAGGCAGGCAGATCGCTGTGAGTTTGAGGCTACCTTGTTCTGCAGGCAAAGCGACGACAGACACAGAGAAACTAAAAGTGTGTTTAGTACAGGCCTTTTATTCCGGCACTAGGAGGCAGAGGTAGAGGCAGGGGCAGCTAGATCTCTGTGAGTCTGAGGCCAGCCTTGTCTACAAAGTGAGTTCCAGGGCAAACAAGCATACAAAGGGAATCCCTATGTAGAAAAACCACAAATAAACAAATAATAATAATGATGATGATGATGATAATCTAAGAGCTCAATTAATTGACTTCACCCACAATTCAAAAATTAAAAAATAAAACAAAGAGTGTGTCTGACCGATCAGTGAAAGGACTATGTGGGCCAAGGGGCTGCCACAATTATGGATTGGTGAGAGGGAGGAAAGGAGGGAGGCAGCAAGGGCAGTTCCCAGTCACCTAAATGCCTTTCAAAGACATTTCACCATGGCAACCACTCGCTTGCTTTCTTGGGGTTTCTTTTCTTCAGTAGTTGTGTTTGTACAACCTACCCCACACCCCACTTCTCATACTAAATACAGAGTCTGAGAAAATTAAAGCAGCTGTGGAAAAATTCCCACTTGGATATCTTTTCCTGCCCAGTAAAACAAAAACGACTATAACAGGGCTGGAGAGATGGCTCAGAGGTTAAGAGCACTGACTGCTTTTCCACAGGTCCTGAGTTCAATTCCCAGCAACCACATGGTGGCTTACAACCATCTATAATGAGACCTGGTGCCCCCTTCTGGCTTGCAGGCACACGTGGAAGGAATGCTATACACATAATATAATAAATAAATTAAAAAAAAAAAAACGACTATAACAAAAATATGCATATCTAAAAAAAACAAAAAAATAAAAAAATACCTATCTAAGCAGACCAATCAAGTTGTAGCCTCACCCTTTATATTATTTATTTATTTATTTATTTATTTATTTATTTATTTATATATTGGCTTTTCAAGACAAGTTTTCTCTGTAGCTTTGGTGCCTGTCCTGGAACTCCCAGAGATTTGCCTGCCTCTGCCTCCAGAGTGCTGGGATTAAAGGCGTGTGCCACCACTGCCCGCCTTAGACTCACCCTTTAATGGTTCAGCAAGGAGTTCTAGCTGTTAGGAAGGGCTGGTGACCTTGAACTTTACTAGTCTCTGAAATCTGCCTTCTCACTTTTACCAGGTGCCTTCAGGGACAGGAGTGGAGGCCAGGGCCTGTAGCTTTGGCTTGTACATTTACTTCAATTTTAATTTTTTTGTCTTGTTTTTCGAAACAGGGTTTCCCTGGGTAACAGTCCTAGCTGATCTGGAACTAGCTCTTGTAGACCAGGCTGGCTTCCAACTCCCAAGAAATTCACCTGCCTCTGCCCCCTGTGTGCTGGGAATAAAGGCATGTGCCACCACCACATTTATTTAAACCTCTCTCTCGGTGTGCCTGTGTATGTGGGGGAGACAGGGAAGGTGTCATATTTCCAAACATTTTCATAACTGCACTTAGCACTGCACTCTTTTACATTTTATTTTACTTTTAGTTGAGACAGTGTTTCCAGTTCTGTAGTTTAATTTCAATTTCTTAAAGAATTTTTTTTTATGATTTATTTAACCATGCAGGTGCTGGGAATTGAACCCAATTTCTCAGGAAGAGCCCAGAAACTAGCTCTCCAGGCTCTTAATTTAAAAGTTTATTTATGTGTCTCTGGGTGTGCCTGTGCCTGTGATTGTGTTTGGTGTGTGTGGGGGGGGGGGGTATATTTTGACCTCACCAGATGAAGGCATTCAAGAGCACTGGCTCCATATCTGGCAAAGGCAGGATCTCTGGGAGTTTTAGGCCAGCGTGGTCTACAAAAAGGAGCCAGTTCCAAGAACAGTCTCCAAATCAGCAGAGAAACCCTGTCTCATAAAGCAAAACACAAAACCAAACAAGAAATAAATAAATTGAGAGAGAGAGAGAAAGCGAGAGAGAGAGAGAGAGAGAGAGAGAGAGAGAGAGAGAGAGAGAGAGAGAGAGAAATGTGGATTTACAGATAGGAAATAAGAATAAAAAGAGAACGTTACCAACAAGACAGCCTGGTCTATAAACTGAGTTCCAGGACAGCTAGGGCTGTTACACAGAGAAATCGTGCCTCAAAAAATACTAAAAGAAGAGAAAAAAAAAAAAGCAAGCAAGCAAGAAAATGCAGGGGTTTTTTCCCCTTTTTTGTCTTTGTTAATTCCAGGCCATTCATTTTAATTTTACTTTTTCTTTTAAGATTATATTTTCAGGGGCTGTAGAGATGGCTCAGAGGTTAAGAGCACTGACTGTTCTTCTAAAGGTCCTGAGTTCAATTCCTAGCAACAATATGGTGGCTCACAACCATCTGTAATGGGGTCTTCTGGCCTGCAGTCATGCATGGAAGGAGTGCTGTATACATAATAAATAATTAATTTAAAAAAAAAGATTGTATTTGCAGCATAAGTGTTCAGAAAGAAGAAGTCCTGGGCCATGTAGTAAAATAGTTTGTCTGAAACACAAATAAAAAGACAGGTCCTGTCTCAAAAACCAAAAAAAAAAAAAAAAAAAACAAATTAAAATGTGAAATAAAACCAAGAAGGGGCTTTTTGTTTTGTTTTGTTTTCTATGAAACCTGAAAATGGCTGAATTCAACAATTATCCAACTTCAGCAAGAAGGTACTGTTTCCCAGCTTCAACCAGAAAACAGCAAATATGCACATCTAGGCCCTGTCAACAGAAGAGAGCACTAGATTTCCACCATGTGGTTTCTGGAAAGTCCAGAAATTCCATCTCTCCATTTCTGATTCTTTCAATCACTGCAGGCAGGCCTGCATTTAGTGAGAGAGTGGACACCACTCCTCATTCCTTCCTGTTTCTCACGTGTTCATGTCTCACATGTTCATGTCATAAACACGCGCACATGTGTTTATGGGGTGGCTTTTGAACTAACCAAGATGACTGGTTCCATATCTGGCAGAGAGGCAGTTGGATCTCTGGGAGTTTGAGGACAGCCTGGTCGACAAGAGCTAGTTCTAAGACAACAGAGAAACCATGCCTTGAAAATCAAAACCAAAACACAAACAAAAATAAATAAATAAATAAATAAATACATAAAATAAAACATGAATTAAATGAGAAAGAGAGAGGGAGAAGAAATGTCAATTTGTCAATTTTCAGACCAGAAATAAGAAAAAGCAAAACCATAATGTCACCAAGATGACAGCCTGGTTTATATAGTGAGTTAAAGGTATTATACAGAGAAACCAAAAATAAAAAATAATAAAAGAAGAAAACAGGAAGGAAGGAAGGAAGGAAGGAAGGAAAAATAGGTGCTTTCCTTTTTTTCTTTGTTTATCTCAGGTTATTTATTTTTATTTAATTTTTTTCTAAAATTGCAGCAGCAGCAGTATATTTTGGGCAGCTGACTACTATCATGGAAGCGTTCAGAAAGAAGTCCTGGGCCATGTAGTGAGATAGATTGTCTGGAGCATAAATAAAAAGCCAATTCCTGTCTCAAAAAAAGAAAAAAAAATCAAGTTAAAATGTGAAATAATAAAATAAATAAGGGTGGTTTTTTTTTGTTTCTTGTTTTTTTTTTTTTTTTTTGCAATGAGTGAATTCAAGTCAACAACTTTCAGTTTCCCAACTCCAACAGGAAAGGCTGCAGATATCCATATCAAAGAGGTCCAGTGGAGCTGTAGCCACACCCTTTAATGCTTGTGTCCCAAGGACACAGAGTTTAGGAAAGAAATGATCTTGATCTTTTTTTCAGGAGATCTGAAAACTCAAAACAGCAACCAAACACACACCAAGTAGGAAGAAATGACAGAGAGGCAGGGGGAGTTCAAGGCCAGCCTCACCTACCAAGGACATTCCAGGACTGTTCCCTAGATAAACCCTGTCTCACAAAACCAACCAAACACACACACACACACACAAACACACACACACACAAAACCCAGAAGAATAAGGAAAGTGTTCCTGAAACACCACAAACCAGCTAGATTGCACTTAATAGCAATCAAAAGTGGGTGAAATATAAAATGGAGAGAAATTCTTTGATGAAATCCAACCCTCTTTCTTGGTCAAAGCTGTACAGCCAATAGAACTAGAGGGAGGGAACATGTGTCCATCTCTCAATAAAAAAAGAAAAAAGGCTAGAATCTCACTGTGAGCGTAAAAGATGAAAATCTTACAGCTGACACCATCCAGTCTCAAGTTAGAAAAACTTGAAACGATGCAACAGGAGACAGACAGTTTCCCAATGAACTCTTGCTATTCTCCAGGGGAAGTTTTGTTCCTGAGGGATTTTTTTTTTTTTTTTTTTTTTTGATTTTTCGAGACAGGGTTTCTCTGTAGCTTTGGAGCCTGTCCTGGCACTAGCTCTTCTAGACCAGGCTGGCCTCGAACTCACAGAGATCCACCTGCCTCTGCCTCCCAAGTGTTGGGATAAAGGCATGCGCCACCACCGCCCGGCTCTGAGGGTTTTTGGAACAACTAAAATCCCTCTTATCTTTTTGTTTTGTTTTGTTTTCCATGCCCCCTCAGAGGACACCTGGATGTTTTTTAAGTATTTGGTTTTATTTTATTTAAGTATTTTGTTCCTCAGACATAACTCTGAAAACACTAATACGTAATAGCCAGTTTCTATTCAGTTCAGTTCAGATTTTTACCAAAACCTCCTGTCCGGCATGTCTCTGTCTTTGTTGAGTTCCTGTACTTACAGAAGCCAAGAGATAGCTGGCAGCCATCCATAGAAAATGCCCTCTCCCTTTGAACACGGCCCTCCTTTGGTCTGAGTTTCTCACACAGCTCTGATGATGCAGGAGGATGCCAAGGGCCCAGTTGGTGCCTCAGCCCGATGCCTGCATCTGTGCCTTGGCAGCAGCTATTCATGTCTTGCCACTCAGAGTCAAATTCCCTTAAGTTTAGCCTTCCCTAAGTGCTTGTTCACTTCAGAGGACTCAACCCTCATCTTCCGTGTCCTCCTGGCCTAATTTCTCATATTACTGATTTACTGAGTATGAATCAGTAATATGAGATGTTCTGGAGAGGGAGGAAGGGACATTCATGAAAAAAGTGAGTGTTCAACTAACTAACTCCCCATGGGAGAAGGAAGTAGTGAAAAGATTTTAATGAAGCAGAGAGAAATTTCTGGTTTTGGAAGGAGGAAATCCTGAATGGCTCCCTCTGTGTCGCAGGAGAGACTCCTGGAAAGGAAACCTCAGGTTCCGGTCAGTCGGTCGGTTGGTCAGTTCGGGGAGAAATATTAGCAAGGAGGTAAAGGCCGTGCCTCACGACATCAGCAGTCCCTTCTCTGGAAATTCTATGGTATCCCGGAGAGCTCTCGGAATTTTGTGATGTCACTCGTGTCCTAGAAATGCCAAGTGCCCTCAAGATACACTCTCTCGGTGCCTATAAGACTCAGTTCTAGACATGTTGTCTAGAGAATGGAGATCATGGAGAGGCCAGAGGGAGGAAGAAGAAAGCTGACCTCAGATCTCAGAGGAAAACACGGAGAAATAATTAGTGGTCCTGGGGAAGACGAAGTGAGTTCACCACTAGCAGGGACTAGAGAGATTTCTGGATGTGATGGCTTTGAGACTTCCAGGGCTAGGGCTCAGGAACTGGGAGGTTTCTGGAATGAAATAGGTCTGTCTTGTTTCTCTGAGTTCCTAAAGGGCCAACCCACATCAAAGATTCACGATAGTTGATTTGACAAAGTCGGGAATTGACAAGGAGTGCGGAAGGAGTCAGTGAGATTTCAATACCAGCACTGCACATCACCCCCCCCCCTCCCCCCCCCCCCCCCCCCCCCCCCGGTCCTTTTCGTTGTGTAGCAATAATAATAGAGAAAGGGGAGTAGCGCTCTGCCAAAGCCCGTATTTTTTTTTAAATATTTATTTATTTATTTATTTATTAAGTATACAATATTCTGTCTGTGTGTATGTCTGCAGGCCAGAAGAGGGCACCAGACCTCTTTACAGATGGTTGTGAGCCACCATGTGGTTGCCGGGAATTGAACTCAGGACCTTTGGAAGAGCAGGCCACTTCTTAACCACTGAGCCATCTCTCCAGCCCCCCGTATTTTTTTTTTAATAGTCCAGGTGTGTTATTTCTTTTTGTACATCAGGCCATGAATTCGTAGGGAATGGGCTCCAGCAGCTCAGGCTCCTTCCCGTTAGTCCTCGCGAAGTGTGCTTCTCTGGGTTCGCTTGAGCTGAACCCAGGTGCCCTTCTCTTTGTCTTCCTTTTCCTTCTGGTTGTTCTCCTTCACCCGCTTCAGAAAGCTGTCTCTGCTCTTCGAGTGCTTGATGTGTTCAATCCGCACATTAATTCTCTTGGCAACAATCTTGCCCTTAACTGGCTTGTTTACAATGATGCCCACAGCATGCTGGGTGACATTGTAGACTCTTCCGGTTTTGCCGTGGTAACATTTATGGGGCATTCCTTTTTGAACAGTGCCCATTCCCTTGATGTCTATAATATCGCCCTTCTTGTAGATTCGTGGCCAAAGGAACAACTCCATGTTTCCTAAAGGGCCTAGAGAACATATAGCGAGTGCCCCTCCTCTTTCCCTTTGTGTTTGTCATTTTGGCGAGTTACTGAAAGATGGCTACCGCGGCCGAAAGGCCCAAAGCCCATATTTTACCATGCCTTATATCACAGCCATTAGCAGGGTTGAGGCATCAAGTGCTGCAGTCAGTCTGACTCCTGTGGTCCCCTAAGGTTTCTAGCTTCCCAGTTATGAATGACACCCTGGTCTCCAGTTCAGCTTGAGAGCTCTTTAAGAGCCAATGGATGAGAGAGTGGGAAGAGACTGCCTTTTTTTTTTTCTTTTTCCATTTCTTTCTTTCTTTCTTTTGCTGTTTTGTTTTGTTTTTCAAGAAAGGGTTTCTTTGTGTATCTTGGGCTGTCCTAAAACTCACTCTGTAAATCAGGCCATCTTTGAATTCACAGAGATCTGTGTGTGTGCTGTGATTAAAGGCATGCACACACCACAGCCCGGCTGAGACTGCAATTTCTTGTTAGCTCTGGGTAAGTGACAATGGCTCTGTGTTGTGAATCTCTGTGAATCCAGACTATGTTATGTCCTTCAATGACATGAGTCTGAAGCATCAAGCACCCATCCCTATACTCCCTGAGGTCTCTGAAGTCACGGTGCATCCTTAAAGGCTTAGAAAGCTTTTCCCTGGTTCACCTTTGTGTGTGTGTGTGTGTGTGTGTGTGTGTGTGTTTTGCTCTATCTAGGAGAAGCACCATAGCAGTTGCATAGTGACTGAGAAATTTGATTTTTAGGAAGTGATTTTTCATATCTGTGAGTGGTCTCTCCATAGCCACTCCTCTTTTCTTAAACTTGAGTATAGGAATGAATGAATGAATGATCCCTCCCTCCCTCCCTCCCTCCCTCCCTCTCTCTTCATGGGAACGAGTATCTGGTCTTGCATTGAGGGCTCCCCAGTTCTCAGCATCTCCAGCCCAACCTGTCACAAGCTGATCACATTTGCAAACTTGGGATATATTCTGCTGAATTTTTGGGATAATGAATTTCATCAACTATGGGACTAACTTTGTTCTGACAGGACACTCACAATCTCTCCTCATCACACCCACATAGTGTAACAACTTTGTGGTTCCTCCATAATGTGCTTATTTCTGTCAGGGAACTGAAAGCCAGCCAGCTGGCCAGCCAGCCAGCCAGCCAGCCAGCCAACACTATCTACAAAGCTACAGAGAAACCCTGTCGTGAAAAACCAAAAATAAATAAATAAATAGGCATGGATTTTTTTTAAAAAATCAAACGCAAACTAAGTAGAAATAACTACTTTCAGTATGCCATTCAAGAATTAGGGAACCCTTTATCCCAGCACGTGGGAGACACAGGCAGAAGGACATCTGTGAGTTAAAATCCAGACTCATCTACCAAGTGAGATCACAAGACTCGTGCACTGTCTTATAGGTCCTAAACTCCCATGGTCCAGTTTCTAGGGTTGGGGGCCTCTCTATAAAGCCTGGAAATTCACAGAGGTCCACCTGCCTCTGTCTCTTTGATGATAGAATAAAAGATGTGCACCACAATAACCAGGGTCAGTTTCTTGTAGATTTAGTTTAATTTCAAATTTTGTTTGTATCTCTTGGTCTGCACCAAGTGTGTCCCTGTGGGGGTGGGGGGCAGGGAAGTTGTCCTATTTTAGAACATTTTATTTTACTTTTATTTGAGACAGTCTTTCTGGTTGTGTAGAACTTATTTTAATTTCAAATTTTTAAAGAATTTTTTTATGATTTATTTAACTTTATTTTATGTGCAGTCGTGTGAAACTGGATTTACAATCACTTATGAGCTGCTGCCTTGTGGGGGTTACATCTCAGGAGCACAAGAACCCAAATCTGTGCTGTACTCTCTGTCACCAAAAGAGGTCACTAGATCCCCACCATGTGGTTTCTGGACATTCCAGAAATTCCATCTCTCCAGTTCTCATTCTTTCATTGTTCCTCCTGCATGCCTGCGTCTAGTGAGAGAGTGAGCAACTTTCCTCCCTGCTTCTCTGTGTCTGTGTCTGTCACATCCTGGATAGCCAGAGTGCCCGCCACCTCTGCCTGAGATAGATGTGGCTGGCAGCCCTGGGGCTGGGGGAAAGGGAGAGAGTGGGTTCCCTGGAGAGCCTTGGGCAGAGGCTCTGTGGATTCCCTGCCGGAGGCCTCACTGCCTCTGAGGAGCCCATGGGGGAGGGGGAAAGGGAAGGTCAACCAGAGAGTCCTGCCTGGCTTTTGCTTTGCTTTGTTCTTGTTTTTGTTTGTTTGTTTATTTTATTTTCAGGTACAGCTGTGACCAGGTCTGGATCCAGGACAGACTCAAAAGCTAGAGAGAAATCCTGTCTCAGAAAACAAAAATAAATAAATACATAAATAAACACATAAACAAATACATAAACTAATAAATGAATGGATAGATAGATAGATAGATAGATAGATAGCCAGACAGAGAGAGAGATGATAAAACACCTTCAAGATCAGGGAGACCAAGGCTGGCAGATCACTGTAAGTTTAAAGCTACCTTGTTCTGCAGATTGAGATTCAGGACAGGCAAAGTGACATAGAGAAACCCTGTTTTCAAAAAAAAGGTGGGGGCTGGAGAGATGGCTCTGCGGTTAAGAGTGCTGACTGCTCTTCCAGAGGACCCAGGTTCAATTCCTACCACCCACATGGCAGTCAACAGCTGTCTGTAACTCCAAGATCTGACACCCTCAGATAGACATACATGCAGGCAAAACACCAATGCCGACAAAATAAATTATTAGGAAAATAAATATATAAAAAAGGTTGTTTAGCCTTTAATCCCAGCATTAGGAGGCAGAGGCAGATGGCTCTCTGTGAGTCTGAGGCCAGTTTTGTCTACAAAGTGAGTCCCAGGGCATACGCATACAAGGGCACACAACGAAACCCTATGTTGAACAACCACAAATAAACAAACAAATAAAGAGATAATAACAATAAAAATATTTGAGAGTTCAAATAATTGACTTCATCCACAATAAAAGAATATAAAAATAAAAATATCAAACGCATTTGAACGCATCAGCACAGGAGACCGCTTCCTAAATAGAACCCCAGTAGCACAGACACTGAGAGAAACAATTAATAAGTGAGAGAGACCTCCTGAAACTGAAAAGCTTCTGTAAAGCAAAGAACACGGCCAACAAGACAAAATGACGGCCTTACAGAATGGAAAAAGATCTTCACTAACCCCACATCAGACAGAGGTCTGTCTGATCTCCAAAACATACAAAGAACACAAGACATTGGTCATCTCAAGAACAAATAATCTAATTCACAAAATGGAGTACAGACTTAAACAGAGAACTCTCAACCGAGGAATCTAAAATGGCTGAAAGACACTTAAGGAAATGTTCAACATGCTTAGTCATCAGAGAAATGCAAATCAAAACAAGTTTCTAGAAACAAGGAGACAGTTCATAATGTTTCTTTCTTCTTTTCTTACTTCTTTTTTTTTTAATTTGGGATGGGGGCCTCTCTCCAAAACCTGGGAATTCACAGAGGTACACCTGTCTCTGTCTCTTGGATGATAGAATAAAAGATGTGCACCACAGTGACAATCCAACTAAGATTTTAGTATCTCATTCTGTTAATTTCATGTACATTTAGTTTCATTTCAAATTTTGTTTGTATCTCTTGGTCTGCACCCAAGTGTGTCCTTGGTGGGGGGGGGGGGGCAGGGAAGGTGCCCTATTTCAGAACATTTTACTTAACTTTTATTTGAGACAGTCTTTCCAGTTGTGTAGAACTTAGTTTCATTTCAAATTTTTAATGACCAGGAAGGATGAAAGCATTCAAAAGAACTGGTTCCATATCTGGCAGAGAGGCAGGTGGATCTCTGGGAGTTTGAGGCCAGCCTGGTCGACGAGAGCTAGTTCCAAAGACAGGCTCCAAAGCAACAGAGAAAAACCCTGCCTTGAAAATCAAAACAAAAACACAAACAAAAATAGAAAACATAAATTAAATCTGTGTGTGTGTGTGTGTGTGAGTGTGTGTGTGTGTGTGAGAGAGAGAGAGAAGAGAGAGAGAGAGAGAGAGAGAGAGAGAGAGAGAGAGAGAAATGATTAAACAGGAAATAAGAAAAAAACCAAAACCATAATGTCACCAAGATGACAGCCTGGTTTATATAGTGAGTTAAAGGTATTATACAGAGAAACCCTGTACCAAAAAAATAATAAAAGAAGAAAACAGAAAAAAAACAAGGAAGGAAGAAAAGAAGGAAAAAAGGAAAGAAGGAAGAAAAACTGGTGTTTTCCTTTTTTTCTTTGTTTATCTCAGGTTATTTTTTTTTTTTATTGCTGCCGCAGCAGCAGTATATTTTGGGCAGCTGCCTAGCTGGGTAATGGTGGCAGCACATTTCTTTATTCTCAGTTCTCAGCCCTCAGAGATCAGGAGAGGCAGAGGCAGGCAGATCGCTGTGAGTTTGAGGCTACCTTGTTCTGCAGGCAAAGCGACGACAGACACAGAGAAACTAAAAGTGTGTTTAGTACAGGCCTTTTATTCCGGCACTAGGAGGCAGAGGTAGAGGCAGGGGCAGCTAGATCTCTGTGAGTCTGAGGCCAGCCTTGTCTACAAAGTGAGTTCCAGGGCAAACAAGCATACAAAGGGAATCCCTATGTAGAAAAACCACAAATAAACAAATAATAATAATGATGATGATGATGATAATCTAAGAGCTCAATTAATTGACTTCACCCACAATTCAAAAATTAAAAAATAAAACAAAGAGTGTGTCTGACCGATCAGTGAAAGGACTATGTGGGCCAAGGGGCTGCCACAATTATGGATTGGTGAGAGGGAGGAAAGGAGGGAGGCAGCAAGGGCAGTTCCCAGTCACCTAAATGCCTTTCAAAGACATTTCACCATGGCAACCACTCGCTTGCTTTCTTGGGGTTTCTTTTCTTCAGTAGTTGTGTTTGTACAACCTACCCCACACCCCACTTCTCATACTAAATACAGAGTCTGAGAAAATTAAAGCAGCTGTGGAAAAATTCCCACTTGGATATCTTTTCCTGCCCAGTAAAACAAAAACGACTATAACAGGGCTGGAGAGATGGCTCAGAGGTTAAGAGCACTGACTGCTTTTCCACAGGTCCTGAGTTCAATTCCCAGCAACCACATGGTGGCTTACAACCATCTATAATGAGACCTGGTGCCCCCTTCTGGCTTGCAGGCACACGTGGAAGGAATGCTATACACATAATATAATAAATAAATTTAAAAAAAAAAAACGACTATAACAAAAATATGCATATCTAAAAAAAACAAAAAAATAAAAAAAATACATATCTAAGCAGACCAATCAAGTTGTAGCCTCACCCTTTATATTATTTATTTATTTATTTATTTATTTATTGGCTTTTCAAGACAAGTTTTCTCTGTAGCTTTGGTGCCTGTCCTGGAACTCCCAGAGATTTGCCTGCCTCTGCCTCCAGAGTACTGGGATTAAAGGCGTGCGCCACCACTGCCCGCCTTAGACTCACCCTTTAATGGTTCAGCAAGGAGTTCTAGCTGTTAGGAAGGGCTGGTGACCTTGAACTTTACTAGTCTCTGAAATCTGCCTTCTCACTTTTACCGGGTGCCTTCAGGGACAGGAGTGGAGGCCAGGGCCTGTAGCTTTGGCTTGTACATTTACTTCAATTTTAATTTTTTTGTCTTGTTTTTCGAAACAGGGTTTCCCTGGGTAACAGTCCTAGCTGATCTGGAACTAGCTCTTGTAGACCAGGCTGGCTTCCAACTCCCAAGAAATTCACCTGCCTCTGCCCCCTGTGTGCTGGGAATAAAGGCATGTGCCACCACCACATTTATTTAAACCTCTCTCTCGGTGTGCCTGTGTATGTGGGGGAGACAGGGAAGGTGTCATATTTCCAAACATTTTCATAACTGCACTTAGCACTGCACTCTTTTACATTTTATTTTACTTTTAGTTGAGACAGTGTTTCCAGTTGTGTAGTTTAATTTCAATTTCTTAAAGAATTTTTTTTTATGATTTATTTAACCATGCAGGTGCTGGGAATTGAACCCAATTTCTCAGGAAGAGCCAAGAAACTAGCTCTCCAGGCTCTTAATTTAAAAGTTTATTTATGTGTCTCTGGGTGTGCCTGTGCCTGTGATTGTGTTTGGTGTGTGTGTGGGGGGGGGTATATTTTGACCTCACCAGATGAAGGCATTCAAGAGCACTGGCTCCATATCTGGCAGAGGCAGGATCTCTGGGAGTTTTAGGCCAGCGTGGTCTACAAAAAGGAGCTAGTTCCAAGAACAGTCTCCAAATCAGCAGAGAAACCCTGTCTCATAAAGCAAAACACAAAACCAAACAAGAAATAAATAAATTGAGAGAGAGAGAGAAAGTGAGAGAGAGAGAGAGAGAGAGAGAGAGAGAGAGAGAGAAGAAATGTGGATTTACAGATAGGAAATAAGATTAAAAAGAGAACGTTACCAACAAGACAGCCTGGACTATAAACTGAGTTCCAGGACAGCTAGGGCTGTTACACAGAGAAATCGTGCCTCAAAAAATACTAAAAGAAGAGAAAAAAAAAAAAGCAAGCAAGCAAGAAAATGCAGGGTTTTTTCCCCCTTTTTTGTCTTTGTTAATTCCAGGCCATTCATTTTAATTTTACTTTTTCTTTTAAGATTATATTTTCAGGGGCTGTAGAGATGGCTCAGAGGTTAAGAGCACTGACTGTTCTTCCAAAGGTCCTGAGTTCAATTCCTAGCAACAATATGGTGGCTCACAACCATCTGTAATGGGGTCTTCTGGCCTGCAGTCATGCATGGAAGGAGTGCTGTATACATAATAAATAATTAATTTAAAAAAAAAGATTGTATTTGTAGCATAAGTGTTCAGAAAGAAGAAGTCCTGGGCCATGTAGTAAAATAGTTTGTCTGAAACACAAATAAAAAGACAGGTCCTGTCTCAAAAACCAAAAAAAAAAAAAAAAAAACAAATTAAAATGTGAAATAAAACCAAGAAGGGGCTTTTTGTTTTGTTTTGTTTTGTTTTCTATGAAACCTGAAAATGGCTGAATTCAACAATTATCCAACTTCAGCAAGAAGGTACTGTTTCCCAGCTTCAACCAGAAAACAGCAAATATGCACATCTAGGCCCTGTCAACAGAAGAGAGCACTAGATTTCCACCATGTGGTTTCTGGAAAGTCCAGAAATTCCATCTCTCCATTTCTGATTCTTTCAATCACTGCAGGCAGGCCTGCATTTAGTGAGAGAGTGGACACCACTCCTCGTTCCTTCCTGTTTCTCACGTGTTCATGTCTCACGTGTTCATGTCATAAACACGCGCACATGTGTTTATGGGGTGGCTTTTGAACTAACCAAGATGACTGGTTCCATATCTGGCAGAGAGGCAGTTGGATCTCTGGGAGTTTGAGGACAGCCTGGTCGACAAGAGCTAGTTCTAAGACAACAGAGAAACCATGCCTTGAAAATCAAAACCAAAACACAAACAAAAATAAATAAATAAATAAATAAATGAATAAATACATAAAATAAAACATGAATTAAATGAGAAAGAGAGAGGGAGAAGAAATGTCAATTTGTCAATTTTCAGACCAGAAATAAGAAAAAACAAAACCATAATGTCACCAAGATGACAGCCTGGTTTATATAGTGAGTTAAAGGTATTATACAGAGAAACCAAAAATAAAAAATAATAAAAGAAGAAAACAGGAAGGAAGGAAGGAAGGAAGGAAGGAAAAATAGGTGCTTTCCTTTTTTTCTTTGTTTATCTCAGGTTATTTATTTTTATTTAATTTTTTTCTAAAATTGCAGCAGCAGCAGTATATTTTGGGCAGCTGACTACTATCATGGAAGCGTTCAGAAAGAAGTCCTGGGCCATGTAGTGAGATAGATTGTCTGGAGCATAAATAAAAAGCCAATTCCTGTCTCAAAAAAAGAAAAAAAAATCAAGTTAAAATGTGAAATAATAAAATAAATAAGGGTGGTTTTTTTTTTGTTTCTTGTTTTTTTTTTTTTTTGCAATGAGTGAATTCAAGTCAACAACTTTCAGTTTCCCAACTCCAACAGGAAAGGCTGCAGATATCCATATCAAAGAGGTCCAGTGGAGCTGTAGCCACACCCTTTAATGCTTGTGTCCCAAGGACACAGAGTTTAGGAAAGAAATGATCTTGATCTTTTTTTCAGGAGATCTGAAAACTCAAAACAGCAACCAAACACACACCAAGTAGGAAGAAATGACAGAGAGGCAGGGGGAGTTCAAGGCCAGCCTCACCTACCAAGGACATTCCAGGACTGTTCCCTAGATAAACCCTGTCTCACAAAACCAACCAAACACACACACACACACACAAACACACACACACACAAAACCCAGAAGAATAAGGAAAGTGTTCCTGAAACACCACAAACCAGCTAGATTGCACTTAATAGCAATCAAAAGTGGGTGAAATATAAAATGGAGAGAAATTCTTTGATGAAATCCAACCCTCTTTCTTGGTCAAAGCTGTACAGCCAATAGAACTAGAGGGAGGGAACATGTGTCCATCTCTCAATAAAAAAAGAAAAAAGGCTAGAATCTCACTGTGAGCGTAAAAGATGAAAATCTTACAGCTGACACCATCCAGTCTCAAGTTAGAAAAACTTGAAACGATGCAACAGGAGACAGACAGTTTCCCAATGAACTCTTGCTATTCTCCAGGGGAAGTTTTGTTCCTGAGGGTTTTTTTTTTTTTTTTTTTTTTGATTTTTCGAGACAGGGTTTCTCTGTAGCTTTGGAGCCTGTCCTGGCACTAGCTCTTCTAGACCAGGCTGGCCTCGAACTCACAGAGATCCACCTGCCTCTGCCTCCCAAGTGTTGGGATAAAGGCATGCGCCACCACCGCCCGGCTCTGAGGGTTTTTGGAACAACTAAAATCCCTCTTATCTTTTTGTTTTGTTTTGTTTTCCATGCCCCCTCAGAGGACACCTGGATGTTTTTTAAGGATTTGGTTTTATTTTATTTAAGTATTTTGTTCCTCAGGCATAACTCTGAAAACACTAATACGTAATAGCCAGTTTCTATTCAGTTCAGTTCAGATTTTTACCAAAACCTCCTGTCCGGCATGTCTCTGTCTTTGTTGAGTTCCTGTACTTACAGAAGCCAAGAGATAGCTGGCAGCCATCCATAGAAAATGCCCTCTCCCTTTGAACACGGCCCTCCTTTGGTCTGAGTTTCTCACACAGCTCTGATGATGCAGGAGGATGCCAAGGGCCCAGTTGGTGCCTCAGCCCGATGCCTGCATCTGTGCCTTGGCAGCAGCTATTCATGTCTTGCCACTCAGAGTCAAATTCCCTTAAGTTTAGCCTTCCCTAAGTGCTTGTTCACTTCAGAGGACTCAACCCTCATCTTCCGTGTCCTCCTGGCCTAATTTCTCATATTACTGATTTACTGAGTATGAATCAGTAATATGAGATGTTCCGGAGAGGGAGGAAGGGACATTCATGAAAAAAGTGAGTGTTCAACTAACTAACTCCCCATGGGTGAAGGAAGTAGTGAAAAGATTTTAATGAAGCAGAGAGAAATTTCTGGTTTTGGAAGGAGGAAATCCTGAATGGCTCCCTCTGTGTCGCAGGAGAGACTCCTGGAAAGGAAACCTCAGGTTCCGGTCAGTCGGTCGGTTGGTCAGTTCGGGGAGAAATATTAGCAAGGAGGTAAAGGCCGTGCCTCACGACATCAGCAGTCCCTTCTCTGGAAATTCTACGGTATCCCGGAGAGCTCTCGGAATTTTGTGATGTCACTCGTGTCCTAGAAATGCCAAGTGCCCTCAAGATACACTCTCTTGGTGCCTATAAGACTCAGTTCTAGACATGTTGTCTAGAGAATGGAGATCATGGAGAGGCCAGAGGGAGGAAGAAGAAAGCTGACCTCAGATCTCAGAGGAAAACATGGAGAAATAATTAGTGGTCCTGGGGAAGACGAAGTGAGTTCACCACTAGCAGGGACTAGAGAGATTTCTGGATGTGATGGCTTTGAGACTTCCAGGGCTAGGGCTCAGGAACTGGGAGGTTTCTGGAATGAAATAGGTCTGTCTTGTTTCTCTGAGTTCCTAAAGGGCCAACCCACATCAAAGATTCACGATAGTTGATTTGACAAAGTCGGGAATTGACAAGGAGTGCGGAAGGAGTCAGTGAGATTTCAATACCAGCACTGCACATCACGCCCCCCCTGGTCCTTTTCGTTGTGTAGCAATAATAATAGAGAAAGGGGAGTAGCGCTCTGCCAAAACCCGTATTTTTTTTTAAATATTTATTTATTTATTTATTTATTAAGTATACAATATTCTGTCTGTGTGTATCTGCAGGCCAGAAGAGGGCACCAGACCTCTTTACAGATGGTTGTGAGCCACCATGTGGTTGCCGGGAATTGAACTCAGGACCTTTGGAAGAGCAGGCAATGCTCTTAACCACTGAGCCATCTCTCCAGCCCCCCGTATTTTTTTTTTTTAATAGTCCAGGTGTGTTATTTCTTTTTGTACATCAGGCCATGAATTCGTAGGGAATGGGCTCCAGCAGCTCAGGCTCCTTCCTGTTAGTCCTCGCGAAGTGTGCTTCTCTGGGTTCGCTTGAGCTGAACCCAGGTGCCCTTCTCTTTGTCTTCCTTTTCCTTCTGGTCGTTCTCCTTCACCCGCTTCAGAAAGCTGTCTCTGCTCTTCGAGTGCTTGATGTGTTCAATCCGCACATTAATTCTCTTGGCAAGAATCTTGCCCTTAACTGGCTTGTTTTCAATGATGCCCACAGCATGCTGGGTGACATTGTAGACTCTTCCGGTTTTGCCGTGGTAACATTTATGGGGCATTCCTTTTTGAACAGTGCCCATTCCCTTGATGTCTATAATATCGCCCTTCTTGTAGATTCGTGGCCAAAGGAACAACTCCATGTTTCCTAAAGGGCCTAGAGAACATATAGCGAGTGCCCCTCCTCTTTCCCTTTGTGTTTGTCATTTTGGCGAGTTACTGAAAGATGGCTACCGCGGCCGAAAGGCCCAAAGCCCATATTTTACCATGCCTTATATCACAGCCATTAGCAGGGTTGAGGCATCAAGTGCTGCAGTCAGTCTGACTCCTGTGGTCCCCTAAGGTTTCTAGCTTCCCAGTTATGAATGACACCCTGGTCTCCAGTTCAGCTTGAGAGCTCTTTAAGAGCCAATGGATGAGAGAGTGGGAAGAGACTGCCTTTTTTTTTTCTTTTTCCATTTCTTTCTTTCTTTCTTTTGCTGTTTTGTTTTGTTTTTCAAGAAAGGGTTTCTTTGTGTATCTTGGGCTGTCCTAAAACTCACTCTGTAAATCAGGCCATCTTTGAATTCACAGAGATCTGTGTGTGTGCTGTGATTAAAGGCATGCACACACCACAGCCCGGCTGAGACTGCAATTTCTTGTTAGCTCTGGGTAAGTGACAATGGCTCTGTGTTGTGAATCTCTGTGAATCCAGACTATGTTATGTCCTTCAATGACATGAGTCTGAAGCATCAAGCACCCATCCCTATACTCCCTGAGGTCTCTGAAGTCACGGTGCATCCTTAAAGGCTTAGAAAGCTTTTCCCTGGTTCACCTTTGTGTGTGTGTGTGTGTGTGTGTGTGTGTGTGTGTGTGTGTTTTGTTCTATCTAGGAGAAGCACCATAGCAGTTGCATAGTGACTGAGAAATTTGATTTTTAGGAAATGATTTTTCATACCTGTGAGTGGTCTCTCCATAGCCACTCCTCTTTTCTTAAACTTGAGTATAGGAATGAATGAATGAATGATCCCTCCCTCCCTCCCTCCCTCCCTCCCTCTCTCTTCATGGGAACGAGTATCTGGTCTTGCATTGAGGGCTCCCCAGTTCTCAGCATCTCCAGCCCAACCTGTCACAAGCTGATCACACATTTGCAAACTTGGGATATATTCTGCTGAATTTTTGGGATAATGAATTTCATCAACTATGGGACTAACTTTGTTCTGACAGGACACTCACAATCTCTCCTCATCACACCCACATAGTGTAACAACTTTGTGGTTCCTCCATAATGTGCTTATTTCTGTCAGGGAACTGAAAGCCAGCCAGCCAGCCAGCCAGCCAGCCAGCCAGCCAGCCAGCCAACACTATCTACAAAGCTACAGAGAAACCCTGTCGTGAAAAACCAAAAATAAATAAATAAATAGGCATGGATTTTTTTTAAAAAATCAAACGCAAACTAAGTAGAAATAACTACTTTCAGTATGCCATTCAAGAATTAGGGAACCCTTTATCCCAGCACGTGGGAGACACAGGCAGAAGGACATCTGTGAGTTAAAATCCAGACTCATCTACCAAGTGAAATCACAAGACTCGTGCACTGTCTTATAGGTCCTAAACTCCCATGGTCCAGTTTCTAGGGTTGGGGGCCTCTCTATAAAGCCTGGAAATTCACAGAGGTCCACCTGCCTCTGTCTCTTTGATGATAGAATAAAAGATGTGCACCACAATAACCAGGGTCAGTTTCTTGTAGATTTAGTTTAATTTCAAATTTTGTTTGTATCTCTTGGTCTGCACCAAGTGTGTCCCTGTGGGGGTGGGGGGCAGGGAAGTTGTCCTATTTTAGAACATTTTATTTTACTTTTATTTGAGACAGTCTTTCTGGTTGTGTAGAACTTATTTTAATTTCAAATTTTTAAAGAATTTTTTTATGATTTATTTAACTTTATTTTATGTGCAGTCGTGTGAAACTGGATTTACAATCACTTATGAGCTGCTGCCTTGTGGGGGTTACATCTCAGGAGCACAAGAACCCAAATCTGTGCTGTACTCCCTGTCACCAAAAGAGGTCACTAGAACCCCACCATGTGGTTTCTGGACATTCCAGAAATTCCATCTCTCCAGTTCTCATTCTTTCATTGTTCCTCCTGCATGCCTGCGTCTAGTGAGAGAGTGGGCAACTTTCCTCCCTGCTTCTCTGTGTCTGTGTCTGTCACATCCTGGATAGCCAGAGTGCCCGCCACCTCTGCCTGAGATAGATGTGGCTGGCAGCCCTGGGGCTGGGGGAAAGGGAGAGAGTGGGTTCCCTGGAGAGCCTTGGGCAGAGGCTCTGTGGATTCCCTGCCGGAGGCCTCACTGCCTCTGAGGAGCCCATGGGGGAGGGGGAAAGGGAAGGTCAACCAGAGAGTCCTGCCTGGCTTTTGCTTTGCTTTGTTCTTGTTTTTGTTTGTTTGTTTATTTTATTTTCAGGTACAGCTGTGACCAGGTCTGGATCCAGGACAGACTCAAAAGCTAGAGAGAAATCCTGTCTCAGAAAACAAAAATAAATAAATACATAAATAAACACATAAACAAATACATAAACTAATAAATGAATGGATAGATAGATAGATAGATAGATAGATAGATAGATAGCCAGACAGAGAGAGAGATGATAAAACACCTTCAAGATCAGGGAGACCAAGGCTGGCAGATCACTGTAAGTTTAAAGCTACCTTGTTCTGCAGATTGAGATTCAGGACAGGCAAAGTGACATAGAGAAACCCTGTTTTCAAAAAAAAGGTGGGGGCTGGAGAGATGGCTCTGCGGTTAAGAGTGCTGACTGCTCTTCCAGAGGACCCAGGTTCAATTCCTACCACCCACATGGCAGTCAACAGCTGTCTGTAACTCCAAGATCTGACACCCTCAGATAGACATACATGCAGGCAAAACACCAATGCCGACAAAATAAATTATTAGGAAAATAAATATATAAAAAAGGTTGTTTAGCCTTTAATCCCAGCATTAGGAGGCAGAGGCAGATGGCTCTCTGTGAGTCTGAGGCCAGTTTTGTCTACAAAGTGAGTCCCAGGGCATACGCATACAAGGGCACACAACGAAACCCTATGTTGAACAACCACAAATAAACAAACAAATAAAGAGATAATAACAATAAAAATATTTGAGAGTTCAAATAATTGACTTCATCCACAATAAAAGAATATAAAAATAAAAATATCAAACGCATTTGAACGCATCAGCACAGGAGACCGCTTCCTAAATAGAACCCCAGTAGCACAGACACTGAGAGAAACAATTAATAAGTGAGAGAGACCTCCTGAAACTGAAAAGCTTCTGTAAAGCAAAGATCACGGCCAACAAGACAAAATGACGGCCTTACAGAATGGAAAAAGATCTTCACTAACCCCACATCAGACAGAGGTCTGTCTGATCTCCAAAACATACAAAGAACACAAGACATTGGTCATCTCAAGAACAAATAATCTAATTCACAAAATGGAGTACAGACTTAAACAGAGAACTCTCAACCGAGGAATCTAAAATGGCTGAAAGACACTTAAGGAAATGTTCAACATGCTTAGTCATCAGAGAAATGCAAATCAAAACAAGTTTCTAGAAACAAGGAGACAGTTCATAATGTTTCTTTCTTCTTTTTTTTTTAATTTGGGATGGGGGCCTCTCTCCAAAACCTGGGAATTCACAGAGGTACACCTGTCTCTGTCTCTTGGATGATAGAATAAAAGATGTGCACCACAGTGACAATCCAACTAAGTTTTTAGTATCTCATTCTGTTAATTTCATGTACATTTAGTTTCATTTCAAATTTTGTTTGTATCTCTTGGTCTGCACCCAAGTGTGTCCTTGGTGGGGGGGGGCAGGGAAGGTGCCCTATTTCAGAACATTTTACTTAACTTTTATTTGAGACAGTCTTTCCAGTTGTGTAGAACTTAGTTTCATTTCAAATTTTTAATGACCAGGAAGGATGAAAGCACTCAAAAGGACTGGTTCCATATCTGGCAGAGAGGCAGGTGGATCTCTGGGAGTTTGAGGCCAGCCTGGTCGACGAGAGCTAGTTCCAAAGACAGGCTCCAAAGCAACAGAGAAAACCCTGCCTTGAAAATCAAAACAAAAACACAAACAAAAATAAAAAACATAAATTAAATCTGTGTGTGTGTGAGTGTGTGTGTGTGTGTGAGAGAGAGAGAGAGGAGAGAGAGAGAGAGAGAGAGAGAGAGAGAGAGAGAAATGATTAAACAGGAAATAAGAAAAAAACCAAAACCATAATGTCACCAAGATGACAGCCTGGTTTATATAGTGAGTTAAAGGTATTATACAGAGAAACCCTGTACCAAAAAAATAATAAAAGAAGAAAACAGAAAAAAAACAAGGAAGGAAGAAAAGAAGGAAAAAAGGAAAGAAGGAAGAAAAACTGGTGTTTTCCTTTTTTTCTTTGTTTATCTCAGGTTATTTTTTTTTTTTATTGCTGCCGCAGCAGCAGTATATTTTGGGCAGCTGCCTAGCTGGGTAATGGTGGCAGCACATTTCTTTTTTTTTTTTTTTTATTTTTTTTTTTTATTTATTTATTTATTATGTGTACAGCATTCCTTCCATGTGTGCCCGCAAGCCAGAAGGGGACGCCAGGTCTCATTACAGATGGCTGTGAGCCACCATGTGGTTGCTGGGAATTGAACTCAGGACCTCTGGAAGAGCAGTCAGTGCTCTTAACCACTGAGCCATCTCTCCAGCCCAAATACAGTTTCTTTTTTTTTTTTTTAAAGTTTTTCACGACAGGGTTTCTCTGTGGTTTTGGAGCCTGTCCTGGAACTAGCTCTTGTAGACTAGGCTGGTCTCGAACTCACAAAGATCCGCCTGCCTCTGCCTCCCAAGTGCTGGGCAGCACATTTCTTTATTCTCAGTTCTCAGCCCTCAGAGATCAGGAGAGGCAGAGGCAGGCAGATCGCTGTGAGTTTGAGGCTACCTTGTTCTGCAGGCAAAGCGACGACAGACACAGAGAAACTAAAAGTGTGTTTAGTACAGGCCTTTTATTCCGGCACTAGGAGGCAGAGGTAGAGGCAGGGGCAGCTAGATCTCTGTGAGTCTGAGGCCAGCCTTGTCTACAAAGTGAGTTCCAGGGCAAACAAGCATACAAAGGGAATCCCTATGTAGAAAAACCACAAATAAACAAATAATAATAATGATGATGATGATGATAATCTAAGAGCTCAATTAATTGACTTCACCCACAATTCAAAAATTAAAAAATAAAACAAAGAGTGTGTCTGACCGATCAGTGAAAGGACTATGTGGGCCAAGGGGCTGCCACAATTATGGATTGGTGAGAGGGAGGAAAGGAGGGAGGCAGCAAGGGCAGTTCCCAGTCACCTAAATGCCTTTCAAAGACATTTCACCATGGCAACCACTCGCTTGCTTTCTTGGGGTTTCTTTTCTTCAGTAGTTGTGTTTGTACAACCTACCCCACACCCCACTTCTCATACTAAATACAGAGTCTGAGAAAATTAAAGCAGCTGTGGAAAAATTCCCACTTGGATATCTTTTCCTGCCCAGTAAAACAAAAACGACTATAACAGGGCTGGAGAGATGGCTCAGAGGTTAAGAGCACTGACTGCTTTTCCACAGGTCCTGAGTTCAATTCCCAGCAACCACATGGTGGCTTACAACCATCTATAATGAGACCTGGTGCCCCCTTCTGGCTTGCAGGCACACGTGGAAGGAATGCTATACACATAATATAATAAATAAATTAAAAAAAAAAACGACTATAACAAAAATATGCATATCTAAAAAAAACAAAAAAATAAAAAAAATACATATCTAAGCAGACCAATCAAGTTGTAGCCTCACCCTTTATATTATTTATTTATTTATTTATTTATTTATTTATTTATTTATATATTGGCTTTTCAAGACAAGTTTTCTCTGTAGCTTTGGTGCCTGTCCTGGAACTCCCAGAGATTTGCCTGCCTCTGCCTCCAGAGTGCTGGGATTAAAGGCGTGTGCCACCACTGCCCGCCTTAGACTCACCCTTTAATGGTTCAGCAAGGAGTTCTAGCTGTTAGGAAGGGCTGGTGACCTTGAACTTTACTAGTCTCTGAAATCTGCCTTCTCACTTTTACCAGGTGCCTTCAGGGACAGGAGTGGAGGCCAGGGCCTGTAGCTTTGGCTTGTACATTTACTTCAATTTTAATTTTTTTGTCTTGTTTTTCGAAACAGGGTTTCCCTGGGTAACAGTCCCAGCTGATCTGGAACTAGCTCTTGTAGACCAGGCTGGCTTCCAACTCCCAAGAAATTCACCTGCCTCTGCCCCCTGTGTGCTGGGAATAAAGGCATGTGCCACCACCACATTTATTTAAACCTCTCTCTCGGTGTGCCTGTGTATGTGGGGGAGACAGGGAAGGTGTCATATTTCCAAACATTTTCATAACTGCACTTAGCACTGCACTCTTTTACATTTTATTTTACTTTTAGTTGAGACAGTGTTTCCAGTTGTGTAGTTTAATTTCAATTTCTTAAAGAATTTTTTTTTATGATTTATTTAACCATGCAGGTGCTGGGAATTGAACCCAATTTCTCAGGAAGAGCCAAGAAACTAGCTCTCCAGGCTCTTAATTTAAAAGTTTATTTATGTGTCTCTGGGTGTGCCTGTGCCTGTGATTGTGTTTGGTGTGTGTGTGGGGGGGTATATTTTGACCTCACCAGATGAAGGCATTCAAGAGCACTGGCTCCATATCTGGCAGAGGCAGGATCTCTGGGAGTTTTAGGCCAGCGTGGTCTACAAAAAGGAGCTAGTTCCAAGAACAGTCTCCAAATCAGCAGAGAAACCCTGTCTCATAAAGCAAAACACAAAACCAAACAAGAAATAAATAAATTGAGAGAGAGAGAGAAAGTGTGAGAGAGAGAGAGAGAGAGAGAGAGAGAGAGAGAGAGAGAGAGAAGAAATGTGGATTTACAGATAGGAAATAAGATTAAAAATAGAACGTTACCAACAAGACAGCCTGGTCTATAAACTGAGTTCCAGGACAGCTAGGGCTGTTACACAGAGAACTCGTGCCTCAAAAAATACTAAAAGAAGAGAAAAAAAAAAAAAAGCAAGCAAGCAAGAAAATGCAGGGTTTTTTCCCCCTTTTTTGTCTTTGTTAATTCCAGGCCATTCATTTTAATTTTACTTTTTCTTTTAAGATTATATTTTCAGGGGCTGTAGAGATGGCTCAGAGGTTAAGAGCACTGACTGTTCTTCCAAAGGTCCTGAGTTCAATTCCTAGCAACAATATGGTGGCTCACAACCATCTGTAATGGGGTCTTCTGGCCTGCAGTCATGCATGGAAGGAGTGCTGTATACATAATAAATAATTAATTTAAAAAAAAAGATTGTATTTGTAGCATAAGTGTTCAGAAAGAAGAAGTCCTGGGCCATGTAGTAAAATAGTTTGTCTGAAACACAAATAAAAAGACAGGTCCTGTCTCAAAAACAAAAAAAAAAAAAAAAAAAAACAAATTAAAATGTGAAATAAAACCAAGAAGGGGCTTTTTGTTTTGTTTTGTTTTGTTTTCTATGAAACCTGAAAATGGCTGAATTCAACAATTATCCAACTTCAGCAAGAAGGTACTGTTTCCCAGCTTCAACCAGAAAACAGCAAATATGCACATCTAGGCCCTGTCAACAGAAGAGAGCACTAGATTTCCACCATGTGGTTTCTGGAAAGTCCAGAAATTCCATCTCTCCATTTCTGATTCTTTCAATCACTGCAGGCAGGCCTGCATTTAGTGAGAGAGTGGACACCACTCCTCGTTCCTTCCTGTTTCTCACGTGTTCATGTCTCACGTGTTCATGTCATAAACACGCGCACATGTGTTTATGGGGTGGCTTTTGAACTAACCAAGATGACTGGTTCCATATCTGGCAGAGAGGCAGTTGGATCTCTGGGAGTTTGAGGACAGCCTGGTCGACAAGAGCTAGTTCTAAGACAACAGAGAAACCATGCCTTGAAAATCAAAACCAAAACACAAACAAAAATAAATAAATAAATAAATAAATGAATGAATAAGTACATAAAATAAAACATGAATTAAATGAGAAAGAGAGAGGGAGAAGAAATGTCAATTTGTCAATTTTCAGACCAGAAATAAGAAAAAACAAAACCATAATGTCACCAAGATGACAGCCTGGTTTATATAGTGAGTTAAAGGTATTATACAGAGAAACCAAAAATAAAAAATAATAAAAGAAGAAAACAGGAAGGAAGGAAGGAAGGAAGGAAGGAAAAATAGGTGCTTTCCTTTTTTTCTTTGTTTATCTCAGGTTATTTATTTTTATTTAATTTTTTTCTAAAATAGCAGCAGCAGCAGTATATTTTGGGCAGCTGACTACTATCATGGAAGCGTTCAGAAAGAAGTCCTGGGCCATGTAGTGAGATAGATTTTCTGGAGCATAAATAAAAAGCCAATTCCTGTCTCAAAAAAAGAAAAAAAAATCAAGTTAAAATGTGAAATAATAAAATAAATAAGGGTGGTTTTTTTTTTTGTTTCTTGTTTTTTTTTTTTTTTTGCAATGAGTGAATTCAAGTCAACAACTTTCAGTTTCCCAACTCCAACAGGAAAGGCTGCAGATATCCATATCAAAGAGGTCCAGTGGAGCTGTAGCCACACCCTTTAATGCTTGTGTCCCAAGGACACAGAGTTTAGGAAAGAAATGATCTTGATCTTTTTTTCAGGAGATCTGAAAACTCAAAACAGCAACCAAACACACACCAAGTAGGAAGAAATGACAGAGAGGCAGGGGGAGTTCAAGGCCAGCCTCACCTACCAAGGACATTCCAGGACTGTTCCCTAGATAAACCCTGTCTCACAAAACCAACCAAACACACACACACACACACAAACACACACACACACACAAAACCCAGAAGAATAAGGAAAGTGTTCCTGAAACACCACAAACCAGCTAGATTGCACTTAATAGCAATCAAAAGTGGGTGAAATATAAAATGGAGAGAAATTCTTTGATGAAATCCAACCCTCTTTCTTGGTCAAAGCTGTACAGCCAATAGAACTAGAGGGAGGGAACATGTGTCCATCTCTCAATAAAAAAAGAAAAAAGGCTAGAATCTCACTGTGAGCGTAAAAGATGAAAATCTTACAGCTGACACCATCCAGTCTCAAGTTAGAAAAACTTGAAATGATGCAACAGGAGACAGACAGTTTCCCAATGAACTCTTGCTATTCTCCAGGGGAAGTTTTGTTCCTGAGGGTTTTTTTTTTTTTTTTTTTTGATTTTTCGAGACAGGGTTTCTCTGTAGCTTTGGAGCCTGTCCTGGCACTAGCTCTTCTAGACCAGGCTGGCCTCGAACTCACAGAGATCCACCTGCCTCTGCCTCCCAAGTGTTGGGATTAAAGGCATGCGCCACCACCGCCCGGCTCTGAGGGTTTTTGGAACAACTAAAATCCCTCTTATCTTTTTGTTTTGTTTTGTTTTCCATGCCCCCTCAGAGGACACCTGGATGTTTTTTAAGGATTTGGTTTTATTTTATTTAAGTATTTTGTTCCTCAGACATAACTCTGAAAACACTAATACGTAATAGCCAGTTTCTATTCAGTTCAGTTCAGATTTTTACCAAAACCTCCTGTCTGGCATGTCTCTGTCTTTGTTGAGTTCCTGTACTTACAGAAGCCAAGAGATAGCTGGCAGCCATCCATAGAAAATGCCCTCTCCCTTTGAACACGGCCCTCCTTTGGTCTGAGTTTCTCACACAGCTCTGATGATGCAGGAGGATGCCAAGGGCCCAGTTGGTGCCTCAGCCCGATGCCTGCATCTGTGCCTTGGCAGCAGCTATTCATGTCTTGCCACTCAGAGTCAAATTCCCTTAAGTTTAGCCTTCCCTAAGTGCTTGTTCACTTCAGAGGACTCAACCCTCATCTTCCGTGTCCTCCTGGCCTAATTTCTCATATTACTGATTTACTGAGTATGAATCAGTAATATGAGATGTTCCGGAGAGGGAGGAAGGGACATTCATGAAAAAAGTGAGTGTTCAACTAACTAACTCCCCATGGGAGAAGGAAGTAGTGAAAAGATTTTAATGAAGCAGAGAGAAATTTCTGGTTTTGGAAGGAGGAAATCCTGAATGGCTCCCTCTGTGTCGCAGGAGAGACTCCTGGAAAGGAAACCTCAGGTTCCGGTCAGTCGGTCGGTTGGTCAGTTCGGGGAGAAATATTAGCAAGGAGGTAAAGGCCGTGCCTCACGACATCAGCAGTCCCTTCTCTGGAAATTCTACGGTATCCCGGAGAGCTCTCGGAATTTTGTGATGTCACTCGTGTCCTAGAAATGCCAAGTGCCCTCAAGATACACTCTCTCGGTGCCTATAAGACTCAGTTCTAGACATGTTGTCTAGAGAATGGAGATCATGGAGAGGCCAGAGGGAGGAAGAAGAAAGCTGACCTCAGATCTCAGAGGAAAACACGGAGAAATAATTAGTGGTCCTGGGGAAGACGAAGTGAGTTCACCACTAGCAGGGACTAGAGAGATTTCTGGATGTGATGGCTTTGAGACTTCCAGGGCTAGGGCTCAGGAACTGGGAGGTTTCTGGAATGAAATAGGTCTGTCTTGTTTCTCTGAGTTCCTAAAGGGCCAACCCACATCAAAGATTCACGATAGTTGATTTGACAAAGTCGGGAATTGACAAGGAGTGCGGAAGGAGTCAGTGAGATTTCAATACCAGCACTGCACATCACGCCCCCCCTGGTCCTTTTCGTTGTGTAGCAATAATAATAGAGAAAGGGGAGTAGCGCTCTGCCAAAACCCGTATTTTTTTTTAAATATTTATTTATTTATTTATTAAGTATACAATATTCTGTCTGTGTGTATCTGCAGGCCAGAAGAGGGCACCAGACCTCTTTACAGATGGTTGTGAGCCACCATGTGGTTGCCGGGAATTGAACTCAGGACCTTTGGAAGAGCAGGCAATGCTCTTAACCACTGAGCCATCTCTCCAGCCCCCCGTATTTTTTTTTTTTAATAGTCCAGGTGTGTTATTTCTTTTTGTACATCAGGCCATGAATTCGTAGGGAATGGGCTCCAGCAGCTCAGGCTCCTTCCTGTTAGTCCTCGCGAAGTGTGCTTCTCTGGGTTCGCTTGAGCTGAACCCAGGTGCCCTTCTCTTTGTCTTCCTTTTCCTTCTGGTTGTTCTCCTTCACCCGCTTCAGAAAGCTGTCTCTGCTCTTCGAGTGCTTGATGTGTTCAATCCGCACATTAATTCTCTTGGCAAGAATCTTGCCCTTAACTGGCTTGTTTACAATGATGCCCACAGCATGCTGGGTGACATTGTAGACTCTTCCGGTTTTGCCGTGGTAACATTTATGGGGCATTCCTTTTTGAACAGTGCCCATTCCCTTGATGTCTATAATATCGCCCTTCTTGTAGATTCGTGGCCAAAGGAACAACTCCATGTTTCCTAAAGGGCCTAGAGAACATATAGCGAGTGCCCCTCCTCTTTCCCTTTGTGTTTGTCATTTTGGCGAGTTACTGAAAGATGGCTACCGCGGCCGAAAGGCCCAAAGCCCATATTTTACCATGCCTTATATCACAGCCATTAGCAGGGTTGAGGCATCAAGTGCTGCAGTCAGTCTGACTCCTGTGGTCCCCTAAGGTTTCTAGCTTCCCAGTTATGAATGACACCCTGGTCTCCAGTTCAGCTTGAGAGCTCTTTAAGAGCCAATGGATGAGAGAGTGGGAAGAGACTGCCTTTTTTTTTCTTTTTCCATTTCTTTCTTTCTTTCTTTTGCTGTTTTGTTTTGTTTTTCAAGAAAGGGTTTCTTTGTGTATCTTGGGCTGTCCTAAAACTCACTCTGTAAATCAGGCCATCTTTGAATTCACAGAGATCTGTGTGTGTGCTGTGATTAAAGGCATGCACACACCACAGCCCGGCTGAGACTGCAATTTCTTGTTAGCTCTGGGTAAGTGACAATGGCTCTGTGTTGTGAATCTCTGTGAATCCAGACTATGTTATGTCCTTCAATGACATGAGTCTGAAGCATCAAGCACCCATCCCTATACTCCCTGAGGTCTCTGAAGTCACGGTGCATCCTTAAAGGCTTAGAAAGCTTTTCCCTGGTTCACCTTTGTGTGTGTGTGTGTGTGTGTGTGTTTTGTTCTATCTAGGAGAAGCACCATAGCAGTTGCATAGTGACTGAGAAATTTGATTTTTAGGAAATGATTTTTCATACCTGTGAGTGGTCTCTCCATAGCCACTCCTCTTTTCTTAAACTTGAGTATAGGAATGAATGAATGAATGATCCCTCCCTCCCTCCCTCCCTCCCTCCCTCTCTCTTCATGGGAACGAGTATCTGGTCTTGCATTGAGGGCTCCCCAGTTCTCAGCATCTCCAGCCCAACCTGTCACAAGCTGATCACACATTTGCAAACTTGGGATATATTCTGCTGAATTTTTGGGATAATGAATTTCATCAACTATGGGACTAACTTTGTTCTGACAGGACACTCACAATCTCTCCTCATCACACCCACATAGTGTAACAACTTTGTGGTTCCTCCATAATGTGCTTATTTCTGTCAGGGAACTGAAAGCCAGCCAGCCAGCCAGCCAGCCAGCCAGCCAACACTATCTACAAAGCTACAGAGAAACCCTGTCGTGAAAAACCAAAAATAAATAAATAAATAGGCATGGATTTTTTTTAAAAAATCAAACGCAAACTAAGTAGAAATAACTACTTTCAGTATGCCATTCAAGAATTAGGGAACCCTTTATCCCAGCACGTGGGAGACACAGGCAGAAGGACATCTGTGAGTTAAAATCCAGACTCATCTACCAAGTGAGGTCACAAGACTCGTGCACTGTCTTATAGGTCCTAAACTCCCATGGTCCAGTTTCTAGGGTTGGGGGCCTCTCTATAAAGCCTGGAAATTCACAGAGGTCCACCTGCCTCTGTCTCTTTGATGATAGAATAAAAGATGTGCACCACAATAACCAGGGTCAGTTTCTTGTAGATTTAGTTTAATTTCAAATTTTGTTTGTATCTCTTGGTCTGCACCAAGTGTGTCCCTGTGGGGGTGGGGGGCAGGGAAGTTGTCCTATTTTAGAACATTTTATTTTACTTTTATTTGAGACAGTCTTTCTGGTTGTGTAGAACTTATTTTAATTTCAAATTTTTAAAGAATTTTTTTATGATTTATTTAACTTTATTTTATGTGCAGTCGTGTGAAACTGGATTTACAATCACTTATGAGCTGCTGCCTTGTGGGGGTTACATCTCAGGAGCACAAGAACCCAAATCTGTGCTGTACTCCCTGTCACCAAAAGAGGTCACTAGATCCCCACCATGTGGTTTCTGGACATTCCAGAAATTCCATCTCTCCAGTTCTCATTCTTTCATTGTTCCTCCTGCATGCCTGCGTCTAGTGAGAGAGTGAGCAACTTTCCTCCCTGCTTCTCTGTGTCTGTGTCTGTCACATCCTGGATAGCCAGAGTGCCCGCCACCTCTGCCTGAGATAGATGTGGCTGGCAGCCCTGGGGCTGGGGGAAAGGGAGAGAGTGGGTTCCCTGGAGAGCCTTGGGCAGAGGCTCTGTGGATTCCCTGCCGGAGGCCTCACTGCCTCTGAGGAGCCCATGGGGGAGGGGGAAAGGGAAGGTCAACCAGAGAGTCCTGCCTGGCTTTTGCTTTGCTTTGTTCTTGTTTTTGTTTGTTTGTTTATTTTATTTTCAGGTACAGCTGTGACCAGGTCTGGATCCAGGACAGACTCAAAAGCTAGAGAGAAATCCTGTCTCAGAAAACAAAAATAAATAAATACATAAATAAACACATAAACAAATACATAAACTAATAAATGAATGGATAGATAGATAGATGATAGATAGATAGATAGATAGATAGATAGATAGATAGCCAGACAGAGAGAGAGATGATAAAACACCTTCAAGATCAGGGAGACCAAGGCTGGCAGATCACTGTAAGTTTAAAGCTACCTTGTTCTGCAGATTGAGATTCAGGACAGGCAAAGTGACATAGAGAAACCCTGTTTTCAAAAAAAAGGTGGGGGCTGGAGAGATGGCTCTGCGGTTAAGAGTGCTGACTGCTCTTCCAGAGGACCCAGGTTCAATTCCTACCACCCACATGGCAGTCAACAGCTGTCTGTAACTCCAAGATCTGACACCCTCAGATAGACATACATGCAGGCAAAACACCAATGCCGACAAAATAAATTATTAGGAAAATAAATATATAAAAAAGGTTGTTTAGCCTTTAATCCCAGCATTAGGAGGCAGAGGCAGATGGCTCTCTGTGAGTCTGAAGCCAGTTTTGTCTACAAAGTGAGTCCCAGGGCATACGCATACAAGGGCACACAACGAAACCCTATGTTGAACAACCACAAATAAACAAACAAATAAAGAGATAATAACAATAAAAATATTTGAGAGTTCAAATAATTGACTTCATCCACAATAAAAGAATATAAAAATAAAAATATCAAACGCATTTGAACGCATCAGCACAGGAGACCGCTTCCTAAATAGAACCCCAGTAGCACAGACACTGAGAGAAACAATTAATAAGTGAGAGAGACCTCCTGAAACTGAAAAGCTTCTGTAAAGCAAAGAACACGGCCAACAAGACAAAATGACGGCCTTACAGAATGGAAAAAGATCTTCACTAACCCCACATCAGACAGAGGTCTGTCTGATCTCCAAAACATACAAAGAACACAAGACATTGGTCATCTCAAGAACAAATAATCTAATTCACAAAATGGAGTACAGACTTAAACAGAGAACTCTCAACCGAGGAATCTAAAATGGCTGAAAGACACTTAAGGAAATGTTCAACATGCTTAGTCATCAGAGAAATGCAAATCAAAACAAGTTTCTAGAAACAAGGAGACAGTTCATAATGTTTCTTTCTTCTTTTTTTTTTAATTTGGGATGGGGGCCTCTCTCCAAAACCTGGGAATTCACAGAGGTACACCTGTCTCTGTCTCTTGGATGATAGAATAAAAGATGTGCACCACAGTGACAATCCAACTAAGTTTTTAGTATCTCATTCTGTTAATTTCATGTACATTTAGTTTCATTTCAAATTTTGTTTGTATCTCTTGGTCTGCACCCAAGTGTGTCCTTGGTGGGGGGGGGCAGGGAAGGTGCCCTATTTCAGAACATTTTACTTAACTTTTATTTGAGACAGTCTTTCCAGTTGTGTAGAACTTAGTTTCATTTCAAATTTTTAATGACCAGGAAGGATGAAAGCATTCAAAAGGACTGGTTCCATATCTGGCAGAGAGGCAGGTGGATCTCTGGGAGTTTGAGGCCAGCCTGGTCGACGAGAGCTAGTTCCAAAGACAGGCTCCAAAGCAACAGAGAAAACCCTGCCTTGAAAATCAAAACAAAAACACAAACAAAAATAAAAAACATAAATTAAATCTGTGTGTGTGTGTGTGAGTGTGTGTGTGTGTGTGTGTGTGTGTGTGAGAGAGAGAGAGAGAGAGAAGAGAGAGAGAGAGAGAGAGAGAGAGAGAGAGAGAGAGAGAGAAATGATTAAACAGGAAATAAGAAAAAAACCAAAACCATAATGTCACCAAGATGACAGCCTGGTTTATATAGTGAGTTAAAGGTATTATACAGAGAAACCCTGTACCAAAAAAATAATAAAAGAAGAAAACAGAAAAAAAACAAGGAAGGAAGAAAAGAAGGAAAAAAGGAAAGAAGGAAGAAAAACTGGTGTTTTCCTTTTTTTCTTTGTTTATCTCAGGTTATTTTTTTTTTTATTGCTGCCGCAGCAGCAGTATATTTTGGGCAGCTGCCTAGCTGGGTAATGGTGGCAGCACATTTCTTTATTCTCAGTTCTCAGCCCTCAGAGATCAGGAGAGGCAGAGGCAGGCAGATCGCTGTGAGTTTGAGGCTACCTTGTTCTGCAGGCAAAGCGACGACAGACACAGAGAAACTAAAAGTGTGTTTAGTACAGGCCTTTTATTCCGGCACTAGGAGGCAGAGGTAGAGGCAGGGGCAGCTAGATCTCTGTGAGTCTGAGGCCAGCCTTGTCTACAAAGTGAGTTCCAGGGCAAACAAGCATACAAAGGGAATCCCTATGTAGAAAAACCACAAATAAACAAATAATAATAATGATGATGATGATGATAATCTAAGAGCTCAATTAATTGACTTCACCCACAATTCAAAAATTAAAAAATAAAACAAAGAGTGTGTCTGACCGATCAGTGAAAGGACTATGTGGGCCAAGGGGCTGCCACAATTATGGATTGGTGAGAGGGAGGAAAGGAGGGAGGCAGCAAGGGCAGTTCCCAGTCACCTAAATGCCTTTCAAAGACATTTCACCATGGCAACCACTCGCTTGCTTTCTTGGGGTTTCTTTTCTTCAGTAGTTGTGTTTGTACAACCTACCCCACACCCCACTTCTCATACTAAATACAGAGTCTGAGAAAATTAAAGCAGCTGTGGAAAAATTCCCACTTGGATATCTTTTCCTGCCCAGTAAAACAAAAACGACTATAACAGGGCTGGAGAGATGGCTCAGAGGTTAAGAGCACTGACTGCTTTTCCACAGGTCCTGAGTTCAATTCCCAGCAACCACATGGTGGCTTACAACCATCTATAATGAGACCTGGTGCCCCCTTCTGGCTTGCAGGCACACGTGGAAGGAATGCTATACACATAATATAATAAATAAATTTAAAAAAAAAAAACGACTATAACAAAAATATGCATATCTAAAAAAAACAAAAAAATAAAAAAAATACATATCTAAGCAGACCAATCAAGTTGTAGCCTCACCCTTTATATTATTTATTTATTTATTTATTTATTTATTTATTGGCTTTTCAAGACAAGTTTTCTCTGTAGCTTTGGTGCCTGTCCTGGAACTCCCAGAGATTTGCCTGCCTCTGCCTCCAGAGTGCTGGGATTAAAGGCGTGTGCCACCACTGCCCGCCTTAGACTCACCCTTTAATGGTTCAGCAAGGAGTTCTAGCTGTTAGGAAGGGCTGGTGACCTTGAACTTTACTAGTCTCTGAAATCTGCCTTCTCACTTTTACCAGGTGCCTTCAGGGACAGGAGTGGAGGCCAGGGCCTGTAGCTTTGGCTTGTACATTTACTTCAATTTTAATTTTTTTGTCTTGTTTTTCGAAACAGGGTTTCCCTGGGTAACAGTCCTAGCTGATCTGGAACTAGCTCTTGTAGACCAGGCTGGCTTCCAACTCCCAAGAAATTCACCTGCCTCTGCCCCCTGTGTGCTGGGAATAAAGGCATGTGCCACCACCACATTTATTTAAACCTCTCTCTCGGTGTGCCTGTGTATGTGGGGGAGACAGGGAAGGTGTCATATTTCCAAACATTTTCATAACTGCACTTAGCACTGCACTCTTTTACATTTTATTTTACTTTTAGTTGAGACAGTGTTTCCAGTTGTGTAGTTTAATTTCAATTTCTTAAAGAATTTTTTTTTATGATTTATTTAACCATGCAGGTGCTGGGAATTGAACCCAATTTCTCAGGAAGAGCCAAGAAACTAGCTCTCCAGGCTCTTAATTTAAAAGTTTATTTATGTGTCTCTGGGTGTGCCTGTGCCTGTGATTGTGTTTGGTGTGTGTGTGTGGGGGGTATATTTTGACCTCACCAGATGAAGGCATTCAAGAGCACTGGCTCCATATCTGGCAAAGGCAGGATCTCTGGGAGTTTTAGGCCAGCGTGGTCTACAAAAAGGAGCCAGTTCCAAGAACAGTCTCCAAATCAGCAGAGAAACCCTGTCTCATAAAGCAAAACACAAAACCAAACAAGAAATAAATAAATTGAGAGAGAGAGAGAAAGCGAGAGAGAGAGAGAGAGAGAGAGAGAGAGAGAGAGAGAGAGAGAGAAGAAATGTGGATTTACAGATAGGAAATAAGAATAAAAAGAGAACGTTACCAACAAGACAGCCTGGTCTATAAACTGAGTTCCAGGACAGCTAGGGCTGTTACACAGAGAAATCGTGCCTCAAAAAATACTAAAAGAAGAGAAAAAAAAAAAAGCAAGCAAGCAAGAAAATGCAGGGTTTTTTTCCCCTTTTTTGTCTTTGTTAATTCCAGGCCATTCATTTTAATTTTACTTTTTCTTTTAAGATTATATTTTCAGGGGCTGTAGAGATGGCTCAGAGGTTAAGAGCACTGACTGTTCTTCTAAAGGTCCTGAGTTCAATTCCTAGCAACAATATGGTGGCTCACAACCATCTGTAATGGGGTCTTCTGGCCTGCAGTCATGCATGGAAGGAGTGCTGTATACATAATAAATAATTAATTTAAAAAAAAGATTGTATTTGCAGCATAAGTGTTCAGAAAGAAGAAGTCCTGGGCCATGTAGTAAAATAGTTTGTCTGAAACACAAATAAAAAGACAGGTCCTGTCTCAAAAACCAAAAAAAAAAAAAAAAAAACAAATTAAAATGTGAAATAAAACCAAGAAGGGGCTTTTTGTTTTGTTTTGTTTTGTTTTCTATGAAACCTGAAAATGGCTGAATTCAACAATTATCCAACTTCAGCAAGAAGGTACTGTTTCCCAGCTTCAACCAGAAAACAGCAAATATGCACATCTAGGCCCTGTCAACAGAAGAGGGCACTAGATTTCCACCATGTGGTTTCTGGAAAGTCCAGAAATTCCATCTCTCCATTTCTGATTCTTTCAATCACTGCAGGCAGGCCTGCATTTAGTGAGAGAGTGGACACCACTCCTCGTTCCTTCCTGTTTCTCACGTGTTCATGTCTCACGTGTTCATGTCATAAACACGCGCACATGTGTTTATGGGGTGGCTTTTGAACTAACCAAGATGACTGGTTCCATATCTGGCAGAGAGGCAGTTGGATCTCTGGGAGTTTGAGGACAGCCTGGTCGACAAGAGCTAGTTCTAAGACAACAGAGAAACCATGCCTTGAAAATCAAAACCAAAACACAAACAAAAATAAATAAATAAATAAATACATAAAATAAAACATGAATTAAATGAGAAAGAGAGAGGGAGAAGAAATGTCAATTTGTCAATTTTCAGACCAGAAATAAGAAAAAGCAAAACCATAATGTCACCAAGATGACAGCCTGGTTTATATAGTGAGTTAAAGGTATTATACAGAGAAACCAAAAATAAAAAATAATAAAAGAAGAAAACAGGAAGGAAGGAAGGAAGGAAGGAAAAATAGGTGCTTTCCTTTTTTTCTTTGTTTATCTCAGGTTATTTATTTTTATTTAATTTTTTCTAAAATTGCAGCAGCAGCAGTATATTTTGGGCAGCTGACTACTATCATGGAAGCGTTCAGAAAGAAGTCCTGGGCCATGTAGTGAGATAGATTGTCTGGAGCATAAATAAAAAGCCAATTCCTGTCTCAAAAAAAGAAAAAAAAATCAAGTTAAAATGTGAAATAATAAAATAAATAAGGGTGGTTTTTTTTTGTTTCTTGTTTTTTTTTTTTTTTTTTTGCAATGAGTGAATTCAAGTCAACAACTTTCAGTTTCCCAACTCCAACAGGAAAGGCTGCAGATATCCATATCAAAGAGGTCCAGTGGAGCTGTAGCCACACCCTTTAATGCTTGTGTCCCAAGGACACAGAGTTTAGGAAAGAAATGATCTTGATCTTTTTTTCAGGAGATCTGAAAACTCAAAACAGCAACCAAACACACACCAAGTAGGAAGAAATGACAGAGAGGCAGGGGGAGTTCAAGGCCAGCCTCACCTACCAAGGACATTCCAGGACTGTTCCCTAGATAAACCCTGTCTCACAAAACCAACCAAACACACACACACACACACAAACACACACACACACAAAACCCAGAAGAATAAGGAAAGTGTTCCTGAAACACCACAAACCAGCTAGATTGCACTTAATAGCAATCAAAAGTGGGTGAAATATAAAATGGAGAGAAATTCTTTGATGAAATCCAACCCTCTTTCTTGGTCAAAGCTGTACAGCCAATAGAACTAGAGGGAGGGAACATGTGTCCATCTCTCAATAAAAAAAGAAAAAAGGCTAGAATCTCACTGTGAGCGTAAAAGATGAAAATCTTACAGCTGACACCATCCAGTCTCAAGTTAGAAAAACTTGAAATGATGCAACAGGAGACAGACAGTTTCCCAATGAACTCTTGCTATTCTCCAGGGGAAGTTTTGTTCCTGAGGGTTTTTTTTTTTTTTTTTTTGATTTTTCGAGACAGGGTTTCTCTGTAGCTTTGGAGCCTGTCCTGGCACTAGCTCTTCTAGACCAGGCTGGCCTCGAACTCACAGAGATCCACCTGCCTCTGCCTCCCAAGTGTTGGGATTAAAGGCATGCGCCACCACCGCCTGGCTCTGAGGGTTTTTGGAACAACTAAAATCCCTCTTATCTTTTTGTTTTGTTTTGTTTTCCATGCCCCCTCAGAGGACACCTGGATGTTTTTTAAGGATTTGGTTTTATTTTATTTAAGTATTTTGTTCCTCAGACATAACTCTGAAAACACTAATACGTAATAGCCAGTTTCTATTCGGTTCAGTTCAGATTTTTACCAAAACCTCCTGTCTGGCATGTCTCTGTCTTTGTTGAGTTCCTGTACTTACAGAAGCCAAGAGATAGCTGGCAGCCATCCATAGAAAATGCCCTCTCCCTTTGAACACGGCCCTCCTTTGGTCTGAGTTTCTCACACAGCTCTGATGATGCAGGAGGATGCCAAGGGCCCAGTTGGTGCCTCAGCCCGATGCCTGCATCTGTGCCTTGGCAGCAGCTATTCATGTCTTGCCACTCAGAGTCAAATTCCCTTAAGTTTAGCCTTCCCTAAGTGCTTGTTCACTTCAGAGGACTCAACCCTCATCTTCCGTGTCCTCCTGGCCTAATTTCTCATATTACTGATTTACTGAGTATGAATCAGTAATATGAGATGTTCTGGAGAGGGAGGAAGGGACATTCATGAAAAAAGTGAGTGTTCAACTAACTAACTCCCCATGGGAGAAGGAAGTAGTGAAAAGATTTTAATGAAGCAGAGAGAAATTTCTGGTTTTGGAAGGAGGAAATCCTGAATGGCTCCCTCTGTGTCGCAGGAGAGACTCCTGGAAAGGAAACCTCAGGTTCCGGTCAGTCGGTCGGTTGGTCAGTTCGGGGAGAAATATTAGCAAGGAGGTAAAGGCCGTGCCTCACGACATCAGCAGTCCCTTCTCCGGAAATTCTACGGTATCCGGAGAGCTCTCGGAATTTTGTGATGTCACTCGTGTCCTAGAAATGCCAAGTGCCCTCAAGATACACTCTCTCGGTGCCTATAAGACTCAGTTCTAGACATGTTGTCTAGAGAATGGAGATCATGGAGAGGCCAGAGGGAGGAAGAAGAAAGCTGACCTCAGATCTCAGAGGAAAACACGGAGAAATAATTAGTGGTCCTGGGGAAGACGAAGTGAGTTCACCACTAGCAGGGACTAGAGAGATTTCTGGATGTGATGGCTTTGAGACTTCCAGGGCTAGGGCTCAGGAACTGGGAGGTTTCTGGAATGAAATAGGTCTGTCTTGTTTCTCTGAGTTCCTAAAGGGCCAACCCACATCAAAGATTCACGATAGTTGATTTGACAAAGTCGGGAATTGACAAGGAGTGCAGAAGGAGTCAGTGAGATTTCAATACCAGCACTGCACATCACGCCCCCCCTGGTCCTTTTCGTTGTGTAGCAATAATAATAGAGAAAGGGGAGTAGCGCTCTGCCAAAACCCGTATTTTTTTTTAAATATTTATTTATTTATTTATTAAGTATACAATATTCTGTCTGTGTGTATCTGCAGGCCAGAAGAGGGCACCAGACCTCTTTACAGATGGTTGTGAGCCACCATGTGGTTGCCGGGAATTGAACTCAGGACCTTTGGAAGAGCAGGCAATGCTCTTAACCACTGAGCCATCTCTCCAGCCCCCCGTATTTTTTTTTTTAATAGTCCAGGTGTGTTATTTCTTTTTGTACATCAGGCCATGAATTCGTAGGGAATGGGCTCCAGCAGCTCAGGCTCCTTCCTGTTAGTCCTCGCGAAGTGTGCTTCTCTGGGTTCGCTTGAGCTGAACCCAGGTGCCCTTCTCTTTGTCTTCCTTTTCCTTCTGGTTGTTCTCCTTCACCCGCTTCAGAAAGCTGTCTCTGCTCTTCGAGTGCTTGATGTGTTCAATCCGCACATTAATTCTCTTGGCAAGAATCTTGCCCTTAACTGGCTTGTTTACAATGATGCCCACAGCATGCTGGGTGACATTGTAGACTCTTCCGGTTTTGCCGTGGTAACATTTATGGGGCATTCCTTTTTGAACAGTGCCCATTCCCTTGATGTCTATAATATCGCCCTTCTTGTAGATTCGTGGCCAAAGGAACAACTCCATGTTTCCTAAAGGGCCTAGAGAACATATAGCGAGTGCCCCTCCTCTTTCCCTTTGTGTTTGTCATTTTGGCGAGTTACTGAAAGATGGCTACCGCGGCCGAAAGGCCCAAAGCCCATATTTTACCATGCCTTATATCACAGCCATTAGCAGGGTTGAGGCATCAAGTGCTGCAGTCAGTCTGACTCCTGTGGTCCCCTAAGGTTTCTAGCTTCCCAGTTATGAATGACACCCTGGTCTCCAGTTCAGCTTGAGAGCTCTTTAAGAGCCAATGGATGAGAGAGTGGGAAGAGACTGCCTTTTTTTTTCTTTTTCCATTTCTTTCTTTCTTTCTTTTGCTGTTTTGTTTTGTTTTTCAAGAAAGGGTTTCTTTGTGTATCTTGGGCTGTCCTAAAACTCACTCTGTAAATCAGGCCATCTTTGAATTCACAGAGATCTGTGTGTGTGCTGTGATTAAAGGCATGCACACACCACAGCCCGGCTGAGACTGCAATTTCTTGTTAGCTCTGGGTAAGTGACAATGGCTCTGTGTTGTGAATCTCTGTGAATCCAGACTATGTTATGTCCTTCAATGACATGAGTCTGAAGCATCAAGCACCCATCCCTATACTCCCTGAGGTCTCTGAAGTCACGGTGCATCCTTAAAGGCTTAGAAAGCTTTTCCCTGGTTCACCTTTGTGTGTGTGTGTGTGTGTGTGTGTGTGTGTGTGTGTGTTTTGTTCTATCTAGGAGAAGCACCATAGCAGTTGCATAGTGACTGAGAAATTTGATTTTTAGGAAATGATTTTTCATACCTGTGAGTGGTCTCTCCATAGCCACTCCTCTTTTCTTAAACTTGAGTATAGGAATGAATGAATGAATGATCCCTCCCTCCCTCCCTCCCTCCCTCCCTCCCTCTCTCTTCATGGGAACGAGTATCTGGTCTTGCATTGAGGGCTCCCCAGTTCTCAGCATCTCCAGCCCAACCTGTCACAAGCTGATCACACATTTGCAAACTTGGGATATATTCTGCTGAATTTTTGGGATAATGAATTTCATCAACTATGGGACTAACTTTGTTCTGACAGGACACTCACAATCTCTCCTCATCACACCCACATAGTGTAACAACTTTGTGGTTCCTCCATAATGTGCTTATTTCTGTCAGGGAACTGAAAGCCAGCCAGCCAGCCAGCCAGCCAGCCATCCAGCCAGCCAACACTATCTACAAAGCTACAGAGAAACCCTGTCGTGAAAAACCAAAAATAAATAAATAAATAGGCATGGATTTTTTTTAAAAAATCAAACGCAAACTAAGTAGAAATAACTACTTTCAGTATGCCATTCAAGAATTAGGGAACCCTTTATCCCAGCACGTGGGAGACACAGGCAGAAGGACATCTGTGAGTTAAAATCCAGACTCATCTACCAAGTGAAATCACAAGACTCGTGCACTGTCTTATAGGTCCTAAACTCCCATGGTCCAGTTTCTAGGGTTGGGGGCCTCTCTATAAAGCCTGGAAATTCACAGAGGTCCACCTGCCTCTGTCTCTTTGATGATAGAATAAAAGATGTGCACCACAATAACCAGGGTCAGTTTCTTGTAGATTTAGTTTAATTTCAAATTTTGTTTGTATCTCTTGGTCTGCACCAAGTGTGTCCCTGTGGGGGTGGGGGGCAGGGAAGTTGTCCTATTTTAGAACATTTTATTTTACTTTTATTTGAGACAGTCTTTCTGGTTGTGTAGAACTTATTTTAATTTCAAATTTTTAAAGAATTTTTTTATGATTTATTTAACTTTATTTTATGTGCAGTCGTGTGAAACTGGATTTACAATCACTTATGAGCTGCTGCCTTGTGGGGGTTACATCTCAGGAGCACAAGAACCCAAATCTGTGCTGTACTCCCTGTCACCAAAAGAGGTCACTAGATCCCCACCATGTGGTTTCTGGACATTCCAGAAATTCCATCTCTCCAGTTCTCATTCTTTCATTGTTCCTCCTGCATGCCTGCGTCTAGTGAGAGAGTGAGCAACTTTCCTCCCTGCTTCTCTGTGTCTGTGTCTGTCACATCCTGGATAGCCAGAGTGCCCGCCACCTCTGCCTGAGATAGATGTGGCTGGCAGCCCCGGGGCTGGGGGAAAGGGAGAGAGTGGGTTCCCTGGAGAGCCTTGGGCAGAGGCTCTGTGGATTCCCTGCCGGAGGCCTCACTGCCTCTGAGGAGCCCATGGGGGAGGGGGAAAGGGAAGGTCAACCAGAGAGTCCTGCCTGGCTTTTGCTTTGCTTTGTTCTTGTTTTTGTTTGTTTGTTTATTTTATTTTCAGGTACAGCTGTGACCAGGTCTGGATCCAGGACAGACTCAAAAGCTAGAGAGAAATCCTGTCTCAGAAAACAAAAATAAATAAATACATAAATAAACACATAAACAAATACATAAACTAATAAATGAATGGATAGATAGATAGATAGATAGATAGATAGATAGATAGATAGCCAGACAGAGAGAGAGATGATAAAACACCTTCAAGATCAGGGAGACCAAGGCTGGCAGATCACTGTAAGTTTAAAGCTACCTTGTTCTGCAGATTGAGATTCAGGACAGGCAAAGTGACATAGAGAAACCCTGTTTTCAAAAAAAAGGTGGGGGCTGGAGAGATGGCTCTGCGGTTAAGAGTGCTGACTGCTCTTCCAGAGGACCCAGGTTCAATTCCTACCACCCACATGGCAGTCAACAGCTGTCTGTAACTCCAAGATCTGACACCCTCAGATAGACATACATGCAGGCAAAACACCAATGCCGACAAAATAAATTATTAGGAAAATAAATATATAAAAAAGGTTGTTTAGCCTTTAATCCCAGCATTAGGAGGCAGAGGCAGATGGCTCTCTGTGAGTCTGAGGCCAGTTTTGTCTACAAAGTGAGTCCCAGGGCATACGCATACAAGGGCACACAACGAAACCCTATGTTGAACAACCACAAATAAACAAACAAATAAAGAGATAATAACAATAAAAATATTTGAGAGTTCAAATAATTGACTTCATCCACAATAAAAGAATATAAAAATAAAAATATCAAACGCATTTGAACGCATCAGCACAGGAGACCGCTTCCTAAATAGAACCCCAGTAGCACAGACACTGAGAGAAACAATTAATAAGTGAGAGAGACCTCCTGAAACTGAAAAGCTTCTGTAAAGCAAAGAACACGGCCAACAAGACAAAATGACGGCCTTACAGAATGGAAAAAGATCTTCACTAACCCCACATCAGACAGAGGTCTGTCTGATCTCCAAAACATACAAAGAACACAAGACATTGGTCATCTCAAGAACAAATAATCTAATTCACAAAATGGAGTACAGACTTAAACAGAGAACTCTCAACCGAGGAATCTAAAATGGCTGAAAGACACTTAAGGAAATGTTCAACATGCTTAGTCATCAGAGAAATGCAAATCAAAACAAGTTTCTAGAAACAAGGAGACAGTTCATAATGTTTCTTTCTTCTTTTCTTACTTCTTTTTTTTTTAATTTGGGATGGGGGCCTCTCTCCAAAACCTGGGAATTCACAGAGGTACACCTGTCTCTGTCTCTTGGATGATAGAATAAAAGATGTGCACCACAGTGACAATCCAACTAAGATTTTAGTATCTCATTCTGTTAATTTCATGTACATTTAGTTTCATTTCAAATTTTGTTTGTATCTCTTGGTCTGCACCCAAGTGTGTCCTTGGTGGGGGGGGGGGGGGCAGGGAAGGTGCCCTATTTCAGAACATTTTACTTAACTTTTATTTGAGACAGTCTTTCCAGTTGTGTAGAACTTAGTTTCATTTCAAATTTTTAATGACCAGGAAGGATGAAAGCATTCAAAAGAACTGGTTCCATATCTGGCAGAGAGGCAGGTGGATCTCTGGGAGTTTGAGGCCAGCCTGGTCGACGAGAGCTAGTTCCAAAGACAGGCTCCAAAGCAACAGAGAAAAACCCTGCCTTGAAAATCAAAACAAAAACACAAACAAAAATAGAAAACATAAATTAAATCTGTGTGTGTGTGTGTGTGTGAGTGTGTGTGTGTGTGTGAGAGAGAGAGAGAAGAGAGAGAGAGAGAGAGAGAGAGAGAGAGAGAGAGAGAAATGATTAAACAGGAAATAAGAAAAAAACCAAAACCATAATGTCACCAAGATGACAGCCTGGTTTATATAGTGAGTTAAAGGTATTATACAGAGAAACCCTGTACCAAAAAAATAATAAAAGAAGAAAACAGAAAAAAAAACAAGGAAGGAAGAAAAGAAGGAAAAAAGGAAAGAAGGAAGAAAAACTGGTGTTTTCCTTTTTTTCTTTGTTTATCTCAGGTTATTTTTTTTTTTTATTGCTGCCGCAGCAGCAGTATATTTTGGGCAGCTGCCTAGCTGGGTAATGGTGGCAGCACATTTCTTTATTCTCAGTTCTCAGCCCTCAGAGATCAGGAGAGGCAGAGGCAGGCAGATCGCTGTGAGTTTGAGGCTACCTTGTTCTGCAGGCAAAGCGACGACAGACACAGAGAAACTAAAAGTGTGTTTAGTACAGGCCTTTTATTCCGGCACTAGGAGGCAGAGGTAGAGGCAGGGGCAGCTAGATCTCTGTGAGTCTGAGGCCAGCCTTGTCTACAAAGTGAGTTCCAGGGCAAACAAGCATACAAAGGGAATCCCTATGTAGAAAAACCACAAATAAACAAATAATAATAATGATGATGATGATGATAATCTAAGAGCTCAATTAATTGACTTCACCCACAATTCAAAAATTAAAAAATAAAACAAAGAGTGTGTCTGACCGATCAGTGAAAGGACTATGTGGGCCAAGGGGCTGCCACAATTATGGATTGGTGAGAGGGAGGAAAGGAGGGAGGCAGCAAGGGCAGTTCCCAGTCACCTAAATGCCTTTCAAAGACATTTCACCATGGCAACCACTCGCTTGCTTTCTTGGGGTTTCTTTTCTTCAGTAGTTGTGTTTGTACAACCTACCCCACACCCCACTTCTCATACTAAATACAGAGTCTGAGAAAATTAAAGCAGCTGTGGAAAAATTCCCACTTGGATATCTTTTCCTGCCCAGTAAAACAAAAACGACTATAACAGGGCTGGAGAGATGGCTCAGAGGTTAAGAGCACTGACTGCTTTTCCACAGGTCCTGAGTTCAATTCCCAGCAACCACATGGTGGCTTACAACCATCTATAATGAGACCTGGTGCCCCCTTCTGGCTTGCAGGCACACGTGGAAGGAATGCTATACACATAATATAATAAATAAATTAAAAAAAAAAAAACGACTATAACAAAAATATGCATATCTAAAAAAAACAAAAAAATAAAAAAATACCTATCTAAGCAGACCAATCAAGTTGTAGCCTCACCCTTTATATTATTTATTTATTTATTTATTTATTTATTTATTTATATATTGGCTTTTCAAGACAAGTTTTCTCTGTAGCTTTGGTGCCTGTCCTGGAACTCCCAGAGATTTGCCTGCCTCTGCCTCCAGAGTGCTGGGATTAAAGGCGTGTGCCACCACTGCCCGCCTTAGACTCACCCTTTAATGGTTCAGCAAGGAGTTCTAGCTGTTAGGAAGGGCTGGTGACCTTGAACTTTACTAGTCTCTGAAATCTGCCTTCTCACTTTTACCAGGTGCCTTCAGGGACAGGAGTGGAGGCCAGGGCCTGTAGCTTTGGCTTGTACATTTACTTCAATTTTAATTTTTTTGTCTTGTTTTTCGAAACAGGGTTTCCCTGGGTAACAGTCCTAGCTGATCTGGAACTAGCTCTTGTAGACCAGGCTGGCTTCCAACTCCCAAGAAATTCACCTGCCTCTGCCCCCTGTGTGCTGGGAATAAAGGCATGTGCCACCACCACATTTATTTAAACCTCTCTCTCGGTGTGCCTGTGTATGTGGGGGAGACAGGGAAGGTGTCATATTTCCAAACATTTTCATAACTGCACTTAGCACTGCACTCTTTTATATTTTATTTTACTTTTAGTTGAGACAGTGTTTCCAGTTCTGTAGTTTAATTTCAATTTCTTAAAGAATTTTTTTTTATGATTTATTTAACCATGCAGGTGCTGGGAATTGAACCCAATTTCTCAGGAAGAGCCAAGAAACTAGCTCTCCAGGCTCTTAATTTAAAAGTTTATTTATGTGTCTCTGGGTGTGCCTGTGCCTGTGATTGTGTTTGGTGTGTGTGGGGGGGGGGGTATATTTTGACCTCACCAGATGAAGGCATTCAAGAGCACTGGCTCCATATCTGGCAAAGGCAGGATCTCTGGGAGTTTTAGGCCAGCGTGGTCTACAAAAAGGAGCCAGTTCCAAGAACAGTCTCCAAATCAGCAGAGAAACCCTGTCTCATAAAGCAAAACACAAAACCAAACAAGAAATAAATAAATTGAGAGAGAGAGAGAAAGCGAGAGAGAGAGAGAGAGAGAGAGAGAGAGAGAGAGAGAGAGAGAAGAAATGTGGATTTACAGATAGGAAATAAGAATAAAAAGAGAACGTTACCAACAAGACAGCCTGGTCTATAAACTGAGTTCCAGGACAGCTAGGGCTGTTACACAGAGAAATCGTGCCTCAAAAAATACTAAAAGAAGAGAAAAAAAAAAAAGCAAGCAAGCAAGAAAATGCAGGGGTTTTTTCCCCTTTTTTGTCTTTGTTAATTCCAGGCCATTCATTTTAATTTTACTTTTTCTTTTAAGATTATATTTTCAGGGGCTGTAGAGATGGCTCAGAGGTTAAGAGCACTGACTGTTCTTCTAAAGGTCCTGAGTTCAATTCCTAGCAACAATATGGTGGCTCACAACCATCTGTAATGGGGTCTTCTGGCCTGCAGTCATGCATGGAAGGAGTGCTGTATACATAATAAATAATTAATTTAAAAAAAAAGATTGTATTTGCAGCATAAGTGTTCAGAAAGAAGAAGTCCTGGGCCATGTAGTAAAATAGTTTGTCTGAAACACAAATAAAAAGACAGGTCCTGTCTCAAAAACCAAAAAAAAAAAAAAAAAAAACAAATTAAAATGTGAAATAAAACCAAGAAGGGGCTTTTTGTTTTGTTTTGTTTTCTATGAAACCTGAAAATGGCTGAATTCAACAATTATCCAACTTCAGCAAGAAGGTACTGTTTCCCAGCTTCAACCAGAAAACAGCAAATATGCACATCTAGGCCCTGTCAACAGAAGAGAGCACTAGATTTCCACCATGTGGTTTCTGGAAAGTCCAGAAATTCCATCTCTCCATTTCTGATTCTTTCAATCACTGCAGGCAGGCCTGCATTTAGTGAGAGAGTGGACACCACTCCTCATTCCTTCCTGTTTCTCACGTGTTCATGTCTCACATGTTCATGTCATAAACACGCGCACATGTGTTTATGGGGTGGCTTTTGAACTAACCAAGATGACTGGTTCCATATCTGGCAGAGAGGCAGTTGGATCTCTGGGAGTTTGAGGACAGCCTGGTCGACAAGAGCTAGTTCTAAGACAACAGAGAAACCATGCCTTGAAAATCAAAACCAAAACACAAACAAAAATAAATAAATAAATAAATACATAAAATAAAACATGAATTAAATGAGAAAGAGAGAGGGAGAAGAAATGTCAATTTGTCAATTTTCAGACCAGAAATAAGAAAAAGCAAAACCATAATGTCACCAAGATGACAGCCTGGTTTATATAGTGAGTTAAAGGTATTATACAGAGAAACCAAAAATAAAAAATAATAAAAGAAGAAAACAGGAAGGAAGGAAGGAAGGAAGGAAGGAAAAATAGGTGCTTTCCTTTTTTTCTTTGTTTATCTCAGGTTATTTATTTTTATTTAATTTTTTTCTAAAATTGCAGCAGCAGCAGTATATTTTGGGCAGCTGACTACTATCATGGAAGCGTTCAGAAAGAAGTCCTGGGCCATGTAGTGAGATAGATTGTCTGGAGCATAAATAAAAAGCCAATTCCTGTCTCAAAAAAAGAAAAAAAAATCAAGTTAAAATGTGAAATAATAAAATAAATAAGGGTGGTTTTTTTTTGTTTCTTGTTTTTTTTTTTTTTTTTTGCAATGAGTGAATTCAAGTCAACAACTTTCAGTTTCCCAACTCCAACAGGAAAGGCTGCAGATATCCATATCAAAGAGGTCCAGTGGAGCTGTAGCCACACCCTTTAATGCTTGTGTCCCAAGGACACAGAGTTTAGGAAAGAAATGATCTTGATCTTTTTTTCAGGAGATCTGAAAACTCAAAACAGCAACCAAACACACACCAAGTAGGAAGAAATGACAGAGAGGCAGGGGGAGTTCAAGGCCAGCCTCACCTACCAAGGACATTCCAGGACTGTTCCCTAGATAAACCCTGTCTCACAAAACCAACCAAACACACACACACACACACAAACACACACACACACAAAACCCAGAAGAATAAGGAAAGTGTTCCTGAAACACCACAAACCAGCTAGATTGCACTTAATAGCAATCAAAAGTGGGTGAAATATAAAATGGAGAGAAATTCTTTGATGAAATCCAACCCTCTTTCTTGGTCAAAGCTGTACAGCCAATAGAACTAGAGGGAGGGAACATGTGTCCATCTCTCAATAAAAAAAGAAAAAAGGCTAGAATCTCACTGTGAGCGTAAAAGATGAAAATCTTACAGCTGACACCATCCAGTCTCAAGTTAGAAAAACTTGAAACGATGCAACAGGAGACAGACAGTTTCCCAATGAACTCTTGCTATTCTCCAGGGGAAGTTTTGTTCCTGAGGGATTTTTTTTTTTTTTTTTTTTTGATTTTTCGAGACAGGGTTTCTCTGTAGCTTTGGAGCCTGTCCTGGCACTAGCTCTTCTAGACCAGGCTGGCCTCGAACTCACAGAGATCCACCTGCCTCTGCCTCCCAAGTGTTGGGATAAAGGCATGCGCCACCACCGCCCGGCTCTGAGGGTTTTTGGAACAACTAAAATCCCTCTTATCTTTTTGTTTTGTTTTGTTTTCCATGCCCCCTCAGAGGACACCTGGATGTTTTTTAAGTATTTGGTTTTATTTTATTTAAGTATTTTGTTCCTCAGACATAACTCTGAAAACACTAATACGTAATAGCCAGTTTCTATTCAGTTCAGTTCAGATTTTTACCAAAACCTCCTGTCCGGCATGTCTCTGTCTTTGTTGAGTTCCTGTACTTACAGAAGCCAAGAGATAGCTGGCAGCCATCCATAGAAAATGCCCTCTCCCTTTGAACACGGCCCTCCTTTGGTCTGAGTTTCTCACACAGCTCTGATGATGCAGGAGGATGCCAAGGGCCCAGTTGGTGCCTCAGCCCGATGCCTGCATCTGTGCCTTGGCAGCAGCTATTCATGTCTTGCCACTCAGAGTCAAATTCCCTTAAGTTTAGCCTTCCCTAAGTGCTTGTTCACTTCAGAGGACTCAACCCTCATCTTCCGTGTCCTCCTGGCCTAATTTCTCATATTACTGATTTACTGAGTATGAATCAGTAATATGAGATGTTCTGGAGAGGGAGGAAGGGACATTCATGAAAAAAGTGAGTGTTCAACTAACTAACTCCCCATGGGAGAAGGAAGTAGTGAAAAGATTTTAATGAAGCAGAGAGAAATTTCTGGTTTTGGAAGGAGGAAATCCTGAATGGCTCCCTCTGTGTCGCAGGAGAGACTCCTGGAAAGGAAACCTCAGGTTCCGGTCAGTCGGTCGGTTGGTCAGTTCGGGGAGAAATATTAGCAAGGAGGTAAAGGCCGTGCCTCACGACATCAGCAGTCCCTTCTCTGGAAATTCTATGGTATCCCGGAGAGCTCTCGGAATTTTGTGATGTCACTCGTGTCCTAGAAATGCCAAGTGCCCTCAAGATACACTCTCTCGGTGCCTATAAGACTCAGTTCTAGACATGTTGTCTAGAGAATGGAGATCATGGAGAGGCCAGAGGGAGGAAGAAGAAAGCTGACCTCAGATCTCAGAGGAAAACACGGAGAAATAATTAGTGGTCCTGGGGAAGACGAAGTGAGTTCACCACTAGCAGGGACTAGAGAGATTTCTGGATGTGATGGCTTTGAGACTTCCAGGGCTAGGGCTCAGGAACTGGGAGGTTTCTGGAATGAAATAGGTCTGTCTTGTTTCTCTGAGTTCCTAAAGGGCCAACCCACATCAAAGATTCACGATAGTTGATTTGACAAAGTCGGGAATTGACAAGGAGTGCGGAAGGAGTCAGTGAGATTTCAATACCAGCACTGCACATCACCCCCCCCTCCCCCCCCCCCCCCCCCCCGGTCCTTTTCGTTGTGTAGCAATAATAATAGAGAAAGGGGAGTAGCGCTCTGCCAAAGCCCGTATTTTTTTTTAAATATTTATTTATTTATTTATTTATTAAGTATACAATATTCTGTCTGTGTGTATGTCTGCAGGCCAGAAGAGGGCACCAGACCTCTTTACAGATGGTTGTGAGCCACCATGTGGTTGCCGGGAATTGAACTCAGGACCTTTGGAAGAGCAGGCCACTTCTTAACCACTGAGCCATCTCTCCAGCCCCCCGTATTTTTTTTTTAATAGTCCAGGTGTGTTATTTCTTTTTGTACATCAGGCCATGAATTCGTAGGGAATGGGCTCCAGCAGCTCAGGCTCCTTCCCGTTAGTCCTCGCGAAGTGTGCTTCTCTGGGTTCGCTTGAGCTGAACCCAGGTGCCCTTCTCTTTGTCTTCCTTTTCCTTCTGGTTGTTCTCCTTCACCCGCTTCAGAAAGCTGTCTCTGCTCTTCGAGTGCTTGATGTGTTCAATCCGCACATTAATTCTCTTGGCAAGAATCTTGCCCTTAACTGGCTTGTTTACAATGATGCCCACAGCATGCTGGGTGACATTGTAGACTCTTCCGGTTTTGCCGTGGTAACATTTATGGGGCATTCCTTTTTGAACAGTGCCCATTCCCTTGATGTCTATAATATCGCCCTTCTTGTAGATTCGTGGCCAAAGGAACAACTCCATGTTTCCTAAAGGGCCTAGAGAACATATAGCGAGTGCCCCTCCTCTTTCCCTTTGTGTTTGTCATTTTGGCGAGTTACTGAAAGATGGCTACCGCGGCCGAAAGGCCCAAAGCCCATATTTTACCATGCCTTATATCACAGCCATTAGCAGGGTTGAGGCATCAAGTGCTGCAGTCAGTCTGACTCCTGTGGTCCCCTAAGGTTTCTAGCTTCCCAGTTATGAATGACACCCTGGTCTCCAGTTCAGCTTGAGAGCTCTTTAAGAGCCAATGGATGAGAGAGTGGGAAGAGACTGCCTTTTTTTTTTTCTTTTTCCATTTCTTTCTTTCTTTCTTTTGCTGTTTTGTTTTGTTTTTCAAGAAAGGGTTTCTTTGTGTATCTTGGGCTGTCCTAAAACTCACTCTGTAAATCAGGCCATCTTTGAATTCACAGAGATCTGTGTGTGTGCTGTGATTAAAGGCATGCACACACCACAGCCCGGCTGAGACTGCAATTTCTTGTTAGCTCTGGGTAAGTGACAATGGCTCTGTGTTGTGAATCTCTGTGAATCCAGACTATGTTATGTCCTTCAATGACATGAGTCTGAAGCATCAAGCACCCATCCCTATACTCCCTGAGGTCTCTGAAGTCACGGTGCATCCTTAAAGGCTTAGAAAGCTTTTCCCTGGTTCACCTTTGTGTGTGTGTGTGTGTGTGTGTGTGTGTGTGTGTTTTGCTCTATCTAGGAGAAGCACCATAGCAGTTGCATAGTGACTGAGAAATTTGATTTTTAGGAAGTGATTTTTCATATCTGTGAGTGGTCTCTCCATAGCCACTCCTCTTTTCTTAAACTTGAGTATAGGAATGAATGAATGAATGATCCCTCCCTCCCTCCCTCCCTCCCTCCCTCTCTCTTCATGGGAACGAGTATCTGGTCTTGCATTGAGGGCTCCCCAGTTCTCAGCATCTCCAGCCCAACCTGTCACAAGCTGATCACATTTGCAAACTTGGGATATATTCTGCTGAATTTTTGGGATAATGAATTTCATCAACTATGGGACTAACTTTGTTCTGACAGGACACTCACAATCTCTCCTCATCACACCCACATAGTGTAACAACTTTGTGGTTCCTCCATAATGTGCTTATTTCTGTCAGGGAACTGAAAGCCAGCCAGCTGGCCAGCCAGCCAGCCAGCCAGCCAGCCAACACTATCTACAAAGCTACAGAGAAACCCTGTCGTGAAAAACCAAAAATAAATAAATAAATAGGCATGGATTTTTTTTAAAAAATCAAACGCAAACTAAGTAGAAATAACTACTTTCAGTATGCCATTCAAGAATTAGGGAACCCTTTATCCCAGCACGTGGGAGACACAGGCAGAAGGACATCTGTGAGTTAAAATCCAGACTCATCTACCAAGTGAGATCACAAGACTCGTGCACTGTCTTATAGGTCCTAAACTCCCATGGTCCAGTTTCTAGGGTTGGGGGCCTCTCTATAAAGCCTGGAAATTCACAGAGGTCCACCTGCCTCTGTCTCTTTGATGATAGAATAAAAGATGTGCACCACAATAACCAGGGTCAGTTTCTTGTAGATTTAGTTTAATTTCAAATTTTGTTTGTATCTCTTGGTCTGCACCAAGTGTGTCCCTGTGGGGGTGGGGGGCAGGGAAGTTGTCCTATTTTAGAACATTTTATTTTACTTTTATTTGAGACAGTCTTTCTGGTTGTGTAGAACTTATTTTAATTTCAAATTTTTAAAGAATTTTTTTATGATTTATTTAACTTTATTTTATGTGCAGTCGTGTGAAACTGGATTTACAATCACTTATGAGCTGCTGCCTTGTGGGGGTTACATCTCAGGAGCACAAGAACCCAAATCTGTGCTGTACTCTCTGTCACCAAAAGAGGTCACTAGATCCCCACCATGTGGTTTCTGGACATTCCAGAAATTCCATCTCTCCAGTTCTCATTCTTTCATTGTTCCTCCTGCATGCCTGCGTCTAGTGAGAGAGTGAGCAACTTTCCTCCCTGCTTCTCTGTGTCTGTGTCTGTCACATCCTGGATAGCCAGAGTGCCCGCCACCTCTGCCTGAGATAGATGTGGCTGGCAGCCCTGGGGCTGGGGGAAAGGGAGAGAGTGGGTTCCCTGGAGAGCCTTGGGCAGAGGCTCTGTGGATTCCCTGCCGGAGGCCTCACTGCCTCTGAGGAGCCCATGGGGGAGGGGGAAAGGGAAGGTCAACCAGAGAGTCCTGCCTGGCTTTTGCTTTGCTTTGTTCTTGTTTTTGTTTGTTTGTTTATTTTATTTTCAGGTACAGCTGTGACCAGGTCTGGATCCAGGACAGACTCAAAAGCTAGAGAGAAATCCTGTCTCAGAAAACAAAAATAAATAAATACATAAATAAACACATAAACAAATACATAAACTAATAAATGAATGGATAGATAGATAGATAGATAGATAGATAGCCAGACAGAGAGAGAGATGATAAAACACCTTCAAGATCAGGGAGACCAAGGCTGGCAGATCACTGTAAGTTTAAAGCTACCTTGTTCTGCAGATTGAGATTCAGGACAGGCAAAGTGACATAGAGAAACCCTGTTTTCAAAAAAAAGGTGGGGGCTGGAGAGATGGCTCTGCGGTTAAGAGTGCTGACTGCTCTTCCAGAGGACCCAGGTTCAATTCCTACCACCCACATGGCAGTCAACAGCTGTCTGTAACTCCAAGATCTGACACCCTCAGATAGACATACATGCAGGCAAAACACCAATGCCGACAAAATAAATTATTAGGAAAATAAATATATAAAAAAGGTTGTTTAGCCTTTAATCCCAGCATTAGGAGGCAGAGGCAGATGGCTCTCTGTGAGTCTGAGGCCAGTTTTGTCTACAAAGTGAGTCCCAGGGCATACGCATACAAGGGCACACAACGAAACCCTATGTTGAACAACCACAAATAAACAAACAAATAAAGAGATAATAACAATAAAAATATTTGAGAGTTCAAATAATTGACTTCATCCACAATAAAAGAATATAAAAATAAAAATATCAAACGCATTTGAACGCATCAGCACAGGAGACCGCTTCCTAAATAGAACCCCAGTAGCACAGACACTGAGAGAAACAATTAATAAGTGAGAGAGACCTCCTGAAACTGAAAAGCTTCTGTAAAGCAAAGAACACGGCCAACAAGACAAAATGACGGCCTTACAGAATGGAAAAAGATCTTCACTAACCCCACATCAGACAGAGGTCTGTCTGATCTCCAAAACATACAAAGAACACAAGACATTGGTCATCTCAAGAACAAATAATCTAATTCACAAAATGGAGTACAGACTTAAACAGAGAACTCTCAACCGAGGAATCTAAAATGGCTGAAAGACACTTAAGGAAATGTTCAACATGCTTAGTCATCAGAGAAATGCAAATCAAAACAAGTTTCTAGAAACAAGGAGACAGTTCATAATGTTTCTTTCTTCTTTTCTTACTTCTTTTTTTTTTAATTTGGGATGGGGGCCTCTCTCCAAAACCTGGGAATTCACAGAGGTACACCTGTCTCTGTCTCTTGGATGATAGAATAAAAGATGTGCACCACAGTGACAATCCAACTAAGATTTTAGTATCTCATTCTGTTAATTTCATGTACATTTAGTTTCATTTCAAATTTTGTTTGTATCTCTTGGTCTGCACCCAAGTGTGTCCTTGGTGGGGGGGGGGGGCAGGGAAGGTGCCCTATTTCAGAACATTTTACTTAACTTTTATTTGAGACAGTCTTTCCAGTTGTGTAGAACTTAGTTTCATTTCAAATTTTTAATGACCAGGAAGGATGAAAGCATTCAAAAGAACTGGTTCCATATCTGGCAGAGAGGCAGGTGGATCTCTGGGAGTTTGAGGCCAGCCTGGTCGACGAGAGCTAGTTCCAAAGACAGGCTCCAAAGCAACAGAGAAAAACCCTGCCTTGAAAATCAAAACAAAAACACAAACAAAAATAGAAAACATAAATTAAATCTGTGTGTGTGTGTGTGTGTGAGTGTGTGTGTGTGTGTGAGAGAGAGAGAGAAGAGAGAGAGAGAGAGAGAGAGAGAGAGAGAGAGAGAGAGAGAAATGATTAAACAGGAAATAAGAAAAAAACCAAAACCATAATGTCACCAAGATGACAGCCTGGTTTATATAGTGAGTTAAAGGTATTATACAGAGAAACCCTGTACCAAAAAAATAATAAAAGAAGAAAACAGAAAAAAAACAAGGAAGGAAGAAAAGAAGGAAAAAAGGAAAGAAGGAAGAAAAACTGGTGTTTTCCTTTTTTTCTTTGTTTATCTCAGGTTATTTTTTTTTTTTATTGCTGCCGCAGCAGCAGTATATTTTGGGCAGCTGCCTAGCTGGGTAATGGTGGCAGCACATTTCTTTATTCTCAGTTCTCAGCCCTCAGAGATCAGGAGAGGCAGAGGCAGGCAGATCGCTGTGAGTTTGAGGCTACCTTGTTCTGCAGGCAAAGCGACGACAGACACAGAGAAACTAAAAGTGTGTTTAGTACAGGCCTTTTATTCCGGCACTAGGAGGCAGAGGTAGAGGCAGGGGCAGCTAGATCTCTGTGAGTCTGAGGCCAGCCTTGTCTACAAAGTGAGTTCCAGGGCAAACAAGCATACAAAGGGAATCCCTATGTAGAAAAACCACAAATAAACAAATAATAATAATGATGATGATGATGATAATCTAAGAGCTCAATTAATTGACTTCACCCACAATTCAAAAATTAAAAAATAAAACAAAGAGTGTGTCTGACCGATCAGTGAAAGGACTATGTGGGCCAAGGGGCTGCCACAATTATGGATTGGTGAGAGGGAGGAAAGGAGGGAGGCAGCAAGGGCAGTTCCCAGTCACCTAAATGCCTTTCAAAGACATTTCACCATGGCAACCACTCGCTTGCTTTCTTGGGGTTTCTTTTCTTCAGTAGTTGTGTTTGTACAACCTACCCCACACCCCACTTCTCATACTAAATACAGAGTCTGAGAAAATTAAAGCAGCTGTGGAAAAATTCCCACTTGGATATCTTTTCCTGCCCAGTAAAACAAAAACGACTATAACAGGGCTGGAGAGATGGCTCAGAGGTTAAGAGCACTGACTGCTTTTCCACAGGTCCTGAGTTCAATTCCCAGCAACCACATGGTGGCTTACAACCATCTATAATGAGACCTGGTGCCCCCTTCTGGCTTGCAGGCACACGTGGAAGGAATGCTATACACATAATATAATAAATAAATTTAAAAAAAAAAAACGACTATAACAAAAATATGCATATCTAAAAAAAACAAAAAAATAAAAAAAATACATATCTAAGCAGACCAATCAAGTTGTAGCCTCACCCTTTATATTATTTATTTATTTATTTATTTATTTATTGGCTTTTCAAGACAAGTTTTCTCTGTAGCTTTGGTGCCTGTCCTGGAACTCCCAGAGATTTGCCTGCCTCTGCCTCCAGAGTACTGGGATTAAAGGCGTGCGCCACCACTGCCCGCCTTAGACTCACCCTTTAATGGTTCAGCAAGGAGTTCTAGCTGTTAGGAAGGGCTGGTGACCTTGAACTTTACTAGTCTCTGAAATCTGCCTTCTCACTTTTACCGGGTGCCTTCAGGGACAGGAGTGGAGGCCAGGGCCTGTAGCTTTGGCTTGTACATTTACTTCAATTTTAATTTTTTTGTCTTGTTTTTCGAAACAGGGTTTCCCTGGGTAACAGTCCTAGCTGATCTGGAACTAGCTCTTGTAGACCAGGCTGGCTTCCAACTCCCAAGAAATTCACCTGCCTCTGCCCCCTGTGTGCTGGGAATAAAGGCATGTGCCACCACCACATTTATTTAAACCTCTCTCTCGGTGTGCCTGTGTATGTGGGGGAGACAGGGAAGGTGTCATATTTCCAAACATTTTCATAACTGCACTTAGCACTGCACTCTTTTACATTTTATTTTACTTTTAGTTGAGACAGTGTTTCCAGTTGTGTAGTTTAATTTCAATTTCGTAAAGAATTTTTTTTTATGATTTATTTAACCATGCAGGTGCTGGGAATTGAACCCAATTTCTCAGGAAGAGCCAAGAAACTAGCTCTCCAGGCTCTTAATTTAAAAGTTTATTTATGTGTCTCTGGGTGTGCCTGTGCCTGTGATTGTGTTTGGTGTGTGTGTGTGGGGGGGTATATTTTGACCTCACCAGATGAAGGCATTCAAGAGCACTGGCTCCATATCTGGCAGAGGCAGGATCTCTGGGAGTTTTAGGCCAGCGTGGTCTACAAAAAGGAGCTAGTTCCAAGAACAGTCTCCAAATCAGCAGAGAAACCCTGTCTCATAAAGCAAAACACAAAACCAAACAAGAAATAAATAAATTGAGAGAGAGAGAGAAAGTGAGAGAGAGAGAGAGAGAGAGAGAGAGAGAGAGAGAGAGAGAGAAGAAATGTGGATTTACAGATAGGAAATAAGATTAAAAAGAGAACGTTACCAACAAGACAGCCTGGACTATAAACTGAGTTCCAGGACAGCTAGGGCTGTTACACAGAGAAATCGTGCCTCAAAAAATACTAAAAGAAGAGAAAAAAAAAAAAGCAAGCAAGCAAGAAAATGCAGGGTTTTTTCCCCCTTTTTTGTCTTTGTTAATTCCAGGCCATTCATTTTAATTTTACTTTTTCTTTTAAGATTATATTTTCAGGGGCTGTAGAGATGGCTCAGAGGTTAAGAGCACTGACTGTTCTTCCAAAGGTCCTGAGTTCAATTCCTAGCAACAATATGGTGGCTCACAACCATCTGTAATGGGGTCTTCTGGCCTGCAGTCATGCATGGAAGGAGTGCTGTATACATAATAAATAATTAATTTAAAAAAAAAGATTGTATTTGTAGCATAAGTGTTCAGAAAGAAGAAGTCCTGGGCCATGTAGTAAAATAGTTTGTCTGAAACACAAATAAAAAGACAGGTCCTGTCTCAAAAACCAAAAAAAAAAAAAAAAAAACAAATTAAAATGTGAAATAAAACCAAGAAGGGGCTTTTTGTTTTGTTTTGTTTTGTTTTCTATGAAACCTGAAAATGGCTGAATTCAACAATTATCCAACTTCAGCAAGAAGGTACTGTTTCCCAGCTTCAACCAGAAAACAGCAAATATGCACATCTAGGCCCTGTCAACAGAAGAGAGCACTAGATTTCCACCATGTGGTTTCTGGAAAGTCCAGAAATTCCATCTCTCCATTTCTGATTCTTTCAATCACTGCAGGCAGGCCTGCATTTAGTGAGAGAGTGGACACCACTCCTCGTTCCTTCCTGTTTCTCACGTGTTCATGTCTCACGTGTTCATGTCATAAACACGCGCACATGTGTTTATGGGGTGGCTTTTGAACTAACCAAGATGACTGGTTCCATATCTGGCAGAGAGGCAGTTGGATCTCTGGGAGTTTGAGGACAGCCTGGTCGACAAGAGCTAGTTCTAAGACAACAGAGAAACCATGCCTTGAAAATCAAAACCAAAACACAAACAAAAATAAATAAATAAATAAATAAATGAATAAATACATAAAATAAAACATGAATTAAATGAGAAAGAGAGAGGGAGAAGAAATGTCAATTTGTCAATTTTCAGACCAGAAATAAGAAAAAACAAAACCATAATGTCACCAAGATGACAGCCTGGTTTATATAGTGAGTTAAAGGTATTATACAGAGAAACCAAAAATAAAAAATAATAAAAGAAGAAAACAGGAAGGAAGGAAGGAAGGAAGGAAGGAAAAATAGGTGCTTTCCTTTTTTTCTTTGTTTATCTCAGGTTATTTATTTTTATTTAATTTTTTTCTAAAATTGCAGCAGCAGCAGTATATTTTGGGCAGCTGACTACTATCATGGAAGCGTTCAGAAAGAAGTCCTGGGCCATGTAGTGAGATAGATTGTCTGGAGCATAAATAAAAAGCCAATTCCTGTCTCAAAAAAAGAAAAAAAAATCAAGTTAAAATGTGAAATAATAAAATAAATAAGGGTGGTTTTTTTTTTGTTTCTTGTTTTTTTTTTTTTTGCAATGAGTGAATTCAAGTCAACAACTTTCAGTTTCCCAACTCCAACAGGAAAGGCTGCAGATATCCATATCAAAGAGGTCCAGTGGAGCTGTAGCCACACCCTTTAATGCTTGTGTCCCAAGGACACAGAGTTTAGGAAAGAAATGATCTTGATCTTTTTTTCAGGAGATCTGAAAACTCAAAACAGCAACCAAACACACACCAAGTAGGAAGAAATGACAGAGAGGCAGGGGGAGTTCAAGGCCAGCCTCACCTACCAAGGACATTCCAGGACTGTTCCCTAGATAAACCCTGTCTCACAAAACCAACCAAACACACACACACACACACAAACACACACACACACAAAACCCAGAAGAATAAGGAAAGTGTTCCTGAAACACCACAAACCAGCTAGATTGCACTTAATAGCAATCAAAAGTGGGTGAAATATAAAATGGAGAGAAATTCTTTGATGAAATCCAACCCTCTTTCTTGGTCAAAGCTGTACAGCCAATAGAACTAGAGGGAGGGAACATGTGTCCATCTCTCAATAAAAAAAGAAAAAAGGCTAGAATCTCACTGTGAGCGTAAAAGATGAAAATCTTACAGCTGACACCATCCAGTCTCAAGTTAGAAAAACTTGAAACGATGCAACAGGAGACAGACAGTTTCCCAATGAACTCTTGCTATTCTCCAGGGGAAGTTTTGTTCCTGAGGGTTTTTTTTTTTTTTTTTTTTTTTGATTTTTCGAGACAGGGTTTCTCTGTAGCTTTGGAGCCTGTCCTGGCACTAGCTCTTCTAGACCAGGCTGGCCTCGAACTCACAGAGATCCACCTGCCTCTGCCTCCCAAGTGTTGGGATAAAGGCATGCGCCACCACCGCCCGGCTCTGAGGGTTTTTGGAACAACTAAAATCCCTCTTATCTTTTTGTTTTGTTTTGTTTTCCATGCCCCCTCAGAGGACACCTGGATGTTTTTTAAGGATTTGGTTTTATTTTATTTAAGTATTTTGTTCCTCAGGCATAACTCTGAAAACACTAATACGTAATAGCCAGTTTCTATTCAGTTCAGTTCAGATTTTTACCAAAACCTCCTGTCCGGCATGTCTCTGTCTTTGTTGAGTTCCTGTACTTACAGAAGCCAAGAGATAGCTGGCAGCCATCCATAGAAAATGCCCTCTCCCTTTGAACACGGCCCTCCTTTGGTCTGAGTTTCTCACACAGCTCTGATGATGCAGGAGGATGCCAAGGGCCCAGTTGGTGCCTCAGCCCGATGCCTGCATCTGTGCCTTGGCAGCAGCTATTCATGTCTTGCCACTCAGAGTCAAATTCCCTTAAGTTTAGCCTTCCCTAAGTGCTTGTTCACTTCAGAGGACTCAACCCTCATCTTCCGTGTCCTCCTGGCCTAATTTCTCATATTACTGATTTACTGAGTATGAATCAGTAATATGAGATGTTCCGGAGAGGGAGGAAGGGACATTCATGAAAAAAGTGAGTGTTCAACTAACTAACTCCCCATGGGTGAAGGAAGTAGTGAAAAGATTTTAATGAAGCAGAGAGAAATTTCTGGTTTTGGAAGGAGGAAATCCTGAATGGCTCCCTCTGTGTCGCAGGAGAGACTCCTGGAAAGGAAACCTCAGGTTCCGGTCAGTCGGTCGGTTGGTCAGTTCGGGGAGAAATATTAGCAAGGAGGTAAAGGCCGTGCCTCACGACATCAGCAGTCCCTTCTCTGGAAATTCTACGGTATCCCGGAGAGCTCTCGGAATTTTGTGATGTCACTCGTGTCCTAGAAATGCCAAGTGCCCTCAAGATACACTCTCTTGGTGCCTATAAGACTCAGTTCTAGACATGTTGTCTAGAGAATGGAGATCATGGAGAGGCCAGAGGGAGGAAGAAGAAAGCTGACCTCAGATCTCAGAGGAAAACATGGAGAAATAATTAGTGGTCCTGGGGAAGACGAAGTGAGTTCACCACTAGCAGGGACTAGAGAGATTTCTGGATGTGATGGCTTTGAGACTTCCAGGGCTAGGGCTCAGGAACTGGGAGGTTTCTGGAATGAAATAGGTCTGTCTTGTTTCTCTGAGTTCCTAAAGGGCCAACCCACATCAAAGATTCACGATAGTTGATTTGACAAAGTCGGGAATTGACAAGGAGTGCGGAAGGAGTCAGTGAGATTTCAATACCAGCACTGCACATCACGCCCCCCCTGGTCCTTTTCGTTGTGTAGCAATAATAATAGAGAAAGGGGAGTAGCGCTCTGCCAAAACCCGTATTTTTTTTTAAATATTTATTTATTTATTTATTTATTAAGTATACAATATTCTGTCTGTGTGTATCTGCAGGCCAGAAGAGGGCACCAGACCTCTTTACAGATGGTTGTGAGCCACCATGTGGTTGCCGGGAATTGAACTCAGGACCTTTGGAAGAGCAGGCAATGCTCTTAACCACTGAGCCATCTCTCCAGCCCCCCGTATTTTTTTTTTTTAATAGTCCAGGTGTGTTATTTCTTTTTGTACATCAGGCCATGAATTCGTAGGGAATGGGCTCCAGCAGCTCAGGCTCCTTCCTGTTAGTCCTCGCGAAGTGTGCTTCTCTGGGTTCGCTTGAGCTGAACCCAGGTGCCCTTCTCTTTGTCTTCCTTTTCCTTCTGGTCGTTCTCCTTCACCCGCTTCAGAAAGCTGTCTCTGCTCTTCGAGTGCTTGATGTGTTCAATCCGCACATTAATTCTCTTGGCAAGAATCTTGCCCTTAACTGGCTTGTTTACAATGATGCCCACAGCATGCTGGGTGACATTGTAGACTCTTCCGGTTTTGCCGTGGTAACATTTATGGGGCATTCCTTTTTGAACAGTGCCCATTCCCTTGATGTCTATAATATCGCCCTTCTTGTAGATTCGTGGCCAAAGGAACAACTCCATGTTTCCTAAAGGGCCTAGAGAACATATAGCGAGTGCCCCTCCTCTTTCCCTTTGTGTTTGTCATTTTGGCGAGTTACTGAAAGATAGCTACCGCGGCCGAAAGGCCCAAAGCCCATATTTTACCATGCCTTATATCACAGCCATTAGCAGGGTTGAGGCATCAAGTGCTGCAGTCAGTCTGACTCCTGTGGTCCCCTAAGGTTTCTAGCTTCCCAGTTATGAATGACACCCTGGTCTCCAGTTCAGCTTGAGAGCTCTTTAAGAGCCAATGGATGAGAGAGTGGGAAGAGACTGCCTTTTTTTTTTCTTTTTCCATTTCTTTCTTTCTTTCTTTTGCTGTTTTGTTTTGTTTTTCAAGAAAGGGTTTCTTTGTGTATCTTGGGCTGTCCTAAAACTCACTCTGTAAATCAGGCCATCTTTGAATTCACAGAGATCTGTGTGTGTGCTGTGATTAAAGGCATGCACACACCACAGCCCGGCTGAGACTGCAATTTCTTGTTAGCTCTGGGTAAGTGACAATGGCTCTGTGTTGTGAATCTCTGTGAATCCAGACTATGTTATGTCCTTCAATGACATGAGTCTGAAGCATCAAGCACCCATCCCTATACTCCCTGAGGTCTCTGAAGTCACGGTGCATCCTTAAAGGCTTAGAAAGCTTTTCCCTGGTTCACCTTTGTGTGTGTGTGTGTGTGTGTGTGTGTGTGTGTGTGTGTGTGTGTGTGTGTTTTGTTCTATCTAGGAGAAGCACCATAGCAGTTGCATAGTGACTGAGAAATTTGATTTTTAGGAAATGATTTTTCATACCTGTGAGTGGTCTCTCCATAGCCACTCCTCTTTTCTTAAACTTGAGTATAGGAATGAATGAATGAATGATCCCTCCCTCCCTCCCTCCCTCCCTCCCTCTCTCTTCATGGGAACGAGTATCTGGTCTTGCATTGAGGGCTCCCCAGTTCTCAGCATCTCCAGCCCAACCTGTCACAAGCTGATCACACATTTGCAAACTTGGGATATATTCTGCTGAATTTTTGGGATAATGAATTTCATCAACTATGGGACTAACTTTGTTCTGACAGGACACTCACAATCTCTCCTCATCACACCCACATAGTGTAACAACTTTGTGGTTCCTCCATAATGTGCTTATTTCTGTCAGGGAACTGAAAGCCAGCCAGCCAGCCAGCCAGCCAGCCAGCCAGCCAGCCAGCCAACACTATCTACAAAGCTACAGAGAAACCCTGTCGTGAAAAACCAAAAATAAATAAATAAATAGGCATGGATTTTTTTTAAAAAATCAAACGCAAACTAAGTAGAAATAACTACTTTCAGTATGCCATTCAAGAATTAGGGAACCCTTTATCCCAGCACGTGGGAGACACAGGCAGAAGGACATCTGTGAGTTAAAATCCAGACTCATCTACCAAGTGAAATCACAAGACTCGTGCACTGTCTTATAGGTCCTAAACTCCCATGGTCCAGTTTCTAGGGTTGGGGGCCTCTCTATAAAGCCTGGAAATTCACAGAGGTCCACCTGCCTCTGTCTCTTTGATGATAGAATAAAAGATGTGCACCACAATAACCAGGGTCAGTTTCTTGTAGATTTAGTTTAATTTCAAATTTTGTTTGTATCTCTTGGTCTGCACCAAGTGTGTCCCTGTGGGGGTGGGGGGCAGGGAAGTTGTCCTATTTTAGAACATTTTATTTTACTTTTATTTGAGACAGTCTTTCTGGTTGTGTAGAACTTATTTTAATTTCAAATTTTTAAAGAATTTTTTTATGATTTATTTAACTTTATTTTATGTGCAGTCGTGTGAAACTGGATTTACAATCACTTATGAGCTGCTGCCTTGTGGGGGTTACATCTCAGGAGCACAAGAACCCAAATCTGTGCTGTACTCCCTGTCACCAAAAGAGGTCACTAGAACCCCACCATGTGGTTTCTGGACATTCCAGAAATTCCATCTCTCCAGTTCTCATTCTTTCATTGTTCCTCCTGCATGCCTGCGTCTAGTGAGAGAGTGGGCAACTTTCCTCCCTGCTTCTCTGTGTCTGTGTCTGTCACATCCTGGATAGCCAGAGTGCCCGCCACCTCTGCCTGAGATAGATGTGGCTGGCAGCCCTGGGGCTGGGGGAAAGGGAGAGAGTGGGTTCCCTGGAGAGCCTTGGGCAGAGGCTCTGTGGATTCCCTGCCGGAGGCCTCACTGCCTCTGAGGAGCCCATGGGGGAGGGGGAAAGGGAAGGTCAACCAGAGAGTACTGCCTGGCTTTTGCTTTGCTTTGTTCTTGTTTTTGTTTGTTTGTTTATTTTATTTTCAGGTACAGCTGTGACCAGGTCTGGATCCAGGACAGACTCAAAAGCTAGAGAGAAATCCTGTCTCAGAAAACAAAAATAAATAAATACATAAATAAACACATAAACAAATACATAAACTAATAAATGAATGGATAGATAGATAGATAGATAGATAGATAGATAGCCAGACAGAGAGAGAGATGATAAAACACCTTCAAGATCAGGGAGACCAAGGCTGGCAGATCACTGTAAGTTTAAAGCTACCTTGTTCTGCAGATTGAGATTCAGGACAGGCAAAGTGACATAGAGAAACCCTGTTTTCAAAAAAAAGGTGGGGGCTGGAGAGATGGCTCTGCGGTTAAGAGTGCTGACTGCTCTTCCAGAGGACCCAGGTTCAATTCCTACCACCCACATGGCAGTCAACAGCTGTCTGTAACTCCAAGATCTGACACCCTCAGATAGACATACATGCAGGCAAAACACCAATGCCGACAAAATAAATTATTAGGAAAATAAATATATAAAAAAGGTTGTTTAGCCTTTAATCCCAGCATTAGGAGGCAGAGGCAGATGGCTCTCTGTGAGTCTGAGGCCAGTTTTGTCTACAAAGTGAGTCCCAGGGCATACGCATACAAGGGCACACAACGAAACCCTATGTTGAACAACCACAAATAAACAAACAAATAAAGAGATAATAACAATAAAAATATTTGAGAGTTCAAATAATTGACTTCATCCACAATAAAAGAATATAAAAATAAAAATATCAAACGCATTTGAACGCATCAGCACAGGAGACCGCTTCCTAAATAGAACCCCAGTAGCACAGACACTGAGAGAAACAATTAATAAGTGAGAGAGACCTCCTGAAACTGAAAAGCTTCTGTAAAGCAAAGAACACGGCCAACAAGACAAAATGACGGCCTTACAGAATGGAAAAAGATCTTCACTAACCCCACATCAGACAGAGGTCTGTCTGATCTCCAAAACATACAAAGAACACAAGACATTGGTCATCTCAAGAACAAATAATCTAATTCACAAAATGGAGTACAGACTTAAACAGAGAACTCTCAACCGAGGAATCTAAAATGGCTGAAAGACACTTAAGGAAATGTTCAACATGCTTAGTCATCAGAGAAATGCAAATCAAAACAAGTTTCTAGAAACAAGGAGACAGTTCATAATGTTTCTTTCTTCTTTTTTTTTTAATTTGGGATGGGGGCCTCTCTCCAAAACCTGGGAATTCACAGAGGTACACCTGTCTCTGTCTCTTGGATGATAGAATAAAAGATGTGCACCACAGTGACAATCCAACTAAGTTTTTAGTATCTCATTCTGTTAATTTCATGTACATTTAGTTTCATTTCAAATTTTGTTTGTATCTCTTGGTCTGCACCCAAGTGTGTCCTTGGTGGGGGGGGGCAGGGAAGGTGCCCTATTTCAGAACATTTTACTTAACTTTTATTTGAGACAGTCTTTCCAGTTGTGTAGAACTTAGTTTCATTTCAAATTTTTAATGACCAGGAAGGATGAAAGCATTCAAAAGGACTGGTTCCATATCTGGCAGAGAGGCAGGTGGATCTCTGGGAGTTTGAGGCCAGCCTGGTCGACGAGAGCTAGTTCCAAAGACAGGCTCCAAAGCAACAGAGAAAACCCTGCCTTGAAAATCAAAACAAAAACACAAACAAAAATAAAAAACATAAATTAAATCTGTGTGTGTGTGAGTGTGTGTGTGTGTGTGTGTGAGAGAGAGAGAGAGAGAAGAGAGAGAGAGAGAGAGAGAGAGAGAGAGAGAGAGAGAGAGAAATGATTAAACAGGAAATAAGAAAAAAACCAAAACCATAATGTCACCAAGATGACAGCCTGGTTTATATAGTGAGTTAAAGGTATTATACAGAGAAACCCTGTACCAAAAAAATAATAAAAGAAGAAAACAGAAAAAAAACAAGGAAGGAAGAAAAGAAGGAAAAAAGGAAAGAAGGAAGAAAAACTGGTGTTTTCCTTTTTTTCTTTGTTTATCTCAGGTTATTTTTTTTTTTATTGCTGCTGCAGCAGCACTATATTTTGGGCAGCTGCCTAGCTGGGTAATGGTGGCAGCACATTTCTTTATTCTCAGTTCTCAGCCCTCAGAGATCAGGAGAGGCAGAGGCAGGCAGATCGCTGTGAGTTTGAGGCTACCTTGTTCTGCAGGCAAAGCGACGACAGACACAGAGAAACTAAAAGTGTGTTTAGTACAGGCCTTTTATTCCGGCACTAGGAGGCAGAGGTAGAGGCAGGGGCAGCTAGATCTCTGTGAGTCTGAGGCCAGCCTTGTCTACAAAGTGAGTTCCAGGGCAAACAAGCATACAAAGGGAATCCCTATGTAGAAAAACCACAAATAAACAAATAATAATAATGATGATGATGATGATAATCTAAGAGCTCAATTAATTGACTTCACCCACAATTCAAAAATTAAAAAATAAAACAAAGAGTGTGTCTGACCGATCAGTGAAAGGACTATGTGGGCCAAGGGGCTGCCACAATTATGGATTGGTGAGAGGGAGGAAAGGAGGGAGGCAGCAAGGGCAGTTCCCAGTCACCTAAATGCCTTTCAAAGACATTTCACCATGGCAACCACTCGCTTGCTTTCTTGGGGTTTCTTTTCTTCAGTAGTTGTGTTTGTACAACCTACCCCACACCCCACTTCTCATACTAAATACAGAGTCTGAGAAAATTAAAGCAGCTGTGGAAAAATTCCCACTTGGATATCTTTTCCTGCCCAGTAAAACAAAAACGACTATAACAGGGCTGGAGAGATGGCTCAGAGGTTAAGAGCACTGACTGCTTTTCCACAGGTCCTGAGTTCAATTCCCAGCAACCACATGGTGGCTTACAACCATCTATAATGAGACCTGGTGCCCCCTTCTGGCTTGCAGGCACACGTGGAAGGAATGCTATACACATAATATAATAAATAAATTTAAAAAAAAAAAACGACTATAACAAAAATATGCATATCTAAAAAAAACAAAAAAATAAAAAAAATACATATCTAAGCAGACCAATCAAGTTGTAGCCTCACCCTTTATATTATTTATTTATTTATTTATTTATTTATTTATTGGCTTTTCAAGACAAGTTTTCTCTGTAGCTTTGGTGCCTGTCCTGGAACTCCCAGAGATTTGCCTGCCTCTGCCTCCAGAGTGCTGGGATTAAAGGCGTGTGCCACCACTGCCCGCCTTAGACTCACCCTTTAATGGTTCAGCAAGGAGTTCTAGCTGTTAGGAAGGGCTGGTGACCTTGAACTTTACTAGTCTCTGAAATCTGCCTTCTCACTTTTACCAGGTGCCTTCAGGGACAGGAGTGGAGGCCAGGGCCTGTAGCTTTGGCTTGTACATTTACTTCAATTTTAATTTTTTTGTCTTGTTTTTCGAAACAGGGTTTCCCTGGGTAACAGTCCTAGCTGATCTGGAACTAGCTCTTGTAGACCAGGCTGGCTTCCAACTCCCAAGAAATTCACCTGCCTCTGCCCCCTGTGTGCTGGGAATAAAGGCATGTGCCACCACCACATTTATTTAAACCTCTCTCTCGGTGTGCCTGTGTATGTGGGGGAGACAGGGAAGGTGTCATATTTCCAAACATTTTCATAACTGCACTTAGCACTGCACTCTTTTATATTTTATTTTACTTTTAGTTGAGACAGTGTTTCCAGTTGTGTAGTTTAATTTCAATTTCTTAAAGAATTTTTTTTTATGATTTATTTAACCATGCAGGTGCTGGGAATTGAACCAAATTTCTCAGGAAGAGCCAAGAAACTAGCTCTCCAGGCTCTTAATTTAAAAGTTTATTTATGTGTCTCTGGGTGTGCCTGTGCCTGTGATTGTGTTTGGTGTGTGTGTGGGGGGGTATATTTTGACCTCACCAGATGAAGGCATTCAAGAGCACTGGCTCCATATCTGGCAGAGGCAGGATCTCTGGGAGTTTTAGGCCAGCGTGGTCTACAAAAAGGAGCTAGTTCCAAGAACAGTCTCCAAATCAGCAGAGAAACCCTGTCTCATAAAGCAAAACACAAAACCAAACAAGAAATAAATAAATTGAGAGAGAGAGAGAAAGCGAGAGAGAGAGAGAGAGAGAGAGAGAGAGAGAGAGAGAGAAGAAATGTGGATTTACAGATAGGAAATAAGAATAAAAAGAGAACGTTACCAACAAGACAGCCTGGACTATAAACTGAGTTCCAGGACAGCTAGGGCTGTTACACAGAGAAATCGTGCCTCAAAAAATACTAAAAGAAGAGAAAAAAAAAAAAGCAAGCAAGCAAGAAAATGCAGGGTTTTTTTCCCCTTTTTTGTCTTTGTTAATTCCAGGCCATTCATTTTAATTTTACTTTTTCTTTTAAGATTATATTTTCAGAGCCGGGCGGTGGTGGCGCACGCCTTTAATCCCAGCACTTGGGAGGCAGAGGCAGGCGGATCTCTGTGAGTTCGAGACCAGCCTGGTCTACAAGAGCTAGTTCCAGGACAGGCTCCAAAACCACAGAGAAACCCTGTGTCGAAAAACCCAAAAAAAAAAAAAAAAAAAAAAAAAAAAAAAAAAAGATTATATTTTCAGGGGCTGTAGAGATGGCTCAGAGGTTAAGAGCACTGACTGTTCTTCCAAAGGTCCTGAGTTCAATTCCTAGCAACAATATGGTGGCTCACAACCATCTGTAATGGGGTCTTCTGGCCTGCAGTCATGCATGGAAGGAGTGCTGTATACATAATAAATAATTAATTTAAAAAAAAGATTGTATTTGCAGCATAAGTGTTCAGAAAGAAGAAGTCCTGGGCCATGTAGTAAAATAGTTTGTCTGAAACACAAATAAAAAGACAGGTCCTGTCTCAAAAACCAAAAAAAAAAAAAAAAAAAAAACAAATTAAAATGTGAAATAAAACCAAGAAGGGGCTTTTTGTTTTGTTTTGTTTTCTATGAAACCTGAAAATGGCTGAATTCAACAATTATCCAACTTCAGCAAGAAGGTACTGTTTCCCAGCTTCAACCAGAAAACAGCAAATATGCACATCTAGGCCCTGTCAACAGAAGAGAGCACTAGATTTCCACCATGTGGTTTCTGGAAAGTCCAGAAATTCCATCTCTCCATTTCTGATTCTTTCAATCACTGCAGGCAGGCCTGCATTTAGTGAGAGAGTGGACACCACTCCTCGTTCCTTCCTGTTTCTCACGTGTTCATGTCTCACGTGTTCATGTCATAAACACGCGCACATGTGTTTATGGGGTGGCTTTTGAACTAACCAAGATGACTGGTTCCATATCTGGCAGAGAGGCAGTTGGATCTCTGGGAGTTTGAGGACAGCCTGGTCGACAAGAGCTAGTTCTAAGACAACAGAGAAACCATGCCTTGAAAATCAAAACCAAAACACAAACAAAAATAAATAAATAAATAAATAAATGAATAAATACATAAAATAAAACATGAATTATATGAGAAAGAGAGAGGGAGAAGAAATGTCAATTTGTCAATTTTCAGACCAGAAATAAGAAAAAAGAAAACCATAATGTCACCAAGATGACAGCCTGGTTTATATAGTGAGTTAAAGGTATTATACAGAGAAACCAAAAATAAAAAATAATAAAAGAAGAAAACAGGAAGGAAGGAAGGAAGGAAGGAAGGAAGGAAGGAAGGAAAAATAGGTGCTTTCCTTTTTTTTTGTTTATCTCAGGTTATTTATTTTTATTTAATTTTTTTCTAAAATTGCAGCAGCAGCAGTATATTTTGGGCAGCTGACTACTATCATGGAAGCGTTCAGAAAGAAGTCCTGGGCCATGTAGTGAGATAGATTGTCTGGAGCATAAATAAAAAGCCAATTCCTGTCTCAAAAAAAGAAAAAAAAATCAAGTTAAAATGTGAAATAATAAAATAAATAAGGGTGGTTTTTTTTTGTTTCTTGTTTTTTTTTTGTTTGTTTTTTGTTTTTTTGTTTTTTTTTTTTTTTCAATGAGTGAATTCAAGTCAACAACTTTCAGTTTCCCAACTCCAACAGGAAAGGCTGCAGATATCCATATCAAAGAGGTCCAGTGGAGCTGTAGCCACACCCTTTAATGCTTGTGTCCCAAGGACACAGAGTTTAGGAAAGAAATGATCTTGATCTTTTTTTCAGGAGATCTGAAAACTCAAAACAGCAACCAAACACACACCAAGTAGGAAGAAATGACAGAGAGGCAGGGGGAGTTCAAGGCCAGCCTCACCTACCAAGGACATTCCAGGACTGTTCCCTAGATAAACCCTGTCTCACAAAACCAACCAAACACACACACACACACACACACACACACACACACACACACACACCCAGAAGAATAAGGAAAGTGTTCCTGAAACACCACAAACCAGCTAGATTGCACTTAATAGCAATCAAAAGTGGGTGAAATATAAAATGGAGAGAAATTCTTTGATGAAATCCAACCCTCTTTCTTGGTCAAAGCTGTACAGCCAATAGAACTAGAGGGAGGGAACATGTGTCCATCTCTCAATAAAAAAAGAAAAAAGGCTAGAATCTCACTGTGAGCGTAAAAGATGAAAATCTTACAGCTGACACCATCCAGTCTCAAGTTAGAAAAACTTGAAACGATGCAACAGGAGACAGACAGTTTCCCAATGAACTCTTGCTATTCTCCAGGGGAAGTTTTGTTCCTGAGGGTTTTTTTTTTTTTTTTTTTTTTTGATTTTTCGAGACAGGGTTTCTCTGTAGCTTTGGAGCCTGTCCTGGCACTAGCTCTTCTAGACCAGGCTGGCCTCGAACTCACAGAGATCCACCTGCCTCTGCCTCCCAAGTGTTGGGATTAAAGGCATGCGCCACCACCGCCCGGCTCTGAGGGTTTTTGGAACAACTAAAATCCCTCTTATCTTTTTGTTTTGTTTTCCATGCCCCCTCAGAGGACACCTGGATGTTTTTAAGGATTTGGTTTTATTTTATTTAAGTATTTTGTTCCTCAGACATAACTCTGAAAACACTAATACATAATAGCCAGTTTCTATTCAGTTCAGTTCAGATTTTTACCAAAACCTCCTGTCTGGCATGTCTCTGTCTTTGTTGAGTTCCTGTACTTACAGAAGCCAAGAGATAGCTGGCAGCCATCCATAGAAAATGCCCTCTCCCTTTGAACACGGCCCTCCTTTGGTCTGAGTTTCTCACACAGCGCTGATGATGCAGGAGGATGCCAAGGGCCCAGTTGGTGCCTCAGCCCGATGCCTGCATCTGTGCCTTGGCAGCAGCTATTCATGTCTTGCCACTCAGAGTCAAATTCCCTTAAGTTTAGCCTTCCCTAAGTGCTTGTTCACTTCAGAGGACTCAACCCTCATCTTCCGTGTCCTCCTGGCCTAATTTCTCATATTACTGATTTACTGAGTATGAATCAGTAATATGAGATGTTCCGGAGAGGAAGGAAGGGACATTCATGAAAAAAGTGAGTGTTCAACTAACTAACTCCCCATGGGAGAAGGAAGTAGTGAAAAGATTTTAATGAAGCAGAGAGAAATTTCTGGTTTTGGAAGGAGGAAATCCTGAATGGCTCCCTCTGTGTCGCAGGAGAGACTCCTGGAAAGGAAACCTCAGGTTCCGGTCAGTCGGTCGGTTGGTCAGTTCGGGGAGAAATATTAGCAAGGAGGTAAAGGCCATGCCTCACGACATCAGCAGTCCCTTCTCTGGAAATTCTACGGTATCCGGAGAGCTCTCGGAATTTTGTGATGTCACTCGTGTCCTAGAAATGCCAAGTGCCCTCAAGATACACTCTCTCGGTGCCTATAAGACTCAGTTCTAGACATGTTGTCTAGAGAATGGAGATCATGGAGAGGCCAGAGGGAGGAAGAAGAAAGCTGACCTCAGATCTCAGAGGAAAACACGGAGAAATAATTAGTGGTCCTGGGGAAGACGAAGTGAGTTCACCACTAGCAGGGACTAGAGAGATTTCTGGATGTGATGGCTTTGAGACTTCCAGGGCTAGGGCTCAGGAACTGGGAGGTTTCTGGAATGAAATAGGTCTGTCTTGTTTCTCTGAGTTCCTAAAGGGCCAACCCACATCAAAGATTCACGATAGTTGATTTGACAAAGTCGGGAATTGACAAGGAGTGCGGAAGGAGTCAGTGAGATTTCAATACCAGCACTGCACATCACCCCCCCCCCCCCCGGTCCGTTTCGTTGTGTAGCAATAATAATAGAGAAAGGGGAGTAGCGCTCTGCCAAAGCCCGTATTTTTTTTTAAATATTTATTTATTTATTTATTTATTAAGTATACAATATTCTGTCTGTGTGTATGTCTGCAGGCCAGAAGAGGGCACCAGACCTCTTTACAGATGGTTGTGAGCCACCATGTGGTTGCCGGGAATTGAACTCAGGACCTTTGGAAGAGCAGGCAATGCTCTTAACCACTGAGCCATCTCTCCAGCCCCCCGTATTTTTTTTTAATAGTCCAGGTGTGTTATTTCTTTTTGTACATCAGGCCATGAATTCGTAGGGAATGGGCTCCAGCAGCTCAGGCTCCTTCCTGTTAGTCCTCGCGAAGTGTGCTTCTCTGGGTTCGCTTGAGCTGAACCCAGGTGCCCTTCTCTTTGTCTTCCTTTTCCTTCTGGTTGTTCTCCTTCACCCGCTTCAGAAAGCTGTCTCTGCTCTTCGAGTGCTTGATGTGTTCAATCCGCACATTAATTCTCTTGGCAAGAATCTTGCCCTTAACTGGCTTGTTTACAATGATGCCCACAGCATGCTGGGTGACATTGTAGACTCTTCCAGTTTTGCCGTGGTAACATTTATGGGGCATTCCTTTTTGAACAGTGCCCATTCCCTTGATGTCTATAATATCGCCCTTCTTGTAGATTCGTGGCCAAAGGAACAACTCCATGTTTCCTAAAGGGCCTAGAGAACATATAGCGAGTGCCCCTCCTCTTTCCCTTTGTGTTTGTCATTTTGGCGAGTTACTGAAAGATGGCTACCGCGGCCGAAAGGCCCAAAGCCCATATTTTACCATGCCTTATATCACAGCCATTAGCAGGGTTGAGGCATCAAGTGCTGCAGTCAGTCTGACTCCTGTGGTCCCCTAAGGTTTCTAGCTTCCCAGTTATGAATGACACCCTGGTCTCCAGTTCAGCTTGAGAGCTCTTTAAGAGCCAATGGATGAGAGAGTGGGAAGAGACTGCCTTTTTTTTTCTTTTTCCATTTCTTTCTTTCTTTCTTTTGCTGTTTTGTTTTGTTTTTCAAGAAAGGGTTTCTTTGTGTATCTTGGGCTGTCCTAAAACTCACTCTGTAAATCAGGCCATCTTTGAATTCACAGAGATCTGTGTGTGTGCTGTGATTAAAGGCATGCACACACCACAGCCCGGCTGAGACTGCAATTTCTTGTTAGCTCTGGGTAAGTGACAATGGCTCTGTGTTGTGAATCTCTGTGAATCCAGACTATGTTATGTCCTTCAATGACATGAGTCTGAAGCATCAAGCACCCATCCCTATACTGCCTGAGGTCTCTGAAGTCACGGTGCATCCTTAAAGGCTTAGAAAGCTTTTCCCTGGTTCACCTTTGTGTGTGTGTGTGTGTGTGTGTGTGTGTGTGTGTGTGTGTGTGTTTTGTTCTATCTAGGAGAAGCACCATAGCAGTTGCATAGTGACTGAGAAATTTGATTTTTAGGAAATGATTTTTCATATCTGTGAGTGGTCTCTCCATAGCCACTCATCTTTTCTTAAACTTGAGTATAGGAATGAATGAATGAATGATCCCTCCCTCCCTCCCTCCCTCCCTCCCTCTCTCTTCATGGGAACGAGTATCTGGTCTTGCATTGAGGGCTCCCCAGTTCTCAGCATCTCCAGCCCAACCTGTCACAAGCTGATCACACATTTGCAAACTTGGGATATATTCTGCTGAATTTTTGGGATAATGAATTTCATCAACTATGGGACTAACTTTGTTCTGACAGGACACTCACAATCTCTCCTCATCACACCCACATAGTGTAACAACTTTGTGTTTCCTCCATAATGTGCTTATTTCTGTCAGGGAACTGAAAGCCAGCCAGCCGGCCAGCCAGCCAGCCAGCCAGCCAGCCAGCCAGCCAACACTATCTACAAAGCTACAGAGAAACCCTGTCGTGAAAAACCAAAAATAAATAAATAAATAGGCATGGATTTTTTTTAAAAAATCAAACGCAAACTAAGTAGAAATAACTACTTTCAGTATGCCATTCAAGAATTAGGGAACCCTTTATCCCAGCACATGGGAGACACAGGCAGAAGGACATCTGTGAGTTAAAATCCAGACTCATCTACCAAGTGAGATCACAAGACTCGTGCACTGTCTTATAGGTCCTAAACTCCCATGGTCCAGTTTCTAGGGTTGGGGGCCTCTCTATAAAGCCTGGAAATTCACAGAGGTCCACCTGCCTCTGTCTCTTTGATGATAGAATAAAAGATGTGCACCACAATAACCAGGGTCAGTTTCTTGTAGATTTAGTTTAATTTCAAATTTTGTTTGTATCTCTTGGTCTGCACCAAGTGTGTCCCTGTGGGGGTGGGGGGCAGGGAAGTTGTCCTATTTTAGAACATTTTATTTTACTTTTATTTGAGACAGTCTTTCTGGTTGTGTAGAACTTATTTTAATTTCAAATTTTTAAAGAATTTTTTTATGATTTATTTAACTTTATTTTATGTGCAGTCGTGTGAAACTGGATTTACAATCACTTATGAGCTGCTGCCTTGTGGGGGTTACATCTCAGGAGCACAAGAACCCAAATCTGTGCTGTACTCCCTGTCACCAAAAGAGGTCACTAGATCCCCACCATGTGGTTTCTGGACATTCCAGAAATTCCATCTCTCCAGTTCTCATTCTTTCATTGTTCCTCCTGCATGCCTGCGTCTAGTGAGAGAGTGGGCAACTTTCCTCCCTGCTTCTCTGTGTCTGTGTCTGTCACATCCTGGATAGCCAGAGTGCCCGCCACCTCTGCCTGAGATAGATGTGGCTGGCAGCCCTGGGGCTGGGGGAAAGGGAGAGAGTGGGTTCCCTGGAGAGCCTTGGGCAGAGGCTCTGTGGATTCCCTGCCGGAGGCCTCACTGCCTCTGAGGAGCCCATGGGGGAGGGGGAAAGGGAAGGTCAACCAGAGAGTCCTGCCTGGCTTTTGCTTTGCTTTGTTTTTGTTTTTGTTTGTTTGTTTATTTTATTTTCAGGTACAGCTGTGACCAGGTCTGGATCCAGGACAGACTCAAAAGCTAGAGAGAAATCCTGTCTCAGAAAACAAAAATAAATAAATACATAAATAAACACATAAACAAATACATAAACTAATAAATGAATGGATAGATAGATAGATAGATAGCCAGACAGAGAGAGAGATGATAAAACACCTTCAAGATCAGGGAGACCAAGGCTGGCAGATCACTGTAAGTTTAAAGCTACCTTGTTCTGCAGATTGAGATTCAGGACAGGCAAAGTGACATAGAGAAACCCTGTTTTCAAAAAAAAGGTGGGGGCTGGAGAGATGGCTCTGTGGTTAAGAGTGCTGACTGCTCTTCCAGAGGACCCAGGTTCAATTCCTACCACCCACATGGCAGTCAACAGCTGTCTGTAACTCCAAGATCTGACACCCTCAGATAGACATACATGCAGGCAAAACACCAATGCCGACAAAATAAATTATTAGGAAAATAAATATATAAAAAAGGTTGTTTAGCCTTTAATCCCAGCATTAGGAGGCAGAGGCAGATGGCTCTCTGTGAGTCTGAGGCCAGTTTTGTCTACAAAGTGAGTCCCAGGGCATACGCATACAAGGGCACACAACGAAACCCTATGTTGAACAACCACAAATAAACAAACAAATAAAGAGATAATAACAATAAAAATATTTGAGAGTTCAAATAATTGACTTCATCCACAATAAAAGAATATAAAAATAAAAATATCAAACGCATTTGAACGCATCAGCACAGGAGACCGCTTCCTAAATAGAACCCCAGTAGCACAGACACTGAGAGAAACAATTAATAAGTGAGAGAGACCTCCTGAAACTGAAAAGCTTCTGTAAAGCAAAGAACACGGCCAACAAGACAAAATGACGGCCTTACAGAATGGAAAAAGATCTTCACTAACCCCACATCAGACAGAGGTCTGTCTGATCTCCAAAACATACAAAGAACACAAGACATTGGTCATCTCAAGAACAAATAATCTAATTCACAAAATGGAGTACAGACTTAAACAGAGAACTCTCAACCGAGGAATCTAAAATGGCTGAAAGACACTTAAGGAAATGTTCAACATGCTTAGTCATCAGAGAAATGCAAATCAAAACAAGTTTCTAGAAACAAGGAGACAGTTCATAATGTTTCTTTCTTCTTTTTTTTTTTTTTTAATATTTATTTATTACTTATGTATACAATGTTCTGTCTGTGTGTATGCCTGCAGGCCAGAAGAGGACACCAGACCCCATTACAGATGGCTGTGAGCCACCATGTGGTTGCTGGGAATTGAACTCAGGACCTTTGGAAGAGCAGGCAATGCTCTTAACCTCTGAGCCATCTCTCCAGCCCTCTTCTTTTTTTTTTTTAATTTGGGATGGGGGCCTCTCTCCAAAACCTGGGAATTCACAGAGGTACACCTGTCTCTGTCTCTTTGATGATAGAATAAAAGATGTGCAGCACAGTGACAATCCAACTAAGTTTTTAGTATCTCATTCTGTTAATTTCATGTACATTTAGTTTCATTTCAAATTTTGTTTGTATCTCTTGGTCTGCACCCAAGTGTGTCCTTGGTGGGGGGGGGGGCAGGGAAGGTGCCCTATTTCAGAACATTTTACTTAACTTTTATTTGAGACAGTCTTTCCAGTTGTGTAGAACTTAGTTTCATTTCAAATTTTTAATGACCAGGAAGGATGAAAGCATTCAAAAGGACTGGTTCCATATCTGGCAGAGAGGCAGGTGGATCTCTGGGAGTTTGAGGCCAGCCTGGTCGACGAGAGCTAGTTCCAAAGACAGGCTCCAAAGCAACAGAGAAAAACCCTGCCTTGAAAATCAAAACAAAAACACAAACAAAAATAAAAAACATAAATTAAATCTGTGTGTGTGTGTGTGTGTGTGAGTGTGTGTGTGTGTGTGAGAGAGAGAGAAGAGAGAGAGAGAGAGAGAGAGAAATGATTAAACAGGAAATAAGAAAAAAACCAAAACCATAATGTCACCAAGATGACAGCCTGGTTTATATAGTGAGTTAAAGGTATTATACAGAGAAACCCTGTACCAAATAAATAATAAAAGAAGAAAACAGAAAAAAAACAAGGAAGGAAGAAAAGAAGGAAAAAAGGAAAGAAGGAAGAAAAACTGGTGTTTTCCTTTTTTTCTTTGTTTATCTCAGGTTATTTTTTTTTTTTATTGCTGCCACAGCAGCAGTATATTTTGGGCAGCTGCCTAGCTGGGTAATGGTGGCAGCACATTTCTTTATTCTCAGTTCTCAGCCCTCAGAGATCAGGAGAGGCAGAGGCAGGCAGATCGCTGTGAGTTTGAGGCTACCTTGTTCTGCAGGCAAAGCGACGACAGACACAGAGAAACTAAAAGTGTGTTTAGTACAGGCCTTTTATTCCGGCACTAGGAGGCAGAGGTAGAGGCAGGGGCAGCTAGATCTCTGTGAGTCTGAGGCCAGCCTTGTCTACAAAGTGAGTTCCAGGGCAAACAAGCATACAAAGGGAATCCCTATGTAGAAAAACCACAAATAAACAAATAATAATAATGATGATGATGATGATAATCTAAGAGCTCAATTAATTGACTTCACCCACAATTCAAAAATTAAAAAATAAAACAAAGAGTGTGTCTGACCGATCAGTGAAAGGACTATGTGGGCCAAGGGGCTGCCACAATTATGGATTGGTGAGAGGGAGGAAAGGAGGGAGGCAGCAAGGGCAGTTCCCAGTCACCTAAATGCCTTTCAAAGACATTTCACCATGGCAACCACTCGCTTGCTTTCTTGGGGTTTCTTTTCTTCAGTAGTTGTGTTTGTACAACCTACCCCACACCCCACTTCTCATACTAAATACAGAGTCTGAGAAAATTAAAGCAGCTGTGGAAAAATTCCCACTTGGATATCTTTTCCTGCCCAGTAAAACAAAAACGACTATAACAGGGCTGGAGAGATGGCTCAGAGGTTAAGAGCACTGACTGCTTTTCCACAGGTCCTGAGTTCAATTCCCAGCAACCACATGGTGGCTTACAACCATCTATAATGAGACCTGGTGCCCCCTTCTGGCTTGCAGGCACACGTGGAAGGAATGCTATACACATAATATAATAAATAAATTTAAAAAAAAAAAACGACTATAACAAAAATATGCATATCTAAAAAAAACAAAAAAATAAAAAAAATACATATCTAAGCAGACCAATCAAGTTGTAGCCTCACCCTTTATATTATTTATTTATTTATTTATTTATTTATTTATTGGCTTTTCAAGACAAGTTTTCTCTGTAGCTTTGGTGCCTGTCCTGGAACTCCCAGAGATTTGCCTGCCTCTGCCTCCAGAGTGCTGGGATTAAAGGCGTGTGCCACCACTGCCCGCCTTAGACTCACCCTTTAATGGTTCAGCAAGGAGTTCTAGCTGTTAGGAAGGGCTGGTGACCTTGAACTTTACTAGTCTCTGAAATCTGCCTTCTCACTTTTACCAGGTGCCTTCAGGGACAGGAGTGGAGGCCAGGGCCTGTAGCTTTGGCTTGTACATTTACTTCAATTTTAATTTTTTTGTCTTGTTTTTCGAAACAGGGTTTCCCTGGGTAACAGTCCTAGCTGATCTGGAACTAGCTCTTGTAGACCAGGCTGGCTTCCAACTCCCAAGAAATTCACCTGCCTCTGCCCCCTGTGTGCTGGGAATAAAGGCATGTGCCACCACCACATTTATTTAAACCTCTCTCTCGGTGTGCCTGTGTATGTGGGGGAGACAGGGAAGGTGTCATATTTCCAAACATTTTCATAACTGCACTTAGCACTGCACTCTTTTACATTTTATTTTACTTTTAGTTGAGACAGTGTTTCCAGTTGTGTAGTTTAATTTCAATTTCTTAAAGAATTTTTTTTTATGATTTATTTAACCATGCAGGTGCTGGGAATTGAACCCAATTTCTCAGGAAGAGCCAAGAAACTAGCTCTCCAGGCTCTTAATTTAAAAGTTTATTTATGTGTCTCTGGGTGTGCCTGTGCCTGTGATTGTGTTTGGTGTGTGTGTGGGGGGGTATATTTTGACCTCACCAGATGAAGGCATTCAAGAGCACTGGCTCCATATCTGGCAGAGGCAGGATCTCTGGGAGTTTTAGGCCAGCGTGGTCTACAAAAAGGAGCTAGTTCCAAGAACAGTCTCCAAATCAGCAGAGAAACCCTGTCTCATAAAGCAAAACACAAAACCAAACAAGAAATAAATAAATTGAGAGAGAGAGAGAAAGCGAGAGAGAGAGAGAGAGAGAGAGAGAGAGAGAGAGAGAGAGAAGAAATGTGGATTTACAGATAGGAAATAAGAATAAAAAGAGAACGTTACCAACAAGACAGCCTGGACTATAAACTGAGTTCCAGGACAGCTAGGGCTGTTACACAGAGAAATCGTGCCTCAAAAAATACTAAAAGAAGAGAAAAAAAAAAAAGCAAGCAAGCAAGAAAATGCAGGGTTTTTTTCCCCTTTTTTGTCTTTGTTAATTCCAGGCCATTCATTTTAATTTTACTTTTTCTTTTAAGATTATATTTTCAGAGCCGGGCGGTGGTGGCGCACGCCTTTAATCCCAGCACTTGGGAGGCAGAGGCAGGCGGATCTCTGTGAGTTCGAGACCAGCCTGGTCTACAAGAGCTAGTTCCAGGACAGGCTCCAAAACCACAGAGAAACCCTGTCTCGAAAAACCCAAAAAAAAAAAAAAAAAAAAAAAAAAAAAAAAAGATTATATTTTCAGGGGCTGTAGAGATGGCTCAGAGGTTAAGAGCACTGACTGTTCTTCCAAAGGTCCTGAGTTCAATTCCTAGCAACAATATGGTGGCTCACAACCATCTGTAATGGGGTCTTCTGGCCTGCAGTCATGCATGGAAGGAGTGCTGTATACATAATAAATAATTAATTTAAAAAAAAGATTGTATTTGCAGCATAAGTGTTCAGAAAGAAGAAGTCCTGGGCCATGTAGTAAAATAGTTTGTCTGAAACACAAATAAAAAGACAGGTCCTGTCTCAAAAACCAAAAAAAAAAAAAAAAAAAAAACAAATTAAAATGTGAAATAAAACCAAGAAGGGGCTTTTTGTTTTGTTTTGTTTTCTATGAAACCTGAAAATGGCTGAATTCAACAATTATCCAACTTCAGCAAGAAGGTACTGTTTCCCAGCTTCAACCAGAAAACAGCAAATATGCACATCTAGGCCCTGTCAACAGAAGAGAGCACTAGATTTCCACCATGTGGTTTCTGGAAAGTCCAGAAATTCCATCTCTCCATTTCTGATTCTTTCAATCACTGCAGGCAGGCCTGCATTTAGTGAGAGAGTGGACACCACTCCTCGTTCCTTCCTGTTTCTCACGTGTTCATGTCTCACGTGTTCATGTCATAAACACGCGCACATGTGTTTATGGGGTGGCTTTTGAACTAACCAAGATGACTGGTTCCATATCTGGCAGAGAGGCAGTTGGATCTCTGGGAGTTTGAGGACAGCCTGGTCGACAAGAGCTAGTTCTAAGACAACAGAGAAACCATGCCTTGAAAATCAAAACCAAAACACAAACAAAAATAAATAAATAAATAAATAAATACATACATAAAATAAAACATGAATTATATGAGAAAGAGAGAGGGAGAAGAAATGTCAATTTGTCAATTTTCAGACCAGAAATAAGAAAAAACAAAACCATAATGTCACCAAGATGACAGCCTGGTTTATATAGTGAGTTAAAGGTATTATACAGAGAAACCAAAAATAAAAAATAATAAAAGAAGAAAACAGGAAGGAAGGAAGGAAGGAAGGAAGGAAGGAAAAATAGGTGCTTTCCTTTTTTTTTTGTTTATCTCAGGTTATTTATTTTTATTTAATTTTTTTCTAAAATTGCAGCAGCAGCAGTATATTTTGGGCAGCTGACTACTATCATGGAAGCGTTCAGAAAGAAGTCCTGGGCCATGTAGTGAGATAGATTGTCTGGAGCATAAATAAAAAGCCAATTCCTGTCTCAAAAAAAGAAAAAAAAAATCAAGTTAAAATGTGAAATAATAAAATAAATAAGGGTGGTTTTTTTTTGTTTATTGTTTTTTTTTGTTTGTTTTTTGTTTTTTTGTTTTTTTTTTTTTTTTGCAATGAGTGAATTCAAGTCAACAACTTTCAGTTTCCCAACTCCAACAGGAAAGGCTGCAGATATCCATATCAAAGAGGTCCAGTGGAGCTGTAGCCACACCCTTTAATGCTTGTGTCCCAAGGACACAGAGTTTAGGAAAGAAATGATCTTGATCTTTTTTTCAGGAGATCTGAAAACTCAAAACAGCAACCAAACACACACCAAGTAGGAAGAAATGACAGAGAGGCAGGGGGAGTTCAAGGCCAGCCTCACCTACCAAGGACATTCCAGGACTGTTCCCTAGATAAACCCTGTCTCACAAAACCAACCAAACACACACACACACACACACACACACACACACACACAACCCAGAAGAATAAGGAAAGTGTTCCTGAAACACCACAAACCAGCTAGATTGCACTTAATAGCAATCAAAAGTGGGTGAAATATAAAATGGAGAGAAATTCTTTGATGAAATCCAACCCTCTTTCTTGGTCAAAGCTGTACAGCCAATAGAACTAGAGGGAGGGAACATGTGTCCATCTCTCAATAAAAAAAGAAAAAAGGCTAGAATCTCACTGTGAGCGTAAAAGATGAAAATCTTACAGCTGACACCATCCAGTCTCAAGTTAGAAAAACTTGAAACGATGCAACAGGAGACAGACAGTTTCCCAATGAACTCTTGCTATTCTCCAGGGGAAGTTTTGTTCCTGAGGGTTTTTTTTTTTTTTTTTTTTTTTTTTGATTTTTCGAGACAGGGTTTCTCTGTAGCTTTGGAGCCTGTCCTGGCACTAGCTCTTCTAGACCAGGCTGGCCTCGAACTCACAGAGATCCACCTGCCTCTGCCTCCCAAGTGTTGGGATTAAAGGCATGCGCCACCACCGCCCGGCTCTGAGGGTTTTTGGAACAACTAAAATCCCTCTTATCTTTTTGTTTTGTTTTCCATGCCCCCTCAGAGGACACCTGGATGTTTTTAAGGATTTGGTTTTATTTTATTTAAGTATTTTGTTCCTCAGACATAACTCTGAAAACACTAATACATAATAGCCAGTTTCTATTCAGTTCAGTTCAGATTTTTACCAAAACCTCCTGTCTGGCATGTCTCTGTCTTTGTTGAGTTCCTGTACTTACAGAAGCCAAGAGATAGCTGGCAGCCATCCATAGAAAATGCCCTCTCCCTTTGAACACGGCCCTCCTTTGGTCTGAGTTTCTCACACAGCTCTGATGATGCAGGAGGATGCCAAGGGCCCAGTTGGTGCCTCAGCCCGATGCCTGCATCTGTGCCTTGGCAGCAGCTATTCATGTCTTGCCACTCAGAGTCAAATTCCCTTAAGTTTAGCCTTCCCTAAGTGCTTGTTCACTTCAGAGGACTCAACCCTCATCTTCCGTGTCCTCCTGGCCTAATTTCTCATATTACTGATTTACTGAGTATGAATCAGTAATATGAGATGTTCCGGAGAGGAAGGAAGGGACATTCATGAAAAAAGTGAGTGTTCAACTAACTAACTCCCCATGGGAGAAGGAAGTAGTGAAAAGATTTTAATGAAGCAGAGAGAAATTTCTGGTTTTGGAAGGAGGAAATCCTGAATGGCTCCCTCTGTGTCGCAGGAGAGACTCCTGGAAAGGAAACCTCAGGTTCCGGTCAGTCGGTCGGTTGGTCAGTTCGGGGAGAAATATTAGCAAGGAGGTAAAGGCCATGCCTCACGACATCAGCAGTCCCTTCTCTGGAAATTCTACGGTATCCGGAGAGCTCTCGGAATTTTGTGATGTCACTCGTGTCCTAGAAATGCCAAGTGCCCTCAAGATACACTCTCTCGGTGCCTATAAGACTCAGTTCTAGACATGTTGTCTAGAGAATGGAGATCATGGAGAGGCCAGAGGGAGGAAGAAGAAAGCTGACCTCAGATCTCAGAGGAAAACACGGAGAAATAATTAGTGGTCCTGGGGAAGACGAAGTGAGTTCACCACTAGCAGGGACTAGAGAGATTTCTGGATGTGATGGCTTTGAGACTTCCAGGGCTAGGGCTCAGGAACTGGGAGGTTTCTGGAATGAAATAGGTCTGTCTTGTTTCTCTGAGTTCCTAAAGGGCCAACCCACATCAAAGATTCACGATAGTTGATTTGACAAAGTCGGGAATTGACAAGGAGTGCGGAAGGAGTCAGTGAGATTTCAATACCAGCACTGCACATCACCCCCCCCCCCCCCCCCCCGGTCCATTTCGTTGTGTAGCAATAATAATAGAGAAAGGGGAGTAGCGCTCTGCCAAAGCCCGTATTTTTTTTTAAATATTTATTTATTTATTTATTTATTAAGTATACAATATTCTGTCTGTGTGTATGTCTGCAGGCCAGAAGAGGGCACCAGACCTCTTTACAGATGGTTGTGAGCCACCATGTGGTTGCCGGGAATTGAACTCAGGACCTTTGGAAGAGCAGGCAATGCTCTTAACCACTGAGCCATCTCTCCAGCCCCCCGTATTTTTTTTTTAATAGTCCAGGTGTGTTATTTCTTTTTGTACATCAGGCCATGAATTCGTAGGGAATGGGCTCCAGCAGCTCAGGCTCCTTCCTGTTAGTCCTCGCGAAGTGTGCTTCTCTGGGTTCGCTTGAGCTGAACCCAGGTGCCCTTCTCTTTGTCTTCCTTTTCCTTCTGGTTGTTCTCCTTCACCCGCTTCAGAAAGCTGTCTCTGCTCTTCGAGTGCTTGATGTGTTCAATCCGCACATTAATTCTCTTGGCAAGAATCTTGCCCTTAACTGGCTTGTTTACAATGATGCCCACAGCATGCTGGGTGACATTGTAGACTCTTCCGGTTTTGCCGTGGTAACATTTATGGGGCATTCCTTTTTGAACAGTGCCCATTCCCTTGATGTCTATAATATCGCCCTTCTTGTAGATTCGTGGCCAAAGGAACAACTCCATGTTTCCTAAAGGGCCTAGAGAACATATAGCGAGTGCCCCTCCTCTTTCCCTTTGTGTTTGTCATTTTGGCGAGTTACTGAAAGATGGCTACCGCGGCCGAAAGGCCCAAAGCCCATATTTTACCATGCCTTATATCACAGCCATTAGCAGGGTTGAGGCATCAAGTGCTGCAGTCAGTCTGACTCCTGTGGTCCCCTAAGGTCTCTAGCTTCCCAGTTATGAATGACACCCTGGTCTCCAGTTCAGCTTGAGAGCTCTTTAAGAGCCAATGGATGAGAGAGTGGGAAGAGACTGCCTTTTTTTTTCTTTTTCCATTTCTTTCTTTCTTTCTTTTGCTGTTTTGTTTTGTTTTTCAAGAAAGGGTTTCTTTGTGTATCTTGGGCTGTCCTAAAACTCACTCTGTAAATCAGGCCATCTTTGAATTCACAGAGATCTGTGTGTGTGCTGTGATTAAAGGCATGCACACACCACAGCCCGGCTGAGACTGCAATTTCTTGTTAGCTCTGGGTAAGTGACAATGGCTCTGTGTTGTGAATCTCTGTGAATCCAGACTATGTTATGTCCTTCAATGACATGAGTCTGAAGCATCAAGCACCCATCCCTATACTGCCTGAGGTCTCTGAAGTCACGGTGCATCCTTAAAGGCTTAGAAAGCTTTTCCCTGGTTCACCTTTGTGTGTGTGTGTGTGTGTGTGTGTGTGTGTGTGTTTTGTTCTATCTAGGAGAAGCACCATAGCAGTTGCATAGTGACTGAGAAATTTGATTTTTAGGAAATGATTTTTCATATCTGTGAGTGGTCTCTCCATAGCCACTCATCTTTTCTTAAACTTGAGTATAGGAATGAATGAATGAATGATCCCTCCCTCCCTCCCTCCCTCCCTCTCTCTTCATGGGAACGAGTATCTGGTCTTGCATTGAGGGCTCCCCAGTTCTCAGCATCTCCAGCCCAACCTGTCACAAGCTGATCACACATTTGCAAACTTGGGATATATTCTGCTGAATTTTTGGGATAATGAATTTCATCAACTATGGGACTAACTTTGTTCTGACAGGACACTCACAATCTCTCCTCATCACACCCACATAGTGTAACAACTTTGTGTTTCCTCCATAATGTGCTTATTTCTGTCAGGGAACTGAAAGCCAGCCAGCCGGCCAGCCAGCCAGCCAGCCAGCCAGCCAGCCAGCCAACACTATCTACAAAGCTACAGAGAAACCCTGTCATGAAAAACCAAAAATAAATAAATAAATAGGCATGGATTTTTTTTAAAAAATCAAACGCAAACTAAGTAGAAATAACTACTTTCAGTATGCCATTCAAGAATTAGGGAACCCTTTATCCCAGCACGTGGGAGACACAGGCAGAAGGACATCTGTGAGTTAAAATCCAGACTCATCTACCAAGTGAGATCACAAGACTCGTGCACTGTCTTATAGGTCCTAAACTCCCATGGTCCAGTTTCTAGGGTTGGGGGCCTCTCTATAAAGCCTGGAAATTCACAGAGGTCCACCTGCCTCTGTCTCTTTGATGATAGAATAAAAGATGTGCACCACAATAACCAGGGTCAGTTTCTTGTAGATTTAGTTTAATTTCAAATTTTGTTTGTATCTCTTGGTCTGCACCAAGTGTGTCCCTGTGGGGGTGGGGGGCAGGGAAGTTGTCCTATTTTAGAACATTTTATTTTACTTTTATTTGAGACAGTCTTTCTGGTTGTGTAGAACTTATTTTAATTTCAAATTTTTAAAGAATTTTTTTATGATTTATTTAACTTTATTTTATGTGCAGTCGTGTGAAACTGGATTTACAATCACTTATGAGCTGCTGCCTTGTGGGGGTTACATCTCAGGAGCACAAGAACCCAAATCTGTGCTGTACTCCCTGTCACCAAAAGAGGTCACTAGATCCCCACCATGTGGTTTCTGGACATTCCAGAAATTCCATCTCTCCAGTTCTCATTCTTTCATTGTTCCTCCTGCATGCCTGCGTCTAGTGAGAGAGTGGGCAACTTTCCTCCCTGCTTCTCTGTGTCTGTGTCTGTCACATCCTGGATAGCCAGAGTGCCCGCCACCTCTGCCTGAGATAGATGTGGCTGGCAGCCCTGGGGCTGGGGGAAAGGGAGAGAGTGGGTTCCCTGGAGAGCCTTGGGCAGAGGCTCTGTGGATTCCCTGCCGGAGGCCTCACTGCCTCTGAGGAGCCCATGGGGGAGGGGGAAAGGGAAGGTCAACCAGAGAGTCCTGCCTGGCTTTTGCTTTGCTTTGTTTTTGTTTTTGTTTGTTTGTTTATTTTATTTTCAGGTACAGCTGTGACCAGGTCTGGATCCAGGACAGACTCAAAAGCTAGAGAGAAATCCTGTCTCAGAAAACAAAAATAAATAAATACATAAATAAACACATAAACAAATACATAAACTAATAAATGAATGGATAGATAGATAGATAGATAGCCAGACAGAGAGAGAGATGATAAAACACCTTCAAGATCAGGGAGACCAAGGCTGGCAGATCACTGTAAGTTTAAAGCTACCTTGTTCTGCAGATTGAGATTCAGGACAGGCAAAGTGACATAGAGAAACCCTGTTTTCAAAAAAAAGGTGGGGGCTGGAGAGATGGCTCTGTGGTTAAGAGTGCTGACTGCTCTTCCAGAGGACCCAGGTTCAATTCCTACCACCCACATGGCAGTCAACAGCTGTCTGTAACTCCAAGATCTGACACCCTCAGATAGACATACATGCAGGCAAAACACCAATGCCGACAAAATAAATTATTAGGAAAATAAATATATAAAAAAGGTTGTTTAGCCTTTAATCCCAGCATTAGGAGGCAGAGGCAGATGGCTCTCTGTGAGTCTGAGGCCAGTTTTGTCTACAAAGTGAGTCCCAGGGCATACGCATACAAGGGCACACAACGAAACCCTATGTTGAACAACCACAAATAAACAAACAAATAAAGAGATAATAACAATAAAAATATTTGAGAGTTCAAATAATTGACTTCATCCACAATAAAAGAATATAAAAATAAAAATATCAAACGCATTTGAACGCATCAGCACAGGAGACCGCTTCCTAAATAGAACCCCAGTAGCACAGACACTGAGAGAAACAATTAATAAGTGAGAGAGACCTCCTGAAACTGAAAAGCTTCTGTAAAGCAAAGAACACGGCCAACAAGACAAAATGACGGCCTTACAGAATGGAAAAAGATCTTCACTAACCCCACATCAGACAGAGGTCTGTCTGATCTCCAAAACATACAAAGAACACAAGACATTGGTCATCTCAAGAACAAATAATCTAATTCACAAAATGGAGTACAGACTTAAACAGAGAACTCTCAACCGAGGAATCTAAAATGGCTGAAAGACACTTAAGGAAATGTTCAACATGCTTAGTCATCAGAGAAATGCAAATCAAAACAAGTTTCTATAAACAAGGAGACAGTTCATAATGTTTCTTTCTTCTTTTTTTTTTTTTTTAATATTTATTTATTACTTATGTATACAATGTTCTGTCTGTGTGTATGCCTGCAGGCCAGAAGAGGACACCAGACCCCATTACAGATGGCTGTGAGCCACCATGTGGTTGCTGGGAATTGAACTCAGGACCTTTGGAAGAGCAGGCAATGCTCTTAACCTCTGAGCCATCTCTCCAGCCCTCTTCTTTTTTTTTTTTAATTTGGGATGGGGGCCTCTCTCCAAAACCTGGGAATTCACAGAGGTACACCTGTCTCTGTCTCTTGGATGATAGAATAAAAGATGTGCACCACAGTGACAATCCAACTAAGTTTTTAGTATCTCATTCTGTTAATTTCATGTACATTTAGTTTCATTTCAAATTTTGTTTGTATCTCTTGGTCTGCACCCAAGTGTGTCCTTGGTGGGGGGGGGGCAGGGAAGGTGCCCTATTTCAGAACATTTTACTTAACTTTTATTTGAGACAGTCTTTCCAGTTGTGTAGAACTTAGTTTCATTTCAAATTTTTAATGACCAGGAAGGATGAAAGCATTCAAAAGGACTGGTTCCATATCTGGCAGAGAGGCAGGTGGATCTCTGGGAGTTTGAGGCCAGCCTGGTCGACGAGAGCTAGTTCCAAAGACAGGCTCCAAAGCAACAGAGAAAAACCCTGCCTTGAAAATCAAAACAAAAACACAAACAAAAATAAAAAACATAAATTAAATCTGTGTGTGTGTGTGTGTGTGTGTGAGTGTGTGTGTGTGTGTGAGAGAGAGAGAAGAGAGAGAGAGAGAGAGAGAGAGAGAAATGATTAAACAGGAAATAAGAAAAAAACCAAAACCATAATGTCACCAAGATGACAGCCTGGTTTATATAGTGAGTTAAAGGTATTATACAGAGAAACCCTGTACCAAATAAATAATAAAAGAAGAAAACAGAAAAAAAACAAGGAAGGAAGAAAAGAAGGAAAAAAGGAAAGAAGGAAGAAAAACTGGTGTTTTCCTTTTTTTCTTTGTTTATCTCAGGTTATTTTTTTTTTTTTTTTATTGCTGCCGCAGCAGCAGTATATTTTGGGCTGGGTAATGGCGGCAGCACATTTCTTTATTCTCAGTTCTCAGCCCTCAGAGATCAGGAGAGGCAGAGGCAGGCAGATCGCTGTGAGTTTGAGGCTACCTTGTTCTGCAGGCAAAGCGACGACAGACACAGAGAAACTAAAAGTGTGTTTAGTACAGGCCTTTTATTCCGGCACTAGGAGGCAGAGGTAGAGGCAGGGGCAGCTAGATCTCTGTGAGTCTGAGGCCAGCCTTGTCTACAAAGTGAGTTCCAGGGCAAACAAGCATACAAAGGGAATCCCTATGTAGAAAAACCACAAATAAACAAATAATAATAATGATGATGATGATGATAATCTAAGAGCTCAATTAATTGACTTCACCCACAATTCAAAAATTAAAAAATAAAACAAAGAGTGTGTCTGACCGATCAGTGAAAGGACTATGTGGGCCAAGGGGCTGCCACAATTATGGATTGGTGAGAGGGAGGAAAGGAGGGAGGCAGCAAGGGCAGTTCCCAGTCACCTAAATGCCTTTCAAAGACATTTCACCATGGCAACCACTCGCTTGCTTTCTTGGGGTTTCTTTTCTTCAGTAGTTGTGTTTGTACAACCTACCCCACACCCCACTTCTCATACTAAATACAGAGTCTGAGAAAATTAAAGCAGCTGTGGAAAAATTCCCACTTGGATATCTTTTCCTGCCCAGTAAAACAAAAACGACTATAACAGGGCTGGAGAGATGGCTCAGAGGTTAAGAGCACTGACTGCTTTTCCACAGGTCCTGAGTTCAATTCCCAGCAACCACATGGTGGCTTACAACCATCTATAATGAGACCTGGTGCCCCCTTCTGGCTTGCAGGCACACGTGGAAGGAATGCTATACACATAATATAATAAATAAATTTAAAAAAAAAAAACGACTATAACAAAAATATGCATATCTAAAAAAAACAAAAAAATAAAAAAAATACATATCTAAGCAGACCAATCAAGTTGTATCCTCACCCTTTATATTATTTATTTATTTATTTATTTATTTATTGGGTTTTCAAGACAAGTTTTCTCTGTAGCTTTGGTGCCTGTCCTGGAACTCCCAGAGATTTGCCTGCCTCTGCCTCCAGAGTGCTGGGATTAAAGGCGTGCGCCACCACTGCCCGCCTTAGACTCACCCTTTAATGGTTCAGCAAGGAGTTCTAGCTGTTAGGAAGGGCTGGTGACCTTGAACTTTACTAGTCTCTGAAATCTGCCTTCTCACTTTTACCAGGTGCCTTCAGGGACAGGAGTGGAGGCCAGGGCCTGTAGCTTTGGCTTGTACATTTACTTCAATTTTAATTTTTTTGTCTTGTTTTTCGAAACAGGGTTTCCCTGGGTAACAGTCCTAGCTGATCTGGAACTAGCTCTTGTAGACCAGGCTGGCTTCCAACTCCCAAGAAATTCACCTGCCTCTGCCCCCTGTGTGCTGGGAATAAAGGCATGTGCCACCACCACATTTATTTAAACCTCTCTCTCGGTGTGCCTGTGTATGTGGGGGAGACAGGGAAGGTGTCATATTTCCAAACATTTTCATAACTGCACTTAGCACTGCACTCTTTTACATTTTATTTTACTTTTAGTTGAGACAGTGTTTCCAGTTGTGTAGTTTAATTTCAATTTCTTAAAGAATTTTTTTTTATGATTTATTTAACCATGCAGGTGCTGGGAATTGAACCCAATTTCTCAGGAAGAGCCAAGAAACTAGCTCTCCAGGCTCTTAATTTAAAAGTTTATTTATGTGTCTCTGGGTGTGCCTGTGCCTGTGATTGTGTTTGGTGTGTGTGGGGGGGGGGTATATTTTGACCTCACCAGATGAAGGCATTCAAGAGCACTGGCTCCATATCTGGCAGAGGCAGGATCTCTGGGAGTTTTAGGCCAGCGTGGTCTACAAAAAGGAGCTAGTTCCAAGAACAGTCTCCAAATCAGCAGAGAAACCCTGTCTCATAAAGCAAAACACAAAACCAAACAAGAAATAAATAAATTGAGAGAGAGAGAGAAAGCGAGAGAGAGAGAGAGAGAGAGAGAGAGAGAGAGAGAGAGAGAGAGAGAGAAGATGTGGATTTACAGATAGGAAATAAGAATAAAAATAGAACGTTACCAACAAGACAGCCTGGACTATAAACTGAGTTCCAGGACAGCTAGGGCTGTTACACAGAGAAATCGTGCCTCAAAAAATACTAAAAGAAGAGAAAAAAAAAAAAGCAAGCAAGCAAGAAAATGCAGGGTTTTTTTCCCCTTTTTTGTCTTTGTTAATTCCAGGCCATTCATTTTAATTTTACTTTTTCTTTTAAGATTATATTTTCAGGGGCTGTAGAGATGGCTCAGAGGTTAAGAGCACTGACTGTTCTTCCAAAGGTCCTGAGTTCAATTCCTAGCAACAATATGGTGGCTCACAACCATCTGTAATGGGGTCTTCTGGCCTGCAGTCATGCATGGAAGGAGTGCTGTATACATAATAAATAATTAATTTAAAAAAAAAGATTGTATTTGCAGCATAAGTGTTCAGAAAGAAGAAGTCCTGGGCCATGTAGTAAAATAGTTTGTCTGAAACACAAATAAAAAGACAGGTCCTGTCTCAAAAACCAAAAAAAAAAAAAAAAAAAAACAAATTGAAATGTGAAATAAAACCAAGAAGGGGCTTTTTGTTTTGTTTTGTTTTGTTTTCTATGAAACCTGAAAATGGCTGAATTCAACAATTATCCAACTTCAGCAAGAAGGTACTGTTTCCCAGCTTCAACCAGAAAACAGCAAATATGCACATCTAGGCCCTGTCAACAGAAGAGAGCACTAGATTTCCACCATGTGGTTTCTGGAAAGTCCAGAAATTCCATCTCTCCATTTCTGATTCTTTCAATCACTGCAGGCAGGCCTGCATTTAGTGAGAGAGTAGACACCACTCCTCGTTCCTTCCTGTTTCTCACGTGTTCATGTCTCACGTGTTCATGTCATAAACACGCGCACATGTGTTTATGGGGTGGCTTTTGAACTAACCAAGATGACTGGTTCCATATCTGGCAGAGAGGCAGTTGGATCTCTGGGAGTTTGAGGACAGCCTGGTCGACAAGAGCTAGTTCTAAGACAACAGAGAAACCATGCCTTGAAAATCAAAACCAAAACACAAACAAAAATAAATAAATAAATAAATAAATACATACATAAAATAAAACATGAATTAAATGAGAAAGAGAGAGGGAGAAGAAATGTCAATTTGTCAATTTTCAGACCAGTAATAAGAAAAAAGAAAACCATAATGTCACCAAGATGACAGCCTGGTTTATATAGTGAGTTAAAGGTATTATACAGAGAAACCAAAAATAAAAAATAATAAAAGAAGAAAACAGGAAGGAAGGATGGAAGGAAGGAAGGAAGGAAGGAAGGAAAAATAGGTGCTTTCCTTTTTTTCTTTGTTTATCTCAGGTTATTTATTTTTATTTAATTTTTTTCTAAAATTGCAGCAGCAGCAGTATATTTTGGGCAGCTGACTACTATCATGGAAGCGTTCAGAAAGAAGTCCTGGGCCATGTAGTGAGATAGATTGTCTGGAGCATAAATAAAAAGCCAATTCCTGTCTCAAAAAAAGAAAAAAAAATCAAGTTAAAATGTGAAATAATAAAATAAATAAGGGTGGTTTTTTTTTGTTTCTTGTTTTTTTTTGTTTGTTTTTTGTTTTTTTGTTTTTTTTTTTTTTTGCAATGAGTGAATTCAAGTCAACAACTTTCAGTTTCCCAACTCCAACAGGAAAGGCTGCAGATATCCATATCAAAGAGGTCCAGTGGAGCTGTAGCCACACCCTTTAATGCTTGTGTCCCAAGGACACAGAGTTTAGGAAAGAAATGATCTTGATCTTTTTTTCAGGAGATCTGAAAACTCAAAACAGCAACCAAACACACACCAAGTAGGAAGAAATGACAGAGAGGCAGGGGGAGTTCAAGGCCAGCCTCACCTACCAAGGACATTCCAGGACTGTTCCCTAGATAAACCCTGTCTCACAAAACCAACCAAACACACACACACAAAACCCAGAAGAATAAGGAAAGTGTTCCTGAAACACCACAAACCAGCTAGATTGCACTTAATAGCAATCAAAAGTGGGTGAAATATAAAATGGAGAGAAATTCTTGGATGAAATCCAACCCTCTTTCTTGGTCAAAGCTGTACAGCCAATAGAACTAGAGGGAGGGAACATGTGTCCATCTCTCAATAAAAAAAGAAAAAAGGCTAGAATCTCACTGTGAGCGTAAAAGATGAAAATCTTACAGCTGACACCATCCAGTCTCAAGTTAGAAAAACTTGAAACGATGCAACAGGAGACAGACAGTTTCCCAATGAACTCTTGCTATTCTCCAGGGGAAGTTTTGTTCCTGAGGGTTTTTTTTTTTTTTTTTGATTTTTCGAGACAGGGTTTCTCTGTAGCTTTGGAGCCTGTCCTGGCACTAGCTCTTCTAGACCAGGCTGGCCTCGAACTCACAGAGATCCACCTGCCTCTGCCTCCCAAGTGTTGGGATAAAGGCATGCGCCACCACCGCCCGGCTCTGAGGGTTTTTGGAACAACTAAAATCCCTCTTATCTTTTTGTTTTGTTTTGTTTTCCATGCCCCCTCAGAGGACACCTGGATGTTTTTTAAGGATTTGGTTTTATTTTATTTAAGTATTTTGTTCCTCAGACATAACTCTGAAAACACTAATACGTAATAGCCAGTTTCTATTCAGTTCAGTTCAGATTTTTACCAAAACCTCCTGTCTGGCATGTCTCTGTCTTTGTTGAGTTCCTGTACTTACAGAAGCCAAGAGATAGCTGGCAGCCATCCATAGAAAATGCCCTCTCCCTTTGAACACGGCCCTCCTTTGGTCTGAGTTTCTCACACAGCTCTGATGATGCAGGAGGATGCCAAGGGCCCAGTTGGTGCCTCAGCCCGATGCCTGCATCTGTGCCTTGGCAGCAGCTATTCATGTCTTGCCACTCAGAGTCAAATTCCCTTAAGTTTAGCCTTCCCTAAGTGCTTGTTCACTTCAGAGGACTCAACCCTCATCTTCCGTGTCCTCCTGGCCTAATTTCTCATATTACTGATTTACTGAGTATGAATCAGTAATATGAGATGTTCTGGAGAGGGAGGAAGGGACATTCATGAAAAAAGTGAGTGTTCAACTAACTAACTCCCCATGGGAGAAGGAAGTAGTGAAAAGATTTTAATGAAGCAGAGAGAAATTTCTGGTTTTGGAAGGAGGAAATCCTGAATGGCTCCCTCTGTGTCGCAGGAGAGACTCCTGGAAAGGAAACCTCAGGTTCCGGTCAGTCGGTCGGTTGGTCAGTTCGGGGAGAAATATTAGCAAGGAGGTAAAGGCCGTGCCTCACGACATCAGCAGTCCCTTCTCTGGAAATTCTACGGTATCCGGAGAGCTCTCGGAATTTTGTGATGTCACTCGTGTCCTAGAAATGCCAAGTGCCCTCAAGATACACTCTCTCGGTGCCTATAAGACTCAGTTCTAGACATGTTGTCTAGAGAATGGAGATCATGGAGAGGCCAGAGGGAGGAAGAAGAAAGCTGACCTCAGATCTCAGAGGAAAACACGGAGAAATAATTAGTGGTCCTGGGGAAGACGAAGTGAGTTCACCACTAGCAGGGACTAGAGAGATTTCTGGATGTGATGGCTTTGAGACTTCCAGGGCTAGGGCTCAGGAACTGGGAGGTTTCTGGAATGAAATAGGTCTGTCTTGTTTCTCTGAGTTCCTAAAGGGCCAACCCACATCAAAGATTCACGATAGTTGATTTGACAAAGTCGGGAATTGACAAGGAGTGCGGAAGGAGTCAGTGAGATTTCAATACCAGCACTGCACATCACCCCCCCCCCCCCCCCCCCCCCCCGGTCCGTTTCGTTGTGTAGCAATAATAATAGAGAAAGGGGAGTAGCGCTCTGCCAAAGCCCGTATTTTTTTTTAAATATTTATTTATTTATTTATTTATTAAGTATACAATATTCTGTCTGTGTGTATGTCTGCAGGCCAGAAGAGGGCACCAGACCTCTTTACAGATGGTTGTGAGCCACCATGTGGTTGCCGGGAATTGAACTCAGGACCTTTGGAAGAGCAGGCAATGCTCTTAACCACTGAGCCATCTCTCCAGCCCCCCGTATTTTTTTTTTAATAGTCCAGGTGTGTTATTTCTTTTTGTACATCAGGCCATGAATTCGTAGGGAATGGGCTCCAGCAGCTCAGGCTCCTTCCTGTTAGTCCTCGCGAAGTGTGCTTCTCTGGGTTCGCTTGAGCTGAACCCAGGTGCCCTTCTCTTTGTCTTCCTTTTCCTTCTGGTTGTTCTCCTTCACCCGCTTCAGAAAGCTGTCTCTGCTCTTCGAGTGCTTGATGTGTTCAATCCGCACATTAATTCTCTTGGCAAGAATCTTGCCCTTAACTGGCTTGTTTACAATGATGCCCACAGCATGCTGGGTGACATTGTAGACTCTTCCGGTTTTGCCGTGGTAACATTTATGGGGCATTCCTTTTTGAACAGTGCCCATTCCCTTGATGTCTATAATATCGCCCTTCTTGTAGATTCGTGGCCAAAGGAACAACTCCATGTTTCCTAAAGGGCCTAGAGAACATATAGCGAGTGCCCCTCCTCTTTCCCTTTGTGTTTGTCATTTTGGCGAGTTACTGAAAGATGGCTACCGCGGCCGAAAGGCCCAAAGCCCATATTTTACCATGCCTTATATCACAGCCATTAGCAGGGTTGAGGCATCAAGTGCTGCAGTCAGTCTGACTCCTGTGGTCCCCTAAGGTTTCTAGCTTCCCAGTTATGAATGACACCCTGGTCTCCAGTTCAGCTTGAGAGCTCTTTAAGAGCCAATGGATGAGAGAGTGGGAAGAGACTGCCTTTTTTTTTCTTTTTCCATTTCTTTCTTTCTTTCTTTTGCTGTTTTGTTTTTCAAGAAAGGGTTTCTTTGTGTATCTTGGGCTGTCCTAAAACTCACTCTGTAAATCAGGCCATCTTTGAATTCACAGAGATCTGTGTGTGTGCTGTGATTAAAGGCATGCACACACCACAGCCCGGCTGAGACTGCAATTTCTTGTTAGCTCTGGGTAAGTGACAATGGCTCTGTGTTGTGAATCTCTGTGAATCCAGACTATGTTATGTCCTTCAATGACATGAGTCTGAAGCATCAAGCACCCATCCCTATACTGCCTGAGGTCTCTGAAGTCACGGTGCATCCTTAAAGGCTTAGAAAGCTTTTCCCTGGTTCACCTTTGTGTGTGTGTGTGTGTGTGTGTGTGTTTTGTTCTATCTAGGAGAAGCACCATAGCAGTTGCATAGTGACTGAGAAATTTGATTTTTAGGAAATGATTTTTCATATCTGTGAGTGGTCTCTCCATAGCCACTCATCTTTTCTTAAACTTGAGTATAGGAATGAATGAATGAATGATCCCTCCCTCCCTCCCTCCCTCCCTCTCTCTTCATGGGAATGAGTATCTGGTCTTGCATTGAGGGCTCCCCAGTTCTCAGCATCTCCAGCCCAACCTGTCACAAGCTGATCACACATTTGCAAACTTGGGATATATTCTGCTGAATTTTTGGGATAATGAATTTCATCAACTATGGGACTAACTTTGTTCTGACAGGACACTCACAATCTCTCCTCATCACACCCACATAGTGTAACAACTTTGTGTTTCCTCCATAATGTGCTTATTTCTGTCAGGGAACTGAAAGCCAGCCAGCCGGCCAGCCAGCCAGCCAGCCAGCCAGCCAGCCAACACTATCTACAAAGCTACAGAGAAACCCTGTCGTGAAAAACCAAAAATAAATAAATAAATAGGCATGGATTTTTTTTAAAAAATCAAACGCAAACTAAGTAGAAATAACTACTTTCAGTATGCCATTCAAGAATTAGGGAACCCTTTATCCCAGCACGTGGGAGACACAGGCAGAAGGACATCTGTGAGTTAAAATCCAGACTCATCTACCAAGTGAGATCACAAGACTCGTGCACTGTCTTATAGGTCCTAAACTCCCATGGTCCAGTTTCTAGGGTTGGGGGCCTCTCTATAAAGCCTGGAAATTCACAGAGGTCCACCTGCCTCTGTCTCTTTGATGATAGAATAAAAGATGTGCACCACAATAACCAGGGTCAGTTTCTTGTAGATTTAGTTTAATTTCAAATTTTGTTTGTATCTCTTGGTCTGCACCAAGTGTGTCCCTGTGGGGGTGGGGGGCAGGGAAGTTGTCCTATTTTAGAACATTTTATTTTACTTTTATTTGAGACAGTCTTTCTGGTTGTGTAGAACTTATTTTAATTTCAAATTTTTAAAGAATTTTTTTATGATTTATTTAACTTTATTTTATGTGCAGTCGTGTGAAACTGGATTTACAATCACTTATGAGCTGCTGCCTTGTGGGGGTTACATCTCAGGAGCACAAGAACCCAAATCTGTGCTGTACTCCCTGTCACCAAAAGAGGTCACTAGATCCCCACCATGTGGTTTCTGGACATTCCAGAAATTCCATCTCTCCAGTTCTCATTCTTTCATTGTTCCTCCTGCATGCCTGCGTCTAGTGAGAGAGTGGGCAACTTTCCTCCCTGCTTCTCTGTGTCTGTGTCTGTCACATCCTGGATAGCCAGAGTGCCCGCCACCTCTGCCTGAGATAGATGTGGCTGGCAGCCCTGGGGCTGGGGGAAAGGGAGAGAGTGGGTTCCCTGGAGAGCCTTGGGCAGAGGCTCTGTGGATTCCCTGCCGGAGGCCTCACTGCCTCTGAGGAGCCCATGGGGGAGGGGGAAAGGGAAGGTCAACCAGAGAGTCCTGCCTGGCTTTTGCTTTGCTTTGTTTTTGTTTTTGTTTGTTTGTTTATTTTATTTTCAGGTACAGCTGTGACCAGGTCTGGATCCAGGACAGACTCAAAAGCTAGAGAGAAATCCTGTCTCAGAAAACAAAAATAAATAAATACATAAATAAACACATAAACAAATACATAAACTAATAAATGAATGGATAGATAGATAGATAGATAGATAGATAGCCAGACAGAGAGAGAGATGATAAAACACCTTCAAGATCAGGGAGACCAAGGCTGGCAGATCACTGTAAGTTTAAAGCTACCTTGTTCTGCAGATTGAGATTCAGGACAGGCAAAGTGACATAGAGAAACCCTGTTTTCAAAAAAAAGGTGGGGGCTGGAGAGATGGCTCTGTGGTTAAGAGTGCTGACTGCTCTTCCAGAGGACCCAGGTTCAATTCCTACCACCCACATGGCAGTCAACAGCTGTCTGTAACTCCAAGATCTGACACCCTCAGATAGACATGCATGCAGGCAAAACACCAATGCCGACAAAATAAATTATTAGGAAAATAAATATATAAAAAAGGTTGTTTAGCCTTTAATCCCAGCATTAGGAGGCAGAGGCAGATGGCTCTCTGTGAGTCTGAGGCCAGTTTTGTCTACAAAGTGAGTCCCAGGGCATACGCATACAAGGGCACACAACGAAACCCTATGTTGAACAACCACAAATAAACAAACAAATAAAGAGATAATAACAATAAAAATATTTGAGAGTTCAAATAATTGACTTCATCCACAATAAAAGAATATAAAAATAAAAATATCAAACGCATTTGAACGCATCAGCACAGGAGACCGCTTCCTAAATAGAACCCCAGTAGCACAGACACTGAGAGAAACAATTAATAAGTGAGAGAGACCTCCTGAAACTGAAAAGCTTCTGTAAAGCAAAGAACATGGCCAACAAGACAAAATGACGGCCTTACAGAATGGAAAAAGATCTTCACTAACCCCACATCAGACAGAGGTCTGTCTGATCTCCAAAACATACAAAGAACACAAGACATTGGTCATCTCAAGAACAAATAATCTAATTCACAAAATGGAGTACAGACTTAAACAGAGAACTCTCAACCGAGGAATCTAAAATGGCTGAAAGACACTTAAGGAAATGTTCAACATGCTTAGTCATCAGAGAAATGCAAATCAAAACAAGTTTCTAGAAACAAGGAGACAGTTCATAATGTTTCTTTCTTCTTTTCTTCCTTCTTTTTTTTTAAATTTGGGATGGGGGCCTCTCTCCAAAACCTGGGAATTCACAGAGGTACACCTGTCTCTGTCTCTTGGATGATAGAATAAAAGATGTGCACCACAGTGACAATCCAACTAAGTTTTTAGTATCTCATTCTGTTAATTTCATGTACATTTAGTTTCATTTCAAATTTTGTTTGTATCTCTTGGTCTGCACCCAAGTGTGTCCTTGGTGGGGGGGGGGGGGGCAGGGAAGGTGCCCTATTTCAGAACATTTTACTTAACTTTTATTTGAGACAGTCTTTCCAGTTGTGTAGAACTTAGTTTCATTTCAAATTTTTAATGACCAGGAAGGATGAAAGCATTCAAAAGGACTGGTTCCATATCTGGCAGAGAGGCAGGTGGATCTCTGGGAGTTTGAGGCCAGCCTGGTCGACGAGAGCTAGTTCCAAAGACAGGCTCCAAAGCAACAGAGAAAAACCCTGCCTTGAAAATCAAAACAAAAACACAAACAAAAATAAAAAACATAAACTAAATCTGTGTGTGTGTGTGTGTGTGAGTGTGTGTGTGTGTGTGTGTGTGTGTGAGAGAGAGAGAGAGAGAGAGAGAGAGAGAGAGAGAGAGAGAGAGAGAGAGAGAGAGAGAGAGAGAGAGAGAGAGAGAAATGATTAAACAGGAAATAAGAAAAAAACCAAAACCATAATGTCACCAAGATGACAGCCTGGTTTATATAGTGAGTTAAAGGTATTATACAGAGAAACCCTGTACCAAAAAAATAATAAAAGAAGAAAACAGAAAAAAAACAAGGAAGGAAGAAAAGAAGGAAAAAAGGAAAGAAGGAAGAAAAACTGGTGTTTTCCTTTTTTTCTTTGTTTATCTCAGGTTATTTTTTTTTTTATTGCTGCCGCAGCAGCAGTATATTTTGGGCAGCTGCCTAGCTGGGTAATGGTGGCAGCACATTTCTTTATTCTCAGTTCTCAGCCCTCAGAGATCAGGAGAGGCAGAGGCAGGCAGATCGCTGTGAGTTTGAGGCTACCTTGTTCTGCAGGCAAAGCGACGACAGACACAGAGAAACTAAAAGTGTGTTTAGTACAGGCCTTTTATTCCGGCACTAGGAGGCAGAGGTAGAGGCAGGGGCAGCTAGATCTCTGTGAGTCTGAGGCCTGCCTTGTCTACAAAGTGAGTTCCAGGGCAAACAAGCATACAAAGGGAATCCCTATGTAGAAAAACCACAAATAAACAAATAATAATAATGATGATGATGATGATAATCTAAGAGCTCAATTAATTGACTTCACCCACAATTCAAAAATTAAAAAATAAAACAAAGAGTGTGTCTGACCGATCAGTGAAAGGACTATGTGGGCCAAGGGGCTGCCACAATTATGGATTGGTGAGAGGGAGGAAAGGAGGGAGGCAGCAAGGGCAGTTCCCAGTCACCTAAATGCCTTTCAAAGACATTTCACCATGGCAACCACTCGCTTGCTTTCTTGGGGTTTCTTTTCTTCAGTAGTTGTGTTTGTACAACCTACCCCACACCCCACTTCTCATACTAAATACAGAGTCTGAGAAAATTAAAGCAGCTGTGGAAAAATTCCCACTTGGATATCTTTTCCTGCCCAGTAAAACAAAAACGACTATAACAGGGCTGGAGAGATGGCTCAGAGGTTAAGAGCACTGACTGCTTTTCCACAGGTCCTGAGTTCAATTCCCAGCAACCACATGGTGGCTTACAACCATCTATAATGAGACCTGGTGCCCCCTTCTGGCTTGCAGGCACACGTGGAAGGAATGCTATACACATAATATAATAAATAAATTAAAAAAAAAAACGACTATAACAAAAATATGCATATCTAAAAAAAACAAAAAAAATAAAAAAAATACATATCTAAGCAGACCAATCAAGTTGTAGCCTCACCCTTTATATTATTTATTTATTTATTTATTTATTTATTTATTTATTTATTGGCTTTTCAAGACAAGTTTTCTCTGTAGCTTTGGTGCCTGTCCTGGAACTCCCAGAGATTTGCCTGCCTCTGCCTCCAGAGTGCTGGGATTAAAGGCGTGCGCCACCACTGCCCGCCTTAGACTCACCCTTTAATGGTTCAGCAAGGAGTTCTAGCTGTTAGGAAGGGCTGGTGACCTTGAACTTTACTAGTCTCTGAAATCTGCCTTCTCACTTTTACCAGGTGCCTTCAGGGACAGGAGTGGAGGCCAGGGCCTGTAGCTTTGGCTTGTACATTTACTTCAATTTTAATTTTTTTGTCTTGTTTTTCGAAACAGGGTTTCCCTGGGTAACAGTCCTAGCTGATCTGGAACTAGCTCTTGTAGACCAGGCTGGCTTCCAACTCCCAAGAAATTCACCTGCCTCTGCCCCCTGTGTGCAGGGAATAAAGGCATGTGCCACCACCACATTTATTTAAACCTCTCTCTCGGTGTGCCTGTGTATGTGGGGGAGACAGGGAAGGTGTCATATTTCCAAACATTTTCATAACTGCACTTAGCACTGCACTCTTTTACATTTTATTTTACTTTTAGTTGAGACAGTGTTTCCAGTTGTGTAGTTTAATTTCAATTTCTTAAAGAATTTTTTTTTATGATTTATTTAACCATGCAGGTGCTGGGAATTGAACCCAATTTCTCAGGAAGAGCCAAGAAACTAGCTCTCCAGGCTCTTAATTTAAAAGTTTATTTATGTGTCTCTGGGTGTGCCTGTGCCTGTGATTGTGTTTGGTGTGTGTGGGGGGGGTATATTTTGACCTCACCAGATGAAGGCATTCAAGAGCACTGGCTCCATATCTGGCAGAGGCAGGATCTCTGGGAGTTTTAGGCCAGCGTGGTCTACAAAAAGGAGCTAGTTCCAAGAACAGTCTCCAAATCAGCAGAGAAACCCTGTCTCATAAAGCAAAACACAAAACCAAACAAGAAATAAATAAATTGAGAGAGAGAGAGAAAGCGAGAGAGAGAGAGAGAGAGAGAGAGAGAGAGAGAGAGAGAGAGAGAAGAAATGTGGATTTACAGATAGGAAATAAGAATAAAAAGAGAACGTTACCAACAAGACAGCCTGGACTATAAACTGAGTTCCAGGACAGCTAGGGCTGTTACACAGAGAAATCGTGCCTCAAAAAATACTAAAAGAAGAGAAAAAAAAAAAAGCAAGCAAGCAAGAAAATGCAGGGTTTTTTTCCCCTTTTTTGTCTTTGTTAATTCCAGGCCATTCATTTTAATTTTACTTTTTCTTTTAAGATTATATTTTCAGGGGCTGTAGAGATGGCTCAGAGGTTAAGAGCACTGACTGTTCTTCCAAAGGTCCTGAGTTCAATTCCTAGCAACAATATGGTGGCTCACAACCATCTGTAATGGGGTCTTCTGGCCTGCAGTCATGCATGGAAGGAGTGCTGTATACATAATAAATAATTAATTTAAAAAAAAGATTGTATTTGCAGCATAAGTGTTCAGAAAGAAGAAGTCCTGGGCCATGTAGTAAAATAGTTTGTCTGAAACACAAATAAAAAGACAGGTCCTGTCTCAAAAACCAAAAAAAAAAAAAAAAAAAAAAAAACAAATTAAAATGTGAAATAAAACCAAGAAGGGGCTTTTTGTTTTGTTTTGTTTTGTTTTCTATGAAACCTGAAAATGGCTGAATTCAACAATTATCCAACTTCAGCAAGAAGGTACTGTTTCCCAGCTTCAACCAGAAAACAGCAAATATGCACATCTAGGCCCTGTCAACAGAAGAGAGCACTAGATTTCCACCATGTGGTTTCTGGAAAGTCCAGAAATTCCATCTCTCCATTTCTGATTCTTTCAATCACTGCAGGCAGGCCTGCATTTAGTGAGAGAGTGGACACCACTCCTCGTTCCTTCCTGTTTCTCACGTGTTCATGTCTCACGTGTTCATGTCATAAACACGCGCACATGTGTTTATGGGGTGGCTTTTGAACTAACCAAGATGACTGGTTCCATATCTGGCAGAGAGGCAGTTGGATCTCTGGGAGTTTGAGGACAGCCTGGTCGACAAGAGCTAGTTCTAAGACAACAGAGAAACCATGCCTTGAAAATCAAAACCAAAACACAAACAAAAATAAATAAATAAATAAATAAATGAATAAATACATAAAATAAAACATGAATTAAATGAGAAAGAGAGAGGGAGAAGAAATGTCAATTTGTCAATTTTCAGACCAGAAATAAGAAAAAAGAAAACCATAATGTCACCAAGATGACAGCCTGGTTTATATAGTGAGTTAAAGGTATTATACAGAGAAACCAAAAATAAAAAATAATAAAAGAAGAAAACAGGAAGGAAGGAAGGAAGGAAGGAAGGAAGGAAAAATAGGTGCTTTCCTTTTTTTCTTTGTTTATCTCAGGTTATTTATTTTTATTTAATTTTTTTCTAAAATTGCAGCAGCAGCAGTATATTTTGGGCAGCTGACTACTATCATGGAAGCGTTCAGAAAGAAGTCCTGGGCCATGTAGTGAGATAGATTGTCTGGAGCATAAATAAAAAGCCAATTCCTGTCTCAAAAAAAGAAAAAAAAATCAAGTTAAAATGTGAAATAATAAAATAAATAAGGGTGGTTTTTTTTTGTTTCTTGTTTTTTTTTTTTTGTTTTTTGTTTTTTTGTTTTTGCAATGAGTGAATTCAAGTCAACAACTTTCAGTTTCCCAACTCCAACAGGAAAGGCTGCAGATATCCATATCAAAGAGGTCCAGTGGAGCTGTAGCCACACCCTTTAATGCTTGTGTCCCAAGGACACAGAGTTTAGGAAAGAAATGATCTTGATCTTTTTTTCAGGAGATCTGAAAACTCAAAACAGCAACCAAACACACACCAAGTAGGAAGAAATGACAGAGAGGCAGGGGGAGTTCAAGGCCAGCCTCACCTACCAAGGACATTCCAGGACTGTTCCCTAGATAAACCCTGTCTCACAAAACCAACCAAACACACACACACAAACACACACACACACAAAACCCAGAAGAATAAGGAAAGTGTTCCTGAAACACCACAAACCAGCTAGATTGCACTTAATAGCAATCAAAAGTGGGTGAAATATAAAATGGAGAGAAATTCTTTGATGAAATCCAACCCTCTTTCTTGGTCAAAGCTGTACAGCCAATAGAACTAGAGGGAGGGAACATGTGTCCATCTCTCAATAAAAAAAGAAAAAAGGCTAGAATCTCACTGTGAGCGTAAAAGATGAAAATCTTACAGCTGACACCATCCAGTCTCAAGTTAGAAAAACTTGAAACAATGCAACAGGAGACAGACAGTTTCCCAATGAACTCTTGCTATTCTCCAGGGGAAGTTTTGTTCCTGAGGGTTTTTTTTTTTTTTTTTTTTTGATTTTTCGAGACAGGGTTTCTCTGTAGCTTTGGAGCCTGTCCTGGCACTAGCTCTTCTAGACCAGGTTGGCCTCGAACTCACAGAGATCCACCTGCCTCTGCCTCCCAAGTGTTGGGATAAAGGCATGCGCCACCACCGCCCGGCTCTGAGGGTTTTTGGAACAACTAAAATCCCTCTTATCTTTTTGTTTTGTTTTGTTTTCCATGCCCCCTCAGAGGACACCTGGATGTTTTTTAAGGATTTGGTTTTATTTTATTTAAGTATTTTGTTTATCAGACATAACTCTGAAAACACTAATACGTAATAGCCAGTTTCTATTCAGTTCAGTTCAGATTTTTACCAAAACCTCCTGTCTGGCATGTCTCTGTCTTTGTTGAGTTCCTGTACTTACAGAAGCCAAGAGATAGCTGGCAGCCATCCATAGAAAATGCCCTCTCCCTTTGAACACGGCCCTCCTTTGGTCTGAGTTTCTCACACAGCTCTGATGATGCAGGAGGATGCCAAGGGCCCAGTTGGTGCCTCAGCCCGATGCCTGCATCTGTGCCTTGGCAGCAGCTATTCATGTCTTGCCACTCAGAGTCAAATTCCCTTAAGTTTAGCCTTCCCTAAGTGCTTGTTCACTTCAGAGGACTCAACCCTCATCTTCCGTGTCCTCCTGGCCTAATTTCTCATATTACTGATTTACTGAGTATGAATCAGTAATATGAGATGTTCCGGAGAGGGAGGAAGGGACATTCATGAAAAAAGTGAGTGTTCAACTAACTAACTCCCCATGGGAGAAGGAAGTAGTGAAAAGATTTTAATGAAGCAGAGAGAAATTTCTGGTTTTGGAAGGAGGAAATCCTGAATGGCTCCCTCTGTGTCGCAGGAGAGACTCCTGGAAAGGAAACCTCAGGTTCCGGTCAGTCGGTCGGTTGGTCAGTTCGGGGAGAAATATTAGCAAGGAGGTAAAGGCCGTGCCTCACGACATCAGCAGTCCCTTCTCTGGAAATTCTACGGTATCCGGAGAGCTCTCGGAATTTTGTGATGTCACTCGTGTCCTAGAAATGCCAAGTGCCCTCAAGATACACTCTCTCGGTGCCTATAAGACTCAGTTCTAGACATGTTGTCTAGAGAATGGAGATCATGGAGAGGCCAGAGGGAGGAAGAAGAAAGCTGACCTCAGATCTCAGAGGAAAACACGGAGAAATAATTAGTGGTCCTGGGGAAGACGAAGTGAGTTCACCACTAGCAGGGACTAGAGAGATTTCTGGATGTGATGGCTTTGAGACTTCCAGGGCTAGGGCTCAGGAACTGGGAGGTTTCTGGAATGAAATAGGTCTGTCTTGTTTCTCTGAGTTCCTAAAGGGCCAACCCACATCAAAGATTCACGATAGTTGATTTGACAAAGTCGGGAATTGACAAGGAGTGCGGAAGGAGTCAGTGAGATTTCAATACCAGCACTGCACATCACATCCCCCCCCCCCCCCCCCGGTCCGTTTCGTTGTGTAGCAATAATAATAAAGGGGAGTAGCGCTCTGCCAAAGCCCGTATTTTTTTTTAAATATTTATTTATTTATTTATTTATTAAGTATACAATATTCTGTCTGTGTGTATGTCTGCAGGCCAGAAGAGGGCACCAGACCTCTTTACAGATGGTTGTGAGCCACCATGTGGTTGCCGGGAATTGAACTCAGGACCTTTGGAAGAGCAGGCAATGCTCTTAACCACTGAGCCATCTCTCCAGCCCCCCGTATTTTTTTTTTAATAGTCCAGGTGTGTTATTTCTTTTTGTACATCAGGCCATGAATTCGTAGGGAATGGGCTCCAGCAGCTCAGGCTCCTTCCTGTTAGTCCTCGCGAAGTGTGCTTCTCTGGGTTCGCTTGAGCTGAACCCAGGTGCCCTTCTCTTTGTCTTCCTTTTCCTTCTGGTTGTTCTCCTTCACCCGCTTCAGAAAGCTGTCTCTGCTCTTCGAGTGCTTGATGTGTTCAATCCGCACATTAATTCTCTTGGCAAGAATCTTGCCCTTAACTGGCTTGTTTACAATGATGCCCACAGCATGCTGGGTGACATTGTAGACTCTTCCGGTTTTGCCGTGGTAACATTTATGGGGCATTCCTTTTTGAACAGTGCCCATTCCCTTGATGTCTATAATATCGCCCTTCTTGTAGATTCGTGGCCAAAGGAACAACTCCATGTTTCCTAAAGGGCCTAGAGAACATATAGCGAGTGCCCCTCCTCTTTCCCTTTGTGTTTGTCATTTTGGCGAGTTACTGAAAGATGGCTACCGCGGCCGAAAGGCCCAAAGCCCATATTTTACCATGCCTTATATCACAGCCATTAGCAGGGTTGAGGCATCAAGTGCTGCAGTCAGTCTGACTCCTGTGGTCCCCTAAGGTTTCTAGCTTCCCAGTTATGAATGACACCCTGGTCTCCAGTTCAGCTTGAGAGCTCTTTAAGAGCCAATGGATGAGAGAGTGGGAAGAGACTGCCTTTTTTTTTCTTTTTCCATTTCTTTCTTTCTTTCTTTTGCTGTTTTGTTTTGTTTTTCAAGAAAGGGTTTCTTTGTGTATCTTGGGCTGTCCTAAAACTCACTCTGTAAATCAGGCCATCTTTGAATTCACAGAGATCTGTGTGTGTGCTGTGATTAAAGGCATGCACACACCACAGCCCGGCTGAGACTGCAATTTCTTGTTAGCTCTGGGTAAGTGACAATGGCTCTGTGTTGTGAATCTCTGTGAATCCAGACTATGTTATGTCCTTCAATGACATGAGTCTGAAGCATCAAGCACCCATCCCTATACTCCCTGAGGTCTCTGAAGTCACGGTGCATCCTTAAAGGCTTAGAAAGCTTTTCCCTGGTTCACCTTTGTGTGTGTGTGTGTGTGTGTGTGTGTGTGTGTTTTGTTCTATCTAGGAGAAGCACCATAGCAGTTGCATAGTGACTGAGAAATTTGATTTTTAGGAAATGATTTTTCATATCTGTGAGTGGTCTCTCCATAGCCACTCATCTTTTCTTAAACTTGAGTATAGGAATGAATGAATGAATGATCCCTCCCTCCCTCCCTCCCTCCCTCCCTCTCTCTTCATGGGAACGAGTATCTGGTCTTGCATTGAGGGCTCCCCAGTTCTCAGCATCTCCAGCGCAACCTGTCACAAGCTGATCACACATTTGCAAACTTGGGATATATTCTGCTGAATTTTTGGGATAATGAATTTCATCAACTATGGGACTAACTTTGTTCTGACAGGACACTCACAATCTCTCCTCATCACACCCACATAGTGTAACAACTTTGTGGTTCCTCCATAATGTGCTTATTTCTGTCAGGGAACTGAAAGCCAGCCAGCCAGCCAGCCAGCCAGCCAGCCAGCCAACACTATCTACAAAGCTACAGAGAAACCCTGTCGTGAAAAACCAAAAATAAATAAATAAATAGGCATGGATTTTTTTTAAAAAAATCAAACGCAAACTAAGTAGAAATAACTACTTTCAGTATGCCATTCAAGAATTAGGGAACCCTTTATCCCAGCACGTGGGAGACACAGGCAGAAGGACATCTGTGAGTTAAAATCCAGACTCATCTACCAAGTGAGATCACAAGACTTGTGCACTGTCTTATAGGTCCTAAACTCCCATGGTCCAGTTTCTAGGGTTGGGGGCCTCTCTATAAAGCCTGGAAATTCACAGAGGTCCACCTGCCTCTGTCTCTTTGATGATAGAATAAAAGATGTGCACCACAATAACCAGGGTCAGTTTCTTGTAGATTTAGTTTAATTTCAAATTTTGTTTGTATCTCTTGGTCTGCACCAAGTGTGTCCCTGTGGGGGTGGGGGGCAGGGAAGTTGTCCTATTTTAGAACATTTTATTTTACTTTTATTTGAGACAGTCTTTCTGGTTGTGTAGAACTTATTTTAATTTCAAATTTTTAAAGAATTTTTTTATGATTTATTTAACTTTATTTTATGTGCAGTCGTGTGAAACTGGATTTACAATCACTTATGAGCTGCTGCCTTGTGGGGGTTACATCTCAGGAGCACAAGAACCCAAATCTGTGCTGTACTCCCTGTCACCAAAAGAGGTCACTAGATCCCCACCATGTGGTTTCTGGACATTCCAGAAATTCCATCTCTCCAGTTCTCATTCTTTCATTGTTCCTCCTGCATGCCTGCGTCTAGTGAGAGAGTGGGCAACTTTCCTCCCTGCTTCTCTGTGTCTGTGTCTGTCACATCCTGGATAGCCAGAGTGCCCGCCACCTCTGCCTGAGATAGATGTGGCTGGCAGCCCTGGGGCTGGGGGAAAGGGAGAGAGTGGGTTCCCTGGAGAGCCTTGGGCAGAGGCTCTGTGGATTCCCTGCCGGAGGCCTCACTGCCTCTGAGGAGCCCATGGGGGAGGGGGAAAGGGAAGGTCAACCAGAGAGTCCTGCCTGGCTTTTGCTTTGCTTTCTTTTTGTTTTTGTTTGTTTGTTTATTTTATTTTCAGGTACAGCTGTGACCAGGTCTGGATCCAGGACAGACTCAAAAGCTAGAGAGAAATCCTGTCTCAGAAAACAAAAATAAATAAATACATAAATAAACACATAAACAAATACATAAACTAATAAATGAATGGATAGATAGATAGATAGATAGCCAGACAGAGAGAGAGATGATAAAACACCTTCAAGATCAGGGAGACCAAGGCTGGCAGATCACTGTAAGTTTAAAGCTACCTTGTTCTGCAGATTGAGATTCAGGACAGGCAAAGTGACATAGAGAAACCCTGTTTTCAAAAAAAAGGTGGGGGCTGGAGAGATGGCTCTGCGGTTAAGAGTGCTGACTGCTCTTCCAGAGGACCCAGGTTCAATTCCTACCACCCACATGGCAGTCAACAGCTGTCTGTAACTCCAAGATCTGACACCCTCAGATAGACATACATGCAGGCAAAACACCAATGCCGACAAAATAAATTATTAGGAAAATAAATATATAAAAAAGGTTGTTTAGCCTTTAATCCCAGCATTAGGAGGCAGAGGCAGATGGCTCTCTGTGAGTCTGAGGCCAGTTTTGTCTACAAAGTGAGTCCCAGGGCATACGCATACAAGGGCACACAACGAAACCCTATGTTGAACAACCACAAATAAACAAACAAATAAAGAGATAATAACAATAAAAATATTTGAGAGTTCAAATAATTGACTTCATCCACAATAAAAGAATATAAAAATAAAAATATCAAACGCATTTGAACGCATCAGCACAGGAGACCGCTTCCTAAATAGAACCCCAGTAGCACAGACACTGAGAGAAACAATTAATAAGTGAGAGAGACCTCCTGAAACTGAAAAGCTTCTGTAAAGCAAAGAACACGGCCAACAAGACAAAATGACGGCCTTACAGAATGGAAAAAGATCTTCACTAACCCCACATCAGACAGAGGTCTGTCTGATCTCCAAAACATACAAAGAACACAAGACATTGGTCATCTCAAGAACAAATAATCTAATTCACAAAATGGAGTACAGACTTAAACAGAGAACTCTCAACCGAGGAATCTAAAATGGCTGAAAGACACTTAAGGAAATGTTCAACATGCTTAGTCATCAGAGAAATGCAAATCAAAACAAGTTTCTAGAAACAAGGAGACAGTTCATAATGTTTCTTTCTTCTTTTTTTTTTAATTTGGGATGGGGGCCTCTCTCCAAAACCTGGGAATTCACAGAGGTACACCTGTCTCTGTCTCTTGGATGATAGAATAAAAGATGTGCACCACAGTGACAATCCAACTAAGTTTTTAGTATCTCATTCTGTTAATTTCATGTACATTTAGTTTCATTTCAAATTTTGTTTGTATCTCTTGGTCTGCACCCAAGTGTGTCCTTGGTGGGGGGGGGGGGCAGGGAAGGTGCCCTATTTCAGAACATTTTACTTAACTTTTATTTGAGACAGTCTTTCCAGTTGTGTAGAACTTAGTTTCATTTCAAATTTTTAATGACCAGGAAGGATGAAAGCATTCAAAAGGACTGGTTCCATATCTGGCAGAGAGGCAGGTGGATCTCTGGGAGTTTGAGGCCAGCCTGGTCGACGAGAGCTAGTTCCAAAGACAGGCTCCAAAGCAACAGAGAAAAACCCTGCCTTGAAAATCAAAACAAAAACACAAACAAAAATAAAAAACATAAATTAAATCTGTGTGTGTGTGTGTGTGTGTGAGTGTGTGTGTGTGTGTGAGAGAGAGAGAAGAGAGAGAGAGAGAGAGAGAGAAATGATTAAACAGGAAATAAGAAAAAAACCAAAACCATAATGTCACCAAGATGACAGCCTGGTTTATATAGTGAGTTAAAGGTATTATACAGAGAAACCCTGTACCAAATAAATAATAAAAGAAGAAAACAGAAAAAAAACAAGGAAGGAAGAAAAGAAGGAAAAAAGGAAAGAAGGAAGAAAAACTGGTGTTTTCCTTTTTTTCTTTGTTTATCTCAGGTTATTTTTTTTTTTTTTTTATTGCTGCCGCAGCAGCAGTATATTTTGGGCAGCTGCCTAGCTGGGTAATGGTGGCAGCACATTTCTTTATTCTCAGTTCTCAGCCCTCAGAGATCAGGAGAGGCAGAGGCAGGCAGATCGCTGTGAGTTTGAGGCTACCTTGTTCTGCAGGCAAAGCGACGACAGACACAGAGAAACTAAAAGTGTGTTTAGTACAGGCCTTTTATTCCGGCACTAGGAGGCAGAGGTAGAGGCAGGGGCAGCTAGATCTCTGTGAGTCTGAGGCCAGCCTTGTCTACAAAGTGAGTTCCAGGGCAAACAAGCATACAAAGGGAATCCCTATGTAGAAAAACCACAAATAAACAAATAATAATAATGATGATGATGATGATAATCTAAGAGCTCAATTAATTGACTTCACCCACAATTCAAAAATTAAAAAATAAAACAAAGAGTGTGTCTGACCGATCAGTGAAAGGACTATGTGGGCCAAGGGGCTGCCACAATTATGGATTGGTGAGAGGGAGGAAAGGAGGGAGGCAGCAAGGGCAGTTCCCAGTCACCTAAATGCCTTTCAAAGACATTTCACCATGGCAACCACTCGCTTGCTTTCTTGGGGTTTCTTTTCTTCAGTAGTTGTGTTTGTACAACCTACCCCACACCCCACTTCTCATACTAAATACAGAGTCTGAGAAAATTAAAGCAGCTGTGGAAAAATTCCCACTTGGATATCTTTTCCTGCCCAGTAAAACAAAAACGACTATAACAGGGCTGGAGAGATGGCTCAGAGGTTAAGAGCACTGACTGCTTTTCCACAGGTCCTGAGTTCAATTCCCAGCAACCACATGGTGGCTTACAACCATCTATAATGAGACCTGGTGCCCCCTTCTGGCTTGCAGGCACACGTGGAAGGAATGCTATACACATAATATAATAAATAAATTTTAAAAAAAAAACGACTATAACAAAAATATGCATATCTAAAAAAAACAAAAAAATAAAAAAAATACATATCTAAGCAGAACAATCAAGTTGTAGCCTCACCCTTTATATTATTTATTTATTTATTTATTTATTTATTTATTGGCTTTTCAAGACAAGTTTTCTCTGTAGCTTTGGTGCCTGTCCTGGAACTCCCAGAGATTTGCCTGCCTCTGCCTCCAGAGTGCTGGGATTAAAGGCGTGTGCCACCACTGCCCGCCTTAGACTCACCCTTTAATGGTTCAGCAAGGAGTTCTAGCTGTTAGGAAGGGCTGGTGACCTTGAACTTTACTAGTCTCTGAAATCTGCCTTCTCACTTTTACCAGGTGCCTTCAGGGACAGGAGTGGAGGCCAGGGCCTGTAGCTTTGGCTTGTACATTTACTTCAATTTTAATTTTTTTGTCTTGTTTTTCGAAACAGGGTTTCCCTGGGTAACAGTCCTAGCTGATCTGGAACTAGCTCTTGTAGACCAGGCTGGCTTCCAACTCCCAAGAAATTCACCTGCCTCTGCCCCCTGTGTGCTGGGAATAAAGGCATGTGCCACCACCACATTTATTTAAACCTCTCTCTCGGTGTGCCTGTGTATGTGGGGGAGACAGGGAAGGTGTCATATTTCCAAACATTTTCATAACTGCACTTAGCACTGCACTCTTTTACATTTTATTTTACTTTTAGTTGAGACAGTGTTTCCAGTTGTGTAGTTTAATTTCAATTTCTTAAAGAATTTTTTTTTATGATTTATTTAACCATGCAGGTGCTGGGAATTGAACCCAATTTCTCAGGAAGAGCCAAGAAACTAGCTCTCCAGGCTCTTAATTTAAAAGTTTATTTATGTGTCTCTGGGTGTGCCTGTGCCTGTGATTGTGTTTGGTGTGTGTGTGGGGGGGTATATTTTGACCTCACCAGATGAAGGCATTCAAGAGCACTGGCTCCATATCTGGCAGAGGCAGGATCTCTGGGAGTTTTAGGCCAGCGTGGTCTACAAAAAGGAGCTAGTTCCAAGAACAGTCTCCAAATCAGCAGAGAAACCCTGTCTCATAAAGCAAAACACAAAACCAAACAAGAAATAAATAAATTGAGAGAGAGAGAGAAAGCGAGAGAGAGAGAGAGAGAGAGAGAGAGAGAGAGAGAAGAAATGTGGATTTACAGATAGGAAATAAGAATAAAAAGAGAACGTTACCAACAAGACAGCCTGGACTATAAACTGAGTTCCAGGACAGCTAGGGCTGTTACACAGAGAAATCGTGCCTCAAAAAATACTAAAAGAAGAGAAAAAAAAAAAAGCAAGCAAGCAAGAAAATGCAGGGTTTTTTTCCCCTTTTTTGTCTTTGTTAATTCCAGGCCATTCATTTTAATTTTACTTTTTCTTTTAAGATTATATTTTCAGGGGCTGTAGAGATGGCTCAGAGGTTAAGAGCACTGACTGTTCTTCCAAAGGTCCTGAGTTCAATTCCTAGCAACAATATGGTGGCTCACAACCATCTGTAATGTGGTCTTCTGGCCTGCAGTCATGCATGGAAGGAGTGCTGTATACATAATAAATAATTAATTTAAAAAAAAGATTGTATTTGCAGCATAAGTGTTCAGAAAGAAGAAGTCCTGGGCCATGTAGTAAAATAGTTTGTCTGAAACACAAATAAAAAGACAGGTCCTGTCTCAAAAACCAAAAAAAAAAAAAAAAAAAACAAATTAAAATGTGAAATAAAACCAAGAAGGGGCTTTTTGTTTTGTTTTGTTTTGTTTTCTATGAAACCTGAAAATGGCTGAATTCAACAATTATCCAACTTCAGCAAGAAGGTACTGTTTCCCAGCTTCAACCAGAAAACAGCAAATATGCACATCTAGGCCCTGTCAACAGAAGAGAGCACTAGATTTCCACCATGTGGTTTCTGGAAAGTCCAGAAATTCCATCTCTCCATTTCTGATTCTTTCAATCACTGCAGGCAGGCCTGCATTTAGTGAGAGAGTGGACACCACTCCTCGTTCCTTCCTGTTTCTCACGTGTTCATGTCTCACATGTTCATGTCATAAACACGCGCACATGTGTTTATGGGGTGGCTTTTGAACTAACCAAGATGACTGGTTCCATATCTGGCAGAGAGGCAGTTGGATCTCTGGGAGTTTGAGGACAGCCTGGTCGACAAGAGCTAGTTCTAAGACAACAGAGAAACCATGCCTTGAAAATCAAAACCAAAACACAAACAAAAATAAATAAATAAATAAATAAATGAATAAATACATAAAATAAAACATGAATTAAATGAGAAAGAGAGAGGGAGAAGAAATGTCAATTTGTCAATTTTCAGACCAGAAATAAGAAAAAAGAAAACCATAATGTCACCAAGATGACAGCCTGGTTTATATAGTGAGTTAAAGGTATTATACAGAGAAACCAAAAATAAAAAATAATAAAAGAAGAAAACAGGAAGGAAGGAAGGAAGGAAGGAAAAATAGGTGCTTTCCTTTTTTTCTTTGTTTATCTCAGGTTATTTATTTTTATTTAATTTTTTTCTAAAATTGCAGCAGCAGCAGTATATTTTGGGCAGCTGACTACTATCATGGAAGCGTTCAGAAAGAAGTCCTGGGCCATGTAGTGAGATAGATTGTCTGGAGCATAAATAAAAAGCCAATTCCTGTCTCAAAAAAAGAAAAAAAAATCAAGTTAAAATGTGAAATAATAAAATAAATAAGGGTGGTTTTTTTTTGTTTCTTGTTTTTTTTTTTGTTTGTTTTTTGATTTTTTGTTTTTTTGTTTTTGCAATGAGTGAATTCAAGTCAACAACTTTCAGTTTCCCAACTCCAACAGGAAAGGCTGCAGATATCCATATCAAAGAGGTCCAGTGGAGCTGTAGCCACACCCTTTAATGCTTGTGTCCCAAGGACACAGAGTTTAGGAAAGAAATGATCTTGATCTTTTTTTCAGGAGATCTGAAAACTCAAAACAGCAACCAAACACACACCAAGTAGGAAGAAATGACAGAGAGGCAGGGGGAGTTCAAGGCCAGCCTCACCTACCAAGGACATTCCAGGACTGTTCCCTAGATAAACCCTGTCTCACAAAACCAACCAAACACACACACACAAACACACACACACACAAAACCCAGAAGAATAAGGAAAGTGTTCCTGAAACACCACAAACCAGCTAGATTGCACTTAATAGCAATCAAAAGTGGGTGAAATATAAAATGGAGAGAAATTCTTTGATGAAATCCAACCCTCTTTCTTGGTCAAAGCTGTACAGCCAATAGAACTAGAGGGAGGGAACATGTGTCCATCTCTCAATAAAAAAAGAAAAAAGGCTAGAATCTCACTGTGAGCGTAAAAGATGAAAATCTTACAGCTGACACCATCCAGTCTCAAGTTAGAAAAACTTGAAACGATGCAACAGGAGACAGACAGTTTCCCAATGAACTCTTGCTATTCTCCAGGGGAAGTTTTGTTCCTGAGGGTTTTTTTTTTTTTTTTTTTTTTTGATTTTTCGAGACAGGGTTTCTCTGTAGCTTTGGAGCCTGTCCTGGCACTAGCTCTTCTAGACCAGGCTGGCCTCGAACTCACAGAGATCCACCTGCCTCTGCCTCCCAAGTGTTGGGATAAAGGCATGCGCCACCACCGCCCAGCTCTGAGGGTTTTTGGAACAACTAAAATCCCTCTTATCTTTTTGTTTTGTTTTGTTTTCCATGCCCCCTCAGAGGACACCTGGATGTTTTTTAAGGATTTGGTTTTATTTTATTTAAGTATTTTGTTCCTCAGACATAACTCTGAAAACACTAATACGTAATAGCCAGTTTCTATTCAGTTCAGTTCAGATTTTTACCAAAACCTCCTGTCTGGCATGTCTCTGTCTTTGTTGAGTTCCTGTACTTACAGAAGCCAAGAGATAGCTGGCAGCCATCCATAGAAAATGCCCTCTCCCTTTGAACACGGCCCTCCTTTGGTCTGAGTTTCTCACACAGCTCTGATGATGCAGGAGGATGCCAAGGGCCCAGTTGGTGCCTCAGCCCGATGCCTGCATCTGTGTCTTGGCAGCAGCTATTCATGTCTTGCCACTCAGAGTCAAATTCCCTTAAGTTTAGCCTTCCCTAAGTGCTTGTTCACTTCAGAGGACTCAACCCTCATCTTCCGTGTCCTCCTGGCCTAATTTCTCATATTACTGATTTACTGAGTATGAATCAGTAATATGAGATGTTCCGAGAGGAAGGAAGGGACATTCATGAAAAAAGTGAGTGTTCAACTAACTAACTCCCCATGGGTGAAGGAAGTAGTGAAAAGATTTTAATGAAGCAGAGAGAAATTTCTGGTTTTGGAAGGAGGAAATCCTGAATGGCTCCCTCTGTGTCGCAGGAGAGACTCCTGGAAAGGAAACCTCAGGTTCCGGTCAGTCGGTCGGTTGGTCAGTTCGGGGAGAAATATTAGCAAGGAGGTAAAGGCCGTGCCTCACGACATCAGCAGTCCCTTCTCTGGAAATTCTACGGTATCCCGGAGAGCTCTCGGAATTTTGTGATGTCACTCGTGTCCTAGAAATGCCAATTGTCCTCAAGATACACTCTCTTGGTGCCTATAAGACTCAGTTCTAGACATGTTGTCTAGAGAATGGAGATCATGGAGAGGCCAGAGGGAGGAAGAAGAAAGCTGACCTCAGATCTCAGAGGAAAACACGGAGAAATAATTAGTGGTCCTGGGGAAGACGAAGTGAGTTCACCACTAGCAGGGACTAGAGAGATTTCTGGATGTGATGGCTTTGAGACTTCCAGGGCTAGGGCTCAGGAACTGGGAGGTTTCTGGAATGAAATAGGTCTGTCTTGTTTCTCTGAGTTCCTAAAGGGCCAACCCACATCAAAGATTCACGATAGTTGATTTGACAAAGTCGGGAATTGACAAGGAGTGCGGAAGGAGTCAGTGAGATTTCAATACCAGCACTGCACATCACCCCCCCTCCGCCTCCCCCCACCCCCCCGGTCCTTTTCGTTGTGTAGCAATAATAATAGAGAAAGGGGAGTAGCGCTCTGCCAAAGCCCGTATTTTTTTTTAAATATTTATTTATTTATTTATTAAGTATACAATATTCTGTCTGTGTGTATGTCTGCAGGCCAGAAGAGGGCACCAGACCTCTTTACAGATGGTTGTGAGCCACCATGTGGTTGCCGGGAATTGAACTCAGGACCTTTGGAAGAGCAGGCAATGCTCTTAACCACTGAGCCATCTCTCCAGCCCCCCGTATTTTTTTTTAATAGTCCAGGTGTGTTATTTCTTTTTGTACATCAGGCCATGAATTCGTAGGGAATGGGCTCCATCAGCTAAGGCTCCTTCCTGTTAGTCCTCGCGAAGTGTGCTTCTCTGGGTTCGCTTGAGCTGAACCCAGGTGCCCTTCTCTTTGTCTTCCTTTTCCTTCTGGTTGTTCTCCTTCACCCGCTTCAGAAAGCTGTCTCTGCTCTTCGAGTGCTTGATGTGTTCAATCCGCACATTAATTCTCTTGGCAAGAATCTTGCCCTTAACTGGCTTGTTTACAATGATGCCCACAGCATGCTGGGTGACATTGTAGACTCTTCCGGTTTTGCCGTGGTAACATTTATGGGGCATTCCTTTTTGAACAGTGCCCATTCCCTTGATGTCTATAATATCGCCCTTCTTGTAGATTCGTGGCCAAAGGAACAACTCCATGTTTCCTAAAGGGCCTAGAGAACATATAGCGAGTGCCCCTCCACTTTCCCTTTGTGTTTGTCATTTTGGCGAGTTACTGAAAGATGGCTACCGCGGCCGAAAGGCCCAAAGCCCATATTTTACCATGCCTTATATCACAGCCATTAGCAGGGTTGAGGCATCAAGTGCTGCAGTCAGTCTGACTCCTGTGGTCCCCTAAGGTTTCTAGCTTCCCAGTTATGAATGACACCCTGGTCTCCAGTTCAGCTTGAGAGCTCTTTAAGAGCCAATGGATGAGAGAGTGGGAAGAGACTGCCTTTTTTTTTCTTTTTCCATTTCTTTCTTTCTTTCTTTTGCTGTTTTGTTTTGTTTTTCAAGAAAGGGTTTCTTTGTGTATCTTGGGCTGTCCTAAAACTCACTCTGTAAATCAGGCCATCTTTGAATTCACAGAGATCTGTGTGTGTGCTGTGATTAAAGGCATGCACACACCACAGCCCGGCTGAGACTGCAATTTCTTGTTAGCTCTGGGTAAGTGACAATGGCTCTGTGTTGTGAATCTCTGTGAATCCAGACTATGTTATGTCCTTCAATGACATGAGTCTGAAGCATCAAGCACCCATCCCTATACTCCCTGAGGTCTCTGAAGTCACGGTGCATCCTTAAAGGCTTAGAAAGCTTTTCCCTGGTTCACCTTTGTGTGTGTGTGTGTGTGTGGGTGTGTGTGTGTTTTGTTCTATCTAGGAGAAGCACCATAGCAGTTGCATAGTGACTGAGAAATTTGATTTTTAGGAAATGATTTTTCATATCTGTGAGTGGTCTCTCCATAGCCACTCATCTTTTCTTAAACTTGAGTATAGGAATGAATGAATGAATGATCCCTCCCTCCCTCCCTCCCTCCCTCTTCATGGGAATGAGTATCTGGTCTTGCATTGAGGGCTCCCCAGTTCTCAGCATCTCCAGCCCAACCTGTCACAAGCTGATCACACATTTGCAAACTTGGGATATATTCTGCTGAATTTTTGGGATAATGAATTTCATCAACTATGGGACTAACTTTGTTCTGACAGGACACTCACAATCTCTCCTCATCACACCCACATAGTGTAACAACTTTGTGTTTCCTCCATAATGTGCTTATTTCTGTCAGGGAACTGAAAGCCAGCCAGCCGGCCAGCCAGCCAGCCAGCCAGCCAGCCAGCCAGCCAGCCAGCCAACACTATCTACAAAGCTACAGAGAAACCCTGTCGTGAAAAACCAAAAATAAATAAATAAATAGGCATGGATTTTTTTTAAAAAATCAAACGCAAACTAAGTAGAAATAACTACTTTCAGTATGCCATTCAAGAATTAGGGAACCCTTTATCCCAGCACGTGGGAGACACAGGCAGAAGGACATCTGTGAGTTAAAATCCAGACTCATCTACCAAGTGAGATCACAAGACTCGTGCACTGTCTTATAGGTCCTAAACTCCCATGGTCCAGTTTCTAGGGTTGGGGGCCTCTCTATAAAGCCTGGAAATTCACAGAGGTCCACCTGCCTCTGTCTCTTTGATGATAGAATAAAAGATGTGCACCACAATAACCAGGGTCAGTTTCTTGTAGATTTAGTTTAATTTCAAATTTTGTTTGTATCTCTTGGTCTGCACCAAGTGTGTCCCTGTGGGGGTGGGGGGCAGGGAAGTTGTCCTATTTTAGAACATTTTATTTTACTTTTATTTGAGACAGTCTTTCTGGTTGTGTAGAACTTATTTTAATTTCAAATTTTTAAAGAATTTTTTTATGATTTATTTAACTTTATTTTATGTGCAGTCGTGTGAAACTGGATTTACAATCACTTATGAGCTGCTGCCTTGTGGGGGTTACATCTCAGGAGCACAAGAACCCAAATCTGTGCTGTACTCCCTGTCACCAAAAGAGGTCACTAGATCCCCACCATGTGGTTTCTGGACATTCCAGAAATTCCATCTCTCCAGTTCTCATTCTTTCATTGTTCCTCCTGCATGCCTGCGTCTAGTGAGAGAGTGGGCAACTTTCCTCCCTGCTTCTCTGTGTCTGTGTCTGTCACATCCTGGATAGCCAGAGTGCCCGCCACCTCTGCCTGAGATAGATGTGGCTGTCAGCCCTGGGGCTGGGGGAAAGGGAGAGAGTGGGTTCCCTGGAGAGCCTTGGGCAGAGGCTCTGTGGATTCCCTGCCGGAGGCCTCACTGCCTCTGAGGAGCCCATGGGGGAGGGGGAAAGGGAAGGTCAACCAGAGAGTCCTGCCTGGCTTTTGCTTTGCTTTGTTTTTGTTTTTGTTTGTTTGTTTATTTTATTTTCAGGTACAGCTGTGACCAGGTCTGGATCCAGGACAGACTCAAAAGCTAGAGAGAAATCCTGTCTCAGAAAACAAAAATAAATAAATACATAAATAAACACATAAACAAATACATAAACTAATAAATGAATGGATAGATAGATAGATAGATAGATAGATAGATAGATAGATAGCCAGACAGAGAGAGAGATGATAAAACACCTTCAAGATCAGGGAGACCAAGGCTGGCAGATCACTGTAAGTTTAAAGCTACCTTGTTCTGCAGATTGAGATTCAGGACAGGCAAAGTGACATAGAGAAACCCTGTTTTCAAAAAAAAAGGTGGGGGCTGGAGAGATGGCTCTGCAGTTAAGAGTGCTGACTGCTCTTCCAGAGGACCCAGGTTCAATTCCTACCACCCACATGGCAGTCAACAGCTGTCTGTAACTCCAAGATCTGACACCCTCAGATAGACATACATGCAGGCAAAACACCAATGCCGACAAAATAAATTATTAGGAAAATAAATATATAAAAAAGGTTGTTTAGCCTTTAATCCCAGCATTAGGAGGCAGAGGCAGATGGCTCTCTGTGAGTCTGAGGCCAGTTTTGTCTACAAAGTGAGTCCCAGGGCATACGCATACAAGGGCACACAACGAAACCCTATGTTGAACAACCACAAATAAACAAACAAATAAAGAGATAATAACAATAAAAATATTTGAGAGTTCAAATAATTGACTTCATCCACAATAAAAGAATATAAAAATAAAAATATCAAACGCATTTGAATGCATCAGCACAGGAGACCGCTTCCTAAATAGAACCCCAGTAGCACAGACACTGAGAGAAACAATTAATAAGTGAGAGAGACCTCCTGAAACTGAAAAGCTTCTGTAAAGCAAAGAACACGGCCAACAAGACAAAATGACGGCCTTACAGAATGGAAAAAGATCTTCACTAACCCCACATCAGACAGAGGTCTGTCTGATCTCCAAAACATACAAAGAACACAAGACATTGGTCATCTCAAGAACAAATAATCTAATTCACAAAATGGAGTACAGACTTAAACAGAGAACTCTCAACCGAGGAATCTAAAATGGCTGAAAGACACTTAAGGAAATGTTCAACATGCTTAGTCATCAGAGAAATGCAAATCAAAACAAGTTTCTAGAAACAAGGAGACAGTTCATAATGTTTCTCTCTTCTTTTTTTTTTTTAATTTGGGATGGGGGCCTCTCTCCAAAACCTGGGAATTCACAGAGGTACACCTGTCTCTGTCTCTTGGATGATAGAATAAAAGATGTGCACCACAGTGACAATCCAACTAAGTTTTTAGTATCTCATTCTGTTAATTTCATGTACATTTAGTTTCATTTCAAATTTTGTTTGTATCTCTTGGTCTGCACCCAAGTGTGTCCTTGGTGGGGGAGGGGGGCAGGGAAGGTGCCCTATTTCAGAACATTTTACTTAACTTTTATTTGAGACAGTCTTTCCAGTTGTGTAGAACTTAGTTTCATTTCAAATTTTTAATGACCAGGAAGGATGAAAGCATTCAAAAGGACTGGTTCCATATCTGGCAGAGAGGCAGGTGGATCTCTGGGAGTTTGAGGCCAGCCTGGTCGACGAGAGCTAGTTCCAAAGACAGGCTCCAAAGCAACAGAGAAAACCCTGCCTTGAAAATCAAAACAAAAACACAAACAAAAATAAAAAACATAAATTAAATCTCTGTGTGTGTGTGTGTGTGTGTGAGAGAGAGAGAGAGAAGAGAGAGAGAGAGAGAGAAATGATTAAACAGGAAATAAGAAAAAACACAAAACCATAATGTCACCAAGATGACAGCCTGGTTTATATAGTGAGTTAAAGGTATTATACAGAGAAACCCTGTACCACAAATATAATAAAAGAAGAAAACAGAAAAAAAACAAGGAAGGAAGAAAAGAAGGAAAAAAGGAAAGAAGGAAGAAAAACTGGTGTTTTCCTTTTTTTCTTTGTTTATCTCAGGTTATTTTTTTTTTTTTATTGCTGCCGCAGCAGCAGTATATTTTGGGCAGCTGCCTAGCTGGGTAATGGTGGCAGCACATTTCTTTATTCTCAGTTCTCAGCCCTCAGAGATCAGGAGAGGCAGAGGCAGGCAGATCGCTGTGAGTTTGAGGCTACCTTGTTCTGCAGGCAAAGCGACGACAGACACAGAGAAACTAAAGGTGTGTTTAGTACAGGCCTTTTATTCCGGCACTAGGAGGCAGAGGTAGAGGCAGGGGCAGCTAGATCTCTGTGAGTCTGAGGCCAGCCTTGTCTACAAAGTGAGTTCCAGGGCAAACAAGCATACAAAGGGAATCCCTATGTAGAAAAACCACAAATAAACAAATAATAATAATGATGATGATGATGATAATCTAAGAGCTCAATTAATTGACTTCACCCACAATTCAAAAATTAAAAAATAAAACAAAGAGTGTGTCTGACCGATCAGTGAAAGGACTATGTGGGCCAAGGGGCTGCCACAATTATGGATTGGTGAGAGGGAGGAAAGGAGGGAGGCAGCAAGGGCAGTTCCCAGTCACCTAAATGCCTTTCAAAGACATTTCACCATGGCAACCACTCGCTTGCTTTCTTGGGGTTTCTTTTCTTCAGTAGTTGTGTTTGTACAACCTACCCCACACCCCACTTCTCATACTAAATACAGAGTCTGAGAAAATTAAAGCAGCTGTGGAAAAATTCCCACTTGGATATCTTTTCCTGCCCAGTAAAACAAAAACGA